>NC_065543.1:21857507-22561952 GCF_932294415.1 Quercus robur
TACAAGGGTAGGACTAATATAACCAAAGAGAATAAATTTACTATGAAATTTTGCATCAATGATGAGAAAGTTAAATATTTCAATTACCTCAATAAGATAAGGAAAATCAAGAGAGCCCCATTCAAACTATATATATGCTAGTGTTAGTACAGCCTCGCATGTGGAGCCTTTTCACACATATTATACATGTTAATTTAAGAAATCGTCAATTGATTTACAAAAGATTTACATATTGACTTTTTTATTCATTTAATTTTTATGTAAGTATGTTACCATGTGATTTTGCCAGCAGGTCTCCATGGCAATATAAAATCTATGAATATTAATCTGTTGACAAACTATGGAAAATATATTAATCTATTGAAACCATTATCAATAGTAGTTGTTTCACTTCATAAACAATTGACATACACTCTTGATCAAAATTAGAGATTTTTATGAACTTGATCTCATGGCTTCCATCTAATTTAAGAGGGAATCCTCTTTTTAAGTAAAATAATAAAACTTTCTAAAAGTTTTGATTCCTTTGAAATTATTAAGGGTAAAAAACTCTAATCTTAATGCACAAACACACCATGAAATAAATCATTAAAAAAATCAAACCTACTTCTCAAACAGAATCATATCAAAATCTCCTCCAAGACTCCACCAAACCCACATATTTGTCATGCTCAAAATTGGGACCATAGGTGATGATGCCGAAAAATCACCAGTGAGCCACACAGTCCTCACATACTTGAAGCAAGACCTGCACAACAAAAAGAGAGGACCTAATAGAGAGCACCAGTGTGGTGCCGGCCAAATATCCTCTGAAGGTCAAGTTAGAACTATTCTCACAACTCTAAAGTGCTAGAGAGGGGTAAATTATGTGTACCTTGGTTTGTGAGGGTTTTGGGGTTTTTATAGCAGTATAGAACCAAACTCCTTTGCTTGCGCAACAAGTCTTTTCCATATAGGGAAGATACTCATTAATGGGCATATTTTCCAGAATCTTCTTCGTATTAGAATCCTATTCGTATTGGAATTCTATGGACTAGGGTTTATCGTGAGACGCAAGTTGTTTCCATTTAAGATTCCTTGGAGACCACATAATGACTAAATTAGTGCTACGTGGCCTATTGGTCTGTCCACCCTGGTCCGTCCATATTGTATCCGTCTACTTCCAACCCAGCTATCCTGATCTGTCAAGCTCATCCAAATGGACCGGTCATCTATTTACTTTGATCCGTCATCTCAACATTCTTCCCCTTCAGTTGTCCCCTCACCCTGTGGGTCCGTGCTCTGTGAATGGACAGACACGCGGGGTGACATTTTAATTTTGAACTTTTGACGAGTGCCCCCTAGCTTAAATAGGCTGGCTTAGGATAATTAATGATGGATGCGTGGCATTTGCTGAATGGTTGCTCACTGGGATCGAAGCGCCCCTTCGTCTTCCATGTCGTTCTCCCTATATAAACTGAAACCTCTTTTGTTCATTACTTTACTTTCTTCTGAAATTCAAAATCAGAGCGCACCCGTCAACTTTGTCAGAAGCCTGTACCGTTCAACTATTGCATTCATCACCGTCACCTCCTCATCGTCCTAGTAAGCATCCTCTTTTACTTTAAATTTTCTTGCACTTTCACTTCTTTAGACCTTTACGCATCCATCAACCACTATAGCATTGTTAGTCTTAAGGTTTACCGTCGCGTGTAGATCATGTCTAGTGCGTCAAGTAACTAGTCGTTTATTCGCGATGGAGCGGGCTATGATGAAGTGTACCCGTCAGTCACAAAGACCATGACAGTCCCAATGAGAGGAGTCCGTCAGCTTCCTATTCAATATACAAGAATCCAAGGACAGAGGATTTAAACGGTGACTCTAGTGACGGTCTAATGGATATTGATCCCCCAATCCAATCCGTCATAGGACTAGATGGATTTAGGGAATTCATCCATCTCCCCTTACGGACGGTTAATGATTTTATTTCCAAAATCAAAGAGAAACACTTCAAAACACTTAGGGACAAGTATCAAATACCCAACAACATACTCATGCGTCTACCCTATAAATCAGAGAAGTGTTACTATGAGGGTCTTGAAGATTTAGGGGTTTATGAGCAAATGCTAAAGGCAGGGCTCAGATTTCCCTTAAGCGTCCTCCACCGTCGTCTCCTCCAATATCTTGGACTATTCGTCAACCAGATTTCACCAAATGCTTGGAGGGTCTACCTTAGTGTGGAGATCCTATATGGTGCAATGTCGGACGGGGCACGAAGGTTGACAGTGGAAGAATTTTTCAACTGTTACCATCCTTTCGAGATTACCCAGTCTAAGGGCATGTACAACTTTGTGCCTAGGGGCCCGTTGCTAAGGCTTATTTGTGAGAATTCTGACTTCAACAGAGATTGGAAGAGTTGTTATTTCTTTTTTGAGGGTGACAAGTGGATGTGTCACCCTGGTGACACCGAATTCATGCCCGTTGACAAAACATGGGGCATAATGCCACCGTCGGGTATGCCTCTGTCAGTAAATACTTATGTTTCAATTTTTTTTTTTAATGCATAACTATCCGTCTTTCTATGCAGTTCGGGACCATCTTCCAATCTCGCTTGAGCAATTCAGCTTCTTGGAGAACATTTTTAACAAAACCAAACATGAAGAGAGGACGTGGGCCAAATTGGTCAACCTAAATACGCTGCACTAGTATTGTGACGGACCAGAGCCAACCAAAGCCGCCCTTCAATATGAGGCCCAAGTCCGAGCACGTAAGTCTGTCACCTTTAGCTTTTTGTTATGCATATTCAGTCTTCAACGTCCGTCTTCTATTTTTGCAGAAATGGATGCTGCTAAGAGAAGAGCTGTCATCAAGCAAAACGCAGCAAAAAAGAAAGAGGTTGAAGGCGAACTTAAGGAGACGGGTGTGTCCAATTCGTCAAAAAGGAAGTCTCAAGAGAAGTAAAGTCATTAACCTAAGAAACCCAAAACAGTTTTAGAGCCCATGGTGGGTTTAGAGGCCTAGGGCAGGAAAACGGTCACTCTTGCCAAGCATGGAGTTGGGAAAGGTTTAATGAAGGGCCCATCCGCAACCCAAGAAAAGCCACTCGTCCTCCTGCGAGAGGACTCCAAATACGCACTTGAGAAGCTTTCGTCCATTATGTTAACCGATGACTATGAGGACTTAGGCAATCATGCTACTAAGGCCATGGGGGAGATGGGGCTGTTTAGTCTTGCCCAGGTATGTTATGTCGTCCACTTCCTGTTTTTCCGTTCACTTAACTCTGTCACTAATAACCTTTATTTTCAGGCTATGGTGATGATGAAGGGGTTGATGTGATGGTGTCTGAATCACAAGACGGCATTGGAGCGCGTCAAGGCGAAAGCAAGTGAGATGAAGGAGGAGTTGAATAGTCTTAAGACTTGGAGAGTTAATATAGAGAAGAAACTTTCCCTCTCGGAGAAGGTCAGGAAGGAGCTTGATCAGCATGTTGAAACATTGGGGAAGGTTTTGGAAGATAAAGAGAAAGAAATCAAGGATGCCAAGGATCAACTCTGTCAGTCCAAAGAGGCAGCGAACCATGAATATCGCGACTCTGACGCCCTCCTGAAGGAGCTTGGGACCTCGTATGCGGATGGTTTTGACGATGCTATCCTTTAGGCAAAGAAAGCTTATCCCGATCTTGATTTTTCTCAACTTAGCATAGACACACAAACCCAAGCTACTGTTCAACCCGTCACCTCTGAAAGCATGGAGGACTTGTTTGCCGACAATGTAGCCCTTAGTGACGAGGATTCAGTTCCTCTCGAGAACCAGGCCCAGCCCGTCGATGATGACGTCCGTCAGCCTACAATCGTTGAAGAAAATGTTGAAATCAACTCCCCTCAACAGTAAAATGCTATCGTTTTATTTTTTGGGTTGTACCTATTTTGGGAACAATCTTTTGATTTTTATCCGTCATTTTCTGGCATGTAAAAACAGTACTTTAAATATGTAGCTAGTGATTTAAAGATCTTCTTTTTAGACATATCCATCTTCTGGTGAAATTTGAATTGTTAGTTTTGATATTCTGTAACGCCTAATATAGCAACTTTTTATAATTGTCTTCACTGGGGATCCGTCCTCTAGGATAAACCCGTCCACTCAGTGATCACATTTGATTCAGCTGATTCAGATTCGTCCTCTTTGATGGGCTTTTATTTTTACTTTATCTTACATGGATGTATTCACATGACAAGACTAGTCCGTCCATTCGTGGTCTTGGAAGCTTTTGATTAAACTATATGTTGGATCCGTCCATTGTAAGGACTGTTTCTTTATTATTCATTTTAGGATGAGTTCATCCACTCATGGATAATGAATGTTTATTGAGTTAGGTCTGATCTTAAGTTGGATCCGTCCTTAAGTTGGACCTGTCCATTAATTGAAGATCAATATTGATCTGTCTTTATGTCCGATCCGCTCATTTTTTTTAATGGGTTATCCGTCCACTTTTGTGGATAATAACACTTTTATCCGTCTATTCTATGGACACATTTCGATCCTCTAAGGTTGAACCGTCCATTTTGTGGATTAAATAAAGTTTCCACCTGTCTTGGATGAACCGTCCATTTTGGACTACATGAAATTTTCACCCTTCTTTGATGGGCCGTCCACTTTATGGACTTTATAAAATTTCCACCCTTCTTGGATGGGCCGTCCACTTTATAGACTTAATAAAATTTCGTAGAAAGCATATCAGTCATATCTAAATAAATCCTCTTATTATTAAGCCAAAAAGTAGTACTTTAAAGAAAAAAGAAGTTTAAAAATAATGCTTAAAAGCAAAAATAAATTGTCTATGTAGTTAAAACTAGGAAACAGGAAAATGTAGCAATAATTAACTTAAAAACTTAGCAAAACTTGAATAAAATGAGGATTCGTCGAGTGTTACTTTCCATGTCGTCATTCTTACTGGTAGTACTTTCGTAGATGCTTAGCATTCCATGGATGTAGCAGCTAGCATCCATTTAATGTCTCCAGATGGTAGGTTCCTTTCCTTTGCCATGATGTAACTCTGTAGGGACCCTCCCAGTTGGGGCTGAGCTTTCCTTGGGCAGGATCCTTGGCCGCGCCCATTACCTTCCTTAAGACTAGGTCTCCGACCTGGAAGTCTTTGTGCTTGACTTTGGAATTATAGTTCTTTGCCATAAGGTTCTAGTTTCATGCCAACCTTTGTTCTACTGTTGCCAGCACTTCGTCCACTAGACTAGTTACAGGCGAAGGGCTTCATCGTTCTTGCTTTCGTCGTAGTTGTCCACCTGGTAGCTTGTGAGTCCTACTTCTGCTGGGATGACTGCCTCGCTCCCATATGCTAGTCGGAATGGCGTTTCCCCTGTGGGTGTCCTTATTGTTGTTCGGTATGTCCACAAAACACTAGGTAGTTCCTCCAGCCATATGCCCTTTGCTCCCTCCAGTCGAGTCTTGATGATTTTGAGCAAGGATCGGTTCGTAACTTCAACCTGTCCATTGGCTTGTGGATGAGCAGGTGACAAGTAGTGGTTCTTGATCCTTAGCTTTGAGTAGAAATCCCAAAACGCGTTGTTGTCGAACTGCTTTCTGTTGTCAGAAACAAGCACCCTGGGTATCCCATACCTACAAATAATGTTCTTCCAGACAAAACTTTGGATGTTCTTCTCTGTGATGGTGGCTAGGGCTTCTACTTCCACCCATTTGGTGAAGTAGTCGATGCCAACTACTAGGAACTTTAGCTGCCTGACCGCAGTTGGGAAGGGGCCTATGATGTCTAATCCCTATTGAGCGAACGACCATGGGGCCGTCATAGGCGTGAGTTTTTTTGGAGGCTGTCTGATGATGTTACCGAATCTCTAGCACTTGTCGCAGGCTTTGACGTAAATCTACGCATCCTTCTGCATAGTAGGCCAATAGTATCCCACGTGAATCAGTTTGTTCACCAGCAATCGTACCCCCGAGTGATTCTCGCAGATTCCCTCGTGGACCTCTCTCATGACGTAGTTTGCCTCCTTGGGTCCCAAACACCTTAGGTACGGGTGGGAGAATCCTCTTTTGTATAGGACTTCTTTTATCAGAACAAAACGTGATGCTCGGACCTTCAATTTTCTAGCAGCGTCCTTCCTAGCCGGTAGCATGCCGTCCTTTAGGTAGGAGACTAAAGGCGTGGTCCAGTTGTTCTCGTTACCTATCTCTTGCATACTCATTACTTCATCTAGGAGTGAAGGAAAATTGTACAAAGGATAGTACCTGATCGGGGACGAGCATGTATTCTGCTAAGACGGCCTTTGCTAAGCGGTCGGAGCATTCGTTCTCCTCCCTTGGGATTTGGACAAATTTGATTTATAGATCATTGATTCGACCCCTCACCTCTTTGAGGTACTTCTTCATTCTTTCGTTCTTGCATTCATAGTCACCGTTAACCTGACTGGTGATGACTTGGGAATCGCAGTATACGACCATGTTCTCAACTCCTGCTGCTTTTGCAAGGTCCAATCTTGCCACTAAAGCTTCGTATTCTGCTTTATTGTTAGTCGTAGGAAAGTCCAGGCGGATCATGCACTTAATCTTATCTCCTTCCATGATGCGAAGTACCACACCTTCTCCTCCAACTTCCCTATTTGAAGATCCGTCTGTATGGATGCTCCATTATGGAACTACTTCTGCCCCCGCCTTCTGTGAGCGTGAACTCGGCGATGAAGTCAGCTACCACTTGCCCCTTTATAGCAGTACGTGGACGGTATCGTATATCGAATTCGCTCAGCTCGACTACCCACAATGCCATCCGTCCTGCGGCTTCGGGGCTACTCATGGCTCTTCTCAAAGGCTTATCTGTCAAGACAACAATAGTATGGGCTTGGAAATACGGTTTGAGTTTCCGTGCTGCGGTCACCAACGTGAATGCCAGCTTTTCCATTTGAGGATACCTTTCTTCTGCTCCTCGAAACCCTCGGCTTGTAAAGTAAACGGGTTTCTGCAACCCGTCCTCTTCCCTTATCAAAGCTGCGCTGACCGCTGCTTGCGAGACGGCTAAATACAAATAGAGCTCATCTCCTGGTTTGGATAGATTGAGTAAGGGAGGGGTCGAGAGATACAACTTAAGATTCTCAAATGCCTACTAGCATTCGTCTGTCCATTCAAAGATCTCTTCAACACGTGGAAGAAAGGTAGGCATTTATCTGTCGCCCTTGAGACGAACCTATTCAATGCCGCTATCTTGTCGTTCAGGCTCTGCACCTCTTTGACCGTCTTCGGTGGGGCTAAGTCCATTATAGCTCGTACTTTTTCCGAGTTGACTTCGATACCTCTTTGGGATACCATGAATCCCAAGAATTTTCCTGCTGTCACACCGAACACACATTTGCTTGGGCTTAACTTCATGTTGTATGCCTGAAGGGTGTTGAAGGTCTCTTGGAGATCGCTCATGTGTTCGTCTTCTTGCAGGCTTTTCACCAGCATGTCATCTACATAAACTTCAACATTGCTCCCTATCTATTATGCGAACATCTTATTCATTAATCTTTGATATGTCGCCTCGGCGTTCTTGAGCCCGAATGGCATCACTTTGTAGCAGAAGAGTCCCTGGCTTGTAACAAAGGAAGTCTTTTCTTGGTCAGCCTCATCCAGTTTGATCTAGTTGTATCTAGAGACCGCATCCATGAAGCTCGGCAGCTAATGTCTTGTGGTCGAGTCTACCAAGGTATCTATTCGTGGAAGTGGGTAACTGTCCTTTGGGCAGGCTCTATTAAGGTCCGTGAAGTCTACACACATCCTCCACTTTCCATTGGCCTTTTTTACCATAACTACGTTTGCCAACCAGTCCAGGTAGTATACTTCTCGAATGAAATCTGCTTCTAACAACTTCCGAACTTCCTCCACTATTACTCTGTCTCGCTCTTGAGCGAACACGCCCTTCTTTTGTCGGATGAGAGAGGATGAAGGTGACACATTCAATCTGTGAACTATGATTGAAGCATCAATCCCTAGCATGTCCTCGTGACTCCAAGCGAATATGTCCTAATTCTCCTTTAGAAACGTCACGAGCTTGTTTTGAATCGACTGTCTAGCCAACGTGTCCACTCTAGTCATCTGCTCAGGTCTAGAGTCATCAAGGGTTACTTCCTCTAGTTCTTCCACAGGCTCTACTGCCCATTGTTCCTCTATGCACATGGTTTATTGGTGGTCATCCATTTCCAACATCGCAATGTAGCATTCACATGTTGCTACCTAATCGCCTCTCACTTCTCCTACCCCATACTCAGTGGGGAATTTGAATATTAGATGGTAGGTTGATGTCACAGCCTTCCATGAATTTAAAGTAGGACGCGCCAGTATGGCATTGTATGCGGACGAGCAATCAACGACTAGGAAGGTCACGTCCTTCATGATCTGCTGAGGGTAATCTCCGACTGTTACCGGTAGGGTGACCGCACCTAGTGGGTACACCCTTGTTCCTCCAAAACCTACGAGCGGTGCATTTACTAGGATCAATCGTTCCTTTTCTACTCTCATTTGCTGAAAAACCGGATAGTACAAAATATCTGTGGAGCTTCTGTTATCTACCAGCACCCTGTAGGTATTGTAATCTCCTACCCGTATACTGACTACGAATGCATCATCGTGTGGGTGGTAGAGACGTCGGACATCTTTCTCTATGAACCGGGATTGTCAACCCATGCCATCTTCGGGGCATACCCCGTTAACTGAATGTTTTGAACCATCCGTAGGTATGCCTTACGTCCTTCTTAGAGGAACTAGAAGCGCTGCCCCTTGTGATCATCCTTATATCTCTCATGGGTGGCCTGGGTCGCTCGTTTTCTCTTCAGGTTAGTGCTCCTTAGTTTTGTTATGTTCCTTCTTTGCCAACGAACTTTTGCAATTTTCCTTGTCTAATGAGGGCTTCTATCTGTTGCTTCAAGTCATAGCAATCAGACATATTGTGGTTGTGGTCTCAGTGGAAATGGCAATATTTATCCCTGGGCCTCTTGCTGGGATCGCCCTTCAACTTACCGAGAAAAGTTAAGGTTCCTTCATCTTTGATCTACATCAGGACTTGATCAATCGGGGTATTCAGAGGGGTGAAGTTTGTAAACCTCCCCGTCGGGGGCCTGGATCGCTGATCATCTCTTTTTTCTCCTGTTCTAGCCATCTTCCTACCCCTATCCTGCCGGGCTTCCTCCTGCCTCTCTTTCTTCTTGGGTTTTTCTTCACGTGCATGCAGCACATCTTCAGCATTCATGTACTTAGTGGCCCTATAAAGCACATCTGACATGGTTTTCAGGTCATTTTTGTATAAGGAGAATAAGAATTTACCCTTTCGCAATCCGTTCGTGAAGGCTACTACGAGGATCTTATCGTCAGCTTCGTCGATCGAGAGTGCTTCCTTATTAAAACGGGTTATGTAAGATCTCAACGTCTCATCCTCCCGCTGCTTAATATTCATCAGGCATGCAATAGATTTCTTATACCTGTGTCCCCTGATGAAGTGCGATGCGAATTGGGCACTCAACTCCTTGAAGGAACTAATGGAGTTGGGCGTCAGCCTACTGAACCATATCCTTGTGGGCACCTTCAACATGGTAGGGAAGGCCTTGCACATGATCTCGTCCGGTATCCCCTGAAGGTGCATCAAGGTCTTGAAAGACTCTAAGTGATCCAGCGGGTCCTTTTTCCATCGTAATTTTCCATTTGTGGCATACGAAACTTTGGAGGAAGGGGGAAAGAGTTGACGGATATGGTGAATGGTGAATCCGTTTGGTGGACCAGATCGTCGAGATCATTGGAAACTCTTCCCTTAAGCGCACTCATCATGCACTCCATCCATTCTTTCATCATCTACATCTCCTCGACGATGTAGGGCGGGGCCGTATCAGCAACGAATGGAAGACTCATGTTCTGTCTATCTGGTCTATTCAGGGTGTTTACTACCCTCTGGCCCCTCCTAGTTCCTTCGATTAGCACTATTACCTTCTTGATCTTCCTCTTGGTTTCCCATTGCTACGCTCTTCTGTCGCAACTGTTCCTCTAGGGTTTGGTTTTGTCTAGTGAGGCGTTCCACTACCGCTATAAGGGTTTGGACCTGTCTCTCCAGGGCAGTAGGTCGTGGCTCGTCTCCCTGAACGTTGTTGGTGGTTGCCATCGAGCGAGTAAGTACCATGCAACTTTTCGTCCGGGTAGCATTTGTATGGCTTACAAGTCGCAGTCTTTCCCACAGATGGCACCAATTAATAATGCCGAAAAATCACCAGTGAGCCACACAGTCCTCGCACACTCAAAGCAAGACCTACACAACAAAAAGAGAGGACCTAATAGAGAACACCGATGTGGTGCCAGCCAAATACCCTCCAAAGGTCAAGTTAGAACTATTCTCACAACTCTAGAGTGCTAGAGAGGGATAAATTATACGTACCTTGGTTTGTGAGAGTTTTGGGGCTTTTATAGTAGTGTAGAACCAAACTCCTATGCTTGCGCAGCAAGTCTTTTCCATATAGGGAAGATACTCATTAATGGGCATATTTTCCAGAATCTTCTTCGTATTAGAATCCTATTCGCATTGGAATTCTATGGACTAGGGTTTATCGTGAGACACAAGTCATTTCCATTTAAGATTCCTTGGAGACCACATAATGACCAAATTAGTGCTACGTGGCCCATTGGTCCGTCCACCCTGGTCCGTCCATATTGTATTCGTCTACTTCCAGCCCACCTATCCTGATCCGTCAAGCTCATCCAAGTAGACCCCTCATCTATTTACTTTGATCCGTCATCTTAACATTCTTCCCCTTCAATAGGCATTTGAAACATTGACTTGTATTGATCATCCACACATCTAAACTTACATAAACTAAATAATTTCCCACAGCCCCATCAAATTTTTCTACTACTCTTCTAGTCCACAGCAATAGCAGCCCAACAGAGGCCCCTAAAGCTCCAAAATGACACCAGTCCAGAGACTAATAATCAATATGGTAAATCATTGTTACAATAGTGCAACCAAAAAAAAAAAAAAAAACATTTGTACAATACTATCAACTATTACCAAAACTATCTAAATGTTGTTTTCTACTATATAAACCCATCTCACCATCAATATCAATCACAATATCTAACATATGAATCATAAATTTTTGGTGATATGAATTGCAGTTTTGTCTTCAAGAAGACTTCCAAGTTCTACCAGAGGCATGCCAGGTTTTTATTCTGAGCTTAAATCTTACCTTTTATGGTCTTTGATCCTATTGCGTTGTTTTCCATAAGGGACTATTCATCTCAGGGTGTGAGTACTGGAAAGGCCTTTTCCTTGATAGTGTTACTTACTTTTATTGCACACATAAGAGGCCCCGACATAATGGTAAACTGTTATTGGTATTCCATAACAATTATTGCATTCATGGACCATAAGAACTGAAACAGGCATGAGAAATATGAATTTATTCTACACTGTCCAGTGGTCAGCTAAAATGAAATAGCTTAGCCAGCTAGGTGCATCATGGTCATAACAAGGAGATATAATTTTTCCAGACCCAATATCTAACATATGAATCATAAAAAAAAATTTCAAATATACAATCTCAAAGAATTAGAATTTAAAATTCCTTATGAATTTCGAATTTAAATCCACAAACTATACACTAAAATCAAGTTTTTAAGTGGTAGCCACATGAACCCAAATAAAAATTCACAAAATTAAATCCAAAAAAACTGAATAGAAAATCAGAATTATAATGAGAGTAATAAAAATTCAAAATTATAAAGCGAGCAAAAAAATTTCAGAAGAGAGAATGAAAAATACAAATTTTCAGCTGTGAGTTGCATTGTAACAAATAATCCCTAAAAAAATATTATTTATAATATAATATAGGGTTATGGATTCCTAATCAAATTTGGTTAGGGTTATGGATTCCTAATCATAATATAATATAGGGTTATGAATTCCAAATCAATTTCGGTTACCTTTGCCGACCGACATAATTGAAATATACAATGGGCTGAATAAATTCAGTCGGAGTATAATGGGCCAGTTTTGATGGCTGTCGTCAGCGCTCAAAGGTGGAGATCGGTCCTTGTGAGTAGCACCATGGAAAGATCGGTTATGCCTTCTTTCAATTTCGGACTTGACAGTGTGGGGATGGCTTCTTGGCGAGATTTATTTTTAGTGTTGGGTTTTGGGGAAGGAGAGGGTAGAGAAATAGAGAAGAGAGAGGAACGACAGAGCATGGGTCTACGTTTTGGAGGAAGAAAAAGGCTGGTTTTTCATTTATCGGGTTTTGGAAGAGATTTTTTGTGCGTTTATGTTTTTTTTTTTTTTTTTTTTTTTTGGTTTCACATTTATCGGGTTTTGGAAAAGATTATTTTTTTTGCGTTTTTTTTTTTTTTTTTTTTGGTTTCAAAAAAGTTTTTCTTTTTGTGTTTATGTTTTTTTTTTTTAATATTGTGCTGACGTGGAAAATTGTGGGAGGTTCAGAGGTTTCGGTTTTATATATATATATATATATATATATAGAATATACCACTCATTAAAATAATTTATACTACCCCTAGTTAGTTTTTACGCGTATATTACGCGAAACATGTGCGTGCATACGTGACAAACAAAATGACTTCCGTTTAACGTTTTCATTCCAAAGTTATAGTAAATAATGTGTTTTATTGAAATGAGGAGTTTAGTTGCTGTGATATACAGACTACGTAAGAAACGTAGACTGAAACACTGACATAAAAAATAATTAAAAAACTAAAGTAACGGATAAAAGCTATAAAGGTAAGTGATAAAATGATAATTAGCTCAAATCTCCGAACTAATCTCAATCCCTTAACAGATTAAATAGACTAATATCTGAATATATCCTATGAGTATATTGATAAACTGATAAGTGATAACAATAAAGCTGCCAAAAGTTGCCAAAACCCAAGGTTTACGTGTAGGCATAGGCTATAGCCTATTATACTCAATTGTGAAGGTTATACACAAAGCTATCCTCCATTCTACTATACTAGGAGAATTTCAATTGAGCCTTTAAGAGCATTCACAATGGGAATGGTGAATGCCATATGTTGCCTCTATTTAGCATTTGTCTCTCAAAAATCTCCACCATCTAGTCTTGCAAAATCTTGCAATTATGTTACAGTACTGTCCTAAATGTAAGACGATACTATAGCACAATTGTAAACCTAAATAATATTTTTTTACTCCCTACTGAACAAATATCTGCCTCTTTCTCTCTTCATTGTCTCATCTCCTCTCCACTTCAGACTCTCTCCTCCCTTTTCATCTCCCTCTTCGTCTTCCTCACTCCTATCTAGTCTTTCTTCCTCTTTCTCTCTCACCTCTTTTTGCTTATTTTTTTCCTCTCTATCTTCCCTTGAATCAAGCCTCCATGGTGGAGATGTGACGTGGGACTTATGGATCAGCGGTTGGGTTTCATCTTCCATGGTGTGGGTTTCATCTTCCGTGGTGTGGGTTTTATTTTTGGTGGTATGGGTTTCATGGATCAATGGATGGGTTTCATTTTTGGTGGCGTGGGTGGCTGGGTTTCATCATTCCTTGGTTCGATGGTTGTGGTTTTTGTGGGTTGGTGGCGGTTGAAGTGGATCAGCGATCAGTGTGGGTTCCGATTTGTGGTGATATTGTTGTTTCAATTTGTGGTTTCGATTTGTTCGTCATTTGTGGGTTTTGTTTGGTGCTGATTTCAATGATATTGTTGGATTGGTGTGGGTTCGATTTTGCTGGGTTTTGTTCTTCATTTGTGGGTTTTATTTAGTTCCGATTGTGGTGATATTATTGGATTGGTGTGGGTTTGTTTTTGTTGGGTTTTGTTGGTCATTTGTGGATTTTGTTTTGGCGGTGGTGGGTGATGGGTTGTGAGGCAAGGGTGGTTTGTTTGAGTTTCGGTAGTCCTTTTGGGTTTGTTCATGGTGGAGGTGGTGGCAGTAGGTGGTGACAGCAGGTAGTAGGTTGTTTTAGTGAAAGAGAGACAAAAATTAGAGAGAGGAGAGAGATGGGAGATAATAGATATGGTTTTAGGATATATTATTTTATTGTATGGATATATTATTTTAATGTTTTGTATGATAAAATAAAAGTTAGGATGTTGAGTGTATTGTAAAATGGTAGGGTATAATTGATAAAATAGCTTTTTGAGATGGTAAAATAGAATAATAGAATTTTCGAATGGGAAGCCTCTAAGGCTTTGTCTCGTGCATCTATCCATCCAACACCACTGTTACTGTAAGTGCAATCTTCATTTTACGCTTAATTATTATTATTTTTTTAAATCTTTTTTTTTTTTTTGAAAAGGAAGTTATATATCATAAAAACAAAAGGCCCCTAGGCCAGATACAAAGAGTCGCTATGGACAAGCATAGAAACAACAGGGGGAGGAACTCCATTCCACAAGCGAGTAGATTCCTCACTCCGAGACAGCTGAGCCAACTCATGTGCAACTACATTAAAGTCTCTACTTACATGCTTAAAAATGCAAAACTCAAAGGAATCACACACAAGCTGAATTCCTTGTAATATATGGCTTAACTCACTTCCGGTAGAGATATCATTCGAGGCTTGGATCATAGTGAGGGCATCACTCTCCAAAATGATCCGAGGCAAATGCAACTCCCGAGCAAGTAAAATGCCGTGCTCCATAGCTAAAGCTTCCACTTGGTCAACAACAAACCGACCTGGAATGTATTTACTAAGAGCTGCTACAACATGACCAAAGCAATCCCTAATGATCACTCCAATGCTGGAATTTCTTCCTTGGTTAGATGTCGCCCCATCAACATTAACTTTGAAAACACCCTGAGGAGGAGCCTCCCATCTATTTTGGGAATGCCTTGGGGGAAGGATGTCTAAGGAAGCAGCAGCATTTTTGAAGTCCACTAAGGAACTGTTTGCCAAAGTCCAAACTTGAGGTGGCGAAAGTGGAGAATCGTTGTGCACTAATTTGTTTCTGTTACACCAAATGGCCCATGATAGTACAAAAAACAAGTCCAGGGCTTGTGAGGCATTAGAATGGTTTAAATGCAAGGCCATGTCTAAGAATGACCAATGGTGACCTTGAGGAGGTCTGGGATAATCTGGCCATAAGCTCCATACTAGGGAGGCCGTCTCACAATAGAGGAGAGCATGATTTATATCCTCAGGTTCCAAACCACAAATGGGGCATGCAGTACTACAATTGATCCCTCTTTTGCTTATATTATCATAGGTGGGCAAACCATTGACACAAGCCCTCTAGGCAAAAATTTTAATTTTTGCCGGGAGGTTTAGATGCCATAAATTCCGCCAAAGCTGTCTATAAGGATCCCCAGAAGAGCTTTCACCCTCTTCAGAAGCATTAACCATACTATGGGCAACATGATATGCACTTTTCACCGAAAATTCACCTTTCCTATTTCCAATCCATATAAGCTTATCTTCCGGCAAATTATAGCTTATCAGAATCCTTAGAATGGTATCCACCTCAAATGGAAGAAAAGTGGCATGAAGAACTTCTGCTTTCCACCATCTAGTGTTTGGATCAATGAGAGAGGAAACCATAGGGAATTCAAAATTTTGGATTTGGGGAGAGATAACTTTATAGGTGGAAGGCGTTGGGAGCCATCTATCCTCCCATATATGGATTTGCTTCCCATTACCAACTCCCCACCAAGTTCCCTGCCTTATAACTTCTAAGCTACTGTGAATGCTCCTCCAGGAATAAGAAGGGGGAGAACCAAGCTTAGCATTTAATAGATTACCTGTGGGGAAGTATCTGGCTTTAAGCACTCTTGCAACCAACGAGCTCGGGTTATTGAGAATTCCCCAAGCCTGCTTGGCCAGCATGGCCAGATTAAAAGCTTTCAAATTCCTGAACCCCAACCCACCTCTTGCCTTAGGATTGCACATCCTCTTCCAACTAACCCAACCCAATTTTGTTTCCTGCTGCCTTTGGCCCCACCAGAAGTTTTTCATCATTCTTTCCATATCATCACATAGGCCTTGAGGAAGTAAAAAGCAACTCATAGTATATGTTGGAATAGCTTGTGCCACTGCTTTGATAAGAATTTCTTTCCCACCCATAGAAAGAAGCTTACCTTTCCAACTCGCAAGTTTTTGACCAACCCTCTCCTTTAAGATTGCAAAGACTTGCTTTTTTGACCTGCCATTAAGAAAGGGGAGACCAAGATATTTAGTATGTCTCGAATTCTGCACAGGGCCAAGGATATTAAAAATCTCATCTCTAGTTTATTGGGCTGTGTTAGGACTAAAGAAGATAGAGGATTTGTCCGTGTTTACTTTCTGTCCCGAAGCTTCTTCATATTCCATCAAAGTTGATCCTAGAAAGTGGCATTCTTCCAACGCTGCTTTACAAAAGGTATGCTGTCATCGGCAAAGAAAAGGTGCGTCACCTTTGGGCAACCCCTAGTAATGGAGATGCCTGTGATGAGCTTATTCCTAGCAGCCTGGTGAACAAGAGCTAAGAGACCTTCAGCACAAAGAAGGAAAAGGCTCAGGGAAAGAGGGTCACCTTGGCGGAGGCCCCTCGAAGGATGGATGTTTCCATTATACCATTGTATGTGAATCTTCCTTATTAGAATATAGTTATGATTTAATTTTACATTCTACTTAATCAGTTATATATATATATATGTATATATATATATATATATATGTATGTATGTATATATTATACCGTATAAATATTTGTAATCTGCTAGCAACTAGTAAGTTGTCAATGTCTCAACAGAAAAAGTAAGCTATCAAATGATTGAATAGTAAAAGTCTAAAAGAAATCAAAATTTGATATATTTAATTCTAATCACGTTATATTCATTATGTATTTATTATAAGAAAAAGAAATATGGTTAGAAAGAAATATCACTTTTGGGAGTATGTTGAGGAGTTAGATGGTCGTTTCAAGTGTAATTTCTGTGAATGAGATTTTGCTAGAGGTGCTCCAAGAATTAAATCACACTTAGCAGTTAGCAGGAGTTAAAGGTCGTGATATTGATATTTGTACAAAAGTTCCTGATGATGTACAAGCCGAAGCTTGTTTAGCAATTGGAGGGCATAGTAAAAAGCTTAATTACCCCAAATTCAAGCAACGTGGAACAGAGCAAAAAAATGTCAACTTCAATATCCAATGATTTGCATCAAACCACCATTTTAGAGATGTGCAAAAAGAAAGATAAGAGTGCAGTGGACAAATTGCTTACCCAACATGTTATATTGAATAACATATCATTTAATGTTGTTCAAACACCAGCCTTTATTCGCTTTGTGCAAGGTGTCGCTAAATATGGTCATGGATACAAGTTACCCTCTTATTCAACTCTTCGAACGAAGTTAATTCCAAATTCAAGGATAGAAGTCGAAGAATATATATCAAATGTTAAAAAGTCTTGGGTTACAACTGGCTGTACTCTTGGTCCGTTTGGAATGAGCTTATTGCTGCTGAAACTGAAAACTGAAAATTGAAAACACTGTAGTAAAATAATTTTTAAATGTGTAAATAGTACTGTGGGACCCATTTTTAACCTATATATCTATATGTATATATAAAACCGAAGCCTTTGCTGGCACCACAATTTTCCACGATATAAAGCCACGGTTTCTGTAAACTCTCTCTCTCTCCAGACGTCGGAAGCCCTAAAGCATTCAAGATCTACAAAACCCTAGCAACCTTACCCCCCCTCAAGTTAAGAAATATAAAGTCACGGTTTCTGCAAACTCTCTCTCTCTCTCCAGACGTAGGAAGCCCTAAAGCATTCAAGATCTACAATGCACGGTATAGATTTTAGCTTATAAAGTTCAGCTTTTGTAAGGTTAGTTTTGTTTATATATTAATTAATACATAATACTTTGTTCACCATTGAATACTCATATAATCAATTTCCAATTCAGTGTTCAAGAATTAAACCAAAATTCTAACTGCTCTATCATAAAATATTATTATTAGTATGAATTTTATGGAGTTGCGGTGTTCAAGAATTAAACCAAAATTCTTTTAAATTATCTATAATATTTTGTCCTTTGAAAATTTTATCTCTTTGATTTTAGTATATTGTGTTTCTTAAGCTATAGAGAGATTTTCTTTGGTTTTTGCAAACTCTCTCTCTCTCTCCAGATGTAGGAAGCCCTAAACGCACGGTATAGCATTCAAGATCTACAACTCACGGTATAGATTTTAGCTTATAAAGTTCAGCTTTTGTAAGGTTAGTTTGTTTATATATTTAGTCCTTACGTTTAGGTTTAGTTTAGGTTTAGGTTTTAAGAGATTTATATATTACTACTATGTGACTGAATTTCCCGTGACATCAATTTTATGTTTTTAACCAAATACATCAAGAAAGCAAGAGAAGGCGCATAAATATTTAGTCCTTAAGTTTAAGTTTATGTTTAGATTTAGGTTTTAAGAGATTTATATATTACTACTATGTGGCTGAATTTCCCGTGACATCAGTTTTATGTTTTTTTTTTTTAATTTGTTTTATGTAAGGTTAGTTTGTTTACATCAGTTCTTTGTCTCAAAGATAAGGCTTTTAATATATCCCTTGCAAGCACACATGAACTTAAATTGTCTTTTAATATATGCATACTTTATTATTTTCTAATAGTTTTCCCGTGCATCGCACGGGTTAGCGACTAGTATTTTTTAATACGTGAACAGTGTCAGCACAGTATATGAACAGTGAATTTACTGTTCATAACAGTAAAATTTGTCTCCCAAAAGTCAACAAATGCGGGGAAAAAAAAAGAAAGAAAAAAAAAAGAGAGAGAAAACGTGAAACGCGGACGCATAAAACGCCCAGCCCAAACGCCCTCCATATGTCTGACATAAAGAGGGCGTTTGGGCTGGGCGTTTTGTGCGTCCGTGTTTCACGTTTTCTCTCTTTTTTTTTTTTTCTTTTTTCTTTTTTTGCCTGCATTTGTTGACTTTTGGGAGACAAATTTTACTGTTATGAACAGTAAATTCACTGTTCACATACTGTGCTGACACTGTTCACGTATTAAAAAATATTAAAAATGGGTCCCACAGTACTATTTACACATTTAAAAATTATTTTACTACAGTGTTTTCAGTTTTCAGTTTCAGCAACAATAAGCTCAATCCAAACGGACCAATGGAGTGACATGAAACAAAGAGCTTTTATTAACATTATTGCATATTCTCCTGGGGGAGCAGTATTTATGCGTTCAATTGACGTTTCTCAAGAGAGAAAAACTGGGTTTTTTCTCAAACAGATTATCTCTGCAGTAATTGAAGAAATTGGGCCTAATCATGTTGTTCAGTTTATCACTGATAACGCCACAAATTTAAAGTCAGCTGGAGACATGCTTATTGGTAAGTATCCTCATTTGTACAAAACTCGATGTGTTGCTCATGGGATTCAATTGCTTTTGAAGGATATATATGAGGAAGTTAATTGGGTGAAAAAGGTAATTGATGATGCAATATCAATTGTTGCATATATGTATAAGCACACTATCATCCTCTCACTCATAAGAGCACACACAAACAATAAGGAGTTAAAACATCCTCGTACAATTAGGTTTGCTTCTAATTTCTTGATGCTCCAATCTATTTTGAATGTTGAAAGCGAATTACGGTTACTTGTTACATCTTCTGATTGGAGAGGATTAGATTATAGCAAAAAGGATATTGCCAGAGAAGCTACTAATATAATTCAAAGTACAGAATTTTGGAGTCAAGGACATGAGGTGCTACTAGTTTTGGGGCCATTGGTTCGAGTTTTTTGATTAGTTGATAGTGATGGGTCAACTGTTGGGTACTTATAGGAAGCAATGGAAAGGGCAAAAGAAGCAATTCAGAAACGTTGTGGCAACAATCAAGAAAAATATATACGGATGTGGGACTTACATGTATAGTGGGACATTTACTGAGAATCGTGAGATGAAAGAGGGAATAAGTTTTATATTAGAGAATTTGGTGGCTCCTGAAGAAAAGATAGAATTTATGGGACAAGTGCAACTTTATCGCATGAAATTATCAAGCTTGTTTACTGAAATTGCAATGACAATGTTGAAAACATCTCATCCTAGTAAGCTCAACTACTTTACTATAGTTTTAATATTTAAATAAATTATTTCTTTATTAATTTATAGGTACATATTAATTGTTACTTCATTTGTAGGAATATGGTGGGATTATTGTGGAGATAGTCTTCCTGTTTTAAAAAAGTATGCCATTCGAATTTTGAGTCAACCTTGTAGTTCTTCCTCATGTGAACGTAATTGGAGTGCATTTGAAGCAGCACAAACAAAGAAGAGAAATAGGCTGACACCTAAGATGTTGGATGATTTGGTGTATGTAAGAATGAACACAATGATGATGGAGAAATTCAGTACCTTAGAAGCTCGAGATGTAAAGCCGATTGATCTTGACAAGCTTAATGAGCTTCCTGAATATGAATATGTTTCTCAAGAACTAGATATAGAGAATGACACACTAAGGGTGTGTTTGGATTGAACTTATTGTTGCTGAAACTGAAAACTGAAAACTGAAAACACTGTAGCAAAATAATTTTAAAATGTGTAAATAGTACCGTGAGACCCATTTTTAATATTTTTTAATGAATAAAGTGGTTGTGGGTCCCATAAACAGTACCGCTACAGTGCCGCTACAGTGTTGTTTGTCCCCCTTTTCTGCAAAACGCGTGAAATTTAAAAAAAAAAAAAAAAAAAAAAAAAAAAAGAGTGAAAACGCAGACGCAGCAAAGTTCAATGCTATCCAAACGAGCACTAAGTGAAGAGGTTGAAAATATTAATGGTGATGTTATAGATGATGCAGATCTTTCATGGTTAAATTGATAGGTTTTTTTTTTTTTTTTTTTCCTCTTTGTTGATTTAGTTGTGATGGCTAATAAGTTAGGATCATTCATATTAGATCGTTGATTGTGTAGAACATTATTTGATATATAATAATTTAATTATTAGTTTTTGGATGAATATTAGTGTTATTATTGAATTGTTAATGACTATTGAAATCATTTCCTTATTAATAAGTACTTAGTGCCGGTTTGGATAGAGATTATTGTGCGTCTACGTTTTCTATTTCACATTTCCTTCTTTTTTTCTTTATTTTTTCCAGCGCATGAACAGTAAAATCACATGGATTTACTGTGCAGGAGACAATTATCATTGTTCGTGCATTGTAGCAACAATGTTCATGCGTTTAAAAATATTAAAAATGGATCCCACGGTATTATTCACATATTTAAAAATTATTTTGTTACAGTGTTTTCAGTTTTCAGTTTCAGCAAAAATAAGTTGTATCCAAATGGACCCATAGTATAATGAACGTCACTTTTAGCCATGCGAAATAGAAACCTACTCAATAAGCAAGCCATGGGAGTTTTGAGAACAAACCCACCTTGTTCAACGAAATCTATTTTAGATAAATTTGTTCAACCCAATTCTTTAGAGTTTTTCATTGTATCTCATGTTTCCAAGGATTGAATTGTTAGCTGGGAGTTCTTTCGTTAGTTTGAGAAAGAAAGAAAGGGGTGGGAGATCAGAGAAAGAGAGAGGAAGATGAAGAGGGAGACAAAGAGGGAAACCCACACCGCCACCATCGATGACAACCCATGCCCACGCCTACCTCCGTTGCTGCCACAACCACATGGGATTTTGGGTTTGTGAAAATGGGTTTCGGGTTTGAGGAGAAGAGATAGTAGACCAAGAACCAGAGTGAGAGAGAAGAGAAGGAAGATGAAGAAAATGAAAGAAAGAGAGAAAAAAGTAATAAATAGAGAGAGAAAAGAGAGAATATAGTAATAATAATAATAATAATAATTTATACAAGCTTGCTACAATGCCATTATACATTTAGGATGGCACTGTAGCACAATTGCAAATTTTTTTGCAATTGCAAGACTTTGTAAGACCGGGTAATGGGGGGTTTTGGGGCTCTTATGCTAAATTGAACCAACATATGGCATTTGCAAGACCCAATATGAATGCTCTAACAATCATTATTATGGCATTTGTCACGCGTATTTAGTTTATCTAATAAACTGATACAATATTATTTTTGTAACCTAAAAAAATTGAATAATTAAATAATTAAAAATGAAATGACATTAAAAAAAAAAATGACATCATTTTATTGGATGAACTAATATGAATAGAAAGACTACTAATATAAACGAAATAGAGTTTCAAGAAGTAAATTTCAAATACCCCAAACTTTAGGGGCAGAGTTTACAATTTAGCCTATTTTTTTATATGTGAGTTTTTGTGTGATTTGTGAATAATAAAATTACCATAATAATGATTCCAATAAAAATTTTCATCTCATTATTTTTTTTATATAACAAAAACCACTTTAATATATTTTAAATGATTTTGAAAATTTTTAAGTAATGCTATGTCACAATTAGGGGTGTTCACCAAATCGCAAAAATCGAACCAAAACCGCCCGCAAAATGGCATAACTGCACTGCACTGCATGGTGCAGTGCAATTTGCAATTTTATAATAAGAAAACTGCACAAACTGCACCACACCGCACCCTTTCTATATATTAATATATTTATTTTTTTAATATTAAATATATTATTAATAGTTTAATAACCCTAGTTTTTAGGAAAAAAAAAGTTTAATAACCTTAGCAAGTGTTAATTAGGAAAGTCAGTCCAAAATAAAGAAAAACTAGTTCAATAATTTAAAACTTGGCTCAAAATAAAGGGAAAAACTAGTTTTGGGCTGAACAAGAAAAGCCAAAAATTTGAAAAATATACCAGTTTCAAACCATTCAAACTGTATCTTATACATCACACTGCACATGTGGCCTAAAAAATGAAGTGTGGTTGCGGTTATAGTTTTGGCTAAACCGCACCGCAAAGTGCAGTGTTAAAAATGGCCCAAAACCGCATCGCTAACGCCCCTAGTCACAATATATTTGTAACAAATCTTAAATGGTATGTTATTATTGGTTCTTATCCAAACCCACAACTAGTTAAAATAATTCAAAATTTTAAAATCCAAACCTACAAATGTTATTACGGTTTTTACTAATTAAAATAATTCATTTTTACTAGATAAAATAATTACAACAATGAGTTCCAATTAAAAGATTTGTTAATTAAACCCAGCCTATACCAAAAATCAATTAATGTTTTGGGGTGATGATCATTACACAAGAGAACCCATATTACTTTATAGAAAAAATTGAAAGAACTATTATTAGTATAAGAGTTTATTTGGATAACCTGTAGTTTTCAATAACTTATTTGCATAGTATTTATATATAAAAAATGTACTTTTATTTTTTTTTAAAGGAATTGGTAATTTATATATTAAATAAGGAAGGTTCTTTGAGTGCTACATCTATACATTTGAAGTGTGCTACATCCATAGACAATGAAGTGCAAAAAAGGTATGTAAGTTTTCTTCAAGGTATGGTTTTTTTTTTTTTTTTTGGGGGGGGGGGGGGGGTATTTTTTTACAATTACTAAATCCACAAGCCACTAAAAATTTACAAATTATTAGGTTTATTAAAAAATTAATAATTATTGGGTTCGGTTGGAATTGAAAACACATGTTATAATTAAGAAGTTTAAACTTATAAATGATAGAATTGGTGCATCCTTTTTCCTTTTAATATTTTTATTTATTGTATTATTTTATTTCAGTTATAGTTGAGAACACATGCTATAATTAAGAAGTATAAACTTATAGATGATAGAATCGATGCATCATTTTTCCTTTTAATATTTTTATTTTATTTTTATGGTTTTTAATATTTTTATTTATTGTGTTATATTGAAAACATATGCTATAATTAAGAAGTTTAAGCTTATAGATGATAGAAAATCTGTGCATCCTTTTTCCTTTTAATTTTTATTTAAATTTATAGATAATACTTAAATTTATTTTAAACTATTGCTGAATTGTGCAACTTGAGGAAAAAACAAAAACATGGGTTGTGTAAGATTTAAGTTTAGAATTTATTTATAATTGTTGATGCCCATTTTTGACAAAGGGCCCAATAGCAGAAGAAGCCCAACAATAGAGAAGGTGAGAAGGAGAAAACAGTAATGGAAAAAGGACATAGGCCCAGTAGGCTGAATTGGCAGGATTAATGGCTAGTAGGCCCACAAGAATAAAAAAAGGTAAAGAAGAGGTAAATGAGTCGAGAAAGTCCAAGGAATTAAGTAGTAAGCCCATGGGAATAATAAGAAGTAAAGAGGAAGTAAAACGGCTGGGGAAGCCCGAAAAATAAATTAGTAAACTCAGTGAGTTGGCTTAACGACCAATAAACCCAAAAAGTAATAAGAGGTAAAGATGTGATAATTGGGCCGAGGAAGTCCAAAGAATCTAGCAAGAAGCCCATGGGAGTAAAAGAGGTAAAGAAGAAGTAAATGGGCCAAAGAAGCCCGATGAATAAAGTAGTAAAATGGGTTGGCATAGTAGGAATGTTGGCTAATAAAGCCCAAAAGAGGCAAAGATGTGAAAAGTGGGCCAAGGAAGCCCTTAGTAAAAGATTAATGAAGAAGTGGGCTAGAACGGCAGGAGCATTAGCCCACAAGCCCACGGGGTAACAAGAAATAAAAAGAGAGGTAAAGTTAAAGCAAGCGCGATGAAGTGATATGACAGGATCAGTAGCCAAAAGGCCCATGGTCACAGGCTCGGTAGGAAGATGAGGGCTTTTGCCCAAGAAACGCCCAATCCAAGAAGGGGTAAAAAGCAAAAAAATATGAGCCCAAAAGCCCACACATCCTTCATGCCACAAAAGATAAACACCAACTAACACGTATAGCAGAATCAAACAAACATAGAGACAGTAGAAATGGTGTGAAGGCTAGAAAGAAACAAATTCAAACGGAGTGGAGCATGCACAAAGGGCCAAGGCACCACCTACTTGTACCTAGGGGTGGCAAAGTAAGCCCAAACCCATTTGCTCGCCCAAACCCACCCACTCTAATTGAACCCAAACCCACCCAATTTTTAGTTGGGTTAAATGGACATCAACCTAATTAAACCCAATGATTATTGGGTTTTAACTAAAAACCCATTGAACCCCATTTAACCACAAAAAAATATACCCAAATTCAACCCAGCCCTTCTCATAACATTTATAAAAAAATAAAAATAAAAACCCTCAGACGTTTCATTTTCCTTCATTTTCTCAGCCTCCAAACACTTCTCTCTCTCTCTCTCTGTTTCTCTCTCTCTTTCTCTCTCTAGCTCTCACAGAGAACAATGAGGCACAACAAACACAACACTGAGACCACCGAGTCTCGCTTCTTAGGAACCATATCCGCCTTCTCCATTCGAAACCATCACGACGCTATGGAGGAGAAGGTGACGGAGGAGAACGAAGTGGTGGAGAAGGATGGGGAGAGGAAGGCGGAGAGAATGGGGTCGGTGGCTATAGAGTCAAGTGCCCACCTCACTGATCTCGCCTACCCAGTGCCGATCTTGCACCCACCTCACCGATCTCGCCTACCCAGCGCTGATCTCACCTGCCCAGCGTCGATCTCACCTACCCACCTCACTAATCTCGCCTGCCCAACGTCGATCTCTCTTCTCCCTTTCCTTTTTTTTCTTTCTTCCTCCACTCCTCATCGATCTCGCCTAAGTTTTTTCTTTCTTTCGCCGATCTTGCCTGAGTTTTTCTTTTGTGGCTATGGGTTGACTTTCTTGGTTTGGGTTGTTGTGGGTTTTATTTTTGTGGTTGTGGGTTGGCTTTGAGATCGGAATTTTTGGCTTTGATTAGTTTTTTTTTTGGGGGTTAATAATTAGAGGTCTTAGGCTGTGTTTGGTTGCTAAGAAAATGAAGGAAAATCACAGTTTTTATTCGTTTAGGGACAAACCTATGAATCCTATTTGGGTTCTTATCTAAATTCAGCTATTGATTTTGCTAAAGAAGAAAAAAAGAATCCTAATCTTTTGATTTTGCTAAAGAAGAAAAAGAAATTTTAGATCCAAGAAAAGTTTTTTCTTTTTTTTTTTCCTTTTCCCGAGAAAGTAGAGTGGAGACTAGAGAGAGTGGAAAAGGGAATCCAAAAAAGTGTTGAGGTTTTCACTTTAATGACATTTTGGTAATTTTGATAATTGGGTAATTGAGTGAGTTAGAGTTTACCCATAATAATTGGGTTGGGTTAGAAGCAATTAGTTAAATGGGTTTTAATGGGTAAATGGGTTTTATATACCCAATCCAATTATGCCCGCCCCAAACCCACCCATTTGACACCCCCTACTTGTACCCAACTAATACATGGGAGGTGGGCCACAGGTCAAGGCTTTCAAAGGGTGTGGTTTGACGGTGGGGAGAAAAATGGGTTTATTCTGGGGTTCTTGCTCAAGCTTCTTTAGGAAAGATGTCCTACTAGGATGACATCTCACCCGAAAGAGGTATGTGTGGGCTGGGACCACTTGATGCATGCCATAGAGGTAGGTGATGAGAAAGCTTGATCCTTATCTAGATGAGTGAAGTGGAAATTGGTAGGAAATGAGACAAACAATTCTGTCTAGGAGTGGTGAATGGTGCAACCAACATACTCTGAGTAGAGGTTGTGGCTGGGCAGTCGGTAGGCCAGTGGGCAGTCCTAAAAGGACACCCATAAAGAGCTAAAAGTAGTTGAGCGGCAAAAATGGTAAATCCCACCATGGCAAATGGTATAAAAAGGGGTAGCTGTTAGTAGTGAAAATGGAAGAGGAGGAATGAAAGTAAGGGGAGGTAGAAAAGAAAGAATAGAGAAAAGAAAGAACACACAGAAAAACCAGAGAGATATAAGTGGTAGGAATAAGGGCATACATCAATATACCACATTTTCCTCTCCCTCTTGACAAATCCATTCTTTGAAGGATTGAGAATCGAAGCTTAAACCATTTAGGCCCCTTTTCCAAAGTGTGTAACTTCTACGGCAGAAGTCTTCCTTGAGGTTACTTATGTTGGAGATTGGCTCCCTTTTACTATTCATACTTATTGGGTGATTAGTTTATTGTTTAGTTATTTAGTTGTTTGCTATAGCGTTATTTTCATTTGTTGTATTATTTTGTCATAACCTTATTAGCTGTTTTCCTTCTCGGTGTTAGTCTCATTTATTCCGTTTAGCATTATAGTTATTCTGATGTACAGTATTCCTATCATAACATCTGTAATAGTTATTCCTACCGTGGCCATGTCATACACTCAGCCCGCGATGGTTCTACCAAAACGTGTCTATATTGGGATGACTCAACTTATGCACAAGCTGGCCTAAAGTGTGGCCCCATTTAGGCCAGTCCCAACTCTTTTACCTCAGACCCACAGGCCGTAGTGCAACATGAGGGATCGAAACCCAACATTACAAAAGGGCTCACCATATTTAAATTTGTGACTTCATTGGGGAGTTGGGAGAAAGACAGGGAAAGCAAGCAAGTTTCTTGCAAGTTATGCCTCCAAGATTAAAGACGACGCGAAATATGAGTGTCGTGCCATCGCAGGCAGAATCAAGGCTAGCCACGCTGCACTAGCCTAATCAAGTAGAGGGTGCTAATAGAGCGGGGGGTTGGGCCATAGCAGCAGCAAATGAATTCCGCTGACAATACTAACTTCTTCATTGAAGTATTGCAATCTATACAGCATTCCTAACAGCAGTTGATGGATGAAATGCACCAGTGAAACGCAGACATGACTAAAGAAAAGGGGGGCCAACATGACCCCGAACATGTAGCAGACAACGAAGAACCCCTATGGGTGGTGGCTCACAGAATGCAAACAACACTTCATCATGATGGCTGACATAGCAGCACTGTTGGAGCAAGAGAAGGCCAAGGCGCCTAAGAAGAGATTCTATTCATGAAGACCTCCCTACCCATTGAGGATACTTAGCAAGCCGTATCCCGATAGATACAAGCCGCGAACCTTCACACAGTATGATAGCAGAAGGGGAAGTGCTATCGAGTATGTAAGTAAGTTTATTGACACCCTCGGTCCCTACACAACAGACAAGGATCTTTACCTTCGAGAGTTTTCAAAGTCCTTATATGACTAGGCATATACCTGGTATACTAGCTTGAAGCCAGGATCAATCCCAACGTGGGATGATATGGTAGACGTGTTTTGCACCAAGTATTTCCACGAAGAAGAAACGATGATGCTAGCAACTTTGCAAGGCACTAAGCAAAGAAGAGGCGAAGACCTTACAGAGTATGTCAAAAGGTTCAAGGACATAGCCCTCGATTGCTATGACCACTGTAACGAGAAGACGTTGGTGGAAATGTGTATGGGCAATATGATCATGGAGTATAGAGCTGTCCTAGAAAACTTAGAAATTTTCCAGTTTGCGCAGCTATTGCAAAAGGCTAGAAAGACGGCCCAATCAGTCAGGCCTAGCTCTGACAAGCCCAAAGAGCGAAAGTCCACCTTGTAGGCCATGACAGTGTCCACCAGTAAGAAGAGAAGGAAGTCAAAAGGAAGGGACTACAAGAGCCCTTCGCCAATACAAAGCACACCAAAGAAGTTGGATATGCTCCTAGAAAAATGGATTGCATATGGTGTTTTCAAACCCAATCAAGTCTCTAGAGAGCCCACTAAAGAAGAATAGAAAGACCCACGTTTCTACCATTTGCATAACTATATGCAGCACGCCACCACAGAATGCTAGGCATTCTGCAGACTAGTGCACTGTAGAATCAAAGAAGGAACTCTTGAGTTGTCCCAACCAGAAGTGCAAAGGAACCCACTCCCCAATCATAAGGGGAAGGGGGTAGCAGCAGTTGTCATTTGTGCAGACTCAGGTGAGGACGAAGAGGGAAGGCCACTCTGATTGCTGTAGCTGTCACCACCCTGTAGAAAAGCTCTCGTTTCAAAAACTTGTTTAACTAGCTGGAGCTCATGACAAACGAAGGAAGGATGGCCATGAAGGCTTTGGTAAGCATTGCTTTAGGAGCGGGGGTAGAATGTCTTACTATAGAAGCCCGGACTGACAGAGCCTTCCTGCAAGACACTAATGAGATCACCTTCAGTGATGAAGACATGGAGGTGGGATATTCAGACCATAGAAGGCCTCTTTACCTAGCGGCCTCCATAAACTAGATTCCCATTAAATGAGCTCTAGTTAACATGGACGCTTTAGTAAATCTCATCCCACTCAACACGTTACAAGCAGCAGGAATACCAAAAAGCAAGATTCAAGGATGACAAATGGAAGTGACGGGGTTTGGAGGAAGAGGTGAGTACACCGCAGGGCACATACGACAATGGCTTAAGGTGGGCTTAATAGCCTCCTTAGCCCAATTCCATGTGGTAAAGATAGAAGTTTTCTATCATATATTGTTGGGAAGGCCATGGCTACACAAGCATCGTCTAATTCCATCCACCTATCACCAGTGCGTGAAAGGGAGATTGAATGGTAGGATGATACGGATATCAGCAAACACATCCCCGTTCAAGCAAGTAGAGGCCCACTTGGTTAAGACCATGTTCTACGATGAATGGGCACCGTATGGAGAAAGTTCAGTATCTAAGCCGCATGGCACTTTTGTCCCCAAATGGGAGGACATCCAAGACGACCTAGAACCTGACTTGACGGAGTTGTTGATGCGAAAGAGAAAAAGGAAAGAAGCCCTGACTTCGGAGCTAGACAATACGCCACAATGCGTCAAGGTTCGAACACTTAACGATAGGATAGTATATAAATTATGAAGATGCACGGGGCCCACCTATAGTATGCAAAGGGGTCCTAGAAGAGAGCCTCAGCATAAGACCCTAGTATGCTCTGTGACACGGAAAGTGAAAAGGAAATTGCGGTAGAAAAAATGTGCAAGTAATGGCAGAAGAAAAGCTGGAAAAGATTGACCTGGGCACAGACCCACAGAAGCTGAGACCAATTTCAATAAGCTCAAAGTTGTCAATAAAAGAAAATGTAGAACTGATATAGCTATTAAAGGAGTTTAGTGACATTTTCGCAAGGGATTACAGCAAGACACCTAGCTTAGACCCAGGGTTGGTGGTACACATGCACAATGTGGATCTTGGGGCCAAGCCTGTAGCCTTGCCTGCCAGAGTGTTCCACATTGAAATAGAGGAGCAGATAGTAAAGGAGGTGCAAAAATTATTAACGGTTGGGTTCATCAAACTGATTCAACACCCACGGTGGTTGTCCAACATTGTACCGATGAAAAAGAAGAACGGGCAAATACGATGCTGCATCGATTTTAGAAATCTTAATCAAGTCTATCCCAAAGACGAATTCCCATTGCCTAACATGGACTTTCTGATAGATTCTGTTGTAGGAAATGCCATGTTTTCCTTTATGGATGGGTTCAGTAGGTACAATCAAATTTGAATGACACTGAAGGATGCGGAAAAGACTACTTTCAGAACGCCTATCGGGAATTTTTATTACACAGTGATGCCCTTCAGATTAAAAAAACGCAGGCACAACTTATCAGCCTACCATGACTGCCATATTTCATGACAAGATGCAGTGAGAAATGGAGGACTACGTAGATGACATAGTGCTAAAGTTGAGAAAGCGAGAATATCATGTCAAGGTATTAAGAAAGGTGTTAGAAAGATGCAAAATTTTTAAGCTAAGGATGAACCTGTTGAAGTGCGCCTTTGGAGTATCTGTCAAGAAATTTGGGATTTTTGGTCCACAGTAGAGGGAAAGACATAGATCCAGCCAAAGCAATGGTAATAACAACTATGAAGCCGCCAGCCACAGTCAAAGAGTTGAAAAGTTTTATGGGCAAGGTCACTTACATCAGGAGGTTTATCCCTGGTTTAGCATCAATCACTTCAACTATTACGAAGTTGCTAAAGAAAAGACAAGGCTTTGAGTGGGGGGACACACAATAGAAAGCTTTCAAAAGCTACAACATATTATGATGAACCTCCCCACATTGCAAGCGCCGATTGTAGGAAACTGTTGCTGCTTTACCTAGCCTCAAGCTCGTCTGCCATTAGGGCTTTGATAGCCCAAGAAGATGGAGGTGGCATTAAACAGCCAATCTACTACATAAGCCGTGCCCTGAGGGACGTTGAAACCCATTATCCTAGGGCAGAAAGGGTATGCTTAGTGATTGTCTATGTGTCGCAAAGACTATGCCATTACTTCTTGGCTTATGAGATACATTGATGACGAAATCCCACGCAGTCAAAGCGCTTCTCCAACAACCCATTATGTCTGGCAAAATATATCAATGGCTATTGTAGTTATCATAATACAGTGGAATACAAGGCTTACCTAACAGGGTTGGCAACAACCCTCAAGATGGGAATCAAACACCTAAAGGTGATAGGCGACTCCAATTTGGTAGTCAACCAGGATAAAGGGAGTTTTTCTCTAAAGGAACCAAGTTTAGCCCTGTACAGGACACTAGCCTAAAAGATGGAGGAAAAGTTTTGTACATTTGAAATAGAGCACACTCAAAGGAGCGAGAATCGATACGCAGACACACTAATCGCGTTGGGCACACAAATAGCCTTTGAAGGGAATTAATAGTACTAGAGTTAAGATTAATAAGTAAAGGGAATCCATAATTGAAGTACTCCAAGAAAGGTTTCAAGAAATGTAAGGATGCGTAGAGGATTTGAGGGCTCCCATCAGGGAAGCCCTGTTTAAAGAAAAAGGCGTGGTAGAATTGAAGACACTAAAGGACTATGTGTTGGAAAAACTAGTTTTACATCTCATACAAAAACCCACAGCAGAAGCAACATAAGGATCTACTTCATTCATGAGAGATAACATATAACCTTGAATTCTAGAACAAAAAAAAGAAAGCGTACCTTGATGCAGGGAAATTCAAAAACAAAACTTGAGAATACCTTCGATCTTTATTCCAATTCCACGTGATGCCCAAGATAAGTGGTCTTTCAATCAGTTTTTGTGTACGTTGATTTTTTATTTTTATTTTTATTTTTTTGAAAAAGTGTATTTCCAAGATCTTGTAGAGAAAAACTATTTTTCTCTTCTTTTAATCATACGTACATACTAACTACCTTGGTGGTTACTTTATTTAATAACTCTTATTAAATAAATAGCTGATTATCTAATTAGGTTAGCCTTTTGGGTCAGCCCAATTGGGCTTAAGTGTGTGGCTTGGGATGGGACCAAAGGGACTAATAAGGCTCTAGCTCCAATGTGCCTTAGACTTATCTGTCAACTCTTGACAAGTGCAAAGCTACCATTAATTATATAACAAGTACCACTATGGAAATATAATTGCACTCTAGGCCTTATTAATAAATTATATATCTCAAGACTCTAATATGATATCATTTGACCCATCCATTAAATATCCATAGTGAACAAAGTTATAATGAACTGTCACTTTGTAAACAACTATTTTATTCCTTGAGTACCTAGTTTAATCTTTTAGTTATTCATATTTATGAAATCTAATTTCATAAAATATGAACTTTAGTAACTCTTTACTAAAGTGGTTGGCTCTGAATAACCAGTTTTATCAAACTTATCTAAAGAGGATATTTCGTGTCTCTATAGAAAAAGTTTATGAATTTCATCTTGAGAATATGTGCTCCCTCAACACTATGTATAGTTACCCAACATACTGAGATTTTGACCGTTAAACTAGATCTCACTCCTAACCTACATTTCACGATCGAGAAATATTTCAATCCAAACCAGGTTGAGATACACTGACAGAGAGAGAAAAAAATTTTCGACCTGAATTCCGTTCCTACCCAACCTGGGTTATAAAATTCCCAAAAAAAATCAAAAAATTAAAAAACATCATATTGTTATTATTTCTATCCAAACCGGGTTGAGATAGGCTGAGAAAAAGAGAAAAAAAATTTCGACCCGGATTTCGTTCCTACCCGACCCAGGCAAGAAAATCCCAAAAAATATAGCAAAAAAATTAAAACAATTAAAAAAAATAAATAATTCTAGCATTATATCTATCCAAACCAGGTTGAGATAGACCGAGAAAAAGAGAAAAAAAATTTCGTCCCGAATTTTGTTCCTACCCGACCCGGGCTAGAAAATTCCCAAAAAAAAGAAAAAAATTTCAAAAAATTAAAAAACATCATTCCAGTATTACTTCTATCCATACCGGGTTGAGATAGGCCGAGAAACGGAGAAATTTTTTTTTTCGTTCCGAATTACGTTCCTACCCGACTCGGGCAAGAAATTCCAAAAAAAATTGCAAAAAAATAGAAAACATCATTCCGGCATTATTTCTATCCAAACCGGGTTGAGATAGGTAGAGAAAGAGAGCAAAAAATTTTCGTTCCGAATTACGTTCTTTCCTGATCCGGGCTATAAAATTTAAAAAAAAAAAATCATTCGAGAAATATTTCAATCCAAACCGAGTTGAGATATGCCGACAGAGAGAGAAAAAAATTTTCAACCCAAATTCCGTTCCTACCCAACCCGAGTTATAAAATCCCTAAAAAAAATTCAAAAAAAAAAATCATTTTGGCATTATTTCTATCCAAACCGAGTTGAGATAAGCCGAGAAAGAGAGAAAAAAAATTATCGTTCCGAATTCCGTTCCTACCAGACCAGGGCTAGAAAATTTTTAAAAAAAATTCAAAAAATTAAAAAACATCATTCTGGCATTATTTCTATCCAAATCGGGTTGAGATAGGCAAAGAAAGAGAGAAAAACATTTTCGTTCTGAATTCCATTTCTACCCGACCCGGGCTAGAAAATTCCAAAAAAACAAATGCAAAAAATTTTAAAAAAAAATTAAAAAAAAAACATCATTCTGGCATTATTTCTATCCAAACCTGGTTGAGATAGGTCGAGAAAGAGAAAAATAAATTTTCATTCCGAATTACGTTCCTTCTCGACCCGGGCTAGAAAATTACAAAAAAAATAGCAAAAAAATTCAAAATATTAAAAAACATTATTCCGGCATTATTTCTCTCCAAACCGAGTTGAGATAGGCCGAGAAAGAGAGAGATAAATTTTCGTCCCAAATTCCGTTCCTACCTAACCCGGGCTAGAAAATTCCAAAAAAATTAAATAAATTAAATAACATCATTTCGGCAATGTTTCTATACAAACCGGGTTGAGATAGGCCGAGAAAAAGTGAAAAACAATTTCGTCCTGAATTCCGTTCCTATCCAACACGGGCAAGAAAATTCCAAAAAAAATAGTAAAAAAATTCAATGAATTAAAAAAATCATTTCGGCAATATTTCTATTAAAAACAGGATGACATAAGCCGAGAAAAAGAAAAAAAAAATTCATTCCGAATTCCGTTCCTACCCGACCTGGGCAAGGAAATTCCAAAAAAATTAAAAAACATCATTCCAACATTATTTCTATCCAAAACGGGCTGAGATAGGCGGAGAAAGAGAGAGAAAAATTTTCATCCCGAATTCCATTCCTAGTCGACCCGGGCTAGAATATTCCCAAAGAACTAGCAAAAAAATTAAAAAATTTTAAAAAAATCATTCTAACAATATTTCAATGCAAACTTGGTTGAGATAGGCCGACAAAGAGAGAAAAAAAATTTCGTCCCGAATTCCGTTACTACCCAACCCGGGTTAGAAAATTCCCAAAAAAATAGCAAAAAAAAAAAAAATTAAAAAAAAAAAAATCATTCTAGCAATATTTCTATCCAAACCGAGTTGAGATAGGTCAAGAAAGAGAGAAAAAAATTGTCGTCAAGAATTCTGTTTCAACCCGACCCGGGCTAGAAAATTCCAAAAAAAAAAAGAACAAATTTCAAAAAATTAAAAAACGTCATTCCAGCATTATTTCTATCCAAATCGGGTTGAGATAGGCCGAGAAAGAGAGCAAAAAAATTTTGTTCCAAATTTCGTTCCTACCCGACCAGGGGTAGAAAATTGCAAAAAAAATTGCAAAAAAAATTCAAAAAATTAAAAAAAAAAAAAAACATCATTCCGGCATTATTTTTTATCCAAACCGGGTTGAGTTAGGCCGAGAAAGAAAAAAAAAATTCAACCCGAATTACGTCCTTCCCAACCTGGGATAGAAAATTACAAAAAAAAAAATAGCAAAAAAAAAAATTAAAAAACATCATTACATCATTATTTCTCAACAAATCGGATAGAGAAAGGTCGAGAAAAAGTGAAAAAAAATTTCGTCCAGAATTCCGTTTCAACCCAACCCGGGCTAGAAAATACCAAAAAAAAAAAAAAATAGCAAAAAATTACAAAAAATTAAAAAATATCATTCCAGCATTATTTCTATCCAAAATGGTTTGAGATAGGCCGAGAAAGATAGGAAAAAAAAAATTTGATCCGAATTCCGTTCCTAACCAACCCGGGCTAGAAAATTCCAAAAAAAATTCAAAAACATAAAAAACATCATTACGACTATATTTCTATCCAAACCTGGTTGAGATAGGCCGAGAAGGAGAGAAAAAAGTTTTCGTTCCGAATTTCATTCCTACCCTCCACAGGCTTGAAAATTCCAATAAAAATAGCAAAAAAAAAAAAAAAAAAAATCATTCTAGCAATATTTCTATCCAAACCGGGTTGAGATAGCGCGAGAAAGAGAAAAAAAAATTGTCGTCTCGAATTTCGTTCCAACCTGACTGTGGCAAGAATATTCCAAAAAAAAGTAAAAATTAAAAAAACATAATTTCCCCATTATTTCTATCCAAACTAGGTTGAGATAAGCCGACAAAGAGAGAAAAAAATTTTCATCCCGAATTCCGTTTCTACCTGCCCTGGGTTAGAAAACATCATTCCGGCATTATTTCTATCCAAACCGGGTTGAGATAGGCCAAGAAAGAGAGAAAAAAAATTTCGTTCCGAATTCCGTTCCTAGCCGACTCAGGCTAGAAAATTCCAAAAAAAAAAAAAATAGCGAAAAAATTCAAAGAATTAAAAAACATCATTTCGGCAAAATTTCTATTCAAATCGGGCTGAGATAGGCCGAGAAAGAGAAAAAAAAAATTTCGTTCCGAATCCCGTTCCTACCTGAACCGGGCAAGTAAATTCCAAAAAAATTCAAAAAATTAAAAAACATCATTCCGACATTATTTCTATTCAAAACGGGCTAAGTTAGGCTGAGAAAGAGAGAAAAAAAATTTCGTCTCCAATTCCGTTCCGTCCCGACCCGGGGTAGAAAATTCCCAAAGAAATAGCAAAAAAAAAAAAAAAAAAATCATTCTTGCAATATCTCTATCCAAACTGGGTTGAGATAGACTGACAAAGAGAGAAAAAAATTTTAGTCCCGAATTTCATTCTTAACCGACCCGGGTTAGAAAATTTCCAAACAAATTAAAAAAAAAAAAAAAAAATCATTCTAGCATTATTTCTCTCCAAACTGAGTTGAGATAGGCCGAAAAAGATATATAAAAAAAAAAAAATTGTCGACCCGAATTCCGTTGCAACTTGACCCGGGCTAGAAAATTCCAAAAATAACAACAAAATTTTTTGAAAATTAAACAACATCATTCCGACATTATTTCTATCCAAACCGGGTTGAGATAGACCAAGAAAGAAAAAAAAAATTCGTTCCGGCATTATTTCTATCCAAACCGGGTTGAGATAGGCCATGAATGAGAGAAAAAAATTTTCGTTCCGAATTCCGCTCCTACCCGACCCGGGCTAGAAAATTCCAAAAAAAATTGCAACAAAATTTAAAAAATAAAAAACATCATTCTGGCGTTAGTTCTGTCCAAACCGGGTTGAGATAGGCTGAGAAACACAGAAAAAAATTTTCGTTCCAAATTCCATTCCAAAATGACCCGGGCTAGAAAATTCCAAAAAAAAAAAAAAAAAGCAAAAAAATTCAAAGAAATAAAAAAAAAAAAAAAAAAAAAAACATCATTCCCGCAGTATTTCTATTCAGAACGGGCTGAGATAGGCCGAGAAAGAGAAAAAAAAAAAAATTCGATCCGAATTCCATTCGTAGTCGACCGGGTGAAGAAAATTCCCAAAAAATTCAAAAAATTAAAAAACATCATTCCGACATTATTTCTATCCAAAACGGGTTGAGATAGGCCGAGAAAGAGAGAATAAAATTTTCATCTCGAATTCCGTTCCTACCCGACCTAGGCTAGAAAATTCCAAAAGAAATAGCAAAAAAATTCAAAAAATTAAAAAAAAAAAATCGTTCTATCAATATTTCAATCCAAACCAGGTTGAGATAGGCTGACAAAGAGAGAAGAATTTTCATCCCGAATTCCATTCCTACCCGACCCGGGTTAGAAAATTCCCAAAAAAATTCAAAAAATTAAAATAAAATCATTCTAGGATTATTTCCATCCGAACCAAGTTGATATAGGCCGAGAAACAGAAAAAAAAAAAAAAAAAAAAAAAAAAAAAAAAAAAAAAAAAAAAAAATTGTCACCCCGAATTCCGTCCCAACCCAACCTGAGCAAGAAAATTCCTAATATAATAGCAAAAATTTAAAAAAATATTAAAAAAATCATTCCGACATTATTTCTATCCAAACCGGGTTGAGATACGCCGAGAAAGAGAAAAAAAATTTCATTCCGAATTCCGTTCCCACCTAGCCCGGGCTAGAAAATTCCAAAAAAAAATTCAAAAAATTAAAAAACATCATTCCGGCATTATTTCTATCCAAACCAGGTTGAGATAGGCCGAGAAAGAGAGAAAAAATATTTAAAAAAAAAATCATTCGAGAAATATTTCAATCCAAACCAGGTTGAGATACGCCGACAGAGAGAGAAAAAATTTTCGACCCAAATTCCGTTCCTACCTAACCCGGGTTATAAAATTCCCAAAAAAAAAATTAAAAAAATATCATTTTGGCATTATTTCTATCCAAACTGAGTTGAGATAAGCCGAGAAGGAGAGAAAAAAATTATCGTTCCGAATTCCGTTCCTACCAGAATCGGGCTAGAAAATTTAAAAAAAAATTCAAAAAATTAAAAAACATCATTCTGGCATTATTTCTATCCAAACCGAGTCGAGATAGGCAGAGAGAGAGAAAAAAAATTTCGTTTCGAATTCCATTCGTACCTGACTCAGGCTAGAAAATTCCAAAAAAAATTGCAAAATATTTTTAAAAAATTAAAAAAAAACATCATTCTGGCATTATTTCTATCCAAACCTGGTTGAGATAGGTCGAGAAAGAGAAAAATAAATTTTCGTTCCGAATTACGTTCCTTCCTGACCCAGGCTAGAAAATTACAAAAAAAAATAGCAAAAAAATTCAAAATATTAAAAAACATTATTCCGGCATTATTTCTATCCAAACCGAGTTGAGATAGGTCAAGAAAGAGAGAGATAAATTTTTTTCCCGAATTTCGTTCCTACCTGATCCGGGCTAGAAAATTCTAATAAAAATAGCAAAAAAATTAAAAAAACATCATTCCGGCAATGTTTCTTTACAAACCGGGTTGAGATAGGCCGAGAAAAAGTGAAAAAAAAATTCGTCCCGAATTCCGTTCCTATTCGACCCGGGCAAGAAAATTCCAAAAAAAATAGTAAAAAAATTCAATGTATTAAAAGAATCATTTTGGCAATATTCTTATTAAAAACGCCGACATAGGCCGAGAAAAAGAAAAAAAAAATTCTATCCGAATTCCGTTCCTACCCGACCCAGGCAAGGAAATTCCAAAAAAAATAAAAAATATCATTCCGACATTATTTCTATCCAAAACGGGCTGAGATAGGCAGAGAAAGAGAGAAAAAAATTTTCATCCCGAATTCCGTTCCTAGCCGACTCGGGCTAGAAAATTCCCAAAGAACTAGAAAAAAAATAAAAAAATTAAAAAAAAAATCATTCTAACAATATTTCAATGCAAACTTGGTTGAGATAGGCCGACAAAGAGAGAAAAAAAATTTCATCCCAAATTCCATTACTACTCGACCCGAGTTAGAAAATTCCCAAAAAAATAGCAAAAATATTCAAAAAAAAAAATCATTCTAGCAATATTTCTATCCAAACCGAGTTAAGATAGGCTGCGAAAGAAAGAAAAAAATTGTCGTCCCGAATTCAGTTTCAACCTGGCCCGGGCTAGAAAATTCCAAAAAAAAAAAAAGAAAAATTTTCAAAAAATTAACAAACGTCATTCCGGCTTTAGTTCTATCCAAACCGGGTTAAGATAGGCCGAGAAAGAGAAAAAAAAAATTTTCGTTCCAAATTTCGTTCCTACCCGACCCGAGGTAGAAAATTGCAAAAAAAATTCAAAAAATTAAAAAAACATCATTCCGGCATTATTTTTATCCAAACCGAGTTGAGATAGGCCAAGAAAGAGAGAGATAAATTTTCGTCCCGAATTCCGTTCCTACCTGACCCGGGCTAGAAAATTCCAATAAAAATAGCAAAAAAAATTAAAAAAAAAACATCATTCCACCAATGTTTCTTTACAAACCGGGTTGAGATAGGCCGAGAAAAAGTGAAAAAAAATTTCGTCCCAAATTTCGTTCCTATCCGACCCGGGCAAGAAAATTCCAAAAAAAATAGTAAAAAAATTCAATGTATTAAAAGAATCGTTTTGGCAATATTCCTATTAAAAACGGGTTGACATAGGCCGAGAAAAAGAAAAAAAAAAATTCGTTCCAAATTCCGTTCCTACCCAACCCAGGCAAGGAAATTCCAACGAAAAATGAAAAATATCATTCCGACATTATTTCTATCCAAAACGGGCTGAGATAGGCAGAGAAAGAGAGAAAAAAAATTTTATCCCGAATTCCATTCCTAGCCGACCCGGGCTAGAAAATTCCCAAAGAACTAGAAAAAAAATTAAAAAATTAAAAAAAAAATCATTCTAACAATATTTCAATGCAAACTTGGTTGAGATAGGCCGACAAAGAGAGAAAAAAAATTTCGTCCCAAATTTCGTTACTACTCGACCCGGGTTAGAAAATTCCCAAAAAAATAGCAAAAAAATTCAAAAAATTAAAAAAAAAATCATTCTAGCAATATTTCTATCCAAACCGAGTTGAGATAGGCCGCGAAAGAGAGAAAAAAATTGTCGTCCTGAATTCCGTTTCAACCTGGCCCGGGTTAGAAAATTCCAAAAAAAAAAGAAAAAATTTCAAAAAATTAAAAAACGTCATTCCAGCGTTAGTTCTATCTAAACCGAGTTGAGATAGGCCGAGAAAGAGAAAAAAAAAATTTTGTTCCTACCCGACCCGAGGTAGAAAATTGCAAAAATAATTCAAAAAATTAAAAAAAAAAAATCATTCCGACATTATTTTTATCCAAACCGGGTTAAGTTAGGTCGAGAAAGAGAAAAAAAAAAAATTGATCCGAATTACGTCCTTCCCGAGCTGGGCTAGAAAATTACAAAAAAAATAGCAAAAAAAATTAAAAAAACATTATTATAGCATTATTTCTAAACAAATCGGATAGAGAATGGCCGAGAAAAAGTGAAAACAAATTTCGTCCCGAATTTCGTTCCAACCATACCCGGGCTAGAAAATTACAAAAACAAATTGCTAAAAAATTCAAAAAAAAAGAAAAAAACATCATTCTGGCATTATTTCTATCCAAACTTGGTTGAGATAGACCGAGAAAAAGAGAAAAAAAATTTCGTCCCAAATTCTGTTCATACTTGACCGGGGCTAGAAAATTCCAAAAAAAAAATGGAAAAAAAATTAAAAACATCATTCCGGCATTATTTTTATTTAAATCGGGTTGACACAGGCCGAGAAAGAGAAAAAAAAATTTTCGTTTCGAATTACGTTCCTTCCCGAACCGGGCTAGAAAATTCCAAAAAAAAAGGAAAAAAATTCAAAAAATTAAAAACAAAATCATTCTAGCAATATTTCAATCCAAGCCGGGTTGAAATAGGCTGACAAATAGAGAAAAAAATTTTCCTCTCGAATTCCGTTCCTACCTTACCTAGGTTTCAAAATTCCCAAAAAAAATTCAAAAAATTAAAAAACATCACTCCGGCATGATTTCTATCTGTAAGGTTGAATTTATTCAACCATCTAATTGGCTTTATTCCGTGCCAAATTTGCTTGTAATTCAGCATTTAGTAACCCTGTATTTAGGTGGGATTGTTGTAAGGGTAGTGAGTGAGATAGTGTGAAGATTGCTCAAGAGTGTGCAAGAAAACAGAGTGTCGCGGCTGGGACTCGCGGCTGGACTCGTGGCTTCAACCCGCCAGAAGATGCACACGTGCCAAGCATGCTGGAAGATGAACAGTCATGCTAGCTGGAGCACTACAGGACAAAACAGGACAACTGGCCATACGGTTAACTCGCGACTGGAACTCGCGACTTAGTCAAGTCGCGAGGTCAAGCCGCGAGCCACCCTTGTTTTGGAAAAACCTGACGTTTCGCATTCCACTCCTCTTCAGTATAAATACCCTTTTAACCCACGATTGAAAGAGAGCTTCCAGAGAGAATTTTGAGAGAGAAACCCTAAAGAAAAACCAGATTGTTTCACCCACAATCTCTACCTTAGAGTCTCATCAAATTCCCTCACTCTCTTCCTCTCCATTGTCAAATCCTTGAGAGGCCTTTATACCAAACCTGGTTCTCACCATTATCATCTCTGTGAGACAGACGTTTGGAGTTCTGGGAAGCAGTTAGGAAGGAGCCAATATTCATTGGTTGATGCTACGGTGTAGTAGCGGAATCCGGAAAGCTAGAAAAGAAAAAGGTTCGGCGCAACCTCGTTGGAGCAAGAAGCTTGGAGGGCTTAGGTGCATTGGGTAGATTAGGCTTGGAGGGTCTATTGCTGTCCTTGTATCCCAACTGTATTTTCTAGTGGATTGATTACCGCTTGGAGGGCGGCGGAGAGGTTTTTCGCCGAGGTCTTCGGTTTCCTCTTCGATAACATATCTGGTGTTATCGCTGTGTTTGCATCTTCCTTCCTCTCTATCTCTGCCTTTACATTATCTGCTGTGGTTTATTTTGTTGTGGCTTAGATAGTTGTTTAATCAATTCCATGTTATAGCATATGTTAAGTTTCCGCACACTAGTTGTTTAACATATTGCTTGTGTTGATTAAATTGGTTTTTGGGGGTCTAAACGTTCAAAAGTGTTTTTGTACACGTTTTTGAACTTTCAATTGGTATCAGAGCGGGTACACATCTGTTTGGTTTCATTACCATTGTGTGATCCTTGACTCCCTTTCTTTTTGAGATGGATAGGTCTCAATCCCTTAATGCACCTCCATATTTTGATGGAAGTAATTATGCATTTTGGAAGGTTCGTATGAGAGCCTTTTTATGCTCTATTGATGAATCCGTGTGGGATGCTGTTGAGATGGGTTGGACCAAACCTGAAGCAGCCAAATCCACATGGGATAAGGCAGCACTTACTGCATCTAATGCTAACAGTAAAGCACTAAATGCTATTTTCTGTGGTGTGTCTCCAGATGAATTTCACAGGATTTCTCACATTATTATTACCAAAGATGCATGGGAGATTCTGGAAACAACTTATGAAGGCACGAAGAAGGTGAAAGATACCAAGTTACAAATGCTGACCACTCGGTTTGAGGAGCTCAAGATGAGTGAGGATGAGTCTTTCGACTCGTTCTATGGGAAGTTAAATGAAGTGGTTGTCAGCAAGTTTAACTTGGGGGAGAAGATGGAGGACTCTAAGATTGTAAGGAAGATCCTTCGATCATTGCCGGAAAGCTTCCGTGCTAAAGTGACAGCCATTGAAGAGAGCAAGGATCTTGACGACATCAAGGTGCAGGAGCTGGTTGGTTCTCTACAGACCTATGAAATGTCGCTGCCAAATCAACGGAATGGTAAATCCATTGCTCTAAAGACCGTTAATGAGAAGGTGGAAGATCAAGGCTCGTCAGGAGAAGATATGGTTGACAAGGATGTAGCCTATCTTGTTAAAAATTTCAAGAAGTTTTTGAAATTCAAAAACAATGGAAAATTTGATGATAAGAGAAATTTCCAAAATTCTGGAAGGGAGAAGAGGGATTTCAAGAGGAAAGATGGAAAAGAATCCCAATCCACACAAGGTGTTACTTGTTTTGAATGCAACGGGCATGGACACTTCAAGAGGGAATGTCCTAATTATTTGAAATCAAAAGGCAAGGTGTATGCCACGACCTTGAGTGATTCAGACTCATCCGACTCAGAATCTGAAGAGAGCTGTGATGGAGAAGGGAACTATTCAGCTTTCATGACTATTGCTCATGTTGAGTCTTCGGATGAATTGAGTTTGCTTGTTCAAGACCTTGGAGAACATAGTGAGGATGACTCACTAGGAATTGTTGAAGAATCGGAAGCTGAAGAAGAAGAAAGCACAGCTACTCTTCAAGAAAATTACAACTCACTTTTGGAGAAATCTGGTGAATACACAAGGGTGGCCAAGGCTGCTGTGAGAAAGATGAAGAAGGCCGAGGAGGACTACAAAAGTCTCCTAATCCGGTATAGGGAGGCCAAATGCGAGATTGAAACTCTGAACGGTGAGCTGTCCGAAGCTTACACTAAAGTGAGATTTCTTGAAAGTGAGGTGGTTCAAGCAAATGCAAAAATAGAGAGGGTCACCACCAAGAAGTTAGATGATGTTATATCATCTCAGAAGAGCTGTTCAGGCAAATCCGGACTGGGATATAGCGGAGGAAGTAGTTCAACTGGAACTGTCACCAAAGAAGTGAAGTTTGTCAAAGCCAAAGATCCAGTTGTAGCTGACTCTACTGGTGTGAAGCTCAAGTTGGAGGAGAAGAAGGATGTGGTGGACCAACGGATGCTGAATCATCGTAATCAGTATGTGGGCAGGTCTGAGTCTCGTGCCAAGTCACGTCCTCGACCACAAAGAGGTCCTAGAGGAATGTATGTGTGCCATTACTGTGGACTTCAAGGGCACACTCGACCAAATTGCCAAAAGCTGAGAGCAAAGAACAGTGCTACTCCTCAAAGGTCAGGAGGACCAAGAGTTGATAGGAGAACGTGGGCAGGGGATCAACCTAGAGAGCAAAACGGAGATCCCGGAATGATGGACGTGATGAAGATGATTGGTGCATTCACCAACTGCTTGGAAAGCTTCTCACGAAGGTTTGAAAGCCCTAACTCCCGTACCCAATCCTCTAAGGAAATCACCCCAAACGCAAGTGTCGTGTGGGTGAAAAGGGGTACTCATGCATAAGCATTACAACATGTCCATGCATTAATACTTACTATGCTTTGTGACTATGTTTGTTTGGTATGCTTGTTGGTTTTGATTTCGTTTGTTTGTTTGTCTTCTTGTGAATATCTCTTAATTGTGTTTTATCAATCTTTTTGTTTCTTGAGTCAAAAATCCAATAATTACATAAAAATTTGAAAATCAAAAAGCTTGATTGACTTTGTTGAGTTTTGTCTTAAAACTCGTTTTGCCGTGTACCTTTGTGCTAATGGCTTTGTGCATTGTCGAGCATTGCTTGTCTTCATGCACTCATATCACTATGGGAAAAATCTTGAAATCTATGTGATTGTTGTAAATAGATCTTCAAACTTGTCATGAATGATTAGTGAATGGTTATGTTGATCTTGAAACATGCATAGTCTTGTGTCTATATCTCTTCCCATTTTTTATTTTTTGTTTTGCTAAAAAGAGCTCACTAAATGTAAATCTCCAAATGAAAAGAGATATTGAGCTGCAAAAGCCTGTCGCACATTCTAGTATTTGACTAGGAAAAAGGGTAAGCGACCTTATATCAAAAGTGAAATTTCTTTCAAAAAGGCCAAAGGCCTGTTCTTCAAAGAAAAGTGTTGTCTATCCCTCTCACAATGAGAGATGATTGCCTCAAAAGATCAAATGTTATGGCTGAAAGTGGAGTCAAATGAAAGGCTCCTAGTTATGTTATCAAGTTGTGTGGGAAGTCATATATTCATATTTCTATAATTGAGATTGGTCACATGATCTAGTGCTAATTGTGTATGCCTTGGTTGAATTGATCATTGAAGCTTCACATTAGACAAAGGACTATTTCATTGTTGATATCCACACACAACACACAAGTTTATGTTTGATAAATGCCATATTCATTTGTGTGATTGTACTTGATAAAATGTGTTTTCACATGCTCAATCTTTGTTAATTCAAGCACAAAAAGATTTTTGAGTGTTTTAGGTGTTTTTGGAAAGTGTTTTGCTGAAAAAATCTGAAAATTTCAAAAATACAGTTTTGCCCTGTTTTTGGCGGCTCAATCGCGGGTATGTCAAGTCGCGAGCTTCAGTCGCATCTTCGCTGGTCAGTTTTGGCGACTTGTTCGCGAGTGGAAGGTCCAGTCGCGAGATTCACTCAGAGATTTTCGCGGCTCAGCTCGCGACTCACTCGCGGGTAGACCTTCCAGTCGCGAAAAACACTTAGAAAAATTTTTCAAAATTTTCCTCTTGATTGTTTTGGCGGCTTGAGCTGGCGACTGTGTGGCGACTTGAACCAGTCGCGAAAATCGCGTGTTTTGCAGAAACAGGAGCAGTTTTTAAACTTTTTCAGTTTTTCCCTTGAATTTTTGTGACTGTTCATCTTCTCTCTAAACACTCTCCCTCCCAAACACTCCGTGCTCCCTTTTCCAATCTCTTGTGTTGCATTCTTACAGCCCAAAATCGTCGAGTTCCAGGTATGGGTTTTTCTGATTTTCACTCTTTTTTACTTGATTTTGTGCTTTTACCCTTGATTTTTCGCATTTGATTGTGTGTTTGAAATGGGTTTGAGTTTCGGTCTCTGCTTCTTGTTCTTGCTTTGCGTGTGGATGTTGTTGATATAGGTTGTGTTAATGATAGTCTTATTCCTATTGCTCTTGTGCTTAGCTAAGTATTCCTTTCATTTCAATCTGAACTTTGAGCTGTTGATGTTACTCTTGATTCTGTTTGAGGTTGTGAGTTTTCCTTTGCTAGATTTGCATGTCTTAGATTGTTAATCTGTGGGAAGATTCTGTTAGGCTCAATATATTGTGTGTATGTCATATCATTTTCCATAATCTGCCTCAATGTCATTTATTTGCCTTCAGGATAGCTTCACCATGTTGTTCATGTGTTTCCTATCCTAGGCTTGGTTTATCCATATGTTTGAACTAAATTGCTTGCTGTTTAAGTGTTTGAAGTTCACTTGTTTGATTGATATCTCTCTCTGTTAACTACATGGTACTGACTGGTTATGCACATATATTGTTATATGTTGTTGTGGCCTTTTCTGATTGTTCACAGATGGCTCCTTCACCCCAGAAGAAGAAATCTACTGCTAAAAGGGCTGACAAAAGACTTAAGATGGATCCTAGATTGTTTAGGTCAGTTCACCATTTTGAGAGATACAAGGATAACTTCTTGAATGCAGGAATCATTCAAGAGAGATTTGTGGATTTGGAAGATTTAAGGCAAACTTTTATTCCCAGTTGTTTTGAAGGAAGAGGATGGGACAAACTTTTGAGTGATTTCCCTTTGGTGTGTGAACCCCTGATTAGAGAATTTTATTCAAATGCTGTGATAAAGGAGAATGAGTTAAATTGCTGGGTTAGAGGGAAAGAATTCATTTTGGATGCACATGTCATAGATGATGTACTAGGGCTTGAGGGTTTGGATGATGAGGAGTTTATCAATTTCAAGGATAGGAGTGTCTCTATTGAAACAGTTCAACAGAGGATAGGTGGGCAGAGAGAAGGGAAGTGTTTGAATACCACTGCCTTTCCAGTGGACATGAGGGTTCTAACCATAATCATGATGTTTAACCTTTATCCTATTAAGAAGTTGACCACAATCAATTGTGCTAGAGCAATTTTTCTGATGGATCTCAAAGAGAAGAACTTCATAGATATAAGTTCCCACATCTTTGACATCATTGTGGATGAGACAAGAACAACATCTAGACCAAAACTGATCTTTCCCAGTCTCCTAATGAGGATATTTCGAAGGAAGGGTGTTCCAATTCCTCAAGACATCAGTCACATGTCCACACCCTCTGCAATCAACAAACTTACCTGCAAAAGGATCAGTGTTAGGCTTCCAGGAGAAGAAGATGAAGGTGATGAAGGAGAGGAAGTCCCAATGGAGACTGATGCAGAGGCAGCAGGGCATGCATCCACCTCAACACCAAGGAGGAGTGGCAAGAGGTCCAGAGCTTCAACTTCTGCAGATGCACCTCCAGATGCTTTCCAGATCATTCTGGAAAGGCTTGATGGGATCAGGGCAGTCCAGACTGAGCATTCTGACAGGATGAGAGCCATGCAAGATCAGATTGATGTCTTGGCTGCTACACTTGACAGCTTCACAACTCAGCATGACAAGTGACCCTTTGGCCATTCCATGTCAAAAAGGGGGAGAAAGTTCATTGATAATTGAAAAGCAGAAAAGCAGCTCTTAAGGGGGAGTAATTTGTTGAGGGGGAGTAATTAGTGTTTTTATGTTTTTTATGGTTTTAATACACTGGGTTTTGGTGTATAACTGTTTCTAAATCTTTTCATATACTCTTGGATAAACTTTTATATATGTTTGATGATGTTATTCAGGTAGTTGTTAGTTTGTACCCATATGCTTCTGTAAGCTTTCAGGGTTTATATTTTATGCATAGTTTGTAGGCCTTGTGGTATGTACCATGCTTAAGTGCAGCCTTTATGCTATGTTGAATTCAGTACTCTAATCTAAATGTTCTGCATTGTGATTGTTGTACTGTCATTCTTGTGCCCTTGTAGGATTGTTCCTAGATGCATATGCCTTGTGTGCTATGCATTGGTTGAGTGTTGTGCATACAAGTGTCTTGCCTTGTGCTTGTTAACTTGTATGTCCTTGTGTTCATTTCAAGTGTGAATGAGCACTGTGATCACTACCTTGTGGTGTTCACTTGGTTGATCAAGCCATGGTTTGTTCATTAACTCCATCTTATGCTTGATCTCATATTGCCTGTTTCATATGCATTAATACTTTTCTGCTTACAATGATCATGATGTATTGTTGTGTTTCAGGAGTTTATGTTCATATGATTCAAGTGCTTCACGGCTTCTAGAATTAGGTGTGAGTGAGTTTTGATCAACTGTTCCCAACTCACATGTTAAGTCTAGAGTCTGTTTTAGGGTTTTGTCACGGAATAGCCAAAGGGGGAGATTGTAAGGTTGAATTTATTCAACCATCTAATTGGCTTTATTCCGTGCCAAATTTGCTTGTAATTTAGCATTTAGTAACCCTGTATTTAGGTGGGATTGTTGTAAGGGTAGTGAGTGAGATAGTGTGAAGATTGCTCAAGAGTGTGCAAGAAAACAGAGTGTCGCGGCTGGGACTCGCGGCTGGACTCGCGGCTTCAACCCGCCAGAAGATGCACACGTGCCAAGCATGCTGGAAGATGAACAGTCATGCTAGCTGGAGCACTACAGGACAAAACAGGACAACTGGCCATACGGTTAACTCGCGACTGGAACTCGCGACTTAGTCAAGTCGCGAGGTCAAGCCGCGAGCCACCCCTGTTTTGGAAAAACCTGACGTTTCGCATTCCACTCCTCTTCAGTATAAATACCCTTTTAACCCACGATTGAAAGAGAGCTTCCAGAGAGAATTTTGAGAGAGAAACCCTAAAGAAAAACCAGATTGTTTCACCCACAATCTCTACCTTAGAGTCTCATCAAATTCCCTCACTCTCTTCCTCTCCATTGTCAAATCCTTGAGAGGCCTTTATACCAAACCTGGTTCTCACCATTATCATCTCTGTGAGACAGACGTTTGGAGTTCTGGGAAGCAGTTAGGAAGGAGCCAATATTCATTGGTTGATGCTACGGTGTAGTAGCGGAATCCGGAAAGCTAGAAAAGAAAAAGGTTCGGCGCAACCTCGTTGGAGCAAGAAGCTTGGAGGGCTTAGGTGCATTGGGTAGATTAGGCTTGGAGGGTCTATTGCTGTCCTTGTATCCCAACTGTATTTTCTAGTGGATTGATTACCGCTTGGAGGGCGGCGGAGAGGTTTTTCGCCGAGGTCTTCGGTTTCCTCTTCGATAACATATCTGGTGTTATCGCTGTGTTTGCATCTTCCTTCCTCTCTATCTCTGCCTTTACATTATCTGCTGTGGTTTATTTTGTTGTGGCTTAGATAGTTGTTTAATCAATTCCATGTTATAGCATATGTTAAGTTTCCGCACACTAGTTGTTTAACATATTGCTTGTGTTGATTAAATTGGTTTTTGGGGGTCTAAACGTTCAAAAGTGTTTTTGTACACGTTTTTGAACTTTCACTATCCAATGCCAGTGGAGATAGGCCGAGAAAGAGAGAAAAAAATTTTAATTCGAATTTCGTGTCTACCCGACTCGGGCTAGAAAATTCCAAAAAAAATTGATAAAAAATTAAAAAATATCATTCTGGCATTATTTCTATCCAAACCGGATTAAGATAGGCTAGGAAAGAGAGAAAAATTTTTGTTCTGAATTAAGTTCCTACCCGACCCAGGCTAGAAAATTCCAAAAAAAATTGCAAAAAATTAAAAAAATTAAAAAACAAATTTCGGCATTATTTCTATTCAAACTGGGTTGAGATAGGCCGAGAAAGAGAAAAAAAAAATTTCATTCCGAATTACGTTCCTTCCAGAACCGGGCTAGAAAATTCCAAAAAAAGTATGAAAAAAATTCAAAAAAATAAAAAATATCATTTCGGCATTATTTCTATCCAAACTGGGTTGAGATAGGCCGAGAAAGAGAAAAAAAAAATTATTCCGAATTCCGTACCTACTCGACTCAGGCTAGAAATTTTCAAAAAAAGTAGCAAAAAAATTCAAAAAATTAAAAACATCATTCCGGCATTATTTCTATCCAAACCGGGTTGAGATAGACCAAGAAAAAGAGAAAAAAAATTTCGACCCGAATTTCGATCCTACTCGACTCGAGCAATGAAATTCCCAAAAATATAGCAAAAAAATCATTCTAGCAATATTTCTATCAAAACCGAGTTGAGATAGGACGAGAAGAAGAGAAAAATTTTCGTCCCGAATTCGTTCCTATCTAACCCGTGCTAGAAAATTCCAAAACAAAACAGCAACAAATTTTTAAAAATGAAAAAACATCATTCTGGCATTATTTCTATCCAAACCGAGTCGAGATAGGCCAAGAAAGAGTGAAAAAAAATTTCGTTCCAAATTACGTACCTTCCCGACCCGGGACAGAAAATTCCAAAAAAAATAGCAAAAAAATTCAATAAAATAAATAAAAAAAATCATTCTAGCAATACTTCAATCCAAACCGGGTAGAGATAGGTCGACAAAGAGGGAAAATAATTTTCATCCCAAATTCCGTTTCAACCCAACCTAGGTTAGAAAATTCCCAAAAAAATTGCAAAAAAAAAAAAAAAATCATTCTAGCAATATTTAAATCCAGACCGGGTTGAGATATGTTGAGAAAGAGAGAAAACTTTTCATCCCGAATTCCGTTTCTACTTGACCTGGGTTAGAAAATTCCAAAAAAAATAGAAAACATCATTCTGACAATATTTCGATCAAATCCATGCTAATATAGGCAAGGAAAGAGAAAATAATTTTCGTTCCGAATTCCATTCGAACCGGACCCATGCAAGAAAATTACAAAAAAAAAATCAAAAAATTAAAAATCATCATTTTGGAATTATTTCTAGCCAATCCGAGTTGAGATAGGCCGAGAAAGGGAGAAAATTTTTTTTCCGAATTTCGTTCCTTCCCGAACCAAGCTAGAAATTCCAAAAAAAAAAATTGCAAAAAAATTCAAAAAAAAAAAAAAAAATCATTCTAGCATTATATCTATATAAACCGGGTTAAGATAGGCCGGGAAAATGAGAAAAAAAATTTCATCCCGAATTCTGTTCCTAGCTGACTTGAGCTAGAAAATTCCCAAAAAAATTCAAATAATTAAAAAAAAAAACCTTTCCGGCATTATTTCTATCCAAACCGGGTTGAGATAGGCCGAGAAATAGAGAAAAAAATTTTCCACCCAAATTTCGTTCCTACCTGACCTGGGCAAGAAAATTCCCAAAAATATAGTAAAAATTTTCAAACAATTAAAAAACACCATTCTCGGGTTATTTCTATCCAAACCGGGTTGAGATAGGCCGAGAAAAAAAAATTTCGTCCCAAATTCCGTTCGTACCCGACCCAAATTAGAAAATTCCCAAAATAATAGAAAAAAATTAAAAAAAAAAAAATCATTCTAGCATTATTTCTATCCAAACCGAGTCGAGATAGGCCGAGAAAGAGAAAAAAAAAATTGTAATCCCGAATTCGTTCCATCTCGACCTGGGCTAGAAAATTCCAAAAAAAAATAGCAAAAAAATTCAAAAAATTAAAAAACATCAGTCCGACATTATTTCTATTCAAACCGGGTTGAGATAGACCTAGAAAGTGAGAAAAAAAATTTCATTCCGAATTACGTTCCTTCCCAACCATGGCTACAAAATTTTAAAAAAAAATCCCAAAAAAAATTCAAAAAATTAAAAAACATTATTCCGGCATTATTTATATCCAAACCGGGTTGAAATTGGCCGAGAAAGAGAGAAAAAAAAATTTCGTCCCAAATTCCGTTCCTACCTGACCCGGGCAAGAAAATTTTAAAACAAATAGTAAAAAAATTCAAAAACATCATTACAACATTATTTCTAAACAAACCGGGTTGAGATAGGGTGGGTAAATGTGAAAAAAATTTCGTCTCGAATTTCGTTCAAACCCGACCCGAGCTAGAAAATTCCGAAAAAAATTAATAAAAAAATTCAAATATTTGAAAAAAATCATTCTGGCATTAATTCTAACCAAACCGGGTTGAGATAAGCTGAGAAAGAGAGAAAACAATTTTGTTCCGAATTCCATTCCATCCCGAACTGGTCGACAAAATTCCAAAAAAAATGGCAAAAATATTCAAAAAATTAAAAAACGTAATTCTAGCATTTTATCCATCCAAACCGGGTTGAGATAGGTCGAGAAAATGGGAAAACAATTTTCTTCCCGAATTCTGTTCCTAGCTGACCTAGGCTAGAATTTTCAAATTTTTAGAATTTTTTTGCATTTATTTTTGAATTTTCTAACTCGGGTCGAGTTCGAACGGATAGGAAAGAAATTTTTTTTGTTCTCTATTTTTCGGCCTGTCCTGACCCATTTCGTCTTGAAATGAACCCTGGATGATGTTTTTTAATTTTTAGAATTTTTTTGCATTTACTTTTGAATTTTCTAACTCGGGTCTGGTTCGAACGGATAGGAAAGAAATTATTTTTGTTCTCTATTTTTTGACCTGTTCTGACCCGCTTCATCTTGAAATGTAGCCTAGATAAAGTTTTTTAATTTTTACAATTTTTTTGCATTTATTTTTGAATTTTCTAACACGGGTCTGCTTTGAACGAATAGGAAGGAAATTATTTTTGTTCTCTATTTTTCGGCCTGTCCTGGCCCGTTTCGTCTTGAAACGAAGCCTGGATGATGTTTTTTAATTTTTAGAATTTTTTGCATTTATTTTTGAATTCTGTAACTTGGGTCGGGTTCGAACGGATAGGAAAGAAATTTTTGTTATTCTCTATTTTTCGGCCTGTCTTCACCCATTTCGTCTGGAAATGAAACCTGGATGATATTTTTTAATTTTTAGAATTTTTTTGCATTTATATTTGAATTTTCTAACTTGGGTCGGGTTCGAACGGATAGGAAGGAAATTTGTTTTGTTCTCTATTTTTTGACCTATCCTGACCCGTTTCGTCTTGAAATGAAGCCTGAATGATGTTTTTTAATTTTTAAAATTTTTTTGCATTTATTTTTGAATTTTCTAACTCGGCTTTGGTTCGAACGGATAGGAAGGAAATTTTTTTTGTTCTCTATTTTTCGGCCTGTCCTGACCCGTTTCTTCTTGAAATGAAGCTTGGATGATGTTTTTTAATTTTTAAAATTTTTTTGCATTTATTTTTGAATTTTCTAACTCGGGTCGGGTTCGAACGGATAGGAAGGAAATTTTTTTTGTTCTCTATGTTCCGGCCTATCCTGACCCGTTTCGTCTTGAAATGAAGCCTGGATGATGTTTTTTAACTTTTAAAAGTTTTTTTGCATTTATTTTTGAATTTTCTAACTCGGGTTAGGTTTGAACGGATAGGAATGAAATTTTTTTTGTTCTCTATTTTTCGGCCTGTCCAGACCCGTTTCGTCTTGAAATGAAGCCTGGATGATGTTTTTTAATTTTTAAATTTTTTTTGCATTTATTTTTGAATTTTCTAACTCGGGTCGGGTTCGAACGGATAGGAAGCAAATTTTTTTTTGTTCTCTATTTTTCGGCCTATCCTGACCCGTTTCGTCTTGAAATGAAGCCTGGATGATGTTTTTTAATTTTTAAAATTTTTTTGCATTTATTTTTGAATTTTCTAACTCGGGTTGGGTTCAAACGGATAGGAATGAAAACTTTTTTGTTCTCCATTTTTCGGCCTGTCCTGACCCGTTTCATATTGAAATGAAGCCTGCATGATGTTTTTTAATTTTTAAAATTTTTTTGCATTTCTTTTTGAATTTTCTAACTTGGGTCGGGTTTGAATGGATAGGAAAGAAATTCTTTTTATTCTCTATTTTTCGGCCTGTCTACACCCGTTTTGTCTTGAAATGAAACCTGGATGATATTTTTTAATTTTTAGAATTTTTTGGCATTTATTTTTGAATTTTCTAACTCGGGCCGGGTTCGAACGGATAGGAAGGAAATTTTTTTTGGTCGCAATTTTTCGGCCTGTCCTGACCCGTTTCATATTGAAATGAAGCCTGCATGATGTTTTTTAATTTTTAAATTTTTTTTGCATTTCTTTTTGAATTTTCTAACTTGGGTCGGGTTCGAATGGATAGGAAAGAAATTCTTTTTATTCTCTATTTTTCGGCCTGTCTACACCTGTTTTGTCTTGAAATGAAACCTGGATGATGTTTTTTAATTTTTAGAATTTTTTTGCATTTATATTTGAATTTTCTAACTCGGGTCGGGTTCGAAAGGATAGGAAGGAATTTTTTTTTGTTCTCTATTCTTCGGCCTGCCTTGACCCGTTTCGTCTTGAAATGAACCCTGGATGATGTTTTTTAATTTTTAAAATTTTTTTGCATTTATTTTTGAATTTTCTAACTCGGGTCAGGTTTGAACGGATAGGAATGAAATTTTTTTTGTTCTCTATTTTTCGGCCTATCCTGACTTGTTTCGTCTTGAAATGAAGCCTGGATGATGTTTTTTAATTTTTAAAATTTTTTTGCATTTATTTTTGAATTTTATAACTCGGGTCGGGTTCGAACGAATAGGAAAGAAATTTTTTTTGTTCTCTATTTTTCGGCCTGTGCTGACCTGTTTCATCTTGACATTAAGCCTGGATGATGTTTTTTAATTTTTAGAATTGTTTTGCATTTATTTTTGAATTTTCTAACTCGGGTCTAGTTCGAATGGATAGGAAGGAAATTATTTTTGTTCTCTATTTTTCGGCCAGTCCTGTCCCGTTTCGTCTTGAAATGAAGCCTGGATGATATTTTTTAATTTTTAAAATTTTTTTGCATTTATTTTTGAATTTTCGAACACGGGTAGGGTTCGAACGGATAGGAAGGAAACTATTTTTGTTCTCTATTTTTCGGCCTGTCTTAGCCTGTTTCGTCTTGAAATGAAGCCGGGACGATTTTATTTAAGTTTTAAAATTTTTTTGCATTTACATTTGAATTGTCGAATTCGGGTCGGGTTCGAACAGATAGGTTGGAAATTTTTTTTGTTCTCTATTTTTCGGCCAGTCCTGACACGTTTCGTCTTCAAATGAAGCCTGGATGACATTTTTTAATTTTTAAATTTTTTTTGCATTTATTTATGAATTTTCTAACTCGGGTCGGGTTCGAATGGATAGGAAGGAAAGTTTTTTTGTTCTCTATTTTTTCAGCCTGTCCTGACCCGTTTTGTCTTGAACTGAACCCTGGATGATGTTTTTTAATTTTTAAAATTTTCATGCATTTATTTTTGAATTTTCTAACTTGGGTCGAGTACGAACGGATAGGAAGGAAATTATTTTTGTTCTCTATTTTTCGGCTTGTCCTTACCCGTTTCGTCTTGAAATGAAGCCTGGATGATGTTTTTTAATTTTTGAAATTTTTTTGCATTTATTTTTGAATTTTCAAACTCGGGTCGGGTTCGAACGGATAGGAAGGAAATTATATTTGTTCTCTATTTTTCGGCCTGTCCTGGCCCATTTCGTCTTGAAATGAAGCTTGGATGATGTTTTTTAATTTTTAAAATTTTTTTAGATTTATTTTTGAATTTTCGAACTCGGGTCGGGTTTGAACGGATAGGAAGGAAATTATTTTTGTTCTCTATTTTTCGGCCTGTCTTGGCCTGTTTCGTCTTGAAATGAAGCCCGGACGATTTTTTCAATTTTTAAAATTTTTTTGCATCTATATTTTAATTGTCGAATTCGGGGCGGGTTTGAACGGATAGGAAGGAAATTTTTTTTGTTCTCTATTTTTCAGCCTGTCCTGACCCGTTTCGTCTTGAAATGAAGCCTGGATGATGTTTTTTAATTTTTAAAATTTTTTTGCATATATTTTTGAATTTTATAACTCGGGTCGGGTTCGAACGGATAGGAAGGAAATTTTTTTTGTTCTCTATTTTTCAGCCTGTCCTGACCCGTTTCGTCTTGAACTGAAGCCTGGATGATGTTTTTTAATTTTTAAAATTTTCTTGCATTTATTTTTGAATTTTCTAACTCGGGTCGGGTACGAACGGATGGGAAGGAAATTATTTTTGTTCTCTATTTTTCGGTCTGTCCTTTCCCGTTTCGTCTAGAAATGAAGCCTGGATGATGTTTTTTAATTTTTGAAATTTTTTTGCATTTATTTTTGAATTTTCTAACTCGGGTCGGGTTCGAACGGATAGGAAGGAAATTATATTTGTTCTCTATTTTTCGGCCTGTCCTGCCCCATTTCGTCTTGAAATGAAGCTTGGATGATGTTTTTTAATTTTTAAAATTTTTTTAGATTTATTTTTGAATTTTCGAACTCGGGTCGGGTTCGAACGGATAGGAAGGAAATTATTTTTGTTCTCTATTTTTCGGCCTGTCTTGGCCCGTTTCGTCTTGAAATGAAGCCCGGACGATTTTTTTTAATTTTTAAAATTTTTTTGCATTTATTTTTGAATTTTCGAACACGGGTAGGGTTCGAACGGATAGGAAGGAAATTATTTTTGTTCTGTATTTTTCGGCCTGTCTTAGCCCGTTTCGTCTTGAAATGAAGCCGAGACGATTTTTTTTAAGTTTTAAAATTTTTTTGCATTTACATTTGAATTGTCGAATTCGGGTCGGGTTCGAACAGATAGGTTGGAAATTTTTTTTGTTCTCTATTTTTCGGTCAGTCCTGACACGTTTCGTCTTCAAATGAAGCCTGGATTACATTTTTTAATTTTTAAATTTTTTTTGCATTTATTTATGAATTTTCTAACTCGGGTCGGGTTCGAATGGATAGGAAGGAAAGTTTTTTTGTTCTCTATTTTTCAGCCTGTCCTGACCCGTTTTGTCTTGAACTGAACCCTGGATGATGTTTTTTAATTTTTAAAATTTTCATGCATTTATTTTTGAATTTTCTAACTTGGGTCGGGTACGAACGGATAGGAAGGAAATTACTTTTGTTCTCTATTTTTCGGCTTGTCCTTGCCCGTTTCGTCTTGAAATGAAGCCTGGATGATGTTTTTTAATTTTTGAAATTTTTTTGCATTTATTTTTGAATTTTCTAACTCGGGTCGGGTTCGAACGGATAGGAAGGAAATTATATTTGTTCTCTATTTTTCGGCCTGTCCTGGCCCATTTCGTCTTGAAATGAAGCTTGGATGATGTTTTTTAATTTTTAAAATTTTTTTAGATTTATTTTTGAATTTTCGAACTCGGGTCGGGTTTGAACGGATAGGAAGGAAATTATTTTTGTTCTCTATTTTTCGGCCTGTCTTGGCCCGTTTCGTCTTGAAATGAAGCCCGGACGATTTTTTCAATTTTTAAAATTTTTTTGCATCTATATTTTAATTGTCGAATTCGGGTCGGGTTTGAACGGATAGGAAGGAAATTTTTTTTGTTCTCTATTTTTCGGCCTGTCCTGACCCGTTTCGTCTTGAAATGAAGCCTGGATGATGTTTTTTAATTTTTAAAATTTTTTTGCATTTATTTTTGAATTTTCTAACTCGGGTCGGGTTCGAACGGATAGGAATGAAATTTTTTTTGTTTTCTATTTTTCGGCCTATCCTGACCTGTTTCGTCTTGAAATGAAGCCTGGATGATGTTTTTTAATTTTTAAAATTTTTTTGCATTTATTTTTGAATTTTATAAGTCGGGTCGGGTTCGAACGAATAGGAAAGAAATTTTTTTTGTTCTCTATTTTTCGGCCTGTCCTGACCTGTTTCATCTTGACATTAAGCCTGGATGATGTTTTTTAATTTTTAGAATTGTTTTGCATTTATTTTTGAATTTTCTAACTCGGGTCTAGTTCGAATGGATAGGAAGGAAATTATTTTTGTTCTCTATTTTTCGGCCAGTCCTGGCCAGTTTCGTCTTGAAATGAAGCCTGGATGATATTTTTTAATTTTTAAAATTTTTTTGCATTTATTTTTGAATTTTCGAACACGGGTAGGGTTCGAACGGATAGGAAGGAAATTATTTTTGTTCTCTATTTTTCGACCTGTCTTAGCCCGTTTCGTTTTGAAATGATGCCGGGACGATTTTTTTTAAGTTTTAAAATTTTTTTGCATTTACATTTGAATTGTCGAATTCGGGTCGGGTTCGAACAGATAGGTTGGAAATTTTTTTTGTTCTCTATTTTTCGGCAGTCCTGACACGTTTCGTCTTCAAATGAAGCCTGGATGACATTTTTTAATTTTTAAATTTTTTTTGCATTTATTTATGAATTTTCTAACTTGGGTCGGGTTTTAATGGATAGGAAGGAAAGTTTTTTTGTTCTCTATTTTTCAGCCTGTCCTGACCCGTTTTGTCTTGAACTGAACCCTGGATGATGTTTTTTAATTTTTAAAATTTTCATGCATTTATTTTTGAATTTTCTAACTTGGGTCGGGTACGAACGGATAGGAAGGAAATTATTTTTGTTCTCTATTTTTCGGCTTGGCCTTGCCCGTTTTGTCTTGAAATGAAGCCTGGATGATGTTTTTTAATTTTTGAAATTTTTTTGCATTTATTTTTGAATTTTCTAACTCGGGTCGGGTTCGAACGGATAGGAAGGAAATTATATTTGTTCTCTATTTTTCGGCCTGTCCTGGCCCATTTTGTCTTGAAATGAAGCTTGGATGATTTTTTTAATTTTTAAAATTTTTTTAGATTTATTTTTGAATTTTCGAACTCGGGTCGGGTTTGAACGGATAGGAAGGAAATTATTTTTGTTCTCTATTTTTCGGCCTGTCTTGGCCCGTTTCGTCTTGAAATGAAGCCCGGACGATTTTTTCAATTTTTAAAATTTTTTTGCATCTATATTTTAATTGTCGAATTCGGGTCGGGTTTGAACGGATAGGAAGTAAATTTTTTTTGTTCTCTATTTTTCGGCCTGTCCTGACCCATTTCGTCTTGAAATGAAGCCTGGATGATGTTTTTTAATTTTTAAAATTTTTTTGCATTTATTTTTGAATTTTCTAACTCGGGTCGGGTTCGAACGGATAGGAAGGAAATTTTTTTTGTTCTCTATTTTTCAGCCTGTCCTGACCCGTTTCGTCTTGAACTGAAGCCTGGATGATGTTTTTTTAATTTTTAAAATTTTCTTGCATTTATTTTTTGAATTTTCTAACTCGGGTCGGGTACGAACGGATGGGAAGGAAATTATTTTTGTTCTCTCTTTTTCGGCCTGTCCTTGCCCGTTTCGTCTAGAAATGAAGCCTGGATGATGTTTTTTAATTTTTGAAATTTTTTTGCATTTATTTTTGAATTTTCTAACTCGGGTCGGGTTCGAACGGATAGGAAGGAAATTATATTTGTTCTCTATTTTTCGGCCTGTCCTGGTCCATTTCGTCTTGAAATGAAGCTTGGATGATGTTTTTAAATTTTTAAATTTTTTTTAGATTTATTTTTGAATTTTCGAACTCGGGTCGGGTTCGAACGGATAGGAAGGAAATTATTTTTGTTCTTTATTTGTCGGCCTGTCTTGGCCCGTTTCGTCTTGAAATGAAGCCCGGACGATTTTTTTTAATTTTTAAAATTTTTTTGCATTTATATTTGAATTGTCGAATTCGGGTCGGGTTCGAACGGATAGGAAGGAAATTTTTTTTGTTCTCTATTTTTTGGTCTGTCCTAACCCGTTTCATCTTGAAATGAAGCCGGGATGATGTTTTTTAATTTTTAAATTTTTTTTACATTTATTTATGAATTTTCTAATTCGGGTCGGGTTCGAATGGATAGGAAGGAAATTTTTTTTGTTCTCTATTTTTCAGCCTGTCCTGACCCGTTTTGTCTTGAACTGAAGCCTGCATGATTTTTTTTATTTTAAAAATTTTATTGCATTTATTTTTAAATTTTCTAACTCGGGTAGGGTACGAACGGATAGGAAGGAAATTATTTTTGTTCTCTATTTTTCAGCCTGTCCTTACCCGTTTCGTCTTGAAATGAAGCCTGGGTGATGTTTCTTAATTTTTTAAATTTTTTTGCGTTTATTTTTTAATTTTCTAACTCGGGTCGGGTTCGAACGGATAGGAAGGAAATTCTATTTGTTCTCTATTTTTCGGCCCGTCCTGGCCCATTTCGTCTTGAAATGAAGCCTGGATGATGTTTTTTAATTTTTAAAATTTTTTTGCATTTATTTTTGAATTTTCTAACTCGGGTCGGGTTCGAACGGATAGGAAGGAAATTTTTTTTTGTTCTCTATTTTTCTACCAGTCCTGACCCGTTTCGTCTTGAAATGAAGCCTGGATGATTTTTTTAATTTTTAAAATTTTTTTGCATTTATTTTCGAATTTTCTAACTCGGGTTGTGTTCGAACGAATAGAAAAGAAATTTTTTTCCTTCTCTATTTTTCAGCCTGTCTTCACCCGTTTCGTCTTGAAATGAAACCTGGATGATGTATTTTAATTTTTAAAATTTTATTGCATTTATTTTTGAATTTTCTAACTCAGGTCAGGTTCGAACGGATTGGAACGAAATTTTTTTTGTTCTCCATTTTTCGGCCTGTCCTGACCCGTTTCATTCTGAAATGTAGCCTAGATGATTTTTTTTTTAATTTTTACAATTTTTTTTGCACTTATTTTTGAATTTTCTAACTCGGGTCCGGTTTGAACGGATAGGAAGGAAATTATTTTTGTTCTCTACTTTTCGACCTGTCCTGGCCCATTTCGTCTTGACATGAAGCCTGGATGATGTTTTTTAATTTTTGAAATTTTTTTGCATTTATTTTTGAATTTTCTAACTCGGGTCGGGTTCGAACGGATAGGAAGGAAATTATATTTGTTCTCTATTTTTCGGCCTGTCCTGGCCCATTTCGTCTTGAAATGAAGCTTGGATGATGTTTTTAAATTTTTAAATTTTTTTTAGATTTATTTTTGAATTTTCGAACTCGGGTCGGGTTCGAACGGATAGGAAGGAAATTATTTTTGTTCTTTATTTGTCGGCCTGTCTTGGCCCGTTTCGTCTTGAAATGAAGCCCGGACGATTTTTTTTAATTTTTAAAATTTTTTTGCATTTATATTTGAATTGTCGAATTCGGGTCGGGTTCGAACGGATAGGAAGGAAATTTTTTTGTTCTCTATTTTTTGGTCTGTCCTAACCCGTTTCATCTTGAAATGAAGCCGGGATGATGTTTTTTAATTTTTAAATTTTTTTTACATTTATTTATGAATTTTCTAATTCGGGTCGGGTTCGAATGGATAGGAAGGAAATTTTTTTTGTTCTCTATTTTTCAGCCTGTCCTGACCCGTTTTGTCTTGAACTGAAGCCTGCATGATTTTTTTTATTTTAAAAATTTTATTGCATTTATTTTTAAATTTTCTAACTCGGGTAGGGTACGAACGGATAGGAAGGAAATTATTTTTGTTCTCTATTTTTCAGCCTGTCCTTACCCGTTTCGTCTTGAAATGAAGCCTGGGTGATGTTTCTTAATTTTTTAAATTTTTTTGCGTTTATTTTTTAATTTTCTAACTCGGGTCGGGTTCGAACGGATAGGAAGGAAATTCTATTTGTTCTCTATTTTTCGGCCCGTCCTGACCCATTTCGTCTTGAAATGAAGCCTGGATGATGTTTTTTAATTTTTAAAATTTTTTTGCATTTATTTTTGAATTTTCTAACTCGGGTCGGGTTCGAACGGATAGGAAGGAAATTTTTTTTGTTCTCTATTTTTCTACCAGTCCTGACCCGTTTCGTCTTGAAATGAAGCCTGGATGATTTTTTTTAATTTTTAAAATTTTTTTTGCATTTATTTTCGAATTTTCTAACTCGGGTTGTGTTCGAACGAATAGAAAAGAAATTTTTTTCCTTCTCTATTTTTCAGCCTGTCTTCACCCGTTTCGTCTTGAAATGAAACCTGGATGATGTATTTTAATTTTTAAAATTTTATTGCATTTATTTTTGAATTTTCTAACTCAGGTCAGGTTCGAACGGATTGGAACGAAATTTTTTTTGTTCTCCATTTTTCGGCCTGTCCTGACCCGTTTCATTCTGAAATGTAGCCTAGATGATTTTTTTTTTAATTTTTACAATTTTTTTGCACTTATTTTTGAATTTTCTAACTCGGGTCCGGTTTGAACGGATAGGAAGGAAATTATTTTTGTTCTCTATTTTTCGACCTGTCCTGGCCCGTTTCGTCTTGACATGAAGCCTGGATGATGTTTTTTAATTTTTGAAATTTTTTTGCATTTATTTTTGAATTTTCTAACTCGGGTCGGGTTCGAACGGATAGGAAGGAAATTATATTTGTTCTCTATTTTTCGGCCTGTCCTGGCCCATTTCGTCTTGAAATGAAGCTTGGATGATGTTTTTTAATTTTTAAAATTTTTTTAGATTTATTTTTGAATTTTCGAACTCGGGTCGGGTTTGAACGGATAGGAAGGAAATTATTTTTGTTCTCTATTTTTCGGCCTGTCTTGGCCCGTTTCGTCTTGAAATGAAGCCCGGACGATTTTTTCAATTTTTAAAATTTTTTTGCATCTATATTTTAATTGTCGAATTCGGGTCGGGTTTGAACGGATAGGAAGGAAATTTTTTTTGTTCTCTATTTGTCGGCCTGTCCTGACCCGTTTCGTCTTGTAATGAAGCCTGGATGATGTTTTTTAATTTTTAAAATTTTTTTGCATTTATTTTTGAATTTTCTAACTCGGGTCGGGTTCGAACGGATAGGAATGAAATTTTTTTTGTTTTCTATTTTTCGGCCTATCCTGACCTGTTTCGTCTTGAAATGAAGCCTGGATGATGTTTTTTAATTTTTAAAATTTTTTTGCATTTATTTTTGAATTTTATAAGTCGGGTCGGGTTCGAACGAATAGGAAAGAAATTTTTTTTGTTCTCTATTTTTCGGCCTGTCCTGACCTGTTTCATCTTGACATTAAGCCTGGATGATGTTTTTTAATTTTTAGAATTGTTTTGCATTTATTTTTGAATTTTCTAACTCGGGTCTAGTTCGAATGGATAGGAAGGAAATTATTTTTGTTCTCTATTTTTCGGCCAGTCCTGACCCGTTTCGTCTTGAAATGAAGCCTGGATGATATTTTTTAATTTTTAAAATTTTTTTGCATTTATTTTTGAATTTTCGAACACGGGTAGGGTTCGAACGGATAGGAAGGAAATTATTTTTGTTCTCTATTTTTCGACCTGTCTTAGCCCGTTTCGTTTTGAAATGATGCCGGGACGATTTTTTTTAAGTTTTAAAATTTTTTTGCATTTACATTTGAATTGTCGAATTCGGGTCGGGTTCGAACAGATAGGTTGGAAATTTTTTTTGTTCTCTATTTTTCGGCAGTCCTGACACGTTTCGTCTTCAAATGAAGCCTGGATGACATTTTTTAATTTTTAAATTTTTTTTGCATTTATTTATGAATTTTCTAACTCGGGTCGGGTTTTAATGGATAGGAAGGAAAGTTTTTTTGTTCTCTATTTTTCAGCCTGTCCTGACCCGTTTTGTCTTGAACTGAACCCTGGATGATGTTTTTTAATTTTTAAAATTTTCATGCATTTATTTTTGAATTTTCTAACTTGGGTCGAGTACGAACGGATAGGAAGGAAATTATTTTTGTTCTCTATTTTTCGGCTTGTCCTTACCCGTTTCGTCTTGAAATGAAGCCTGGATGATGTTTTTTAATTTTTGAAATTTTTTTGCATTTATTTTTGAATTTTCTAACTCGGGTCGGGTTCGAACGGATAGGAAGGAAATTATATTTGTTCTCTATTTTTCGGCCTGTCCTGGCCCATTTCGTCTTGAAATGAAGCTTGGATGATGTTTTTTAATTTTTAAAATTTTTTTAGATTTATTTTTGAATTTTCGAACTCGGGTCGGGTTTGAACGGATAGGAAGGAAATTATTTTTGTTCTCTATTTTTCGGCCTGTCTTGGCCCGTTTCGTGTTGAAATGAAGCCCGGACGATTTTTTCAATTTTTAAAATTTTTTTGCATCTATATTTTAATTGTCGAATTCGGGTCGGGTTTGAACGGATAGGAAGTAAATTTTTTTTGTTCTCTATTTTTCGGCCTGTCCTGACCCGTTTCGTCTTGAAATGAAGCCTGGATGATGTTTTTTAATTTTTAAAATTTTTTTGCATTTATTTTTGAATTTTCTAACTCGGGTCGGGTTCGAACGGATAGGAAGGAAATTTTTTTTGTTCTCTATTTTTCAGCCTGTCCTGACCCGTTTCGTCTTGAACTGAAGCCTGGATGATGTTTTTTAATTTTTAAAATTTTCTTGCATTTATTTTTGAATTTTCTAACTCGGGTCGGGTACGAACGGATGGGAAGGAAATTATTTTTGTTCTCTCTTTTTCGGCCTGTCCTTGCCCGTTTCGTCTAGAAATGAAGCCTGGATGATGTTTTTTAATTTTTGAAATTTTTTTGCATTTATTTTTGAATTTTCTAACTCGGGTCGGGTTCGAACGGATAGGAAGGAAATTATATTTGTTCTCTATTTTTCGGCCTGTCCTGGCCCATTTCGTCTTGAAATGAAGCTTGGATGATGTTTTTAAATTTTTAAATTTTTTTTAGATTTATTTTTGAATTTTCGAACTCGGGTCGGGTTCGAACGGATAGGAAGGAAATTATTTTTGTTCTTTATTTGTCGGCCTGTCTTGGCCCGTTTCGTCTTGAAATGAAGCCCGGACGATTTTTTTTAATTTTTAAAATTTTTTTGCATTTATATTTGAATTGTCGAATTCGGGTCGGGTTCGAACGGATAGGAAGGAAATTTTTTTTGTTCTCTATTTTTTGGTCTGTCCTAACCCGTTTCATCTTGAAATGAAGCCGGGATGATGTTTTTTAATTTTTAAATTTTTTTTACATTTATTTATGAATTTTCTAATTCGGGTCGGGTTCGAATGGATAGGAAGGAAATTTTTTTTGTTCTCTATTTTTCAGCCTGTCCTGACCCGTTTTGTCTTGAACTGAAGCCTGCATGATTTTTTTAATTTTAAAAATTTTATTGCATTTATTTTTAAATTTTCTAACTCGGGTAGGGTACGAACGGATAGGAAGGAAATTATTTTTGTTCTCTATTTTTCAGCCTGTCCTTACCCGTTTCGTCTTGAAATGAAGCCTGGGTGATGTTTCTTAATTTTTTAAATTTTTTTGCGTTTATTTTTTAATTTTCTAACTCGGGTCGGGTTCGAACGGATAGGAAGGAAATTCTATTTGTTCTCTATTTTTCGGCCCGTCCTGGCCCATTTCGTCTTGAAATGAAGCCTGGATGATGTTTTTTAATTTTTAAAATTTTTTTGCATTTATTTTTGAATTTTCTAACTCGGGTCGGGTTCGAACGGATAGGAAGGAAATTTTTTTTGTTCTCTATTTTTCTACCAGTCCTGACCCGTTTCGTCTTGAAATGAAGCCTGGATGATTTTTTTAATTTTTAAAATTTTTTTGCATTTATTTTCGAATTTTCTAACTCGGGTTGTGTTCGAACGAATAGAAAAGAAATTTTTTTCCTTCTCTATTTTTCAGCCTGTCTTCACCCGTTTCGTCTTGAAATGAAACCTGGATGATGTATTTTAATTTTTAAAATTTTATTGCATTTATTTTTGAATTTTCTAACTCAGGTCAGGTTCGAACGGATTGGAACGAAATTTTTTTTGTTCTCCATTTTTCGGCCTGTCCTGACCCGTTTCATTCTGAAATGTAGCCTAGATGATTTTTTTTTTAATTTTTACAATTTTTTTGCACTTATTTTTGAATTTTCTAACTCGGGTCCGGTTTGAACGGATAGGAAGGAAATTATTTTTGTTTTCTATTTTTCGACCTGTCCTGGCCCGTTTCGTCTTGACATGAAGCCTGGATGATGTTTTTTAATTTTTGAAATTTTTTTGCATTTATTTTTGAATTTTCTAACTCGGGTCGGGTTCGAACGGATAGGAAGGAAATTATATTTGTTCTCTATTTTTCGGCCTGTCCTGGCCCATTTCGTCTTGAAATGAAGCTTGGATGATGTTTTTTAATTTTTAAAATTTTTTTAGATTTATTTTTGAATTTTCGAACTCGGGTCGGGTTTGAACGGATAGGAAGGAAATTATTTTTGTTCTCTATTTTTCGGCCTGTCTTGGCCCGTTTCGTCTTGAAATGAAGCCCGGACGATTTTTTCAATTTTTAAAATTTTTTTGCATCTATATTTTAATTGTCGAATTCGGGTCGGGTTTGAACGGATAGGAAGTAAATTTTTTTTGTTCTCTATTTTTCGGCCTGTCCTGACCCGTTTCGTCTTGAAATGAAGCCTGGATGATGTTTTTTAATTTTTAAAATTTTTTTGCATTTATTTTTGAATTTTCTAACTCGGGTCGGGTTCGAACGGATAGGAAGGAAATTTTTTTTGTTCTCTATTTTTCAGCCTGTTCTGACCCGTTTCGTCTTGAACTGAAGCCTGGATGATGTTTTTTAATTTTTAAAATTTTCTTGCATTTATTTTTGAATTTTCTAACTCGGGTCGGGTACGAACGGATGGGAAGGAAATTATTTTTGTTCTCTATTTTTCGGCCTGTCCTTGCCCGTTTCGTCTAGAAATGAAGCCTGGATGATGTTTTTTAATTTTTGAAATTTTTTTGCATTTATTTTTGAATTTTCTAACTCGGGTCGGGTTCGAACGGATAGGAAGGAAATTATATTTGTTCTCTATTTTTCGGCCTGTCCTGGCCCATTTCGTCTTGAAATGAAGCTTGGATGATGTTTTTAAATTTTTAAATTTTTTTTAGATTTATTTTTGAATTTTCGAACTCGGGTCGGGTTCGAACGGATAGGAAGGAAATTATTTTTGTTCTTTATTTGTCGGCCTGTCTTGGCCCGTTTCGTCTTGAAATGAAGCCCGGACGATTTTTTTTAATTTTTAAAATTTTTTTGCATTTATATTTGAATTGTCGAATTCGGGTCGGGTTCGAACGGATAGGAAGGAAATTTTTTTTGTTCTCTATTTTTTGGTCTGTCCTAACCCGTTTCATCTTGAAATGAAGCCGGAGATGATGTTTTTTAATTTTTAAATTTTTTTTACATTTATTTATGAATTTTCTAATTCGGGTCGGGTTCGAATGGATAGGAAGGAAATTTTTTTTGTTCTCTATTTTTCAGCCTGTCCTGACCCGTTTTGTCTTGAACTGAAGCCTGCATGATTTTTTTAATTTTAAAAATTTTATTGCATTTATTTTTAAATTTTCTAACTCGGGTAGGGTACGAACGGATAGGAAGGAAATTATTTTTGTTCTCTATTTTTCAGCCTGTCCTTACCCGTTTCGTCTTGAAATGAAGCCTGGGTGATGTTTCTTAATTTTTTAAATTTTTTTGCGTTTATTTTTTAATTTTCTAACTCGGGTCGGGTTCGAACGGATAGGAAGGAAATTCTATTTGTTCTCTATTTTTCGGCCCGTCCTGGCCCATTTCGTCTTGAAATGAAGCCTGGATGATGTTTTTTAATTTTTAAAATTTTTTTGCATTTATTTTTGAATTTTCTAACTCGAGTCGGGTTCGAACGGATAGGAAGGAAATTTTTTTTGTTCTCTATTTTTCTACCAGTCCTGACCCGTTTCGTCTTGAAATGAAGCCTGGATGATTTTTTTAATTTTTAAAATTTTTTTGCATTTATTTTTGAATTTTCTAACTCGGGTTGTGTTCGAACGAATAGAAAAGAAATTTTTTTCCTTCTCTATTTTTCAGCCTGTCTTCACCCGTTTCGTCTTGAAATGAAACCTGGATGATGTATTTTAATTTTTAAAATTTTATTGCATTTATTTTTGAATTTTCTAACTCAGGTCAGGTTCGAACGGATTGGAACGAAATTTTTTTTGTTCTCCATTTTTCGGCCTGTCCTGACCCGTTTCATTCTGAAATGTAGCCTAGATGATTTTTTTTTTAATTTTTACAATTTTTTTGCACTTATTTTTGAATTTTCTAACTCGGGTCCGGTTTGAACGGATAGGAAGGAAATTATTTTTGTTCTCTATTTTTCGACCTGTCCTGGCCCGTTTCGTCTTGACATGAAGCCTGGATGATGTTTTTTAATTTTTAGAATTTTTTAGCATTTATTTTTGAATTCTGTAACTCGGGTCGGGTTTGAAAGGATAGGAAAGAAATTTTTTTTATTCTCTATTTTTCGGCCTGTCTTCACCTGTTTCGTCTTGAAATGAAACCTGGATGATGTTTTTTAATTTTTAGAATTTTTTTTGCATTTATATTTGAATTTTCTAACTCGGGTCGGGTTCGAACGGATTGGAAGGAAATTTTTTTTATTCTCTATTTTTTGACCGATCCTGACCCGTTTCGTTTTGAAATGAAGCCTGGATGATGTTTTTTAATTTTTAAAATTTTTTTTTGCATTTATCTTTGAATTTTCTAACTCGGGACTGGTTCGAACAGATAGGAAGGAAATTTTTTTTGTTCTCAATTTTTCGGCCTGTCCTGACCCGTTTCGTCTTGAAATAAAGCCTGGATGATGTTTTTTAATTTTCAAAATTTTTTTGCATTTATTTTTAAATTTTCTAACTCGGGTCTGCTTTGAACGGATAGGAAGGAAATTATTTTTGTTCTCTATTTTTCGGCCAGTCCTGGCCCGTTTCGTCTTGAAACGAAGCCTGGATGATGTTTTTTAATTTTTAGAATTTTTTTGCATTTATTTTTGAATTCTGTAACTCGAGTCGGGTTCGAACGGATAGGAAAGAAATTTTTTTAATTCTCTATTTTTCGGCCTGTCTTCACCCGTTTCGTCTTGAAATGAAACATGGACGATGTTTTTTAATTTTTAGAATTTTTTTTGCATTTATGTTTGAATTTTCTAACTCGGGGCGGGTTCGAACGGATTGGAAGGAAATATTTTTTGTTCTCTCTTTTTCGACATGTCCTGACCCGTTTTGTCTTGAAATGAAGCCTGGACGATGTTTTTTAATTTTCAAAATTTTTTTGCATTTATTTTTGAATTTTCTAACTCGAGTCTGCTTTGAACGGATTGGAAGGATATTATTTTTGTTCTCTCTTTTTCGGCCTGTCCTGGCCCGTTTCGTCTTGAAACGAAGGCTGGATGATGTTTCTCAATTTTTAGAATTTTTTTGCATTTATTTTTGAATTCTGTAACTCGAGTCTGGTTCCAACGGATAGGAAGTAAATTTTTTTTCTTCTCTATTTTTCGGCCTGTCTTCGCCAGTTTTGTCTTGAACTGAAACCTGGATGATGTTTTATAATTTTTAGAATTTTTTTGCATTTATTTTTGAATTTTCTAACTCGGGTCGGGTTCGAACGGATAGGAAGGAAATTTTTTTTCTTCTCTATTTTTCGGCATGTCCTCACCCGTTTCTTCTTGAAATGAAACCTGGATGATGTTTTTTAATTTTTAGAATTTTTTTTTTATTTCTTTTTGAATTTTCTAACTTGGGTCGGGTACGAACGGATAGGAAGGAAATTATTTTTGTTCTCTATTTTTCGGCTTGTCCTTGCCCGTTTCGTCTTGAAATGAAGCCTGGATGATGTTTTTTAATTTTTGAAATTTTTTTGCATTTATTTTTGAATTTTCTAACTCGGGTCGGGTTCGAACGGATAGGAAGGAAATTTTTTTTGTTCTCTATTTTTCGGCCTGTCCTGACCCGTTTCGTCTTGAAATAAAGCCTGGATGATGTTTTTTAATTTTCAAATTTTTTTTGCATTTATTTTTAAATTTTCTAACTCGGGTCCACTTTGAACGGATAGGAAGGAAATTATTTTTGTTCTCTATTTTTCGGCCTGTCCTGGCCCGTTTCGTCTTGAAACGAAGCCTGGATGATATTTTTTAATTTTTAGAATTTTTTTGCATTTATTTTTGAATTCTGTAACTCGGGTCGGGTTCGAACGGATAGGAAATAAATTTTTTTAATTCTCTATTTTTCGGCCTGTCTTCACCCGTTTCGTCTTGAAATGAAACATGGACGATGTTTTTTAATTTTTAGAATTTTTTTTGCATTTATGTTTGAATTTTCTAACTCGGGGCGGGTTCGAACGGATTGGAAGGAAATATTTTTTGTTCTCTCTTTTTCGACATGTCCTGACCCGTTTCGTCTTGAAATGAAGCCTGGACGATGTTTTTTAATTTTCAAAATTTTTTTGCATTTATTTTTGAATTTTCTAACTCGGGTCTGCTTTGAACGGATTGGAAGGAAATTATTTTTGTTCTCTCTTTTTCGGCCTGTCCTGGCCCGTTTCGTCTTGAAACGAAGGCTGGATGATGTTTCTCAATTTTTAGAATTTTTTTGCATTTATTTTTGAATTCTGTAACTCGAGTCTGGTTCCAACGGATAGGAAGTAAATTTTTTTTCTTCTCTATTTTTCGGCCTGTCTTCGCCAGTTTTGTCTTGAACTGAAACCTGGATGATGTTTTATAATTTTTAGAATTTTTTTGCATTTATTTTTGAATTTTCTAACTCGGGTCGAGTTCGAACGGATAGGAAGGAAATTTTTTTTCTTCTCTATTTTTCGGCATGTCCTCACCCGTTTCTTCTTGAAATGAAACCTGGATGATGTTTTTTAATTTTTTGAATTTTTTTTTTATTTCTTTTTGAATTTTCTAACTCGGGTCGGGTTCGAACGGATAGGAAGGAAATTATTTTTGTTCTCTATTTTTCGGCTTGTCCTTGTCCGTTTCGCCTTGAAATGAGGCCTGGATATTGTTTTCTAATTTTTAAAATTTATTTTCATTTATTTTTAAATTTTGTAACTCGGATCGGGTTCGAACGGATAGGCAGAAAAAATTTTTTCTTCACTTTTTTTCGGCCTGCCTTGGCCTGTTTCGTCTTGAAATGAAGCCTAGATGATGTTTTTTAATTTTTAAAATTTTTTTGCATTTATTTTTGAATTTTCTAACTCGGGTCAGGTTTGAACGGATAGGAATGAAATTTTTTTTGTTCTCTATTTTTCGGCCTATCCTGACCTGTTTCGTCTTGAAATGAAGCCTGGATGATGTTTTTTAATTTTTAAAATTTTTTTACATTTATTTTTGAATTTTATAACTCGGGTCGGGTTCGAACGAATAGGAAAGAAATTTTTTTTGTTCTCTATTTTTCGGCCTGTCCTGACCTGTTTCATCTTGACATTAAGCCTGGATGATGTTTTTTAATTTTTAGAATTGTTTTGCATTTATTTTTGAATTTTCTAACTCGGGTCTAGTTCGAATGGATAGGAAGGAAATTATTTTTGTTCTCTATTTTTCGGCCAGTCCTGGCCCGTTTCGTCTTGAAATGAAGCCTGGAAGATATTTTTTAATTTTTAAAATTTTTTTGCATTTATTTTTGAATTTTTGAACACGGGTAGGGTTCGAACGGATAGGAAGGAAATTATTTTTGTTCTCTATTTTTCGGCGTGTCTTAGCTCGTTTCGTCTTGAAATGAAGTCGGGACGATTTTTTTTAAGTTTTAAAATTTTTTTGCATTTACATTTGAATGGTCGAATTTGGGTCGGGTTCGAACAGATAGGTTGGAAATTTTTTTTGTTCTCTATTTTTCGGCCAGTCCTGACACGTTTCGTCTTCAAATGAAGCCTGGATGACATTTTTTAATTTTTAAATTTTTTTTGCATTTATTTATGAATTTTCTAACTCGGGTAGGGTTCGAATGGATAGGAAGGAAAGTTTTTTTGTTCTCTATTTTTCAGCCTGTCCTGACCCGTTTTGTCTTGAACTGAACCCTGGATGAAGTTTTTTAATTTTTAAAATTTTCATGCATTTATTTTTGAATTTTCTAACTTGGGTCGGGTACGAACGGATAGGAAGGAAATTATTTTTGTTCTCTATTTTTCGGCTTGTCCTTGCCCGTTTCGTCTTGAAATGAAGCCTGGATGATGTTTTTTAATTTTTGAAATTTTTTTGCATTTATTTTTGAATTTTCTAACTCGGGTCGGGTTCGAACGGATAGGAAGGAAATTATATTTGTTCTCTATTTTTCGGCCTGTCCTGGCCCATTTCGTCTTGAAATGAAGCTTGGATGATATTTTTTAATTTTTAAAATTTTTTTAGATTTATTTTTGAATTTTCGAACTCGGGTCGGGTTTGAACGGATAGGAAGGAAATTATTTTTGTTCTCTATTTTTCGGCCTGTCTTGGCCCGTTTCATCTTGAAATGAAGCCCGGACGATTTTTTCAATTTTTAAAATTTTTTTGCATCTATATTTTAATTGTCGAATTCGGGTCGGGTTTGAACGGATAGGAAGGAAATTTTTTTTGTTCTCTATTTTTCGGCCTGTCCTGACCCGTTTCGTCTTGAAATGAAGCCTGGATGATGTTTTTTAATTTTTAAAATTTTTTTGCATTTATTTTTGAATTTTCTAACTCGGGTCTAGTTCGAATGGATAGGAAGGAAATTATTTTTGTTCTCTATTTTTCGGCCAGTCCTGGCCCGTTTCGTCTTGAAATGAAGCCTGGATGATGTTTTTTAATTTTTAAAATTTTTTTGCATTTATTTTTGAATTTTATAACTCTGGTCGGGTTCGAACGAATAGGAAAGAAATTTTTTTTGTTCTCTATTTTTCGGCCTGTCCTGAACTGTTTCATCTTGACATTAAGCCTGGATGATGTTTTTTAATTTTTAGAATTGTTTTGCATTTATTTTTGAATTTTCTAACTCGGGTCTAGTTCGAATGGATAGGAAGGAAATTATTTTTGTTCTCTATTTTTCGGCCAGTCCTAGCCCGTTTCGTCTTGAAATGAAGCCTGGATGATATTTTTTAATTTTTAAAATTTTTTTGCATTTATTTTTGAATTTTCGAACACGGGTAGGGTTCGAACGGATAGGAAGGAAATTATTTTTGTTCTCTATTTTTCGACCTGTCTTAGCCCATTTCGTCTTGAAATGAAGCCGGGACGATTTTTTTTAAGTTTTAAAATTTTTTTGCATTTACATTTGAATTGTCGAATTAGGGTCGGGTTCGAACAGATAGGTTGGAAATTTTTTTTGTTCTCTATTTTTCGGCCAGTCCTGACACGTTTCGTCTTCAAATGAAGCCTGGATAACATTTTTTAATTTTTAAATTTTTTTTGCATTTATTTATGAATTTCCTAACTCGGGTCGGGTTCGAATGGATAGGAAGGAAAGTTTTTTTGTTCTCTATTTTTCATCCTGTCCTGACCCGTTTTGTCTTGAACTGAACCCTGGATGATGTTTTTTAATTTTTAAAATTTTCATGCATTTATTTTTGAATTTTCTAACTTGGGTCGGGTACGAACGGATAGGAAGGAAATTATTTTTGTTCTCTATTTTTTGGCTTGTCCTTGCCCGTTTCGTCTTGAAATGAAGCCTGGATGATGTTTTTTAATTTTTGAAATTTTTTTGCATTTATTTTTGAATTTTCTAACTCGGTTCGGGTTCGAACGGATAGGAAGGAAATTATATTTGTTCTCTATTTTTCGGCCTGTCCTGGCCCATTTCGTCTTGAAATGAAGCTTGGATGATGTTTTTTAATTTTTAAAATTTTTTTAGATTTATTTTTGAATTTTCGAACTCGGGTCGGGTTTGAACGGATAGGAAGGAAATTATTTTTGTTCTCTATTTTTCGGCCTGTCTTGGCCCGTTTCGTCTTGAAATGAAGCCCGGACGATTTTTTCAATTTTTAAAATTTTTTTGCATCTATATTTTAATTGTCGAATTCGGGTCGGGTTTGAACGGATAGGAAGTAAAATTTTTTTGTTCTCTATTTTTCGGCCTGTCCTGACCCGTTTCGTCTTAAAATGAAGCCTGGATGATGTTTTTTAATTTTTGAAATTTTTTTGCATTTATTTTTGAATTTTCTAACTCGGGTCGGGTTCGAACGGATAGGAAGGAAATTATATTTGTTCTCTATTTTTCGGCCCGTCCTGGCCCATTTCGTCTTGAAATGAAGCCTGGATGATGTTTTTTAATTTTTAAAATTTTTTTGCATTTATTTTTGAATTCTGTAACTCGGGTCGGGTTTGAAAGGATTGGAAAGAAATTTTTTTTATTCTCTATTTTTCGGCCTGTCTTCACCTGTTTCGTCTTGAAATGAAACCTGGATGATGTTTTTTAATTTTTAGAATTTTTTTTGCATTTATATTTGAATTTTCTAACTCGGGTCGGGTTCGAACGGATTGGAAGGAAATTTTTTTTATTCTCTATTTTTTGTCCGATCCTGACCCGTTTCATTTTGAAATGAAGCCTGGATGATGTTTTTTAATTTTTAAAATTTTTTTTGCATTTATTTTTGAATTTTCTAACTCGGGACTGGTTCGAACAGATAGGAAGGAAATTTTTTTTGTTCTCTATTTTTCGGCCTGTCCTGACCCGTTTCGTCTTGAAATAAAGCCTGGATGATGTTTTTTAATTTTTAAAATTTTTTTGCATTTATTTTTAAATTTTGTAACTCGGGTCTGCTTTGAACGGATAGGAAGGAAATTATTTTTGTTCTCTATTTTTCGGCCTGTCCTGGCCCGTTTCGTCTTGAAACGAAGCCTGGATGATGTTTTTTAATTTTTAGAATTTTTTGTATTTATTTTTGAATTCTGTAACTTGGTTCAGGTTCGAACAGATAGGAATGAATTTTTTTTTGTTCTCTATTTTTCGGCCTGCCTTGACCCGTTTCGTCTCGAAATGAAGCCTGGATGATGTTTTGTAATTTTTAAAATTTTTTTGCTTTTATTTTTGAATTTTCTAACTCGGGTCGGGTTCGAACGGATAGGATGCAAAATTTTTTTTGTTCTCAATTTTTCGGCCTGTCCTAACCCGTTTCGTCTTGAAATGAAGCCTGGATGATGTTTTTTAATTTTTAAAATTTTTTTGCATTTATTTTTGAATTTTCTAACCCGGGTTGGGTTCGAACGGATAGGAATGAAATTTTTTTTGTTCTCTATTTTTCGGCCTGTCCTGACCCGTTTCATATTGAAATGAAGCCTGGATGATGTTTTTTAATTTTTAAACTTTTTTTTCATCTCTTTTTGAATTTTCAAACTCGGGTCGGGTTCGAACGGATAGGAAATTTTTTTTTTATTCTCTATTTTTCGGCCTGTCATCACTCGTTTCGTTTTGAAATGAAACCTGGATGATGTTTTTTAATTTTTAGAATTTTTTTGCATTTATTTTTGAATTTTCTAACTCGGGCCGGTTTCGAACGGATAGGAAGGAAATTTTTTTTGGTCTCTATTTTTCGGCCTGTTCTGACCCGTTTCGTCTTGAAATGTAGCCCGGATGAAGTTTTTTAAATTTTAGAATTTTGTTGTATTTATATTTGAATTTTCTAACTCAGGTCGGGTTCCAATGGATAGGAAGGAAGTTTTTTTGTTCTCTATTTTTCGGCCTGTCCTGACCCGTTTCGTATTGAAATGAAGCCTGGATGATGTTTTTTAATTTTTAAAATTTTTTTGCCTTGATTTTTGAATTTTCTAACTCGGGTCAGGTTCGAACGGATAGGAACGAAATTTTTTTTGTTCTCTATTTTTCTGCCTGTCCTAACCCGTTTCGTCATCAAATTAAGCCTAGATGATGTTTTTTAATTTTTAGAATTTTTTTGCATTTATTTTTGAATTTTCTAACTCGGATCTGGTTCGAATGGATAGGAAGAAAATTATTTTTGTTCTCTATTTTCCGGCCAGTCCTGGCCCGTTTCGCCTTGAAATGAAGCCTGGATGACGTTTTTTAATTTTTAAAATTTTTTTGCATTTACTTTTGAAACTAACTCGGGTCGGGTTCGAACGGATAGGAAAGAAATTTCTTTAATTCTCTATTTTTCGGCCTATCTTCACCCGTTTCGTCTTGAAATGAAACATGGACGACGTTTTTTAATTTTTAGAATTTTTTTGCATTTATATTTGAATTTTCTAACTCGGGTCGGGTTCCAACGGATTGTAAGGAAATTTTTTTTGTTCTCACTTTTTCGACCAGTCCTGACCCGTTTCGTCTTGAAATGAAGCCTGGATGATGTTTTTTAATTTTTAAAATATTTTTGCATTTATTTTTGAATTTTCTAACTCGGGTCTGGTTCGAACGGATAGGGAGGTAATTTTTTTTGTTCTCTATTTTTCGGCCTGTCCTGACCTGTTTCGAATTGAAATGAAGCCTGGACGATATTTTTTAATTTTTAAAATTTTTTTGCATTTATTTTTGAATTTTCTAACTTGGGTCTGCTTTGAACGGACAGGAAGGAAATTATTTCTGTTCTCTATTTTTCGGCCTGTCCTGGCCCGTTTCGTCTTGAAACGAAGCCTGGATGATGTTTTTTAATTTTTAGAATTTCTTTGCATTTCTTTTTGAATTCTGTAACTCGGGTCGGGTTCGAACGGATAGGAAAGAAATTTTTATAATTCTCTATTTTTCGGCCTGTCTTCACCCGTTTCGTCTTGAAATGAAACATGGACGATGTTTTTTAATTTTTAGGATTTTTTTGCATTTATGTTTGAATTTTCTAACTCGAGGCGGGTTCAAACGGATTGGAAGGAAATTTTTTTTGTTCTCTCTTTTTCGACCTGTCCTGACCCGTTTCGTCTTGAAATGAAGCCTGGATGATGTTTTTTAATTTTTAAAATTTTTTTACATTTATTTTTGAATTTTCTAACTCGGGTCTGGTTCGAACGGATAGATAGGAAATTTTTTTTGTTCTCTATTTTTCGGCCTGTCCTGACCCGTTTCGTCTTGAAATGAAGCCTGGACGATGTTTTTTAATTTTCAAAATTTTTTTACATTTATTTTTGAATTTTCTAACTCGGGTCTGCTTTGAACGGATTGGAAGGAAATTATTTTTGTTCTCTCTTTTTCGGCCTGTCCTGGCCCGTTTCGTCTTGAAACGAAGCCTGGATGATGTTTCTCAATTTTTAGAATTTTTTTGCATTTATTTTTGAATTCTGTAACTCGGGTTTGGTTCGAACGGATAGGAAAGTAAATTTTTTTATTCTCTATTTTTCGGCCTGTCTTGCCCGTTTCGTCTTGAAATGAAACCTGGATGATGTTTTTTAATTTTTAGAATTTTTTTGCATTTACTTTTGAATTTTCTAACTCAGTTCGGGTTCGAACGAATGTGAAAGAAATTTTTTTGTCCTCTATTTTTCGGCCTGTCCTGACCCGTTTCGTCCTGAAATTAAGCCTGGATGATGTTTTTTAATTTGTAGAATTTTTTTGCATTTATTTTTGAATTTTCTAACTCGGGCCGGTTTCGAACGGATAGGAAAGAAATTTTTTTTTGTCTCTATTTTTCGGCCTATTCTGACCCGTTTTGTCTTGAAATGTAGCCCGGATAAAGTTTTTTAAATTTTAGAATTTTGTTGTATTTATATTTGAATTTTCTAACTCAGGTCGGGTTCCAATGGATAGGAAGGAAATTTTTTTTGTTCTTTATTTTTCGGCCTGTCCTGACCCGTTTCGTCTTGAAATGAAGCCTGGATTATGTTTTTAATTTAAAATTTTTTTTGCACTGATTTTTGCATTTTCTAACTCGGGTCAGGTTCGAACTGATAGGAATGAAATTTTTTTTGTTCTCTATTTTTCTTCGTGTCCTGACCCGTTTCGTCTTCAAATTAAGCCTGGATGATGTTTTTTAATTTTTAGAATTTTTTTGCATTTATTTTTGAATTTTCTAACTAGGATCTGGTTCGAACGGATAGGAAGAAAATTATTTTTGTTCTCTATTTTTCGGCCAGTCCTGGCCCGTTTCGTCTTGAAATGAAGCCTGGATGATATTTTTTAATTTTTAAAATTTTTTTGCATTTACTTTTGAATTTTCTAACTCGGGTCAGGTTCGAACGGATAGGAAGGAAATTATTTTTGTTCTCTACTTTTCGGCCTGTCCTGGCCCGTTTCGTCTTGAAATGAAGCCCAGATGATGTTTTTTAATTTTTAAAATTTTTTTGCATTTATTTTTGAATTCTGTAACTCGGGTCGGGTTCGAACGGATAGGAAAGAAATTTCTTTAATTCTCTATTTTTCGGCCTGTCTTCACCCGTTTCGTCTTGAAATGAAACATGGACGATGTTTTTTAATTTTTAGAATTTTTTTGCATTTATATTTGAATTTTCTAACTCGGGTCGGCTTCCAACGGATTGGACGGAAATTTTTTTTGTTCTTTCTTTTTCGACCTGTCTTGACCCGTTTCGTCTTGAAATGAAGCCTGGATGATATTTTTTATTTTTTCAAATTTTTTTGCATTTATTTTTGAATTTTCTAGCTCGGGTCGGCTTCCAATGGATTGGACGGAAATTTTTTTTGTTCTCTCTTTTTCGACCTGTCTTGACCCGTTTCGTCTTGAAATGAAGCCTGGATGATATTTTTTATTTTTTCAAATTTTTTTGCATTTATTTTTGAATTTTCTAACTCGGGTCTGGTTCGAACGGATAGGGAGGAAATTTTTTTTGTTCTCTATTTTTCGGCCTGTCCTGACCCGTTTCGTCTTGAAATGAAGCCTGGACGACGTTTTTTAATTTTTAAAATTTTTTTGCATTTATTTTTCAATTTTCTAACTCGGGTCTGCTTTGAACGGACAGGAAGGAAATTATTTTTGTTCTCTATTTTTCGGCCTGTCCTGGCCCGTTTCGTCTTGAAACGAAGCCTGGATGATGTTTTTTAATTTTTAGAATTTTTTTGCATTTATTTTTGAATTCTGTAACTCGGGTCGGGTTCGAACGGATAGGAAAGAAATTTTTTTAATTCTCTATTTTTCGGCCTGTCTTCACCCGTTTCGTCTTGAAATGAAACAAGGACGATGTTTTTTAATTTTTAGAATTTTTTTGCATTTATGTTGGAATTTTCTAACTCGGGGCGGGTTCGAACGGATTGGAAGGAAATTTTTTTTGTTCCCTCTTTTTCGACTTGTCCTGACCCGTTTCGTCTTGAAATGAAGCCTGGATGATATTTTTTATTTTTTCAAATTTTTTTGCATTTGTTTTTGAAATTTCTAACTCGGGTCTGGTTCGAACGGATAGGGAAGAAATTTTTTTTGTTCTATATTTTTCGGCCTGTCCTGACCCGTTTCGTCTTGAAATGAAGCCTGGACGATGTTTTTTAATTTTTAAAATTTTTTTGCATTTATTTTTGAATTTTCTAACTTGGGTCTGCTTTGAACGGATAGGAATGAAATTATTTTTGTTCTCTATTTTTCGGCCTGTCCTGGCCCGTTTCGTCTTGAAACGAAGCCTGGACGATATTTTTTAATTTTTTTAATTTTTAGAATTTTTTTTTGAATTCTGTAACTCGGGTCGGGTTCGAACGGATAGGAAAGAAATTTTTTTAATTCACTATTTTTCGGCCTGTCTTCACCCGTTTCGTCTTGAAATGAAACATGGACGATGTTTTTTAATTTTTAGAATTTTTTTGCATTTATGTTTGAATTTTCTAACTCGGGGCGGGTTCGAACGGATTGGAAGGAAATTTTTTTTGTTCTCTACTTTTCGGCCTGTCTTCACCCGTTTCGTCTTGAAATGAAACATGGACGATGTTTTTTAATTTTTAGAATTTTTTTGCATTTATATTTGAATTTTCTAACTCGGGTCGGTTTCCAACGGATTGGAAGGAAATTTTTTTTGATCTCTATTTTTCGGCCTGTCCTAACCCGTTTCGTCTTGAAATGAAGTCTGGACGATGTTTTTTAATTTTTAAATTTTTTTTGCATTTATTTTTGAATTTTCTAACTCGGGTCTGCTTTGAACGGACAGGAAGGAAATTATTTTTGTTCTCTATTTTTCGGCCTGTCCTGGCCCGTTTCGTCTTGAAACGAAGCCTGGATGATGTTTTTTAATTTTTAGAATTTTTTTGCATTTATTTTTGAATTCTGTAACTCGGGTCGGGTTCGAACGGATAGGAAAGAAATTTTTTTAATTCTCTATTTTTCGGCCTGTCTTCACCCGTTTCGTCTTGAAATGAAACATGGACGATGTTTTTTAATTTTTAGAATTTTTTTTGCATTTATGTTTTAATTTTCTAACTCGGGACGGGTTCGAACGGATTGGAAGGAAATATTTTTTGTTCTCTCTTTTTCGATCTGTCCTGACCTGTTTCGTCTTGAAATGAAGCCTGGACGATTTTTTTAATTTTCAAAATTTTTTTGCATTTATTTTTGAATTTTCTAACTCGGGTCTGCTTTGAACGGATTGGAAGGAAATTATTTTTGATCTCTCTTTTTCGGCCTGTCCTGGCCCGTTTCGTCTTGAAACGAAGGCTGGATGATGTTTCTCAATTTTTAGAACTTTTTTGCATTTATTTTTGAATTCTGTAACTCGGGTCTGGTTCCAACGGATAGGAAGGAAATTTTTTTTCTTCTCTATTTTTCGGCCTGTCTTCGCCCGTTTTGTCTTGAATTGAAACCTGGATGATGTTTTATAATTTTTAGAATTTTTTTGCATTTATTTTTGATTTTTCTAACTCGGGTCGGGTTCGAACGGATAGGAAGGAAATTTTTTTTCTTCTCTATTTTTCGGCATGTCCTCACCCGTTTCTTCTTGAAATGAAACCTGGATGATGTTTTTTAATTTTTAGAATTTTTTTATTATTTCTTTTTGAATTTTCTAACTCGGGTCGGGTTCGAACGGATAGGAAGGAAATTATTTTTGTTCTCTATTTTTCGGCTTGTCCTTGTCCGTTTCGCCTTGAAATGAAGCCTGGATATTGTTTTCTAATTTTTAAAATTTATTTGCATTTATTTTTGAATTTTGTAACTCGGATCGGGTTCGAACGGATAGGCAGAAAAAATTTTTTCTTCTCTTTTTTTCGGCCTGCCTTGGCCTGTTTCGTCTTGAAATGAAGCCTAGATGATGTTTTTTAATTTTTAGAATTTTTTTGCAGTTATTATTGAATTTTCTAACTCGGGTTTGCTTTGAACGGATAGAAAGGAAATTATTTTTGTTCTCTATTTTTCGGCCTGTTTTGGCCCGTTTCGTCTTGAAATGAAACCTGGATGATGTTTTTTAATTTTTAAAATTTTTTTGCATTTATTTTTGAATTTTCTATCTCGTGTCGGGTTCGAACGGATAGGAAGGAAATTTCTTTTCTTCTCTTTTTTTCGGCCTGTCCTGACCCGTTTCATATTGAAATGAAGCCTAGATGATGTTTTTTAATTTTTAAAATTTCTTTTCATTTCTTTTTGAATTTTCTAACTCGGGTCGGGTTCGAACGGATAGGAAATTTTTTTTTTTATTCTCTATTTTTCGGCCTGTCATCACTCGTTTCGTTTTGAAATGAAACCTGGATGATGTTTTTTAATTTTTAGAATTTTTTTGCATTTATTTTTGAATTTTCTAACTCGGGCCGGTTTCGAACGGATAGGAAGGAAATTTTTCTTGGTCTCTATTTTTCGGCCTGTTCTGACCAATTTCGTCTTGAAACGTATCCCGGATGAAGTTTTTTAAATTTTAGAATTTTGTTGTATTTATATTTGAATTTTCTAACTCAGGTCGGGTTCCAATGGATAGGAGGGAAATTTTTTTTTTTCAATTTTTCGGCCTGTCCTGACCCGTTTCGTCTTGAAATGAAGCCTGGATGATGTTTTTTAATTTTTAAAATTTTTTTGCATTGATTTTTGAGTTTTCTAACTCGGGTCAGGTTCAAACGGATAGGAATGAAATTTTTTTTGTTCTCTATTTTTTGGCATGTCCTGACCCGTTTCGTCTTGAAATGAAGCCTGGATGATGTTTTAAAATTTTTAAAATTTTTTTGCATTTATTTATGAATTTTCTAACTCGGGTCGGGTTCGAACGGATAGGATGGAAATTTTTTTTGTTCTCTATTTTTCAGCCTGTCCTGACCCGTTTCGTCTTGAACTGAAGCCTGGATGATGTTTTTTAATTTTGAAAATTTTCTTGCATTTATTTTTGAATTTTCTAACTCGGGTCGGGTACGAACGGATGGGAAGGAAATTATTTTTGTTCTCTATTTTTCGGCCTGTCCTTGCCCGTTTCGTCTTAAAATGAAGCCTGGATGATATTTTTTAATTTTTGAAATTTTTTTGCATTTATTTTTGAATTTTCTAACTCGGGTCAGGTTCGAACGGATAGGAATGAAATTTTTTTTGTTCTCTATTTTTCGGCCTGTCCTGACCCGTTTCGTCTTGAAATGAAGCCTGGATGATGTTTTTAAATTTTTAAAATTTTTTTGCATTTGTTTATGAATTTTCTAACTCGGGTCGGGTTCGAACGGATAGGATGGAAATTTTTTTTGTTCTCTATTTTTCAGCTTGTCCTGACCCGTTTCGTCTTGAACTGAAGCCTGGATGATGTTTTTTAATTTTTAAAATTTTCTTGCATTTATTTTTGAATTTTCTAACTCGGGTCAAGTATGAACGGATGGGAAGGAAATTATTTTTGTTCTCTATTTTTCGGCCTGTCCTTGCCCGTTTCGTCTTGAAATGAAGCCTGGATGATGTTTTTTAATTTTTGAAATTTTTTTGCATTTATTTTTGAATTTTCTAACTCGGGTAGGGTTCGAACGGATAGGAAGGAAATTATATTTGTTCTCTATTTTTCGGCCTGTCCTGGCCCATTTCGTCTTGAAATGAAGCTTGGATGATGTTTTTTAATTTTTAAAATTTTTTTAGATTTATTTTTGAATTTTCGAACTCGGGTCGGGTTCGAACGGATAGGAAGGAAATTATTTTTGTTATCTATTTTTCGGCCTGTCTTGGCCCGTTTCGTCTTGAAATGAAGCCCGGACGATTTTTTTTAATTTTTAAAATTTTTTTGCATTTATATTTGAATTGTCGAATTCAGGTCGGGTTCGAACGGATAGGAAGGAAATTTTTTTTGTTCTCTATTTTTCGTCCTGTCCTAACCCGTTTCATCTTGAAAAGAAGCCTGGATGATGTTTTTTAATTTTTAAAATTTTTTTGCATTTATTTATGAATTTTCTAACTCGGGTCGGGTTCGAACGGATAGGAAGGAAATTTTTTTTGTTCTCTATTTTTCAGCCTGTCCTGACGCGTTTCGTCTTGAACTGATGCCTGGATGATGTTTTTTAATTTTAAAAATTTTCTTGCATGTATTTTTGAATTTTCTAACTCGGGTAGGGTACGAACGGATAGGAAGGAAATTATTTTTGTTCTCTATTTTTCAGCCTGTCCTTGCCCGTTTCGTCTCGAAATGAAGCTTGGATGATGTTTTTTAATTTTTGAAATTTTTTTGCATTTATTTTTGAATTTTCTAACTCGGGTCGGGTTCGAACGGATAGGAAGGAAATTATATTTGTTCTCTATTTTTCGGCCTATCCTAGCCCATTTCGTCTTGAAATGAAGCCAGGATGATGTTTATTAATTTTTAAAATTTTTTTGCATTTATTTTTGAATTTTTTAACTCGGGTCGGGTTCGAACGAATAGGAAAGAAATTTTTTTTGTTCTCTATTTTTCGGCCTGCCCTGATCCGTTTCGTCTTGAAATTAGGCCTGGATGATGTTTTTTAATTTTTAGAATTTTTTTCAATTTATTTTTGAATTTTATAACTCGGGTCTGGTTCGAACGGATAGGAATGAAGTTTTTTTCCTTCTCTATTTTTCGGCCTGTCTTCACCCATTTCGACTTGAAATGAAACCTGGATGATGTATTTTAATTTTTAGAATTTTTTTGCATTTATTTTTGAATTTTCTAGCTCTGGTCGAGTTCGAACTGATAGGAAGGAAATTTTTTTTGGTCTCTATTTTTCGGCCTGCCTTGACCCGTTTCGTCTTGAAATGAAGACTGGATGATGTTTTTTAATTTTTAGAATTTTTTTGCATTTAAATTTGAATTTTCTAACTCGGGTCGGGTTCGAACGGATAGGAAGGACTTCCTTCTCTATTTTTCGGCCTGTCTTCACCCGTTTCGTCTTGAAATGAAACATGGACGATATTTTTTAATTTTTAGAATTTTTTTGCATTTATATTTGAATTTTCTAACTCGGTTCGGGTTCCAACGGATTGGAAGGAAATTATTTTTTTTCTCTCTTTTTCGGCCTGTCCTGGCCCGTTTCGTCTTGAAACGAAGCCTGGATGATGTTTCTCAATTTTTAGAATTTTTTTGCATTTATTTTTGAATTCTGTAACTCGGGTCTGGTTCGAATAGATAGGAAAGTAAATTTTTTTATTCTCTATTTTTCGGCCTGTCTTCACCCGTTTCGTCTTGAAATGAAACCTGGATGATATTTTTTAATTTTTAGAATTTTTTTGCATTTACTTTTGAATTTTCTAACTCGGGTCGAGTTCGAACGAATGGGAAAGAAATTTTTTTGTCCTCTATTTTTCTGCCTGTCCTAACCCGTTTCGTCCTGAAATTAAGCCTGGATGATGTTTTTTAATTTGTAGAATTTTTTTGCATTTATTTTTGAATTTTCTAACTCGGGCCAGTTTCGAACGGATAGGAAGGAAATTTTTTTTGGTCTCTATTTTTCGGCATATTCTGACCCGTTTTGTCTTGAAATATAGCCCGGATGAAGTTTTTTAAATTTTAGAATTTTGTTGTATTTATATTTGAATTTTCTAACTCAGGTCGGGTTTCAATGGATAGGAAGGAAATTTTTTTTGTTCACTGTTTTTCGACCTCTCCTGACCCGTTTCGTCTTGAAATGAAGCCTGGATGATGTTTTTTAATTTTTAAAATTTTTTTGCATTGATTTTTGAATTTTCTAACTAGGGTCAGGTTCGAACGGATAGGAATGAAATTTTTTGTGTTCTCTATTTTTCTACCTGTCCTGACCCGTTTCGTCTTCAAATTATGCCTGGATGATGTTTTTTAATTTTTATAATTTTTTTGCATTTATTTTTGAATTTTCTAACTAGGATCTGGTTCGAACGGATAGGAAGAAAATTATTTTTGTTCTCTATTTTTCGGCCAGTCCTGGCCCGTTTCGTCTTGAAATGAAGCCTGGATGATGTTTTTTAATTTTTAAAATTTCTTTGCATTTACTGTTGAATTTTCTAACTCGGGTCAGGTTCGAACGGATAGGAAGGAAATTACTTTTTGTTCTCTACTTTTCGGCCTGTCCTGGCCCGTTTTGTCTTGAAATGAAGCCCAGATGATGTTTTTCAATTTTTAGAATTTTTTTGCATTTATTTTTGAATTCTGTAACTCGGGTCGGGTTCGAATGGATAGGAAAGAAATTTCTTTAATTCTCAATTTTTCGGCCTGTCTTCACCCGTTTCGTCTTGAAATGAAACATGGACGATGTTTTTTAATTTTTAGAATTTTTTTGCATTTATATTTGAATTTTTTAACTCGGGTCGGGTTCCAACGGATTGGAAGGAAATTATTATTTTTCTCTCTTTTTCGGCCTGTCCTGGCCCGTTTCGTCTTGAAACGAAGCCTGGATGATGTTTCTCAATTTTTAGAATTTTTTTGCATTTATTTTTGAATTCTGTAACTCGGGTCTGGTTCGAATAGATAGGAAAGTAAATTTTTTTATTCTCTATTTTTCGGCCTGTCTTCACCCGTTTCATCTTGAAATGAAACCTGGATGATGTTTTTTAATTTTTAGAATTTTTTTGCATTTACTTTTGAATTTTCTAACTCGGGTCGGGTTCGAACGAATGGGAAAGAAATTTTTTTGTCCTCTATTTTTCTGCCTGTCCTGACCCGTTTCGTCCTGAAATTAAGCCTGGATGATGTTTTTTAATTTGTAGAATTTTTTTGCATTTATTTTTGAATTTTCTAACTCGGGCCAGTTTCGAACGGATAGGAAGGAAATTTTTTTTGGTCTCTATTTTTCGGCCTATTCTGACCCGTTTTGTCTTGAAATATAGCCCGGATGAAGTTTTTTAAATTTTAGAATTTTGTTGTATTTATATTTGAATTTTCTAACTCAGGTCGGGTTCCAATGGATAGGAAGGAAATTTTTTTTGTTCTCTATTTTTCGGCCTCTCTTGACCCGTTTCGTCTTGAAATGAAGCCTGGATGATGTTTTTTAATTTTTAAAATTTTTTTGCACTGATTTTTGAATTTTCTAACTCGGGTCAGGTTCGAACGGATAGGAATGAAATTTTTTTTTTTCTATTTTTCTATCTGTCCTAACCCGTTTCGTCTTCAAATTAAGCCTGGATGATGTTTTTTAATTTTTAGAATTTTTTTGCATTTATTTTTTAATTTTCTAACTAGGATATGGTTCGAACGGATAGGAAGAAAATTATTTTTGTTCTCTATTTTTCGGCCAGTCCTGGCCCGTTTCGTCTTGAAATGAAGCCTGGATGATGTTTTTTAATTTTTAAAATTTTTTTGCATTTACTTTTGAATTTTCTAACTCGGGTCAGGTTCGAACGGATAGGAAGGAAATTATTTTTGTTCTCCACTTTTCGGCCTGTCCTGGCCCATTTCGTCTTGAAATGAAGCCCAGATGATGTTTTTCAATTTTTAGAATTTTTTTGCATTTATTTTTGAATTCTGTAACTCGGGTCGGGTTCGAATGGATAGAAAATAAATTTCTTTAATTCTCTATTTTTCGGCCTGTCTTCACCCGTTTCATCTTGAAATGAAACATGGACGATGTTTTTAAATTTTTAGAATTTTTTTGCATTTATATTTGAATTTTTTAACTCGGGTCGGGTTCCAACGGATTGGAAGGAAATTTTTTTTGTTCTCTCTTTTTCGACTTGTCCTGACCCGTTTCGTCTTGAAATGAAGCCTGGATGATATTTTTTATTTTTTCAAATTTTTTTGCATTTGTTTTTGAAATTTCTAACTCGGGTCTGGTTCGAACGGATAGGGAAGAAATTTTTTTTGTTCTCTATTTTTCGGTCTGTCCTGACCCGTTTCGTCTTGAAATGAAGCCTGGACGATGTTTTTTAATTTTTAAAATTTTTTTGCTTTTATTTTTGAATTTTCTAACTTGGGTCTGCTTTGAACGGATAGGAATGAAATTATTTTTGTTCTCTATTTTTCGGCCTGTCCTGGCCCGTTTCGTCTTGAAACGAAGCCTGGACGATGTTTTTTAATTTTTAGAATTTTTTTGCATTTATTTTTGAATTCTGTAACTCGGGTCGGGTTCGAACGGATAGGAAAGAAATTTTTTTAATTCACTATTTTTCGGCCTGTCTTCATCCGTTTCGTCTTGAAATGAAACATGGACGATGTTTTTTAATTTTTAGAATTTTTTTGCATTTATGTTTGAATTTTCTAACTCGGGGCGGGTTCGAACGGATTGGAAGGAAATTTTTTTTGTTCTCTATTTTTCGGCCTGTCTTCACCCGTTTCGTCTTGAAATGAAACATGGACGATGTTTTTTAATTTTTAGAATTTTTTTGCATTTATATTTGAATTTTCTAACTCGGGTCGGTTTCCAACGGATTGGAAGGAAATTTTTTTTGATCTCTATTTTTCGGCCTGTCCTGACCCGTTTCGTCTTGAAATGAAGTCTGGACGATGTTTTTTAATTTTTAAATTTTTTTTGCATTTATTTTTGAATTTTCTAACTCGGGTCTGCTTTGAACGGACAGGAAGGAAATTATTTTTGTTCTCTATTTTTCGGCCTGTCCTGGCCCGTTTCGTCTTGAAACGAAGCCTGGATGATGTTTTTTAATTTTTAGAATTTTTTTGCATTTATTTTTGAATTCTGTAACTCGGGTCGGGTTCGAACGGATAGGAAAGAAATTTTTTTAATTCTCTATTTTTCGGCCTGTCTTCACCCGTTTCGTCTTGAAATGAAACATGGACGATGTTTTTTAATTTTTAGAATTTTTTTTGCATTTATGTTTTAATTTTCTAACTCGGGGCGGGTTCGAACGGATTGGAAGGAAATATTTTTTGTTCTCTCTTTTTCGACCTGTCCTGACCTGTTTCGTCTTGAAATGAAGCCTGGACGATGTTTTTTAATTTTCAAAATTTTTTTGCATTTATTTTTGAATTTTCTAACTTGGGCCAGTTTCGAACGGATAGGAAGGAAATTTTTTTTCTTCTCTATTTTTCGGCCTGTCTTCGCCCGTTTTGTCTTGAATTGAAACCTGGATGATGTTTTATAATTTTTAGAATTTTTTTGCATTTATTTTTGAATTTTCTAACTCGGGTCGGGTTCGAACGGATAGGAAGGAAATTTTTTTTCTTCTCTATTTTTCGGCATGTCCTCACCCGTTTCTTCTTGAAATGAAACCTGGATGATGTTTTTTAATTTTTAGAATTTTTTTATTATTTCTTTTTGAATTTTCTAACTCGGGTCGGGTTCGAACGGATAGGAAGGAAATTATTTTTGTTCTCTATTTTTCGGCTTGTCCTTGTCCGTTTCGCCTTGAAATGAAGCCTGGATATTGTTTTCTAATTTTTAAAATTTATTTGCATTTATTTTTGAATTTTGTAACTCGGATCGGGTTCGAACGGATAGGCAAAAAAAAATTTTTCTTCTCTTTTTTTCGGCCTGCCCTGGCCTGTTTCGTCTTGAAATGAAGCCTAGATGATGTTTTTTAATTTTTAGAATTTTTTTGCAGTTATTATTGAATTTTCTAACTCGGGTTTGCTTTGAACGGATAGAAAGGAAATTATTTTTGTTCTCTATTTTTCGGCCTGTTTTGGCCCGTTTCGTCTTGAAATGAAACCTGGATGATGTTTTTCAATTTTTAAAATTTTTTTGCATTTATTTTTGAATTTTCTATCTCGTGTCGGGTTCGAACGGATAGGAAGGAAATTTTTTTTCTTCTCTATTTTTCGGCCTGTCCTGACCCGTTTCATATTGAAATGAAGCCTAGATGATGTTTTTTAATTTTCAAAATTCCTTTTCATTTCTTTTTGAATTTTCTAACTCGGGTCGGGTTCGAACGGATAGGAAATTTTTTTTTTTATTCTCTATTTTTCGGCCTGTCATCACTCGTTTCGTTTTGAAATGAAACCTGGATGATGTTTTTTAATTTTTAGAATTTTTTTGCATTTATTTTTGAATTTTCTAACTCGGGCCGGTTTCGAACGGATAGGAAGGAAATTTTTCTTGGTCTCTATTTTTCGGCCTGTTCTGACCCGTTTCGTCTTGAAACGTATCCCGGATGAATTTTTTTAAATTTTAGAATTTTGTTGTATTTATATTTGAATTTTCTAACTCAGGTCGGGTTCCAATGGATAGGAAGGAAATTTTTTTTTCTCAATTTTTCGGCCTGTCCTGACCCGTTTCGTCTTGAAATGAAGCCTGGATGATGTTTTTTAATTTTTAAAATTTTTTTGCATTGATTTTTGAGTTTTCTAACTCGGGTCAGGTCCAAACGGATAGGAATGAAATTTTTTTTGTTCTCTATTTTTTGGCATGTCCTGACCCGTTTCATCTTGAAATGAAGCCTGGATGATGTTTTAAAATTTTTAAAATTTTTTTGCATTTATTTATGAATTTTCTAACTCGGGTCGGGTTCGAACGGATAGGATGGAAATTTTTTTTGTTCTCTATTTTTCAGCCTGTCCTGACCCGTTTCGTCTTGAACTGAAGCCTGGATGATGTTTTTTAATTTTTAAAATTTTCTTGCATTTATTTTTGAATTTTCTAACTCGGGTCGGGTACGAACGGATGGGAAGGAAATTATTTTTGTTCTCTATTTTTCGGCCTGTCCTTGCCCGTTTCGTCTTAAAATGAAGCCTGGATGATGTTTTTTAATTTTTGAAATTTTTTTGCATTTATTTTTGAATTTTCTAACTCGGGTCAGGTTCGAACGGATAGGAATGAAATTTTTTTTGTTCTCTATTTTTCGGCCTGTCCTGACCCGTTTCGTCTTGAAATGAAGCCTGGATGATGTTTTTTAATTTTTAAAATTTTTCTTCATTTATTTTTGAATTTTCTAACTCGGTTCAAGTTCGAACAAATAGGAATGAAATTTTTTTTGTTCTCTATTTTTCGGCCTGCCTGACCCGTTTCGTCTTGAAACGAAGCCTGGATGATGTTTTGTAATTTTTAAAATTGTTTTGCATTTATTTTTGAATTTTCTAACTCGGGTCGGGTTCGAACGGATAGGATGCAAAATTTTTTTTGTTCTCTATTTTTCGGCCTGTCCTAACCCGTTTCGTCTTGAAATGATGCCTGGATGATGTTTTTTAATTTTTAAAATTTTTTTGCATTTATTTTTGAATTTTCTAACCCGGGTTGGGTTCGAACGGATAGGAATGAAATTTTTTTTGTTCTCTATTTTTCGGCCTGTCCTGACTCGTTTCATATTGAATTGAAGCCTGGATGATGTTTTTTAATTTTTAAAATTTTTTTTCATTTCATTTTGAATTTTCTAACTCGGGTCGGGTTCGAACGGTTAGGAAAATTTTTTTTTTATTCTCTATTTTTCGGCCTGTCATCACTCATTTCGTTTTGAAATGAAACCTGGATGATGTTTTTTAATTTTTAGAATTTTTTTGCATTTATTTTTGAATTTTCTAACTCGGGCCGGTTTCGAACGGATAGGAAGGAAAATTTTTTTGGTCTCTATTTTTCGGCCTGTTCTGACCCGTTTCGTCCTGAAATGTAGCCCGGATGAAGTTTTTTAAATTTTAGAATTTTGTTGTATTTATATTTGAATTTTCTAACTTAGGTCGGGTTCCAATGGATAGGAAGGAAATTTTTTTTGCTCTCTATTTTTCGGCCTGTCCTGACCCGTTTCGTCTTGAAATGAAGCCTGGATGATGTTTTTAAATTTTTAAAATTTTTTTGCATTTATTTATGAATTTTCTAACTCGGGTCGGGTTCGAACGGATAGGATGGAAATTTTTTTTGTTCTCTATTTTTCAGCCTGTCCTGACCCGTTTCGTCTTGAACTGAAGCCTGGATGATGTTTTTTAATTTTTAAAATTTTCTTGCATTTATTTTTGAATTTTCTAACTCGGGTCGAGTATGAACGGATGGGAAGGAAATTATTTTTGTTCTCTATTTTTCGGCCTGTCCTTGCCCGTTTCGTCTTAAAATGAAGCCTGGATGATGTTTTTTAATTTTTAAAATTTTTCTTCATTTATTTTTGAATTTTCTAACTCGGTTCAAGTTCGAACAAATAGGAATGAAATTTTTTTTGTTCTCTATTTTTCGGCCTGCCTGACCCGTTTCGTCTTGAAACGAAGCCTGGATGATGTTTTGTAATTTTTAAAATTGTTTTGCATTTATTTTTGAATTTTCTAACTCGGGTCGGGTTCGAACGGATAGGATGCAAAATTTTTTTTGTTCTCTATTTTTCGGCCTGTCCTAACCCGTTTCGTCTTGAAATGATGCCAGGATGATGTTTTTTAATTTTTAAAATTTTTTTGCATTTATTTTTGAATTTTCTAACCCGGGTTGGGTTCGAACGGATAGGAATGAAATTTTTTTTGTTCTCTATTTTTCGGCCTGTCCTGACTCGTTTCATATTGAATTGAAGCCTGGATGATGTTTTTTAATTTTTAAAATTTTTTTTCATTTCATTTTGAATTTTCTAACTCGGGTCGGGTTCGAACGGTTAGGAAATTTTTTTTTTTATTCTCTATTTTTCGGCCTGTCATCACTCATTTCGTTTTGAAATGAAACCTGGATGATGTTTTTTAATTTTTAGAATTTTTTTGCATTTATTTTTGAATTTTCTAACTCGGGCCGGTTTCGAACGGATAGGAAGGAAAATTTTTTTGGTCTCTATTTTTCGGCCTGTTCTGACCCGTTTCGTCTTGAAATGTAGCCCGGATGAAGTTTTTTAAATTTTAGAATTTTGTTGTATTTATATTTGAATTTTCTAACTTAGGTCGGGTTCCAATGGATAGGAAGGAAATTTTTTTTGCTCTCTATTTTTCGGCCTGTCCTGACCCGTTTCGTCTTGAAATGAAGCCTGGATGATGTTTTTAAATTTTTAAAATTTTTTTGCATTTATTTATGAATTTTCTAACTCGGGTCGGGTTCGAACGGATAGGATGGAAATTTTTTTTGTTCTCTATTTTTCAGCCTGTCCTGACCCGTTTCGTCTTGAACTGAAGCCTGGATGATGTTTTTTAATTTTTAAAATTTTCTTGCATTTATTTTTGAATTTTCTAACTCGGGTCGAGTATGAACGGATGGGAAGGAAATTATTTTTGTTCTCTATTTTTCGGCCTGTCCTTGCCCGGTTCGTCTTGAAATGAAGCCTGGATGATGTTTTTTAATTTTTGAAATTTTTTTGCATTTATTTTTGAATTTTCTAACTCGGGTCGGGTTCGAACGGATAGGAAGGAAATTATATTTGTTCTCTATTTTTCGGCCTGTCCTGGCCCACTTCGTCTTGAAATGAAGCTTGGATGATGTTTTTTAATTTTTAAAATTTTTTTAGATTTATTTTTGAATTTTCGAACTCGGGTCGGGTTCGAACGGATAGGAAGGAAATTATTTTTGTTATCTACTTTTCGGCCTGTCTTGGCCCGTTTCGTCTTGAAATGAAGCCCGGACGATTTTTTTTAATTTTTAAAATTTTTTTGCATTTATATTTGAATTGTAGAATTCAGGTCGGGTTCGAACGGATAGGAAGGAAATTTTTTTTGTTCTCTATTTTTCGTCCTGTCCTAACCCGTTTCATCTTTAAATGAAGCCTGGATGATGTTTTTTAATTTTTAAAATTTTTTTGCATTTATTTATGAATTTTTTAACTCGGGTCGGGTTCGAACGGATAGGAAGGAAATTTTTTTTGTTCTCTATTTTTCAGCCTGTCCTGACGCGTTTCGTCTTGAACTGAAGCCTGCATGATGTTTTTTAATTTTAAAAATTTTCTTGCATTTATTTTTTAATTTTCTAAATCGGGTAGGGTACGAACGGATAGGAAGGAAATTATTTTTGTTCTCTATTTTTCAGCCTGTCCTTGCCCGTTTCGTCTCGAAATGAAGCTTGGATGATGTTTTTTAATTTTTGAAATTTTTTTGCATTTATTTTTGAATTTTCTAACTCGGGTCGGGTTCGAACGGATAGGAAGGAAATTATATTTGTTCTCTATTTTTCGGCCTATCCTAGCCCATTTCGTCTTGAAATGAAGCCAGGATGATGTTTATTAATTTTTAAAATTTTTTTGCATTTATTTTTGAATTTTTTAACTCGGGTCGGGTTCGAACGAATAGGAAAGAAATTTTTTTTGTTCTCTATTTTTCGGCCTGCCCTGATCCGTTTCGTCTTGAAATTAGGCCTGGATGATGTTTTTTAATTTTTAGAATTTTTTTCAATTTATTTTTGAATTTTATAACTCGGGTTTGGTTCGAACGGATAGGAAGAAAGTTTTTTTCCTTCTCTATTTTTCGGCCTGTCTTCACCCGTTTCGTCTTGAAATGAAACCTGGATGATGTATTTTAATTTTTAGAATTTTTTTGCATTTATTTTTGAATTTTCTAGCTCTGGTCGAGTTCGAACTGATAGGAAGGAAATTTTTTTTGGTCTCTATTTTTCGGCCTGCCTTGACCCGTTTCGTCTTGAAATGAAGACTGGATGATGTTTTTTAATTTTTAGAATTTTTTTGCATTTATATTTGAATTTTCTAACTCGGGTCGGGTTCGAACGGATAGGAAGGAGTTCCTTCTCTATTTTTCGGCCTGTCTTCACCCGTTTCGTCTTGAAATGAAACATGGACGATGTTTTTTAATTTTTAGAATTTTTTTGCATTTATATTTGAATTTTCTAACTCGGGTCGGGTTCCAACGGATTGGAAGGAAATTATTTGTTTTCTCTCTTTTTCGGCCTGTCCTGGCCCGTTTCGTCTTGAAACGAAGCCTGGATGATGTTTCTCAATTTTTAGAATTTTTTTGCATTTATTTTTGAATTCTGTAACTCGGGTCTGGTTCGAATAGATAGGAAAGTAAATTTTTTTATTCTCTATTTTTCGGCCTGTCTTCACCCGTTTCGTCTTGAAATGAAACCTGGATGATGTTTTTTAATTTTTAGAATTTTTTTGCATTTACTTTTGAATTTTCTAACTCGGGTCGGGTTCGAACGAATGGGAAAGAAATTTTTTTGTCCTCTATTTTTCTGCCTGTCCTGACCCGTTTCGTCCTGAAATTAAGCCTGGATGATGTTTTTTAATTTGTAGAATTTTTTTGCATTTATTTTTGAATTTTCTAACTTGGGCCAGTTTCGAACGGATAGGAAGGAAATTTTTTTTGGTCTCTATTTTTCGGCCTATTCTGACCCGTTTTGTCTTGAAATATAGCCCGGATGAAGTTTTTTAAATTTTAGAATTTTGTTGTATTTATATTTGAATTTTCTAACTCAGGTCGGGTTCCAATGGATAGGAAGGAAATTTTTTTTGTTCTCTATTTTTCGGCCTCTCTTGACCCGTTTCGTCTTGAAATGAAGCCTGGATGATGTTTTTTAATTTTTAAAATTTTTTTGCACTGATTTTTGAATTTTCTAACTCGGGTCAGGTTCGAACGGATAGGAATGAAATTTTTTTTGTTTTCTATTTTTCTATCTGTCCTAACCCGTTTCGTCTTCAAATTAAGCCTGGATGATGTTTTTTAATTTTTAGAATTTTTTTGCATTTATTTTTTAATTTTCTAACTAGGATATGGTTCGAACGGATAGGAAGAAAATTATTTTTGTTCTCTATTTTTCGGCCAGTCCTAGCCCGTTTCGTCTTGAAATGAAGCCTGGATGATGTTTTTTAATTTTTAAAATTTTTTTGCATTTACTTTTGAATTTTCTAACTTGGGTCAGGTTCGAACGGATAGGAAGGAAATTATTTTTGTTCTCCACTTTTCGGCCTGTCCTGGCCCGTTTCGTCTTGAAATGAAGCCCAGATGATGTTTTTCAATTTTTAGAATTTTTTTTGCGTTTATTTTTGAATTCTGTAACTCGGGTCGAGTTCGAATGGATAGAAAATAAATTTCTTTAATTCTCTATTTTTCGGCCTGTCTTCACCCGTTTCGTCTTGAAATGAAACATGGACGATGTTTTTAAATTTTTAGAATTTTTTTGCATTTATATTTGAATTTTTTAACTCGGGTCGGGTTCCAACGGATTGGAAGGAAATTTTGTTTGTTCTCTCTTTTTCGACTTGTCCTGACCCGTTTCGTCTTGAAATGAAGCCTGGAAGATATTTTTTATTTTTTCAAATTTTTTTGCATTTGTTTTTGAAATTTCTAACTCGGGTCTGGTTCGAACGGATAGGGAGGAAATTTTTTTTGTTCTCTATTTTTCGGCCTGTCCTGACCCGTTTCGTCTTGAAATGAAGCCTGGACGATGTTTTTTAATTTTTAAAATTTTTTTGCATTTATTTTTGAATTTTCTAACTTGGGTCTGCTTTGAACGGATAGGAATGAAATTATTTTTGTTCTCTATTTTTCGGCCTGTCCTGGCCCGTTTCGTCTTGAAACGAAGCCTGGACGATGTTTTTTAATTTTTAGAATTTTTTTGCATTTATTTTTGAATTCTGTAACTTGGGTCTGCTTTGAACGGATAGGAATGAAATTATTTTTGTTCTCTATTTTTCGGCCTGTCCTGACCCGTTTCGTCTTGAAATGAAGCCTGGACGATGTTTTTTAATTTTTAAAATTTTTTTGCATTTATTTTTGAATTTTCTAACTTGGGTCTGCTTTGAACGGATAGGAATGAAATTATTTTTGTTCTCTATTTTTCGGCCTGTCCTGGCCCGTTTCGTCTTGAAACGAAGCCTGGACGATGTTTTTTAATTTTTAGAATTTTTTTGCATTTATTTTTGAATTCTGTAACTCGGGTCGGGTTCGAACGGATAGGAAAGAAATTTTTTTAATTCACTATTTTTCGGCCTGTCTTCACCCGTTTCGTCTTGAAATGAAACATGGACGATGTTTTTTAATTTTTAGAATTTTTTTGCGTTTATGTTTGAATTTTCTAACTCGGGGCGGGTTCGAACGGATTGGAAGGAAATTTTTTTTGTTCTCTATTTTTCGGTCTGTCTTCACCCGTTTCGTCTTGAAATGAAACATGGACGATGTTTTTTAATTTTTAGAATTTTTTTGCATTTATATTTGAATTTTCTAACTCGGGTCGGTTTCCAACGGATTGGAAGGAAATTTTTTTTGATCTCTATTTTTCGGCCTGTCCTGACCCGTTTCGTCTTGAAATGAAGTCTGGACGATGTTTTTTAATTTTTAAATTTTTTTTGCATTTATTTTTGAATTTTCTAACTCGGGTCTGCTTTGAACGGACAGGAAGGAAATTATTTTTGTTATCTATTTTTCGGCCTGTCTTGGCCCGTTTCGTCTTGAAATGAAGCTTGGATGATGTTTTTTAATTTTTAAAATTTTTTTAGATTTATTTTTGAATTTTCGAACTCGGGTCGGGTTCGAACGGATAGGAAGGAAATTATTTTTGTTATCTATTTTTCGGCCTGTCTTGGCCCGTTTCGTCTTGAAATGAAGCCCGGACGATTTTTTTTAATTTTTAAAATTTTTTTGCATTTATATTTGAATTGTCGAATTCAGGTCGGGTTCGAACGGATAGGAAGGAAATTTTTTTTGTTCTCTATTTTTCTTCCTGTCCTAACCCGTTTCATCTTAAAATGAAGCCTGGATGATGTTTTTTAATTTTTCAAATTTTTTTGCATTTATTTTTTAATTTTCTAACTCGGGTCGGGTTCGAACGGATAGGAAGGAAATTTTTTTTGTTCTCTATTTTTCAGCCTGTCCTGACGCGTTTCGTCTTGAACTGAAGCCTGGATGATGTTTTTTAATTTTAAAAATTTTCTTGCATTTATTTTTGAATTTTCTAACTCGGGTAGGGTACGAACGGATAGGAAGGAAATTATTTTTGTTCTCTATTTTTCAGCCTGTCCTTGCCCGTTTCGTCTCGAAATGAAGCTTGGATGATGTTTTTTAATTTTTGAAATTTTTTTGCATTTATTTTTGAATTTTCTAACTCGGGTCGGGTTCGAATGGATAGGAAGGAAATTATATTTGTTCTCTATTTTTCGGCCGATCCTAGCCCATTTCGTCTTGAAATGAAGCCAGGATGATGTTCATTAATTTTTAAAATTTTTTTGCATTTATTTTTGAATTTTTTAACTCGGGTCGGGTTCGAACGAATAGGAAAGAAATTTTTTTTGTTCTCTATTTTTCGGCCTGCCCTGATCCGTTTCGTCTTTAAATTAGGCCTGGATGATGTTTTTTAATTTTTAGAATTTTTTTCAATTTATTTTTGAATTTTTTTACTCGGGTCTGGTTCGAACGGATAGGAAGGAAGTTTTTTTGGTTCTCTATTTTTCAGCCTGTCCTTGCCCGTTTCGTCTCGAAATGAAGCTTGGATGATGTTTTTTAATTTTTGAAATTTTTTTGCATTTATTTTTGAATTTTCTAACTCGGGTCGGGTTCGAATGGATAGGAAGGAAATTATATTTGTTCTCTATTTTTCGGCCGATCCTAGCCCATTTCGTCTTGAAATGAAGCCAGGATGATGTTTATTAATTTTTAAAATTTTTTTGCATTTATTTTTGAATTTTTTAACTCGGGTCGGGTTCGAACGAATAGGAAAGAAACTTTTTTTGTTCTCTATTTTTCGGCCTGCCCTGATCCGTTTCGTCTTTAAATTAGGCCTGGATGATGTTTTTTAATTTTTAGAATTTTTTTCAATTTATTTTTGAATTTTTTTACTCGGGTCTGGTTCGAACGGATAGGAAAGAAGTTTTTTTCCTTCTCTATTTTTCGGCCTGTCTTCACCCGTTTCGTCTTGAAATGAAACCTGGATGATGTATTTTAATTTTTAGAATTTTTTTTGCATTTATTTTTGAATTTTCTAGCTCTGGTCGAGTTCGAACTGATAGGAAGGAAATTTTTTTTGGTCTCTATTTTTCGGCCTGCCTTGACCCGTTTCGTCTTGAAATGAAGACTGGATGATGTTTTTTAATTTTTAGAATTTTTTTGCATTTATATTTGAATTTTCTAACTCAGGTCGGGTTCGAACGGATAGGAAGGAGTTCCTTCTCTATTTTTCGGCCTGTCTTCACCCGTTTCGTCTTGAAATGAAACCTGGATGATGTTTTTTAATTTTTAGAATTTTTTTCCATTTATATTTGAATTTTCTAACTCGGGTCGGGTTCGAACGGATAGGAAGGAAATTTTTTTTCTTCTCTATTTTTCGACCTGTCCTAACCCGTTTCGTCTTGAAATGAAGCCTGGATGATATCTTTTAATTTTTAAAATTTTTTTGCATTTATTTTTTAATTTTCTAACTCGGCTCTGGTTCGTACGGATAGGAAGGAAATTCTTTTTGTTCTTTATTTTTCGGCCAGTCCTGACCCGTTTCATATTGAAATGAAGCCTGGACGATATTTTTTAATTTTTAAACTTTATTGCATTTCTTTTTGAATTTTCTAACTCGGGTCGGGTTCGAACGGATAGGAAAGAAATTCTTTTTATTCTCTATTTTTCGGCCTGTCTTCACCCGTTTCGTCTTGAAATGAAACCTGGATGATGCTTTTTAATTTTTAAAATTTTAGTGCATTTATTTTTGAATTTTTTAACTTGGGTCGGGTTCAAACGGATAGGAATGAAATTTTTTTTGTTCTCTATTTTTCGGCCTGTCCTGACCCATTTCGTCTTGAAATGAAGCCTGGATGATGTTTTTTAATTTTTAAAATTTTGTTGCATTTATTTTTGAATTTTCTAACTCAGGTTGTGTTCGAACGAATAGAAAAGAAATTTTTTTTGTTCTCCATTTTTCGGTCTGTCCTGACCCGTTTCGTCTTGAAATTAAGACTGGATAATTATTTTTTAATTTTTAAAATTTTTTTACATTTATTTTTGAATTTTCTAACTGGGGTCCGGTTCTAACCCATAGGAATGAAATTTTTTTTTGTTCTCTATTTTTCGGCTTGTCCTGGCCCGTTTCATCTTGAAATGAAGCCTGAATGATGTTTTTTAATTTGTAAAATTTTTTTGCACTTATTTTTGAATTTTCTAACTCGGGTTAGGTTCGAACGGATTGGAACGAAATTTTTTTTGTTCTCTATTTTTCGGCCTGTCCTGACCAGTTTCATTCTTAAATGTAGCCGAGATGATATTTTTTAATTTTTACAAATTTTTTGCACTAATTTTTGAATTTTCTAACTCGGGTCCGATTTGAACGGATAGGAAGGAAATTATTTTTGTTCTCTATTTTTTGACCTGTCCTGGCCCGTTTCGTCTTGACATGAAGCCTGGATGATGTTTTTTAATTTTTAGAATTTTTTAACATTTATTTTTGAATTCTGTAACTCGGGTCGGGTTCGAAAGGATAGGAAAGAAATTTTTTTTATTCTCTATTTATCGGCCTGTCTTCACCTGTTTCGTCTTGAAATGAAACCTGGATGATGTTTTTTAATTTTTAGAATTTTTTTGCATTTATATTTGAATTTTCTAACTCGGGTCGGGTTCAAACGGATTGGAAGGAAATTTTTTTTATTATCTATTTTTTGACCTGTCCTGACCCGTTTCGTCTTGAAATGAAGGCTGGATGATGTTTTTTAATTTTTAAAATTTTTTTTGCATTTATTTTTGAATTTTCTAACTCGGGACTGGTTCGAACAGATAGGAAGGAATTTTTTTTTGTTCTCTATTTTTCGGCCTGTCCTGACCCGTTTCGTCTTGAAATAAAGCCTGGATGATGTTTTTGAATTTTCAAAATTTTTTTGCATTTATTTTTAAATTTTCTAACTCGGGTCTGCTTTGAGCGGATAGGAAGGAAATTATTTTTGTTCTCTATTTTTCGGCCTATCCTGGCCCGTTTCGTCTTGAAACGAAGCCTGGATGATGTTTTTTAATTTTTAGAATTTTTTTGCATTTATTTTTGAATTCTGTAACTCGGGTCGGGTTCGAACGGATAGGAAAGCAATTTTTTTTATTCTCTATTTTTCGGCCTGTCTTCACCCGTTTCGTCTTGAAAGGAAACCTGGATGATGTTTTTTAATTTTTAGAATTTTTTTGCATTTATATTTGAATTTTCTATCTCGGGTCGGGTTCGAATGAATAGGAAGGAAATTTGATTTGTTCACTATTTTTAGACTTGTTCTGACCCGTTTCGTCTTGAAATGAAGCCTGGATGATATTTTTTAATTTTTAAAATTTGATTGCATTTATTTTTGAATTTTCTAACTCGGCTCTGGTTCGAACAGATAGGAAGGAAATTCTTTTTGTTCTTTATTTTTCGGCCTGTCCTGACCTGTTTCTTCTTGAAATGAAGACTGGATGATGTTTTTCAATTTTTAAATTTTTTTTTCATTTATTTTTTAATTTTCCAACTCGGGTCGGGTACGAACAGATAGGAAGGAAATTTTTTTTGTTCTCTATTTTTCGGCCTGTCCTGACCCGTTTCGTCTTGAAATGAAGACTGGATGATGTTTTTTAATTTTTAAAATTTTTCTTCATTTATTTTTGAATTTTCTAACTCGGTTCAAGTTCGAACAAATAGGAATGAAATTTTTTTTGTTCTCTATTTTTCGGCCTGCCTGACCCGTTTCGTCTTGAAACGAAGCCTGGATGATGTTTTGTAATTTTTAAAATTGTTTTGCATTTATTTTTGAATTTTCTAACTCGGGTCGGGTTCGAACGGATAGGATGCAAAATTTTTTTTGTTCTCTATTTTTCGGCCTGTCCTAACCCGTTTCGTCTTGAAATGATGCCTGGATGATGTTTTTTAATTTTTAAAATTTTTTTGCATTTATTTTTGAATTTTCTAACCCGGGTTGGGTTCGAACGGATAGGAATGAAATTTTTTTTGTTCTCTATTTTTCGGCCTGTCCTGACTCGTTTCATATTGAATTGAAGCCTGGATGATGTTTTTTAATTTTTAAAATTTTTTTTCATTTCATTTTGAATTTTCTAACTCGGGTCGGGTTCGAACGGTTAGGAAATTTTTTTTTTTATTCTCTATTTTTCGGCCTGTCATCACTCATTTCGTTTTGAAATGAAACCTGGATGATGTTTTTCAATTTTTATAATTTTTTTGCATTTATTTTTGAATTTTCTAACTCGGGCCGGTTTCGAACGGATAGGAAGGAAAATTTTTTTGGTCTCTATTTTTCGGCCTGTTCTGACCCGTTTCGTCTTGAAATGTAGCCCGGATGAAGTTTTTTAAATTTTAGAATTTTGTTGTATTTATATTTGAATTTTCTAACTTAGGTCGGGTTCCAATGGATAGGAAGGAAATTTTTTTTGCTCTCTATTTTTCGGCCTGTCCTGACCCGTTTCGTCTTGAAATGAAGCCTGGATGATGTTTTTAAATTTTTAAAATTTTTTTGCATTTATTTATGAATTTTCTAACTCGGGTCGGGTTCGAACGGATAGGATGGAAATTTTTTTTGTTCTCTATTTTTCAGCCTGTCCTGACCCGTTTCGTCTTGAACTGAAGCCTGGATGATGTTTTTTAATTTTTAAAATTTTCTTGCATTTATTTTTGAATTTTCTAACTCGGGTCGAGTATGAACGGATGGGAAGGAAATTATTTTTGTTCTCTATTTTTCGGCCTGTCCTTGCCCGGTTCGTCTTGAAATGAAGCCTGGATGATGTTTTTTAATTTTTGAAATTTTTTTGCATTTATTTTTGAATTTTCTAACTCGGGTCGGGTTCGAACGGATAGGAAGGAAATTATATTTGTTCTCTATTTTTCGGCCTGTCCTGGCCCACTTCGTCTTGAAATGAAGCTTGGATGATGTTTTTTAATTTTTAAAATTTTTTTAGATTTATTTTTGAATTTTCGAACTCGGGTCGGGTTCGAACGGATAGGAAGGAAATTATTTTTGTTATCTATTTTTCGGCCTGTCTTGGCCCGTTTCTTCTTGAAATGAAGCCCGGACGATTTTTTTTAATTTTTAAAATTTTTTTGCATTTATATTTGAATTGTAGAATTCAGGTCGGGTTCGAACGGATAGGAAGGAAATTTTTTTTGTTCTCTATTTTTCGTCCTGTCCTAACCCGTTTCATCTTGAAATGAAGCCTGGATGGTGTTTTTTAATTTTTAAAATTTTTTTGCATTTATTTATGAATTTTTTAACTCGGGTCGGGTTCGAACGGATAGGAAGGAAATTTTTTTTGTTCTCTATTTTTCAGCCTGTCCTGACGCGTTTCGTCTTGAACTGAAGCCTGCATGATGTTTTTTAATTTTAAAAATTTTCTTGCATTTATTTTTTAATTTTCTAAATCGGGTAGGGTACGAACGGATAGGAAGGAAATTATTTTTGTTCTCTATTTTTCAGCCTGTCCTTGCCCGTTTCGTCTCGAAATGAAGCTTGGATGATGTTTTTTAATTTTTGAAATTTTTTTGCATTTATTTTTGAATTTTCTAACTCGGGTCGGGTTCGAACGGATAGGAAGGAAATTATATTTGTTCTCTATTTTTCGGCCTATCCTAGCCCATTTCGTCTTGAAATGAAGCCAGGATGATGTTTATTAATTTTTAAAATTTTTTTGCATTTATTTTTGAATTTTTTAACTCGGGTCGGGTTCGAACGAATAGGAAAGAAATTTTTTTTGTTCTCTATTTTTCGGCCTGCCCTGATCCGTTTCGTCTTGAAATTAGGCCTGGATGATGTTTTTTAATTTTTAGAATTTTTTTCAATTTATTTTTGAATTTAATAACTCGGGTTTGGTTCGAACGGATAGGAAGGAAGTTTTTTTCCTTCTCTATTTTTCGGCCTGTCTTCACCCGTTTCGTCTTGAAATGAAACCTGGATGATGTATTTTAATTTTTAGAATTTTTTTGCATTTATTTTTGAATTTTCTAGCTCTGGTCGAGTTCGAACTGATAGGAAGGAAATTTTTTTTGGTCTCTATTTTTCGGCCTGCCTTGACCCGTTTCGTCTTGAAATGAAGACTGGATGATGTTTTTTAATTTTTAGAATTTTTTTGCATTTATATTTGAATTTTCTAACTCGGGTCGGGTTCGAACGGATAGGAAGGAGTTCCTTCTCTATTTTTCGGCCTGTCTTCACCCGTTTCGTCTTGAAATGAAACATGGACGATGTTTTTTAATTTTTAGAATTTTTTTGCATTTATATTTGAATTTTCTAACTCGGGTCGGGTTCCAACGGATTGGAAGGAAATTATTTGTTTTCTCTCTTTTTCGGCCTGTCCTGGCCCGTTTCGTCTTGAAACGAAGCCTGGATGATGTTTCTCAATTTTTAGAATTTTTTTGCATTTATTTTTGAATTCTGTAACTCGGGTCTGGTTCGAATAGATAGGAAAGTAAATTTTTTTATTCTCTATTTTTCGGCCTGTCTTCACCCGTTTCGTCTTGAAATGAAACCTGGATGATGTTTTTTAATTTTTAGAATTTTTTTGCATTTACTTTTGAATTTTCTAACTCGGGTCGGGTTCGAACGAATGGGAAAGAAATTTTTTTGTCCTCTATTTTTCTGCCTGTCCTGACCCGTTTCGTCCTGAAATTAAGCCTGGATGATGTTTTTTAATTTGTAGAATTTTTTTGCATTTATTTTTGAATTTTCTAACTTGGGCCAGTTTCGAACGGATAGGAAGGAAATTTTTTTTGGTCTCTATTTTTCGGCCTATTCTGACCCGTTTTGTCTTGAAATATAGCCCGGATGAAGTTTTTTAAATTTTAGAATTTTGTTGTATTTATATTTGAATTTTCTAACTCAGGTCGGGTTCCAATGGATAGGAAGGAAATTTTTTTTGTTCTCTATTTTTCGGCATCTCTTGACCCGTTTCGTCTTGAAATGAAGCCTGGATGATGTTTTTTAATTTTTAAAATTTTTTTGCACTGATTTTTGAATTTTCTAACTCGGGTCAGGTTCGAACGGATAGGAATGAAATTTTTTTTGTTTTCTATTTTTCTATCTGTCCTAACCCGTTTCGTCTTCAAATTAAGCCTGGATGATGTTTTTTAATTTTTAGAATTTTTTTGCATTTATTTTTTAATTTTCTAACTAGGATATGGTTCGAACGGATAGGAAGAAAATTATTTTTGTTCTCTATTTTTCGGCCAGTCCTAGCCCGTTTCGTCTTGAAATGAAGCCTGGATGATGTTTTTTAATTTTTAAAATTTTTTTGCATTTACTTTTGAATTTTCTAACTTGGGTCAGGTTCGAACGGATAGGAAGGAAATTATTTTTGTTCTCCACTTTTCGGCCTGTCCTGGCCCGTTTCGTCTTGAAATGAAGCCCAGATGATGTTTTTCAATTTTTAGAATTTTTTTTGCGTTTATTTTTGAATTCTGTAACTCGGGTCGAGTTCGAATGGATAGAAAATAAATTTCTTTAATTCTCTATTTTTCGGCCTGTCTTCACCCGTTTCGTCTTGAAATGAAACATGGACGATGTTTTTAAATTTTTAGAATTTTTTTGCATTTATATTTGAATTTTTTAACTCGGGTCGGGTTCCAACAGATTGGAAGGAAATTTTTTTTGTTCTCTCTTTTTCGACTTGTCCTGACCCGTTTCGTCTTGAAATGAAGCCTGGAAGATATTTTTTATTTTTTCAAATTTTTTTGCATTTGTTTTTGAAATTTCTAACTCGGGTCTGGTTCGAACGGATAGGGAGGAAATTTTTTTTGTTCTCTATTTTTCGGCCTGTCCTGACCCGTTTCGTCTTGAAATGAAGCCTGGACGATGTTTTTTAATTTTTAAAATTTTTTTGCATTTATTTTTGAATTTTCTAACTTGGGTCTGCTTTGAACGGATAGGAATGAAATTATTTTTGTTCTCTATTTTTCGGCCTGTCCTGGCCCGTTTCGTCTTGAAACGAAGCCTGGACGATGTTTTTTAATTTTTAGAATTTTTTTGCATTTATTTTTGAATTCTGTAACTTGGGTCTGCTTTGAACGGATAGGAATGAAATTATTTTTGTTCTCTATTATTCGGCCTGTCCTGACCCGTTTCGTCTTGAAATGAAGCCTGGACGATGTTTTTTAATTTTTAAAATTTTTTTGCATTTATTTTTGAATTTTCTAACTTGGGTCTGCTTTGAACGGATAGGAATGAAATTATTTTTGTTCTCTATTTTTCGGCCTGTCCTGGCCCGTTTCGTCTTGAAACGAAGCCTGGACGATGTTTTTTAATTTTTAGAATTTTTTTGCATTTATTTTTGAATTCTGTAACTCGGGTCGGGTTCGAACGGATAGGAAAGAAATTTTTTTAATTCACTATTTTTCGGCCTGTCTTCACCCGTTTCGTCTTGAAATGAAACATGGACGATGTTTTTTAATTTTTAGAATTTTTTTGCGTTTATGTTTGAATTTTCTAACTCGGGGCGGGTTCGAACGGATTGGAAGGAAATTTTTTTTGTTCTCTATTTTTCGGTCTGTCTTCACCCGTTTCGTCTTGAAATGAAACATGGACGATGTTTTTTAATTTTTAGAATTTTTTTGCATTTATATTTGAATTTTCTAACTCGGGTCGGTTTCCAACGGATTGGAAGGAAATTTTTTTTGATCTCTATTTTTCGGCCTGTCCTGACCCGTTTCGTCTTGAAATGAAGTCTGGACGATGTTTTTTAATTTTTAAATTTTTTTTGCATTTATTTTTGAATTTTCCAACTCGGGTCTGCTTTGAACGGACAGGAAGGAAATTATTTTTGTTATCTATTTTTCGGCCTGTCTTGGCCCGTTTCGTCTTGAAATGAAGCTTGGATGATGTTTTTTAATTTTTAAAATTTTTTTAGATTTATTTTTGAATTTTCGAACTCGGGTCGGGTTCGAACGGATAGGAAGGAAATTATTTTTGTTATCTATTTTTCGGCCTGTCTTGGCCCGTTTCGTCTTGAAATGAAGCCCGGACGATTTTTTTTAATTTTTAAAATTTTTTTGCATTTATATTTGAATTGTCGAATTCAGGTCGGGTTCGAACGGATAGGAAGGAAATTTTTTTTGTTCTCTATTTTTCGTCCTGTCCTAACCCGTTTCATCTTGAAATGAAGCCTGGATGATGTTTTTTAATTTTTAAAATTTTTTTGCATTTATTTATGAATTTTCTAACTCGGGTCGGGTTCGAACGGATAGGAAGGAAATTTTTTTTGTTCTCTATTTTTCAGCCTGTCCTGACGCGTTTCGTCTTGAACTGAAGCCTGGATGATGTTTTTTAATTTTAAAAATTTTCTTGCATTTATTTTTGAATTTTCTAACTCGGGTAGGGTACGAACGGATAGGAAGGAAATTATTTTTGTTCTCTATTTTTCAGCCTGTCCTTGCCCGTTTCGTCTCGAAATGAAGCTTGGATGATGTTTTTTAATTTTTGAAATTTTTTTGCATTTATTTTTGAATTTTCTAACTCGGGTCGGGTTCGAATGGATAGGAAGGAAATTATATTTGTTCTCTATTTTTCGGCCGATCCTAGCCCATTTCGTCTTGAAATGAAGCCAGGATGATGTTTATTAATTTTTAAAATTTTTTTGCATTTATTTTTGAATTTTTTAACTCGGGTCGGGTTCGAACGAATAGGAAAGAAACTTTTTTTGTTCTCTATTTTTCGGCCTGCCCTGATCCGTTTCGTCTTTAAATTAGGCCTGGATGATGTTTTTTAATTTTTAGAATTTTTTTCAATTTATTTTTGAATTTTTTTACTCGGGTCTGGTTCGAACGGATAGGAAAGAAGTTTTTTTCCTTCTCTATTTTTCGGCCTGTCTTCACCCGTTTCGTCTTGAAATGAAACCTGGATGATGTATTTTAATTTTTAGAATTTTTTTTGCATTTATTTTTGAATTTTCTAGCTCTGGTCGAGTTCGAACTGATAGGAAGGAAATTTTTTTTGGTCTCTATTTTTCGGCCTGCCTTGACCCGTTTCGTCTTGAAATGAAGACTGGATGATGTTTTTTAATTTTTAGAATTTTTTTGCATTTATATTTGAATTTTCTAACTCAGGTCGGGTTCGAACGGATAGGAAGGAGTTCCTTCTCTATTTTTCGGCCTGTCTTCACCCGTTTCGTCTTGAAATGAAACCTGGATGATGTTTTTTAATTTTTAGAATTTTTTTCCATTTATATTTGAATTTTCTAACTCGGGTCGGGTTCGAACGGATAGGAAGGAAATTTTTTTTCTTCTCTATTTTTCGACCTGTCCTAACCCGTTTCGTCTTGAAATGAAGCCTGGATGATATCTTTTAATTTTTAAAATTTTTTTGCATTTATTTTTTAATTTTCTAACTCGGCTCTGGTTCGTACGGATAGGAAGGAAATTCTTTTTGTTCTTTATTTTTCGGCCAGTCCTGACCCGTTTCATATTGAAATGAAGCCTGGACGATATTTTTTAATTTTTAAACTTTATTGCATTTCTTTTTGAATTTTCTAACTCGGGTCGGGTTCGAACGGATAGGAAAGAAATTCTTTTTATTCTCTATTTTTCGGCCTGTCTTCACCCGTTTCGTCTTGAAATGAAACCTGGATGATGCTTTTTAATTTTTAAAATTTTAGTGCATTTATTTTTGAATTTTTTAACTTGGGTCGGGTTCAAACGGATAGGAATGAAATTTTTTTTGTTCTCTATTTTTCGGCCTGTCCTGACCCATTTCGTCTTGAAATGAAGCCTGGATGATGTTTTTTAATTTTTAAAATTTTGTTGCATTTATTTTTGAATTTTCTAACTCAGGTTGTGTTCGAACGAATAGAAAAGAAATTTTTTTTGTTCTCCATTTTTCGGTCTGTCCTGACCCGTTTCGTCTTGAAATTAAGACTGGATAATTATTTTTTAATTTTTAAAATTTTTTTACATTTATTTTTGAATTTTCTAACTGGGGTCCGGTTCTAACCCATAGGAATGAAATTTTTTTTTGTTCTCTATTTTTCGGCTTGTCCTGGCCCGTTTCATCTTGAAATGAAGCCTGAATGATGTTTTTTAATTTGTAAAATTTTTTTGCACTTATTTTTGAATTTTCTAACTCGGGTTAGGTTCGAACGGATTGGAACGAAATTTTTTTTGTTCTCTATTTTTCGGCCTGTCCTGACCAGTTTCATTCTTAAATGTAGCCGAGATGATATTTTTTAATTTTTACAAATTTTTTGCACTAATTTTTGAATTTTCCGATTTGAACGGATAGGAAGGGAAATTATTTTTGTTCTCTATTTTTTGACCTGTCCTGGCCCGTTTCGTCTTGACATGAAGCCTGGATGATGTTTTTTAATTTTTAGAATTTTTTAACATTTATTTTTGAATTCTGTAACTCGGGGTCGGGTTCGAAAGGATAGGAAAGAAATTTTTTTTATTCTCTATTTATCGGCCTGTCTTCACCTGTTTCGTCTTGAAATGAAACCTGGATGATGTTTTTTAATTTTTAGAATTTTTTTGCATTTATATTTGAATTTTCTAACTCGGGTCGGGTTCAAACGGATTGGAAGGAAATTTTTTTTATTATCTATTTTTTGACCTGTCCTGACCCGTTTCGTCTTGAAATGAAGGCTGGATGATGTTTTTTAATTTTTAAAATTTTTTTTGCATTTATTTTTGAATTTTCTAACTCGGGACTGGTGTTCGAACAGATAGGAAGGAATTTTTTTTTGTTCTCTATTTTTCGGCCTGTCCTGACCCGTTTCGTCTTGAAATAAAGCCTGGATGATGTTTTTGAATTTTCAAAATTTTTTTGCATTTATTTTTAAATTTTCTAACTCGGGTCTGCTTTGAGCGGATAGGAAGGAAATTATTTTTGTTCTCTATTTTTCGGCCCTATCCTGGCCCGTTTCGTCTTGAAACGAAGCCTGGATGATGTTTTTTTAATTTTTAGAATTTTTTTGCATTTATTTTTGAATTCTGTAACTCGGGTCGGGTTCGAACGGATAGGAAAGCAATTTTTTTTATTCTCTATTTTTCGGCCTGTCTTCACCCGTTTCGTCTTGAAAGGAAACCTGGATGATGTTTTTTAATTTTAGAATTTTTTTGCATTTATATTTGAATTTTCTATCTCGGGTCGGGTTCGAATGAATAGGAAGGAAATTTGATTTGTTCACTATTTTTAGACTTGTTCTGACCCGTTTCGTCTTGAAATGAAGCCTGGATGATATTTTTTAATTTTTAAAATTTGATTGCATTTATTTTTGAATTTTCTAACTCGGCTCTGGTTCGAACAGATAGGAAGGAAATTCTTTTTGTTCTTTATTTTTCGGCCTGTCCTGACCTGTTTCTTCTTGAAATGAAGACTGGATGATGTTTTTCAATTTTTAAATTTTTTTTTTCATTTATTTTTTAATTTTCCAACTCGGGTCGGGTACGAACAGATAGGAAGGGAAATTTTTTTTTGTTCTCTATTTTTCGGCCTGTCCTGACCCGTTTCGTCTTGAAATGAAGACTGGATGATGTTTTTTAATTTTTAAAATTTTTCTTCATTTATTTTTGAATTTTTCTAACTCGGTTCAAGTTCGAACAAATAGGAATGAAATTTTTTTTGTTCTCTATTTTTTCGGCCTGCCTGACCCGTTTCGTCTTGAAACGAAGCCTGGATGATGTTTTGTAATTTTTAAAATTGTTTTGCATTTATTTTTGAATTTTCTAACTCGGGTCGGGTTCGAACGGATAGGATGCAAAATTTTTTTTGTTCTCTATTTTTCGGCCTGTCCTAACCCGTTTCGTCTTGAAATGATGCCTGGATGATGTTTTTTAATTTTTAAAATTTTTTTGCATTTATTTTTGAATTTTCTAACCCGGGTTGGGTTCGAACGGATAGGAATGAAATTTTTTTTGTTCTCTATTTTTCGGCCTGTCCTGACTCGTTTCATATTGAATTGAAGCCTGGATGATGTTTTTTAATTTTTAAAATTTTTTTTCATTTCATTTTGAATTTTCTAACTCGGGTCGGGTTCGAACGGTTAGGAAATTTTTTTTTTTATTCTCTATTTTTCGGGCCTGTCATCACTCATTTCGTTTTGAAATGAAACCTGGATGATGTTTTTCAATTTTTATAATTTTTTTGCATTTATTTTTGAATTTTCTAACTCGGGCCGTTTTCGAACGGATAGGAAGGAAAATTTTTTTGGTCTCTATTTTTCGGCCTGTTCTGACCCGTTTCGTCTTGAAATGTAGCCCGGATGAAGTTTTTTAAATTTTAGAATTTTGTTGTATTTATATTTGAATTTTCTAACTTAGGTCGGGTTCCAATGGATAGGAAGGAAATTTTTTTTGCTCTCTATTTTTCGGCCTGTCCTGACCCGTTTCGTCTTGAAATGAAGCCTGGATGATGTTTTTAAATTTTTAAAATTTTTTTGCATTTATTTATGAATTTTCTAACTCGGGTCGGGTTCGAACGGATAGGATGGAAATTTTTTTTGTTCTCTATTTTTCAGCCTGTCCTGACCCGTTTCGTCTTGAACTGAAGCCTGGATGATGTTTTTTAATTTTTAAAATTTTCTTGCATTTATTTTTGAATTTTCTAACTCGGGTCGAGTATGAACGGATGGGAAGGAAATTATTTTTGTTCTCTATTTTTCGGCCTGTCCTTGCCCGGTTCGTCTTGAAATGAAGCCTGGATGATGTTTTTTAATTTTTGAAATTTTTTTGCATTTATTTTTGAATTTTCTAACTCGGGTCGGGTTCGAACGGATAGGAAGGAAATTATATTTGTTCTCTATTTTTCGGCCTGTCCTGGCCCACTTCGTCTTGAAATGAAGCTTGGATGATGTTTTTTAATTTTTAAAATTTTTTTAGATTTATTTTTGAATTTTCGAACTCGGGTCGGGTTCGAACGGATAGGAAGGAAATTATTTTTGTTATCTATTTTTCGGCCTGTCTTGGCCCGTTTCTTCTTGAAATGAAGCCCGGACGATTTTTTTTAATTTTTAAAATTTTTTTGCATTTATATTTGAATTGTAGAATTCAGGTCGGGTTCGAACGGATAGGAAGGAAATTTTTTTTGTTCTCTATTTTTCGTCCTGTCCTAACCCGTTTCATCTTGAAATGAAGCCTGGATGGTGTTTTTTAATTTTTAAAATTTTTTTGCATTTATTTATGAATTTTTTAACTCGGGTCGGGTTCGAACGGATAGGAAGGAAATTTTTTTTGTTCTCTATTTTTCAGCCTGTCCTGACGCGTTTCGTCTTGAACTGAAGCCTGCATGATGTTTTTTAATTTTAAAAATTTTCTTGCATTTATTTTTTAATTTTCTAAATCGGGTAGGGTACGAACGGATAGGAAGGAAATTATTTTTGTTCTCTATTTTTCAGCCTGTCCTTGCCCGTTTCGTCTCGAAATGAAGCTTGGATGATGTTTTTTAATTTTTGAAATTTTTTTTGCATTTATTTTTGAATTTTCTAACTCGGGTCGGGTTCGAACGGATAGGAAGGAAATTATATTTGTTCTCTATTTTTCGGCCTATCCTAGCCCATTTCGTCTTGAAATGAAGCCAGGATGATGTTTATTAATTTTTAAAATTTTTTTGCATTTATTTTTGAATTTTTTAACTCGGGTCGGGTTCGAACGAATAGGAAAGAAATTTTTTTTGTTCTCTATTTTTCGGCCTGCCCTGATCCGTTTCGTCTTGAAATTAGGCCTGGATGATGTTTTTTAATTTTTAGAATTTTTTTCAATTTATTTTTGAATTTAATAACTCGGGTTTGGTTCCAACGGATAGGAAGGAAATTTTTTTTGTTCTCTATTTTTCGGCCTGTCTTCACCCGTTTCGTCTTGAAATGAAACCTGGATGATGTATTTTAATTTTTAGAATTTTTTTGCATTTATTTTTGAATTTTCTAGCTCTGGTCGAGTTCGAACTGATAGGAAGGAAATTTTTTTTGGTCTCTATTTTTCGGCCTGCCTTGACCCGTTTCGTCTTGAAATGAAGACTGGATGATGTTTTTTAATTTTTAGAATTTTTTTGCATTTATATTTGAATTTTCTAACTCGGGTCGGGTTCGAACGGATAGGAAGGAGTTCCTTCTCTATTTTTCGGCCTGTCTTCACCCGTTTCGTCTTGAAATGAAACATGGACGATGTTTTTTAATTTTTAGAATTTTTTTGCATTTATATTTGAATTTTCTAACTCGGGTCGGGTTCCAACGGATTGGAAGGAAATTATTTGTTTTCTCTCTTTTTCGGCCTGTCCTGGCCCGTTTCGTCTTGAAACGAAGCCTGGATGATGTTTCTCAATTTTTAGAATTTTTTTTGCATTTATTTTTGAATTCTGTAACTCGGGTCTGGTTCGAATAGATAGGAAAGTAAATTTTTTTATTCTCTATTTTTCGGCCTGTCTTCACCCGTTTCGTCTTGAAATGAAACCTGGATGATGTTTTTTAATTTTTAGAATTTTTTTGCATTTACTTTTGAATTTTCTAACTCGGGTCGGGTTCGAACGAATGGGAAAGAAATTTTTTTGTCCTCTATTTTTCTGCCTGTCCTGACCCGTTTCGTCCTGAAATTAAGCCTGGATGATGTTTTTTAATTTGTAGAATTTTTTTGCATTTATTTTTGAATTTTCTAACTTGGGCCAGTTTCGAACGGATAGGAAGGAAATTTTTTTTGGTCTCTATTTTTCGGCCTATTCTGACCCGTTTTGTCTTGAAATATAGCCCGGATGAAGTTTTTTAAATTTTAGAATTTTGTTGTATTTATATTTGAATTTTCTAACTCAGGTCGGGTTCCAATGGATAGGAAGGAAATTTTTTTTGTTCTCTATTTTTCGGCCTCTCTTGACCCGTTTCGTCTTGAAATGAAGCCTGGATGATGTTTTTTAATTTTTAAAATTTTTTTGCACTGATTTTTGAATTTTCTAACTCGGGTCAGGTTCGAACGGATAGGAATGAAATTTTTTTTGTTTTCTATTTTTCTATCTGTCCTAACCCGTTTCGTCTTCAAATTAAGCCTGGATGATGTTTTTTAATTTTTAGAATTTTTTTGCATTTATTTTTTAATTTTCTAACTAGGATATGGTTCGAACGGATAGGAAGAAAATTATTTTTGTTCTCTATTTTTCGGCCAGTCCTAGCCCGTTTCGTCTTGAAATGAAGCCTGGATGATGTTTTTTAATTTTTAAAATTTTTTTGCATTTACTTTTGAATTTTCTAACTTGGGTCAGGTTCGAACGGATAGGAAGGAAATTATTTTTGTTCTCCACTTTTCGGCCTGTCCTGGCCCGTTTCGTCTTGAAATGAAGCCCAGATGATGTTTTTCAATTTTTAGAATTTTTTTTGCGTTTATTTTTGAATTCTGTAACTCGGGTCGAGTTCGAATGGATAGAAAATAAATTTCTTTAATTCTCTATTTTTCGGCCTGTCTTCACCCGTTTCGTCTTGAAATGAAACATGGACGATGTTTTTAAATTTTTAGAATTTTTTTGCATTTATATTTGAATTTTTTAACTCGGGTCGGGTTCCAACGGATTGGAAGGAAATTTTTTTTGTTCTCTCTTTTTCGACTTGTCCTGACCCGTTTCGTCTTGAAATGAAGCCTGGAAGATATTTTTTATTTTTTCAAATTTTTTTGCATTTGTTTTTGAAATTTCTAACTCGGGTCTGGTTCGAACGGATAGGGAGGAAATTTTTTTTGTTCTCTATTTTTCGGCCTGTCCTGACCCGTTTCGTCTTGAAATGAAGCCTGGACGATGTTTTTTAATTTTTAAAATTTTTTTGCATTTATTTTTGAATTTTCTAACTTGGGTCTACTTTGAACGGATAGGAATGAAATTATTTTTGTTCTCTATTTTTCGGCCTGTCCTGGCCCGTTTCGTCTTGAAACGAAGCCTGGACGATGTTTTTTAATTTTTAGAATTTTTTTGCATTTATTTTTGAATTCTGTAACTTGGGTCTGCTTTGAACGGATAGGAATGAAATTATTTTTGTTCTCTATTTTTCGGCCTGTCCTGACCCGTTTCGTCTTGAAATGAAGCCTGGACGATGTTTTTAAAATTTTTAAAATTTTTTTGCATTTATTTTTGAATTTTCTAACTTGGGTCTACTTTGAACGGATAGGAATGAAATTATTTTTGTTCTCTATTTTTCGGCCTGTCCTGGCCCGTTTCGTCTTGAAACGAAGCCTGGACGATGTTTTTTAATTTTTAGAATTTTTTTGCATTTATTTTTGAATTCTGTAACTCGGGTCGGGTTCGAACGGATAGGAAAGAAATTTTTTTAATTCACTATTTTTCGGCCTGTCTTCACCCGTTTCGTCTTGAAATGAAACATGGACGATGTTTTTTAATTTTTAGAATTTTTTTGCGTTTATGTTTGAATTTTCTAACTCGGGGCGGGTTCGAACGGATTGGAAGGAAATTTTTTTTGTTCTCTATTTTTCGGTCTGTCTTCACCCGTTTCGTCTTGAAATGAAACATGGACGATGTTTTTTAATTTTTAGAATTTTTTTGCATTTATATTTGAATTTTCTAACTCGGGTCGGTTTCCAACGGATTGGAAGGAAATTTTTTTTGATCTCTATTTTTCGGCCTGTCCTGACCCGTTTCGTCTTGAAATGAAGTCTGGACGATGTTTTTTAATTTTTAAATTTTTTTTGCATTTATTTTTGAATTTTCTAACTCGGGTCTGCTTTGAACGGACAGGAAGGAAATTATTTTTGTTATCTATTTTTCGGCCTGTCTTGGCCCGTTTCGTCTTGAAATGAAGCTTGGATGATGTTTTTTAATTTTTAAAATTTTTTTAGATTTATTTTTGAATTTTCGAACTCGGGTCGGGTTCGAACGGATAGGAAGGAAATTATTTTTGTTATCTATTTTTCGGCCTGTCTTGGCCCGTTTCGTCTTGAAATGAAGCCCGGACGATTTTTTTTAATTTTTAAAATTTTTTTGCATTTATATTTGAATTGTCGAATTCAGGTCGGGTTCGAACGGATAGGAAGGAAATTTTTTTTGTTCTCTATTTTTCGTCCTGTCCTAACCCGTTTCATCTTGAAATGAAGCCTGGATGATGTTTTTTAATTTTTAAAATTTTTTTGCATTTATTTATGAATTTTCTAACTCGGGTCGGGTTCGAACGGATAGGAAGGAAATTTTTTTTGTTCTCTATTTTTCAGCCTGTCCTGACGCGTTTCGTCTTGAACTGAAGCCTGGATGATGTTTTTTAATTTTAAAAATTTTCTTGCATTTATTTTTGAATTTTCTAACTCGGGTAGGGTACGAACGGATAGGAAGGAAATTATTTTTGTTCTCTATTTTTCAGCCTGTCCTTGCCCGTTTCGTCTCGAAATGAAGCTTGGATGATGTTTTTTAATTTTTGAAATTTTTTTGCATTTATTTTTGAATTTTCTAACTCGGGTCGGGTTCGAATGGATAGGAAGGAAATTATATTTGTTCTCTATTTTTCGGCCGATCCTAGCCCATTTCGTCTTGAAATGAAGCCAGGATGATGTTCATTAATTTTTAAAATTTTTTTGCATTTATTTTTGAATTTTTTAACTCGGGTCGGGTTCGAACGAATAGGAAAGAAATTTTTTTTGTTCTCTATTTTTCGGCCTGCCCTGATCCGTTTCGTCTTTAAATTAGGCCTGGATGATGTTTTTTAATTTTTAGAATTTTTTTCAATTTATTTTTGAATTTTTTTACTCGGGTCTGGTTCGAACGGATAGGAAGGAAGTTTTTTTTGTTCTCTATTTTTCAGCCTGTCCTGACGCGTTTCGTCTTGAACTGAAGCCTGCATGATGTTTTTTAATTTTAAAAATTTTCTTGCATTTATTTTTTAATTTTCTAAATCGGGTAGGGTACGAACGGATAGGAAGGAAATTATTTTTGTTCTCTATTTTTCAGCCTGTCCTTGCCCGTTTCGTCTCGAAATGAAGCTTGGATGATGTTTTTTAATTTTTGAAATTTTTTTGCATTTATTTTTGAATTTTCTAACTCGGGTCGGGTTCGAACGGATAGGAAGGAAATTATATTTGTTCTCTATTTTTCGGCCTATCCTAGCCCATTTCGTCTTGAAATGAAGCCAGGATGATGTTTATTAATTTTAAAATTTTTTTGCATTTATTTTTGAATTTTTTAACTCGGGTCGGGTTCGAACGAATAGGAAAGAAATTTTTTTTGTTCTCTATTTTTCGGCCTGCCCTGATCCGTTTCGTCTTGAAATTAGGCCTGGATGATGTTTTTTAATTTTTAGAATTTTTTTCAATTTATTTTTGAATTTAATAACTCGGGTTTGGTTCGAACGGATAGGAAGGAAGTTTTTTTCCTTCTCTATTTTTCGGCCTGTCTTCACCCGTTTCGTCTTGAAATGAAACCTGGATGATGTATTTTAATTTTTAGAATTTTTTTGCATTTATTTTTGAATTTTCTAGCTCTGGTCGAGTTCGAACTGATAGGAAGGAAATTTTTTTTGGTCTCTATTTTTCGGCCTGCCTTGACCCGTTTCGTCTTGAAATGAAGACTGGATGATGTTTTTTAATTTTTAGAATTTTTTTGCATTTATATTTGAATTTTCTAACTCGGGTCGGGTTCGAACGGATAGGAAGGAGTTCCTTCTCTATTTTTCGGCCTGTCTTCACCCGTTTCGTCTTGAAATGAAACATGGACGATGTTTTTTAATTTTTAGAATTTTTTTGCATTTATATTTGAATTTTCTAACTCGGGTCGGGTTCCAACGGATTGGAAGGAAATTATTTGTTTTCTCTCTTTTTCGGCCTGTCCTGGCCCGTTTCGTCTTGAAACGAAGCCTGGATGATGTTTCTCAATTTTTAGAATTTTTTTGCATTTATTTTTGAATTCTGTAACTCGGGTCTGGTTCGAATAGATAGGAAAGTAAATTTTTTTATTCTCTATTTTTCGGCCTGTCTTCACCCGTTTCGTCTTGAAATGAAACCTGGATGATGTTTTTTAATTTTTAGAATTTTTTTGCATTTACTTTTGAATTTTCTAACTCGGGTCGGGTTCGAACGAATGGGAAAGAAATTTTTTTGTCCTCTATTTTTCTGCCTGTCCTGACCCGTTTCGTCCTGAAATTAAGCCTGGATGATGTTTTTTAATTTGTAGAATTTTTTTGCATTTATTTTTGAATTTTCTAACTTGGGCCAGTTTCGAACGGATAGGAAGGAAATTTTTTTTGGTCTCTATTTTTCGGCCTATTCTGACCCGTTTTGTCTTGAAATATAGCCCGGATGAAGTTTTTTAAATTTTAGAATTTTGTTGTATTTATATTTGAATTTTCTAACTCAGGTCGGGTTCCAATGGATAGGAAGGAAATTTTTTTTGTTCTCTATTTTTCGGCCTCTCTTGACCCGTTTCGTCTTGAAATGAAGCCTGGATGATGTTTTTTAATTTTTAAAATTTTTTTGCACTGATTTTTGAATTTTCTAACTCGGGTCAGGTTCGAACGGATAGGAATGAAATTTTTTTTGTTTTCTATTTTTCTATCTGTCCTAACCCGTTTCGTCTTCAAATTAAGCCTGGATGATGTTTTTTAATTTTTAGAATTTTTTTGCATTTATTTTTTAATTTTCTAACTAGGATATGGTTCGAATGGATAGGAAGAAAATTATTTTTGTTCTCTATTTTTCGGCCAGTCCTGGCCCGTTTCGTCTTGAAATGAAGCCTGGATGATGTTTTTTAATTTTTAAAATTTTTTTGCATTTACTTTTGAATTTTCTAACTTGGGTCAGGTTCGAACGGATAGGAAGGAAATTATTTTTGTTCTCCACTTTTCGGCCTGTCCTGGCCCGTTTCGTCTTGAAATGAAGCCCAGATGATGTTTTTCAATTTTTAGAATTTTTTTGCGTTTATTTTTGAATTCTGTAACTCGGGTCGAGTTCGAATGGATAGAAAATAAATTTCTTTAATTCTCTATTTTTCGGCCTGTCTTCACCCGTTTCGTCTTGAAATGAAACATGGACGATGTTTTTAAATTTTTAGAATTTTTTTGCATTTATATTTGAATTTTTTAACTCGGGTCGGGTTCCAACGGATTGGAAGGAAATTTTTTTTGTTCTCTCTTTTTCGACTTGTCCTGACCCGTTTCGTCTTGAAATGAAGCCTGGAAGATATTTTTTATTTTTTCAAATTTTTTTGCATTTGTTTTTGAAATTTCTAACTCGGGTCTGGTTCGAACGGATAGGGAGGAAATTTTTTTTGTTCTCTATTTTTCGGCCTGTCCTGACCCGTTTCGTCTTGAAATGAAGCCTGGACGATGTTTTTTAATTTTTAAAATTTTTTTGCATTTATTTTTGAATTTTCTAACTTGGGTCTGCTTTGAACGGATAGGAATGAAATTATTTTTGTTCTCTATTTTTCGGCCTGTCCTGGCCCGTTTCGTCTTGAAACGAAGCCTGGACGATGTTTTTTAATTTTTAGAATTTTTTTGCATTTATTTTTGAATTCTGTAACTTGGGTCTGCTTTGAACGGATAGGAATGAAATTATTTTTGTTCTCTATTTTTCGGCCTGTCCTGACCCGTTTCGTCTTGAAATGAAGCCTGGACGATGTTTTTTAATTTTTAAAATTTTTTTGCATTTATTTTTGAATTTTCTAACTTGGGTCTGCTTTGAACGGATAGGAATGAAATTATTTTTGTTCTCTATTTTTCGGCCTGTCCTGGCCCGTTTCGTCTTGAAACGAAGCCTGGACGATGTTTTTTAATTTTTAGAATTTTTTTGCATTTATTTTTGAATTCTGTAACTCGGGTCGGGTTCGAACGGATAGGAAAGAAATTTTTTTAATTCACTATTTTTCGGCCTGTCTTCACCCGTTTCGTCTTGAAATGAAACATGGACGATGTTTTTTAATTTTTAGAATTTTTTTGCGTTTATGTTTGAATTTTCTAACTCGGGGCGGGTTCGAACGGATTGGAAGGAAATTTTTTTTGTTCTCTATTTTTCGGCCTGTCTTCACCCGTTTCGTCTTGAAATGAAACATGGACGATGTTTTTTAATTTTTAGAATTTTTTTGCATTTATATTTGAATTTTCTAACTAGGGTCGGTTTCCAACGGATTGGAAGGAAATTTTTTTTGATCTCTATTTTTCGGCCTGTCCTGACCCGTTTCGTCTTGAAATGAAGTCTGGACGATGTTTTTTAATTTTTAAATTTTTTTTGCATTTATTTTTGAATTTTCTAACTCGGGTCTGCTTTGAACGGACAGGAAGGAAATTATTTTTGTTATCTATTTTTCGGCCTGTCTTGGCCCGTTTCGTCTTGAAATGAAGCTTGGATGATGTTTTTTAATTTTTAAAATTTTTTTAGATTTATTTTTGAATTTTCGAACTCGGGTCGGGTTCGAACGGATAGGAAGGAAATTATTTTTGTTATCTATTTTTCGGCCTGTCTTGGCCCGTTTCGTCTTGAAATGAAGCCCGGACGATTTTTTTTAATTTTTAAAATTTTTTTGCATTTATATTTGAATTGTCGAATTCAGGTCGGGTTCGAACGGATAGGAAGGAAATTTTTTTTGTTCTCTATTTTTCGTCCTGTCCTAACCCGTTTCATCTTGAAATGAAGCCTGGATGATGTTTTTTAATTTTTAAAATTTTTTTGCATTTATTTATGAATTTTCTAACTCGGGTCGGGTTCGAACGGATAGGAAGGAAATTTTTTTTGTTCTCTATTTTTCAGCCTGTCCTGACGCGTTTCGTCTTGAACTGAAGCCTGGATGATGTTTTTTAATTTTAAAAATTTTCTTGCATTTATTTTTGAATTTTCTAACTCGGGTAGGGTACGAACGGATAGGAAGGAAATTATTTTTGTTCTCTATTTTTCAGCCTGTCCTTGCCCGTTTCGTCTCGAAATGAAGCTTGGATGATGTTTTTTAATTTTTGAAATTTTTTTGCATTTATTTTTGAATTTTCTAACTCGGGTCGGGTTCGAACGGATAGGAAGGAAATTATATTTGTTCTCTATTTTTCGGCCTATCCTAGCCCATTTCGTCTTGAAATGAAGCCAGGATGATGTTTATTAATTTTTAAAATTTTTTTGCATTTATTTTTGAATTTTTTAACTCGGGTCGGGTTCGAACGAATAGGAAAGAAATTTTTTTTGTTCTCTATTTTTCGGCCTGCCCTGATCCGTTTCGTCTTTAAATTAGGCCTGGATGATGTTTTTTAATTTTTAGAATTTTTTTCAATTTATTTTTGAATTTTTTTACTCGGGTCTGGTTCGAACGGATAGGAAGGAAGTTTTTTTCCTTCTCTATTTTTCGGCCTGTCTTCACCCGTTTCGTCTTGAAATGAAACCTGGATGATGTATTTTAATTTTTAGAATTTTTTTGCATTTATTTTTGAATTTTCTAGCTCTGGTCGAGTTCGAACTGATAGGAAGGAAATTTTTTTTGGTCTCTATTTTTCGGCCTGCCTTGACCCGTTTCGTCTTGAAATGAAGACTGGATGATGTTTTTTAATTTTTAGAATTTTTTTGCATTTATATTTGAATTTTCTAACTCGGGTCGGGTTCGAACGGATAGGAAGGAGTTCCTTCTCTATTTTTCGGCCTGTCTTCACCCGTTTCGTCTTGAAATGAAACCTGGATGATGTTTTTTAATTTTTAGAATTTTTTTCCATTTATATTTGAATTTTCTAACTCGGGTCGGGTTCGAACGGATAGGAAGGAAATTTTTTTTCTTCTCTATTTTTCGACCTGTCCTAACCCGTTTCGTCTTGAAATGAAGCCTGGATGATATCTTTTAATTTTTAAAATTTTTTTGCATTTATTTTTTAATTTTCTAACTCGGCTCTGGTTCGTACGGATAGGAAGGAAATTCTTTTTGTTCTTTATTTTTCGGCCTGTCCTGACCCGTTTCATATTGAAATGAAGCCTGGACGATATTTTTTAATTTTTAAACTTTATTGCATTTCTTTTTGAATTTTCTAACTCGGGTCGGGTTCGAACGGATAGGAAAGAAATTCTTTTTATTCTCTATTTTTCGGCCTGTCTTCACCCGTTTCGTCTTGAAATGAAACCTGGATGATGCTTTTTAATTTTTAAAATTTTAGTGCATTTATTTTTGAATTTTTTAACTTGGGTCGGGTTCGAACGGATAGGAATGAAATTTTTTTTGTTCTCTATTTTTCGGCCTGTCCTGACCCATTTCGTCTTGAAATGAAGCCTGGATGATGTTTTTTAATTTTTAAAATTTTATTGCATTTATTTTTGAATTTTCTAACTCAGGTTGTGTTCGAACGAATAGAAAAGAAATTTTTTTTGTTCTCCATTTTTCGGCCTGTCCTGACCCGTTTCGTCTTGAAATTAAGACTGGATAATTATTTTTTAATTTTTAAAATTTTTTTACATTTATTTTTGAATTTTCTAACTGGGGTCCGGTTCTAACCCATAGGAATGAAATTTTTTTTTGTTCTCTATTTTTCGGCTTGTCCTGGCCCGTTTCATCTTGAAATGAAGCCTGAATGATGTTTTTTAATTTGTAAAATTTTTTTGCACTTATTTTTGAATTTTCTAACTCGGGTTAGGTTCGAACGGATTGGAACGAAATTTTATTTGTTCTCTATTTTTCGGCCTGTCCTGACCAGTTTCATTCTTAAATGTAGCCTAGATGATATTTTTTAGTTTTTACAAATTTTTTGCACTAATTTTTGAATTTTCTAACTCGGGTCCGATTTGAACGGATAGGAAGGAAATTATTTTTGTTCTCTATTTTTTGACCTGTCCTGGCCCGTTTCGTCTTGACATGAAGCCTGGATGATGTTTTTTAATTTTTAGAATTTTTTAACATTTATTTTTGAATTCTGTAACTCGGGTCGGGTTCGAAAGGATAGGAAAGAAATTTTTTTTATTCTCTATTTATCGGCCTGTCTTCACCTGTTTCGTCTTGAAATGAAACCTGGATGATGTTTTTTAATTTTTAGAATTTTTTTGCATTTATATTTGAATTTTCTAACTCGGGTCGGGTTCAAACGGATTGGAAGGAAATTTTTTTTATTCTCTATTTTTTGACCTGTCCTGACCCGTTTCGTCTTGAAATGAAGGCTGGATGATGTTTTTTAATTTTTAAAATTTTTTTTGCATTTATTTTTGAATTTTCTAACTCGGGACTGGTTCGAACAGATAGGAAGGAATTTTTTTTTGTTCTCTATTTTTCGGCTTGTCCTGACCCGTTTCGTCTTGAAATAAAGCCTGGATGATGTTTTTGAATTTTCAAAATTTTTTTGCATTATTTTTAAATTTTCTAACTCGGGTCTGCTTTGAGCGGATAGGAAGGAAATTATTTTTGTTCTCTATTTTTCGGCCTATCCTGGCCCGTTTCGTCTTGAAACGAAGCCTGGATGATGTTTTTTAATTTTTAAAATTTTTTTGCATTTATTTTTGAATTCTGTAACTCGGGTCGGGTTCGAACGGATAGGAAAGCAATTTTTTTTATTCTCTATTTTTCGGCCTGTCTTCACCCGTTTCGTCTTGAAAGGAAACCTGGATGATGTTTTTTAATTTTTAGAATTTTTTTGCATTTATATTTGAATTTTCTATCTCGGGTCGGGTTCGAATGAATAGGAAGGAAATTTGATTTGTTCACTATTTTTAGACTTGTTCTGACCCGTTTCGTCTTGAAATGAAGCCTGGATGATATTTTTTAATTTTTAAAATTTGATTGCATTTATTTTTGAATTTTCTAACTCGGCTCTGGTTCGAACAGATAGGAAGGAAATTCTTTTTGTTCTTTATTTTTCGGCCTGTCCTGACCTGTTTCTTCTTGAAATGAAGACTGGATGATGTTTTTCAATTTTTAAAATTTTTTTTCATTTATTTTTTAATTTTCCAACTCGGGTCGGGTACGAACAGATAGGAAGGAAATTTTTTTTGTTCTCTATTTTTCGGCCTGTCCTGACCCGTTTCGTCTTGAAATGAAGACTGGATGATGTTTTTTAATTTTTAAAATTTTTCTTCATTTATTTTTGAATTTTCTAACTCGGTTCAAGTTCGAACAAATAGGAATGAAATTTTTTTTGTTCTCTATTTTTCGGCCCGCCTGACCCGTTTCGTCTTGAAACGAAGCCTGGATGATGTTTTGTAATTTTTAAAATTGTTTTGCATTTATTTTTGAATTTTCTAACTCGGGTCGGGTTCGAACGGATAGGATGCAAAATTTTTTTTGTTCTCTATTTTTCGGCCTGTCCTAACCCGTTTCGTCTTGAAATGATGCCTGGATGATGTTTTTTAATTTTTAAAATTTTTTTGCATTTATTTTTGAATTTTCTAACCCGGGTTGGGTTCGAACGGATAGGAATGAAATTTTTTTTGTTCTCTATTTTTCGGCCTGTCCTGACTCGTTTCATATTGAATTGAAGCCTGGATGATGTTTTTTAATTTTTAAAATTTTTTTTCATTTCATTTTGAATTTTCTAACTCGGGTCGGGTTCGAACGGTTAGGAAATTTTTTTTTTATTCTCTATTTTTCGGCCTGTCATCACTCATTTCGTTTTGAAATGAAACCTGGATGATGTTTTTTAATTTTTAGAATTTTTTTGCATTTATTTTTGAATTTTCTAACTCGGGCCGGTTTCGAACGGATAGGAAGGAAAATTTTTTTGGTCTCTATTTTTCGGCCTGTTCTGACCCGTTTCGTCTTGAAATGTAGCCCGGATGAAGTTTTTTAAATTTTAGAATTTTGTTGTATTTATATTTGAATTTTCTAACTCAGGTCGGGTTCTAATGGATAGGAAGGAAATTTTTTTTGTTCTCTATTTTTCGGCCTGTCCTGACCCGTTTCGTCTTGAAATGAAGCCTGGATGATGTTTTTAAATTTTTAAAATTTTTTTGCATTTATTTATGAATTTTCTAACTCGGGTCGGGTTCGAACGGATAGGATGGAAATTTTTTTTGTTCTCTATTTTTCAGCCTGTCCTGACCCGTTTCGTCTTGAACTGAAGCCTGGATGATGTTTTTTAATTTTTTAAATTTTTTTAGATTTATTTTTGAATTTTCAAACTCGGGTCGGGTTCGAACGGATAGGAAGGAAATTATTTTTGTTATCTATTTTTCGGCCTGTCTTGGCCCGTTTCGTCTTGAAATGAAGCCCGGACGATTTTTTTTAATTTTTAAAATTTTTTTGCATTTATATTTGCATTGTCGAATTCAGGTCGGGTTCGAACGGATAGGAAGGAAATTTTTTTTGTTCTCTATTTTTCGTCCTGTCCTAACCCGTTTCATCTTGAAATGAAGCCTGGATGATGTTTTTTAATTTTTAAAATTTTTTTGCATTTATTTATGAATTTTCTAACTCGGGTCGGGTTCGAACGGATAGGAAGGAAATTTTTTTTTTTCTCTATTTTTCAGCCTGTCCTGACGCGTTTCGTCTTGAACTGAAGCCTGGATGATGTTTTTTAATTTTAAAAATTTTCTTGCATTTATTTTTGAATTTTCTAACTCGGGTAGGGTACGAACGGATAGGAAGGAAATTATTTTTGTTCTCTATTTTTCAGCCTGTCCTTGCCCGTTTCGTCTCGAAATGAAGCTTGGATGATGTTTTTTAATTTTTGAAATTTTTTTGCATTTATTTTTGAATTTTCTAACTCGGGTCGGGTTCGAACGGATAGGAAGGAAATTATATTTGTTCTCTATTTTTCGGCCTATCCTAGCCCATTTCGTCTTGAAATGAAGCCAGGATGATGTTTATTAATTTTTAAAATTTTTTTGCATTTATTTTTGAATTTTTTAACTCGGGTCGGGTTCGAACGAATAGGAAAGAAATTTTTTTTGTTCTCTATTTTTCGGCCTGCCCTGATCCGTTTCGTCTTTAAATTAGGCCTGGATGATGTTTTTTAATTTTTAGAATTTTTTTCAATTTATTTTTGAATTTTTTTACTCGGGTCTGGTTCGAACGGATAGGAAGGAAGTTTTTTTCCTTCTCTATTTTTCGGCCTGTCTTCACCCGTTTCGTCTTGAAATGAAACCTGGATGATGTATTTTAATTTTTAGAATTTTTTTGCATTTATTTTTGAATTTTCTAGCTCTGGTCGAGTTCGAACTGATAGGAAGGAAATTTTTTTTGGTCTCTATTTTTCGGCCTGCCTTGACCCGTTTCGTCTTGAAATGAAGACTGGATGATGTTTTTTAATTTTTAGAATTTTTTTGCATTTATATTTGAATTTTCTAACTCGGGTCGGGTTCGAACGGATAGGAAGGAGTTCCTTCTCTATTTTTCGGCCTGTCTTCACCCGTTTCGTCTTGAAATGAAACCTGGATGATGTTTTTTAATTTTTAGAATTTTTTTCCATTTATATTTGAATTTTCTAACTCGGGTCGGGTTCGAACGGATAGGAAGGAAATTTTTTTTCTTCTCTATTTTTCGACCTGTCCTAACCCGTTTCGTCTTGAAATGAAGCCTGGATGATATCTTTTAATTTTTAAAATTTTTTTGCATTTATTTTTTAATTTTCTAACTCGGCTCTGGTTCGTACGGATAGGAAGGAAATTCTTTTTGTTCTTTATTTTTCGGCCTGTCCTGACCCGTTTCATATTGAAATGAAGCCTGGACGATATTTTTTAATTTTTAAACTTTATTGCATTTCTTTTTGAATTTTCTAACTCGGGTCGGGTTCGAACGGATAGGAAAGAAATTCTTTTTATTCTCTATTTTTCGGCCTGTCTTCACCCGTTTCGTCTTGAAATGAAACCTGGATGATGCTTTTTAATTTTTAAAATTTTAGTGCATTTATTTTTGAATTTTTTAACTTGGGTCGGGTTCGAACGGATAGGAATGAAATTTTTTTTGTTCTCTATTTTTCGGCCTGTCCTGACCCATTTCGTCTTGAAATGAAGCCTGGATGATGTTTTTTAATTTTTAAAATTTTATTGCATTTATTTTTGAATTTTCTAACTCAGGTTGTGTTCGAACGAATAGAAAAGAAATTTTTTTTGTTCTCCATTTTTCGGCCTGTCCTGACCCGTTTCGTCTTGAAATTAAGACTGGATAATTATTTTTTAATTTTTAAAATTTTTTTACATTTATTTTTGAATTTTCTAACTGGGGTCCGGTTCTAACCCATAGGAATGAAATTTTTTTTTGTTCTCTATTTTTCGGCTTGTCCTGGCCCGTTTCATCTTGAAATGAAGCCTGAATGATGTTTTTTAATTTGTAAAATTTTTTTGCACTTATTTTTGAATTTTCTAACTCGGGTTAGGTTCGAACGGATTGGAACGAAATTTTTTTTGTTCTCTATTTTTCGGCCTGTCCTGACCAGTTTCATTCTTAAATGTAGCCTAGATGATATTTTTTAATTTTTACAAATTTTTTGCACTAATTTTTGAATTTTCTAACTCGGGTCCGATTTGAACGGATAGGAAGGAAATTATTTTTGTTCTCTATTTTTTGACCTGTCCTGGCCCGTTTCGTCTTGACATGAAGCCTGGATGATGTTTTTTAATTTTTAGAATTTTTTAACATTTATTTTTGAATTCTGTAACTCGGGTCGGGTTCGAAAGGATAGGAAAGAAATTTTTTTTATTCTCTATTTATCGGCCTGTCTTCACCTGTTTCGTCTTGAAATGAAACCTGGATGATGTTTTTTAATTTTTAGAATTTTTTTGCATTTATATTTGAATTTTCTAACTCGGGTTCGAACGAATAGGAAAGAAATTTTTTTTGTTCTCTATTTTTCGGCCTGCCCTGATCCGTTTCGTCTTGAAATTAGGCCTGGATGATGTTTTTTAATTTTTAGAAGTTTTTTTCCTTCTCTATTTTTCGGCCTGTCTTCACCCGTTTCGTCTTGAAATGAAACCTGGATGATGTATTTTAATTTTTAGAATTTTTTTGCATTTATTTTTGAATTTTCTAGCTCTGGTCGAGTTCGAACTGATAGGAAGGAAATTTTTTTTGGTCTCTATTTTTCGGCCTGCCTTAACCCGTTTCGTCTTGAAATGAAGACTGGATGATGTTTTTTAATTTTTAGAATTTTTTTGCATTTATATTTGAATTTTCTAACTCGGGTCGGGTTCGAACGGATAGGAAGGAGTTCCTTCTCTATTTTTCGGCCTGTCTTCACCCGTTTCGTCTTGAAATGAAACCTGGATGATGTTTTTTAATTTTTAGAATTTTTTTCCATTTATTTTTTAATTTTCTAACTCGACTCTGGTTCATACGGATAGGAAGGAAATTCTTTTTGTTCTTTATTTTTCGGCCTGTCCTGACCCGTTTCATATTGAAATGAAGCCTGGACGATGTTTTTTAATTTTTAAAATTTTATTGCATTTTTTTTGAATTTTCTAACTCGGGTCGGGTTCGAACGGATAGGAAGGAAATTTTTTTTTCTTCTCTATTTTTCGACCTGTCCTAACCCGTTTCTTCTTGAAATGAAGCCTGGATGATATTTTTTAATTTTTAAAATTTTTTTGCATTTATTTTTTAATTTTCTAACTCGACTCTGGTTCATACGGATAGGAAGGAAATTCTTTTTGTTCTTTATTTTTCGGCCTGTCCTGACCCGTTTCATATTGAAATGAAGCCTGGACGATGTTTTTTAATTTTTAAAATTTTATTGCATTTTTTTTGAATTTTCTAACTCGGGTCGGGTTCGAACGGATAGGAAAGAAATTCTTTTTATTCTCTATTTTTCGGCCTGTCTTCACCCGTTTCGTCTTGAAATGAAACCTGGATGATGCTTTTTAATTTTTAAAATTTTAGTGCATTTATTTTTGAATTTTTTAACTTGGGTCGGGTTCGAACGGATAGGAATGAAATTTTTTTTGTTCTCTATTTTTCGGCCTGTCCTGACCCGTTTCGTCTTGAAATGAAGCCTGGATGATGTTTTTTAATTTTTAAAATTTTATTGCATTTATTTTTGAATTTTCTAACTCAGGTTGTGTTCGAACGAATAGAAAAGAAATTTTTTTTGTTCTCCATTTTTCGGCCTGTCCTGATCCGTTTCGTCTTGAAATTAAGCCTGGATCATGTTTTTTTAATTTTTAAAATTTTTTTACATTTATTTTGAATTTTCTAACTCGGGTCCGGTTCTAACCCATAGGAATGAAATTTTTTTTTGTTCTCTATTTTTCGGCTTGTCCTGACCCGTTTCATCTTGAAATGAAGCCTGAATGATGTTTTTTAATTTTTAAAATTTTTTTGCACTTATTTTTGAATTTTCTAACTCGGGTTAGGTTCGAACGGATTGGAACGAAATTTTTTTTGTTCTCTATTTTTCGGCCTGTCCTGACCAGTTTCATTCTTAAATGTAGCCTAGATGATATTTTTTAATTTTTACAATTTTTTTGCACTAATTTTTGAATTTTCTAACTCGGGTCCGGTTTGAACGGATAGGAAGGAAATTATTTTTGTTCTCTATTTTTTGACCTGTCCTGACCCGTTTCGTCTTGACATGAAGCCTGAATGATGTTTTTTAATTTTTAGAATTTTTTAACATTTATTTTTGAATTCTGTAACTCGGGTCGGGTTCGAAAGGATAGGAAAGAAATTTTTTTTATTCTCTATTTATCGGCCTGTCTTCACCTGTTTCGTCTTGAAATGAAACCTGGATGATATTTTCTAATTTTTAGAATTTTTTTGCATTTATATTTGAATTTTCTAACTCAGGTCGGGTTCGAACGGATTGGAAGGAAATTTTTTTTATTCTCTATTTTTTGACCTGTCCTGACCCGTTTCGTCTTGAAATGAAGCCTGGATGATGTTTTTTAATTTTTAAATTTTTTTTTGCATTTGTTTTTGAATTTTCTAACTCGGGATTGGTTCGAACAGATAGGAAGGAATTTTTTTTTGTTCTCTATTTTTCGGCCTGTCCTGACCCGTTTCGTCTTGAAATAAAGCCTGGATGATGTTTTTTAATTTTCAAAATTTTTTTGCATTTATTTTTAAATTTTCTAACTCGGGTCTGCTTTGAGCGGATAGGAAGGAAATTATTTTTGTTCTCTATTTTTCGGCCTATCCTGGCCCGTTTCGTCTTGAAACGAAGCCTGGATGATGTTTTTTAATTTTTAGAATTTTTTTGCATTTATTTTTGAATTCTGTAACTCGGGTCGGGTTCGAACGGATAGGAAAGCAATTTTTTTTATTCTCTATTTTTCGGCCTGTCTTCACCCGTTTCGTCTTGAAAGGAAACCTGGATGATGTTTTTTAATTTTTAGAATTTTTTTGCATTTATATTTGAATTTTCTATCTCTGGTCGGGTTCGAATGAATAGGAAGGAAATTTGACTTGTTCTGACCCGTTTCGTCTTGAAATGAAGCCTGGATGATATTTTTTAATTTTTAAAAATTGATTGCATTTATTTTTGAATTTTCTAACTCGGCTCTGGTTCGAACAGATTGGAAGGAAATTCTTTTTGTTCTTTATTTTTCGGCCTGTCCTGACCTGTTTCTTCTTGAAATGAAGACTGGATGATGTTTTTTAATTTTTAAAATTTTTTTTCATTTATTTTTTAATTTTCAAACTCTGGTCGGGTACGAACTGATAGGAAGGAAATTTTTTTTGTTCTCTATTTTTCGGCCTGTCCTGACCCGTTTCGTCTTGAAATGAAGCCTGGATGATGTTTTTTAATTTTTAAAATTTTTCTGCATTTATTTTTGAATTTTCTAACTCGGTTCAAGTTCGAACAAATAGGAATGAAATTTTTTTTGTTCTCTATTTTTCGGCCTGCCTGACCCGTTTCGTCTTGAAACGAAGCCTGGATGATGTTTTGTAATTTTTAAAATTTTTTTGCATTTATTTTTGAATTTTCTAACTCGGGTCGGGTTCGAACGGATAGGATGCAAAATTTTTTTTGTTCTCTATTTTTCGGCCTGTCCTAACCCGTTTCGTCTTGAAATGATGCCTGGATGATGTTTTTTAATTTTTAAAATTTTTTTGCATTTATTTTTGAATTTTCTAACCCGGGTTGGGTTCGAACGGATAGGAATGAAATTTTTTTTGTTCTCTATTTTTCGGCCTGTCCTGACTCATTTCATATTGAATTGAAGCCTGGATGATGTTTTTTAATTTTTAAAATTTTTTTTCATTTCTTTTTGAATTTTCTAACTCGGGTCGGGTTCGAACGGTTAGGAAATTTTTTTTTTTTTATTCTCTATTTTTCGGCCTGTCATCACTCGTTTCGTTTTGAAATGATACCTGGATGATGTTTTTTAATTTTTAGAATTTTTTTGCATTTATTTTTGAATATTCTAACTCGGGCCAGTTTCGAACGGATAGGAAGGAAAATTTTTTTGGTCTCTATTTTTCGACCTGTTCTGACCCGTTTCGTCTTGAAATGTAGCCCGGATGAAGTTTTTTAAATTTTAGAATTTTGTTGTATTTATATTTGAATTTTCTAACTCAGGTCGGGTTCCAATGGATAGGAAGGAAATTTTTTTTGTTCTCTATTTTTCGGCCTGTCCTGACCCGTTTCGTCTTGAAATGAAGCCTGGATGATGTTTTTTAATTTTTAAAATTTTTTTGCATTGATTTTTGAATTTTCTAACTCGGGTCAGGTTCGAACGGATAGGAATGAAATTTTTTTTGTTCTCTATTTTTCTGCCTGTCCTGACCCGTTTCGTCTTCAAATTAAGCCAGGATGATATTTTTTAATTTTTAGAGTTTTTTGCATTTATTTTTGAATTTTCTAACTCGGATTTGGTTCGAACGGATAGGCAGAAAATTATTTTTGTTCTCTATTTTTCGGCCAGTCCTGGCCCGTTTCATCTTGAAATGAAATCTGGATGATATTTTTTAATTTTTAAAATTTTTTTGCATTTACTTTTGAATTTTCTAACTCGGGTCAGGTTCGAACGGATAGGTATGAAATTTTTTTTGTTCTCTATTTTTAGGCCTATCCTGACCCGTTTCATCTTGAAATGTAGCCTGGATGATGTTTTTTAATTTTAACAATTTTTTTTGCATTTATTTTTGAATTTTCTAACTCGGGTCTGGTTTGAACGGATAGGAAGGAAATTATTTTTGTTCTCTATTTTTCGGCCTATCCTGGCCCGTTTCGTCTTGAAATGAAGCCCATATGATGTTTTTTAATTTTTAGAATTTTTTTGCATTTATTTTTGAATTCTGTAACTCGGGTCGGGTTCGAACGGATAGGAAAGAAATTTCTTTAATTCTCTATTTTTCGGCCTGTCTTCACCCGTTTCGTCTTGAAATGAAACATGGACGATGTTTTTTAATTTTTAGAATTTTCTTGCATTTATATTTGAATTTTCTAACTCGGGTCGGGTTCCAACGGATTGGACGGAAATTTTTTTTGTTCTCTCTTTTTTGACCTATCCTGACCCGTTTCGTCTTGAAATGAAGCCTGGATGATGTTTTTTAATTTTTAAAATTCTTTTGCATTTATTTTTGAATTTTCTAACTCGGGTCTGGTTCGAACGGATAGGGAGGAAATTTTTTTTGTTCACTATTTTTCGGCCTGTCCTGACCCGTTTCGTCTTGAAATGAAGCCTGGACGATGTTTTTTAATTTTTAAAATTTTTTTGCATTTATGTTCGAATTTTCTAACTCGGGTCTGCTTTGAACAGACAGGAAGGAAATTATTTTTGTTCTCTATTTTTCGGCCTGTCCTGGCCCGTTTCGTCTTGAAACGAAGCCTGGATGATGTTTTTTAATTTTTAGAATTTTTTTGCATTTATTTTTGAATTCTGTAACTCGGGTCGGGTTCGAACGGATAGGAAAGAAATTTTTTTAATTCTCTATTTTTCGGCCTGTCTTCACCCGTTTCGTCTTGAAATGAAACATGGACGATGTTTTTTAATTTTTAGAATTTTTTTGCATTTATGTTTGAATTTTCTAACTCGGGGCGGGTTCGAACGGATTGGATTGAAATTTTCTTTGTTCTCTCTTTTTCGACCTGTCCTGACCCGTTTCGTCTTGAAATGAAGCCTGGATGATGTTTTTTAATTTTTAAAATTTTTTTGCATTTATTTTTGAATTTTCTAACTCGGGTCTGGTTCGAACGGATAGGGAGGATATTTTTTTTGTTCTCTATTTTTCGGCCTGTCCTGACCCGTTTCAACTTGAAATGAAGCCTGGACGATGTTTTTTAATTTTCAAAATTTTTTTGCATTTATTTTTGAATTTTCTAACTCGGGTCTGCTTTGAACGGATTGGAAGGAAATTATTTTTGTTCTCTCTTTTTCTGCCTGTCCTAGCCCGTTTCGTCTTGAAACGAAGCCTGGATGATGTTTCTCAATTTTTAGAATTTTTTTGCATTTATTTTTGAATTCTGTAACTCGGGTCTGGTTCGAACGGATAGGAAATAAATTTTTTTATTCTCTATTTTTCGGCCTGTCTTCACCAGTTTCGTCTTGAAATGAAACCTGGATGATGTTTTTTAATTTTTAGAATTTTTTTGCATTTACTTTTGAATTTTCTAACTCCGGTCGGGTTCGAACGAATGGGAAAGAAATTTTTTTTGTCCTCTATTTTTCGGCCTGTACTGACCCATTTCGTCCTGAAATTAAGCCGGGATGATGTTTTTTAATTTGTAGAATTTTTTTGCATTTATTTTTGAATTTTCTAACTCGGGTCTGGTTCGAACGTATAGGAAGGAAATTATTTTTGTTCTCTATTTTTCGGCCTGTTTTGGCCTGTTTCGTCTTGAAATGAAACCTGGATGATGTTTTTTATTTTTAAAACTTTTTTGCATTTATTTTTGTATTTTCTAACTCGTGTCGGGTTCGAACGGATAGGAAGGAAATTTTTTTTCTTCTCTATTTTTCGGCCTGTCTTCACCCGTTTTGTCGTGAAATGAAACCTGGATGATGTTTTATAATTTTTAGAATTTTTTTGCATTTATTTTTGAATTTTCTAACTCGGGTTGGGTTCGAACGGATAGGAAGGAAATTTTTTTTCTTCTCTATTTTTCGACATGTCTTCACTCGTTTCTTCTTGAAATGAAACCTGGATGATGTTTTTTAATTTTTAGAATTTTTTTTATTTGTTTTTGAATTTTCAAACTCGGGTCGGGTTCGAACGGATTTGAAGGAAATTATTTTTGTTCTCTATTTTTCGGCTTGTCCTTGTCCGTTTCGCCTTGAAATGAAGCCTGGATATTGTTTTTTAATTTTTAAAATTTTTTTGCATTTATTTTTGAATTTTGTAACTCGGGTCTGGTTCGAACGGATAGGCAGAAAATTTTTTTTCTTCTCTATTTTTCGGCCTGTCCTGGCCTGTTTCGTCTTGAAATGAAGCCTAGATGATGTTTTTTAATTTTTAGAATTTTTTTGCAGTTATTATTGAATTTTCTAACTCGAGTCTGCTTTGAACGGATAGAAAGGAAATTATTTTTGTTCTCTATTTTTCGGCCTGTCCTGGCCCGTTTCGTCTTGAAACGAAGCCTGGATGAAGTTTTGTAATTTTTGAAAATTTTTTTGCATTTATTTTTGAATTTTCTAACTCGGGTCAGGTTCGAACGGATAGGATGCGAAATTTTTTTTGTTCTCTATTTTTCGGCCTGTCCTAACCCGTTTCGTCTGGAAATGAAGCCTGGATGATGTTTTTTAATTTTTAAAATTTTTTTGCATTTATTTTTGAATTTTCTAACCCGGGTTGGGTTCGAACGGATAGGAATGAAATTTTTTTTGTTCTCTATTTTTCGGCCTGTACTGACCCGTTTCATATTGAAATGAAGCCTAGATGATGTTTTTTAATTTTTAAAATTTTTTTTCATTTTTTTTTGAATTTTCTAACTCGTGTCGGGTTCGAACGGATAGGAAATTTTTTTTTTATTCTCTATTTTTCGGCCTGTCATCACTCGTTTCGTTTTGAAGTTAAACCTGGATGATGTTTTTTAATTTTTAGAATTTTTTTGCATTTATTTTTGAATTTTCTAACTCGGGCCGGTTTCGAACGGATACGAAGGAAATTTTTTTTGGTCTCTATTTTTCGGCTTGTTCTGACCCGTTTCGTCTTGAAATGTAGCCCGGATGAAGTTTTTTAAATTTTAGAATTTTGTTGTATTTATATTTGAATTTTGTAACTAAGGCGGGTTTAAAATGGATAGGAAGGAAATTTTTTTTGTTTTCTATTTTTCGGCCTGTCCTGACCCGTTTCGTCTTGAAATGAAGCCTGGATGATGTTTTTTAATTTTTAAAATTTTTTTGCATTGATTTTTGAATTTTCTAACTCGGGTCAGGTTCGAACGGATAGGAATGAGATTTTTTTTGTTCTCTATTTTTCTGCCTGTCCTGACCCGTTTCGTCTTCAAATTAAGCCTGGATGATGTTTTTTAATTTTTAGAATTTTTTTGCATTTATTTTTGAATTTTCTAACTCGGATCTGGTTCGAACGGATAGGAAGAAAATTATTTTTGTTCTCTATTTTTCGGCCAGTCCTGGTCCGTTTCGTCCTGAAATGAGGCCTGGATGATGTTTTTTAATTTTTAAAATTTTTTTGCATTTACTTTTGACTTTTCTAACTCGGGTCAGGTTCGAACAGATAGGAATGAAATTTCTTTTGTTCTCTATTTTTAGGCCTATCATGACCCGTTTCATCTTGAAATGTAGCCCGGATGTTGTTTTTTAATTTTATCAATTTTTTTTGCATTTATTTTTTAATTTTCTAACTCGGGTCTGGTTTGAACGGATAGGAAGGAAATTATTTTTGTTCTCTATTTTTCGGACAGTCCTAGCCCGTTTCGTCTTGAAATGAAGCCCAGATGATGTTATTTAATTTTTAGAATTTTTTTGCATTTATTTTTTAATTCTGTAACTCGGGTCGGGTTCGAACGGATAGGAAAGAAATTTCTTTAATTGTCTATTTTTCAGCCTGTCTTCACCCGTTTCGTCTTGAAATGAAACATGGACGATGTTTTTTAATTTTTAGAATTTTTTTGCATTTTATATTTGAAATTTGTAAGTCGGGTCGGGTTCCAACGGATTGGAAGGAAATTTTTTTTGTTCTCTCTTTTTCGACCTGTCCTGACCCGTTTCGTCTTGAAATGAAACTTGGACGATGTTTTTTAATTTTTAAAATTTTTTTGCATTTATTTTTGAATTTTCTAAGTCGGGTCTAGTTCGAACGGATAGGGAGAAAATTTTTTTTGTTCTCTATTTTTTGGCCTGTCCTGACCCGTTTCGTCTTGAAATGAAGACTGGACGATGTTTTTTAATTTTTAGAATTTTTTTGCAGTTATTATTGAATTTTCTAACGCAGGTCTGCTTTGAACGGATAGAAAGGAAATTATTTTTGTTCTCTATTTTTCGGCCTGTCCTGGCCTGTTTCGTCTTGAAACGAAGCCTGGATGATGTTTTTTAATTTTTAGAATTTTTTTGCATTTATTTTTGAATTCTGTAACTCGGGTCGGGTTCGAACGGATAGGAAAGAAAATTTTTTTATTCTCTATTTTTCGGCCGGTCTTCACCCGTTTCGTCTCTAAATGAAACCTGGATGATGTTTTTTAATTTTTAGAATTTTTTTGCATTTATATATGAATTTTCTAACTCGGGTCTGGTTCGAACGGATAGGGAGGAAATTTTTTTTGTTCTCTATTTTTCGGCCTGTACTGACCCGTTTCGTTTTGAAATGAAGCTTGGACGATGTTTTTTAATTTTCAAAATTTTTTTGCATTTATTTTTGAATTTTCTAACTCGGGTTTACTTTGAACGGATTGGAAGGAAATTATTTTTGTTCTCTCTTTTTCGGCCTGTCCTGGCCCGTTTCGTCTTGAAACGAAGCCTGGATGATGTTTCTTAATTTTTAGAATTTTTTTGCATTTATTTTTGAATTCTGTAACTCGGGCCTGGTTTGAACGGATAGGAAAGTAAATTTTTTTATTCTCTATTTTTCGTCCTGTTCTCACCCGTTTCGTCTTGAAATGAAACCTGGATGATGTATTTTAATTTTTAGAATTTTTTTGCATTTACTTTTGAATTTTCTAACTCGGGTCGGGTTCGAACGAATGGGAAAGAAATTTTTTTTGTCCTCTATTTTTCGGCCTGTCCTGACCCGTTTCGTCCTGAAATTAAGCCTGGATGATGTTTTCTAATTTGTAGAATTTTTTTGCATTTATTTTTGAATTTTCTAACTCGGGTCTGGTTCGAACGGATAGGAAGGAAATTATGTTTGTTCTCTATTTTTCGGCCTGTTTTGGCCCGTTTCGTCTTGAAATGAAACTTGGATGATGTTTTTATCTTCTCTATTTGTCGGCCTATCTTTGCCCGTTTTGTCTTGAAATGAAACCTGGATGATATTTTATAATTTTTAGAATTTTTTTGCATTTATTTTTGAATTTTCTAACTCGGGTCGGGTTCGAACGGATAGGAAGGAAATTTTTTTTCTTCTCTATTTTTCGGCATGTCTTCACTCGTTTCTTCTTGAAATGAAACCTGGATGATGTTTTTTAATTTTTAGAATTTTTTTTATTTGTTTTTGAATTTTCTAACTCGGGTTGAGTTCGAACGGATAGGAAGGAAATTATTTTTGTTCTCTATTTTTCGGCTTGTCCTTGTCCGTTTCGCCTTGAAATGAAGCCTGGATATTGTTTTTTAATTTTTAAAATTTTTTTGCATTTATTTTTGAATTTTGTAACTCGGGTCGGGTTCGAACGGATAGGCAGAAATTTTTTTTTCTTCTCTATTTTTCGACCTGTCCTGGCCTGTTTCGTCTTGAAATGAAGCCTAGATAATGTTTTTTAATTTTTAGAATTTTTTTGCAGTTATTATTGAATTTTCTAACGCAGGTCTGCTTTGAACGGATAGAAAGGAAATTATTTTTGTTCTCTATTTTTCGGCCTGTCCTGGCCTGTTTCGTCTTGAAACGAAGCCTGGATGATGTTTTTTAATTTTTAGAATTTTTTTGCATTTATTTTTGAATTCTGTAACTCGGGTCGGGTTCGAACGGATAGGAAAGAAAACTTTTTTATTCTCTATTTTTCGGCCGGTCTTCACCCGTTTCGTCTCTAAATGAAACCTGGATGATGTTTTTTAATTTTTAGAATTTTTTTGCATTTATATTTGAATTTTCTAACTCGGGTCGGGTTCGAACGGATTGGAAGGAAATTTTTTTTGTTCTCTATTTTTCGACCTGTCCTGACCCGTTTCGTCTTGAAATGAAGCCTGGATGATATTTTTTAATTTTTAAAATTTTTTTGTATTTATTTTTGAATTTTCTTACTCGGGACTGGTTCGAACAGATAGGAAAGAAATTTTTTTTGTTATCTATTTTTCGGCCTGTCCTGGCCCGTTTCGTCTAGAAATAAAGCCGGGATGATGTTTTTTAATTTTTAAAATTTTTTGCATTTATTTTTGAATTTTCTAACTCGGGTCTACTTTGAAAGGATAGGAAGGAAATTACTTTTGTTCTCTATTTTTCGGCCTGTCCTTGCCCGTTTCGTCTTGGAATGAAGCCTGGATGATGTTTTTTAATTTTTAAAATTTTTTTTGCATTTATTTTTCAATTTTCTAACTCGGGTCGGGTTCGAACGGATAGGAAGTAAATTATTTTTCTTCTCTATTTTTCAGCCAGTCTTCACCCGTTTCATCTTGAAATGAAACCTGGTTGATTTTTTTTAATTTTTAGAATTTTTTTGCATTTATTTTTGAATTTTGTAACTCGGGTCGGATTCGAACGGATAGGAATGAAATTATTTTTGTTCTCTATTTTTCGGCCTGTTTTGTCCCGTTTCGTCTTGAAATTTAACCTGGATGATGTTTTTTAAGTTTTAAAATTATTTTACATTTATTTTTGAATTTTCTAACTCGGGTCGGGTTCGAACAGATAGGAAGGAAATTTTTTTTCTTCTCTATTTTTCAGCCTGTCCTGGCCTGTTTCGTCTTGAAACGAAGCCTGGATGATATTTTTTAATTTTTAGATTTTTTTTGCATTTATTTTTGAATTTTCTAACTCGAGTCGGATTCGAACGGATAGGAAGGAAATTATTTTTGTTCTCTATTTTTCGGCCTGTCCTTGCCCGTTTCGTCTTGGAATGAAGCCTAGATCATGTTTTTTAATTTTTAAAATTTTTTTGCATTTATTTTTTAATTTTCTAACTCGGGTAGGGTTCAAATGGATAAGAAGGAAATTATTTTTGTTCTCTATTTTTCGGCTTGTCCTTGTCCGTTTCGCCTTGAAATGAAGCCTGGATATTGTTTTTTTAATTTTTAAAATTTTTTTGTATTTATTTTTGAACTTTGTAACTCGGGTCGGGTTCGAACGGATAGGACGAAATTTTTTTTTCTTCTCTACTTTTCGGCCTGTCCTGGCCTGTTTCGTCTTGAAACGAAGCCTGGATGATGTTTTGTAATTTTTAGATTTTTTTTTGCATTTATTTTTGAATTTTCTAACTCGGGTCGGATTCGAACGGATAGGAAGGAAATTATTTTTGTTCTCTATTTTTCGGCCTGTCCTTGCCCGTTTCGTCTTGGAATGAAGCCTGGATGATGTTTTTTAATTTTTAAAATTTTTTTGCATTTATTTTTGAATTTTCTAACTCGGGTCGGGTTCAAACGGATAGGAAGGAAATTATTTTTGTTCTTTATTTTTCGGCCTGTCCTTGCCCGTTTCGTCTTGAAATGAAGCCTGGATGATGTTTTTTAATTTTTAAAATTTTTTTGCATTTATTTTCGAATTTTCTAACTCGGGTCGGGTTCGAACGGATAGGAAGGAAATTTTTTTTCCTCTCTATTTTTCGACCAGTCTTCACCCGTTTCGTCTTGAAATGAAACCTGGATGATGTTTTTTACTTTTTCGAATTTTTTTGCATTTATTTTTTAATTTTCTAACTCGGGTCGGGTTCGAACGGATAGAAAGGAAATTATTTTTGTTCACTATTTTTCAGCCTGTCATTGCCCGTTTCGTCTTGAAATGAAGCGTGGATGATGTTTTTTAATTTTTTAAATTTTTTTGCATTTATATTTGAATTTCCTAATTCGGGTCGGGTTTGAACGGATTAGAAGGAAATTATATTTGTTCCCTATTTTTCGACCTGTCCTTGCCCGTTTCGTCTTGAAATGAAACCTGGATGATGTTTTTTAATTTTTAAAATTTTTTTGCATTTATTTTTGAATTTTCTAACTCGGGTCGGGTTCGAACGGATAGGAAGAAAATTTTTTTTCTTCTCTATTTTTCAGCCAGTCTTCACCCGTTTCGTCTTGAAATGAAACTTGGATGATGTTTTTTTAATTTGTATAATTTTTTTGCATTTATTTCTGAATTTTCTAACTCGGGTCGGGTTCGAACGGATAGGAAGGAAATTATTTTTGTTCTCTACTTTTCGGCCTGTTTTGTCCCGTTTCATCTCGAAATGAAACCTGGATGATGTTTTTTAAGGTTTAAAATTTTTTTGCATTTATTTTTGAATTTTCTAACTCGGGTCAGGTTCGAATGGATAGGAAGGAAATTTTTTTTCTTCTCTATTTTCCGGCCTGTCTTCGCCCGTTTCGTCTTGAAATGAAACCTGGATGATGTTTTTTAATTTTTAGAATTTTTTTGCATTTATTTTTGAATTTTCTAACTCGGGTTGGGTTCGAACGGATAGGAAGGAAATTTTTTTTCTTCTCTATTTTTGGGCCTGTCTTCACCCGTTTCGTCTTGAAATGAAACCTGGATGATGTTTTTTAATTTTTAGAATTTTTTTGCATTTGTTTTTGAATTTTCTAACTCGGGTCGGGTTCGAACGGAAAGGAAGGAAATTTTTTTTCTTCCCTATTTTTTGGCCTGTCTTCACCCGTTTCATCTTGAAATGAAACCTGGATGATGTTTTTTAATTTTTAGAATTTTTTTTTATTTGTTTTTGAATTTTCTAACTCAGGTTGAGTTCGAACGGATAGGAAGGAATTTATTTTTGTTCTCTATTTTTCGGCTTGTCCTTGTCCGTTTCGCCTTGAAATGAAGCCTGGATATTGTTTTTTAATTTTTAAAATTTTTTTGCATTTATTTTTGAATTTTGTAACTCGGGTCAGGTTCGAACGGATAGGCAGAAAAATTTTTTTCTTCTCTATTTTTCGGCCTGTCCTGGCCTGTTTCGTCTTGAAATGAAGCCTAGATGATGTTTTTTAATTTTTAGAATTTTTTTGCAGTTATTATTGAATTTTCTAACGCAGGTCTGCTTTGAACGGATAGAAAGGAAATTATTTTTGTTCTCTATTTTTCGGCCTGTCCTGGCCTGTTTCGTCTTGAAACGAAGCCTGGATGATGTTTTTTAATTTTTAGAATTTTTTTGCATTTATTTTTGAATTCTGTAACTCGGGTCGGGTTCGAACGGATAGGAAATAAAATTTTTTTATTCTCTATTTTTTGGCCGGTCTTCACCCGTTTCGTCTCTAAATGAAACCTGGATGATGTTTTTTAATTTTTAGAATTTTTTTGCATTTATATTTGAATTTTCTAACTCGGGCCGGGTTCGAACGGATTGGAAGGAAATTTTTTTTGTTCTCTATTTTTCGACCTGTCCTGACCCGTTTCGTCTTGAAATGAAGCCTGGATGATGTTTTTTAATTTTTAAAATTTTTTTGTATTTATTTTTGAATTTTCTAACTCGGGACTGGTTCGAACAGATAGGAAAGAAATTTTTTTTGTTATCTATTTTTCGGCCTGTCCTAGCCCGTTTCGTCTTGAAATAAAGTCGGGTTGATATTTTTTAATTTTTAAAATTTTTTTGCATTTATTTTTGAATTTTCTAACTCGAGTCTGCTTTGAAAGGATAGGAAGGAAATTATTTTTGTTCTCTATTTTTCGGCCTGTCCTGCCCCGTTTCGTCTTGAAACGAGGCCTGGATGATGTTTTTTAATTTTTTGAATTTTTTTGCATTTATTTTTGAATTCTGCAACTCGGGTCTGGTTCGAACGAATAGGAAAGAAATTTTTTTTATTCTCTATTTTTCGGCCTGTCTTCACCCGTTTCGCCTTGAAATGAAACCTAGATGATGTTTTTTAATTTTTAGAATTTTTTTGCATTTATTTTTGAATTCTGTAACTCGGGTCGGGTTCGAACGGATAGTGAAAGTTCGAAAACGTGTACAAAACACCTTTGAACGTTTAGACCCCCAAATTACAACTTAACCAATTCAAGCAATATGTCAAACAACTAGTGTGCGGGAACTTAACATATGCTATAATATGAAATTGGTTAAAAACTATCTAAGCCAAAACAGAATAAAATCCACAGCAGATAATATAAAGGCAAAGATAGAGTGGAAGGAAGATGCAAACACAAAGACAACACGCGATGTGTTATCGAAGAGGAAACCGAAGCCCTCGGCGTAAAACCTCTCCGCCGCCCTCCAAGCGGTAAACAATCCACTAGAAAATACAGTTGGGATACAAGGACAGCAATAGACCCTCCAAGCCTAATCTACCCAGTGCACCTAAGCCCTCCAAGCTTCTTGCTCCAACGAGGTTGCGCCGAACTTTTTTCTTTTCTAGCTTCCCGGATTCCGCTACTAAACCGTAGCATCAACCAATGAAGATTGGTTCCTTCCTAACTGCTTCCCAGAAACCCAAACAGCTGTCTCACAATGATGATGATGGTGAGAACCAGGTTTGGTATAATGCCTCTCAAGGATTTGACAATGGACAGGAAGAGAGTTGAGGAATTTGAAGAGACTCTAAGGTATAGATTGTGGGTGAAACAATCTGTTTTTCTTTAGGGTTTCTCTCTCAAAATTCTCTCTGGAAGCTCTCTTTCAATCGTGGGTAAAAGGGGTATTTATACTGGAGTGGGAGAGGAATGTGAAACGTCAGGTTTTACAAAACAGGGGTGGCTCACGGCTCGACCTCGCGGCTTGACTAAGTCGCGAGATCCAGTCGCGAGTTAACCGTATAGCCAGTTGTCCTGTTTTGTCCTGTAGTGCTCCAGCTAGCATGACTGTTCATCTTCCAACATGCTTGGCACGTGTGCTGCTTCTGGCGGCTTGCAGCAGCGAGTCACCCGCGAGTCCCAGCCGCGAGTTTCTGTTTTCTTGCACACTCTTGAGCAATCTTCACTCTATCTCACTCACTACCCTTACAACAAACCCACCTAAATACAGGGTTACAAAATGCTGAATTACAAGCAAATTTGGCACGGAATAAAGCCAATTAGTTGGTTGAATAAATTCAACCTTAAAAATAGGAAAGTAAATTTTTTTATTCTCTATTTTTCGGCCTGTCTTCACCCGTTTCGTCTTGAAATGAAACCTGGATGATGTTTTTTCATTTTTAGAATTTTTTTACATTTATTTTTGAATTTTCTAGCTCGGGTCGGATTCGAACAAATAGGAAGGAAATTATTTTTGTTCTCTATTTTTCGGCCTGTTCTTGCCCGTTTCGTCTTGGAATGAAGCCTGGATGATGTTTTTTAATTTTTAAAATTTTTTTTGCATTTATTTTTGAATTTTCTAACTCGGGTCGGGTTCGAACGGATAGGAAGTAAATTATTTTTCTTCTCTATTTTTCAGCCAGTCTTCACCCGTTTCGTCTTGAAATGAAACCTGGATGATGTTTTTTTAATTTTTAGAATTTTTTTGCATTTATTTTTGAATTTTCTAACTCGGGTCGAATTCGAACGGATAGGAATGAAATTATTTTTGTTCTCTATTTTTCGGCCTGTTTTGTCCCGTTTCGTCTTGAAATTTAACCTGGATGATGTTTTTTAAGTTTTAAAATTATTTTACATTTATTTTTGAATTTTCTAACTCGGGTCGGGTTCGAACGGATAGGAAGGAAATTTTTTTTCTTCTCTATTTTTCGGCCTGTCTTGGCCTGTTTCGTCTTGAAACGAAGCCTGGATGATATTTTTAAATTTTTAGATTTTTTTTGCATTTATTTTTGAATTTTCTAACTCGAGTCGGATTCGAACGGATAGGAAGGAAATTATTTTTGTTCTCTATTTTTCGGCCTGTCCTTGCCCGTTTCGTCTTGGAATGAAGCCTAGATCATGTTTTTTAATTTTTAAAATTTTTTTGCATTTATTTTTTAATTTTCTAACTCGGGTAGGGTTCAAACGGATAGGAAGGAAATTATTTTTGTTCCCTATTTTTCGGCTTGTCCTTGTCCGTTTCGCCTTGAAATGAAGCATGGATATTGTTTTTTTAATTTTTAAAATTTTTTTGTATTTATTTTTGAACTTTGTAACTCGGGTCGGGTTCGAACGGATAGGACGAAATTTTTTTTTCTTCTCTACTTTTCGGCCTGTCCTGGCCTGTTTCGTCTTGAAACGAAGCCTGGATGATGTTTTGTAATTTTTAGATTTTTTTTTGCATTTATTTTTTAATTTTCTAACTCGGGTCGGGTTCGAACGGATAGGAAGGAAATTATTTTTGTTCACTATTTTTCAGCCTGTCATTGCCCGTTTCGTCTTGAAATGAAGCGTGGATGATGTTTTTTAATTTTTAAAATTTTTTTGCATTTATTTTTGAATTTCCTAACTCGGGTCGGGTTCGAACGGATAGGAAGGAAATTATTTTTGTTCTCTATTTTTCGGCCTGTCCTTGCCCGTTTCGTCTTGAAATGAAGCCTGGATGATGTCTTTTAATTTTTAAAATTTTTTTGCATTTATTTTCGAATTTTCTAACTCGGGTCGGGTTCGAACGGATAGGAAGGAAATTTTTTTTCCTCTCTATTTTTCGGCCAGTCTTCACCCGTTTCGTCTTGAAATGAAACCTGGATGATGTTTTTTACTTTTTCGAATTTTTTTGCATTTACTTTTTAATTTTCTAACTCGGGTCGGGTTCGAACGGATAGGAAGGAAATTATTTTTGTTCACTATTTTTCAGCCTGTCATTGCCCGTTTCGTCTTGAAATGAAGCGTGGATGATGTTTTTTAATTTTTAAAATTTTTTTGCATTTATTTTTGAATTTCCTAACTCGGGTCGGGTTTGAACGGATTGGAAGGAAATTATATTTGTTCCCTATTTTTCGACTTGTCCTTGCCCGTTTCGTCTTGAAATGAAGCCTGGATCATATTTTTTAATTTTTAAAATTTTTTTGCATTTATTTTTGAATTTTCTAACTCGGGTCGGGTTCGAACGGATAGCAAGAAAATTTTTTTTCTTCTCTATTTTTCAGCCAGTCTTCACCCGTTTCGTCTTGAAATGAAACTTGGATGATGTTTTTTTAATTTTTAGAATTTTTTTGCATTTATTTCTGAATTTTCTAACTCGGGTCGGGTTCGAACGGATTGGAAGGAAATTATTTTTGTTCTCTATTTTTCGGCCTGTTTTGTCCCGTTTCGTCTCGAAATGAAACCTGGATGATGTTTTTTAAGGTTTAGAATTTTTTTGCATTTGTTTTTGAATTTTCTAACTCGGGTCGGGTTCGAACGGAAAGGAAGGAAATTTTTTTTCTTCCCTATTTTTTAGCCTGTCTTCACCCGTTTCCTCTTGAAATGAAACCTGGATGATGTTTTTTAATTTTTAGAATTTTTTTGCATTTGTTTTTGAATTTTCTAACTCTGGTCGGGTTCGAACGGATAGGAAAGAAATTATTTTTGTTCACTATTTTTCAGCCTGTCATTGCCCGTTTCGTCTTGAAATGATGCCTGGATGATGTTTTTTAATTTTTAGAATTTTTTTGCATTTATTTTTGAATTTTCTAACTCGGGTCGGGATCAAACGGATACGAAGGAAATTATTTTTGTTCTCTATTTTTCGGCTTGTTCTTTCCCGTTTCGCCTTGAAATGAAGCCTGGATGATGTTTTTTAATTTTTACAATTTTTTTGCATTTATTTTTGAATTTTCTAACTCGGGTCGGGTTCGAACGGATAGGAAGGAAATTATTTTTGTTCCCTATTTTTCGGCTTGTCCTTGCCCGTTTCGTCTTGGAATGAAGTCTGGATGATGTTTTTTAATTTTTACAATTTTTTTGCATTTATTTTTGAATTTTCTAACTCGGGTCGAGTTCGAACGGATAGGAAGGAAATTATTTTTGTTCTCTATTTTTCGGCCTGTCCTTGCCAGTTTCGTCTTGAAATGAAGCCTGGATGATGTTTTTTAATTTTTAAAATTTTTTTGCATTTATTTTCGAATTTTCTAACTCGGGTCGGGTTCGAACGGATAGGAAGGAAATATTTTTTCCTCTCTATTTTTCGGCCAGTCTTCACCCGTTTCGTCTTGAAATGAAACCTGGTTGATGTTTTTTAGTTTTTCGAATTTTTTTGCATTTATTTTTTAATTTTCTAACTCGGGTCGGGTTCGAACGGATAGGAAGGAAATTATTTTTGTTCACTATTTTTCAGCCTGTCATTACCCGTTTCATCTTGAAATGAAGCGTGGATGATGTTTTTTAATTTTTTAAATTTTTTTGCATTTATTTATGAATTTCCTAACTCGGGTCGGGTTTGAACGGATTGGAAGGAAATTATATTTATTCCCTATTTTTCGACCTGTCCTTGCCCGTTTCGTCTCGAAATGAAGCCTGGATAATATTTTTTAATTTTTAAAATTTTTTTGCATTTATTTTTGAATTTTCTAACTCGGGTCGGGTTCGAACGGATAGGAAGAAAATTTTTTTTCTTCTCTATTTTTCAGCCAGTCTTCACCCGTTTTGTCTTGAAATGAAACTTGGATGATGTTTTTTTAATTTTTAGAATTTTTTTGCATTTATTTCTGAATTTTCTAACTCGGGTCGGGTTCGAACGGATAGGAAGTAAATTATTTTTGTTCTCTATTTTTCGGCCTGTTTTGTCCCGTTTCGTCTCGAAATGAAACCTGGATGATGTTTTTTAAGGTTTTGAATTTTTTTGCATTTGTTTTTGAATTTTCTAACTCGGGTCGGGTTCGAACGGAAATGAAGGAAATTTTTTTTCTTCCCTATTTTTTGGCCTGTCTTCACCCGTTTCGTCTTGAAATGAAACCTGGATGATGTTTTTTAATTTTTAGAATTTTTTTGCATTTGTTTTTGAATTTTCTAACTCTGGTCGGGTTCGAACGGATAGGAAAGAAATTATTTTTGTTCACTATTTTTCAGCCTGTCATTGCCCGTTTCCTCTTGAAATGATGCCTGGATGATGTTTTTTAATTTTTAGAATTTTTTTGCATTTATTTTTGAATTTTCTAACTCGGGTCGGGATCGAACGGATACGAAGGAAATTATTTTTGTTCTCTATTTTTCGGCTTGTTCTTTCCCGTTTCACCTTGAAATGAAGCCTGGATGATGTTTTTTAATTTTTACAATTTTTTTGCATTTATTTTTGAATTTTTTAGCTCGGGTCGGGTTCGAACGGATAGGAAGGAAATTATTTTTGTTCTCTATTTTTCGGCTTGTCCTTGCCCGTTTCGTCTTGGAATGAAGCCTGGAAGATGTTTTTTAATTTTTACAATTTTTTTGCATTTATTTTTGAATTTTCTAACTCGGGTCGGGTTCGAACGAATAGGAAGGAAATTATTTTTGTTCTCTATTTTTCGGCCTGTCCTTGCCCGTTTCGTCTTGAAATGAAGCCTGGATGATGTTTTTTAATTTTTAAAATTTTTTTGCATTTATTTTCGAATTTTCTAACTCGGGTCGGGTTCGAACGGATAGGAAGGAAATATTTTTTCCTCTCTATTTTTCGGCCAGTCTTCACCCGTTTCGTCTTGAAATGAAACCTGGATGATGTTTTTTAGTTTTTCGAATTTTTTTGCATTTATTTTTTAATTTTCTAACTCGGGTCGGGTTCGAACGGATAGGAAGGAAATTATTTTTGTTCTCTATTTTTCGGCCTGTCCTTGCCCGTTTCGTCTTGGAATGAAGCCTGGATGATGTTTTTTAATTTTTAAAATTTTTTTGCATTTATTTTTGAATTTTCTAACTCGGGTCGGGTTCGAACGGATAGGAAGGAAATTATTTTTGTTCTCTATTTTTCGGCCTGTCCTTGCCCGTTTCGTCTTGAAATGAAGCCTGGATGATGTTTTTTAATTTTTAAAATTTTTTTGCATTTATTTTCGAATTTTCTAACTCGGGTCGGGTTCGAACGGATAGGAAGGAAATATTTTTTCCTCTCTATTTTTCGGCCAGTCTTCACCCGTTTCGTCTTGAAATGAAACCTGGATGATGTTTTTTAGTTTTTCGAATTTTTTTGCATTTATTTTTTAATTTTTTAACTCGGGTAGGGTTCGAACGGATAGGAAGGAAATTATTTTTGTTCTCTATTTTTCGGTTTGTCCTTGCCCGTTTCGTCTTGGAATGAAGTCTGGATGATGTTTTTTAATTTTTACAATTTTTTTGCATTTATTTTTGAATTTTCTAACTCGGGTCGGGTTCGAACGGATAGGAAGGAAATTATTTTTGTTCTCTATTTTTCGGCCTGTCCTTGCCAGTTTCGTCTTGAAATGAAGCCTGGATGATGTTTTTTAATTTTTAAAATTTTTTTGCATTTATTTTCGAATTTTCTAACTCGGGTCGGGTTTGAACGGATTGGAAGGAAATTATATTTGTTCCCTATTTTTCGTCCTGTCCTTGCCCGTTTCGTCTCGAAATGAAGCCTGGATGATATTTTTTAATTTTTTTGCATTTATTTTGAATTTTCTAACTCGGGTCGGGTTCGAACGGATAGGAAGAAAATTTTTTTTCTTCTCTATTTTTCAGCCAGTCTTCACCCGTTTCGTCTTGAAATGAAACTTGGATGATGTTTTTTTAATTTTTAGAATTTTTTTGCATTTATTTCTGAATTTTCTAACTCGGGTCGGGTTCGAACGTATAGGAAGAAAATTATTTTATTTCTCTATTTTTTGGCCTGTTTTGTCCCGTTTCGTCTCGAAATGAAACCTGGATGATGTTTTTTAAGGTTTCAATTTTTTTTGCATTTCTTTTGAATTTTCTAACTCGGGTCAGGTTCGAACGGATATGAAGGAAATTTTTTTCTTCTCTATTTTTCGACCTGTCTTCGCCTGTTTCGTCTTGAAATGAAACCTGGATGATATTTTTTAATTTTTAGAATTTTTTTGCATTTATTTTTGAATTTTCTAACTCGGGTCGGGTTCGAACGGAAAGGAAGGAAATTTTTTTTCTTCTCTATTTTTTGGCCTGTCTTCACCCGTTTCGTCTTGAAATGAAACCTGGATGATGTTTTTTAATTTTTAGAATTTTTTTGCATTTGTTTTTGAATTTTCTAACTCTGGTCGGGTTCGAACGGATAGGAAGGAAATTATTTTTGTTCTCTATTTTTCGGCCTGTCATTGCCCGTTTCGTCTTGAAATGAAGCCTGGATGATGTTTTTTAATTTTTAGAATTTTTTTTGCATTTATTTTTGAATTTTCTAACTCGGGTCGGGTTCGAACGGATTGGAAGGAAATTATATTTGTTCCCTATTTTTCGACCTGTCCTTGCCCGTTTCGTCTTGAAATGAAGCCTGGATGATGTTTTTAAATTTTTTAAATTTATTTGCATTTATTTTTTAATTTTCTAACTCGGGTCGGGTTCGAACGGATACGAAGGAAATTATTTTTGTTCTCTATTTTTCGGCTTGTCCTTTCCCGTTTCGCATTGAAATGAAGCCTGGATGATGTTTTTTAATTTTTAAAATTTTTTTGCATTTATTTTCGAAATTTCTAACTCGGGTCGGGTTCAAACGGATAGGAAGTAAATTTTTTTTCTTCTCTATTTTTCGGCCTGTCTTCACCCGTTTCGTCTTGAAATGAAACCTGGATGATGTTTTTTAATTTTTACAATTTTTTTGCATTTATTTTTTAATTTTCTAACTCGGGTTGGGTTCGAACGGATAGGAAGGAAATTTTTTTTCTTCTCTATTTTTGGGCCTGTCTTCACCCGTTTCGTCTTGAAATGAAACCTGGATGATGTTTTTTAATTTTTAGAATTTTTTTTTATTTGTTTTTGAATTTTCTAACTCGGGTCGGGTTCGAACGGAAAGGAAGGAAATTTTTTTTCTTCCCTATTTTTTGGCCTGTCTTCACCCGTTTCATCTTGAAATGAAACCTGGATGATGTTTTTTTAATTTTTAGAATTTTTTTTTATTTGTTTTTGAATTTTCTAACTCGGGTTGAGTTCGAACGGATAGGAAGGAATTTATTTTTGTTCTCTATTTTTCGGCTTGTCCTTGTCCGTTTCGCCTTGAAATGAAGCCTGGATATTGTTTTTTAATTTTTAAAATTTTTTTGCATTTATTTTTGAATTTTGTAACTCGGGTCGGGTTCGAACGGATAGGCAGGAAATTTTTTTTCTTCTCTATTTTTCGGCCTGTCCTGGCCTGTTTCGTCCTAAAACGAAGCCTGGATGATGTTTTTTAATTTTTAAAATTTTTTTGCATTTATTATTGAATTTTCTAACTCGGGTCGGGTTCGAACGGATAGGAAGGAAATTATTTTTGTTCTCTATTTTTCGGCCTGTCCTTGCCCGTTTCGTCTTGGAATGAAGCCTGGACGATGTTTTTTAATTTTTAAAATTTTTTGGCATTTATTTTTGAATTTTCTAACTCGGGTCGGGTTCGAACGGATAAGAAGGAAATTATTTTTGTTCACTATTTTTCAGCCTGTCATTATCCGTTTCGTCTTGAAATGAAGCGTGGATGATGTTTTTTAATTTTTTCAATTTTTTTGCATTTATTTTTGAATTTTCTAACTCGGGTCGGGTTCGAACGGATTGGAAGGAAATTATATTTGTTCCCTATTTTTCGACCTGTCCTTGCCCGTTTCGTCTTGAAATGAAGCCTGGATGATGTTTTTTAATTTTTTTTAACTTTTTTGCATTTATTTTTGAATTTTCTAACTCGGGTCGGGTTCGAACGGATAGGAAGGAAATTATTTTTGTTCTCTTTTTTTCGGCTTGTCCTTTCCCGTTTCGCCTTGAAATGAAGCCTGGATGATGTTTTTTAATTTTTAAAATTTTTTTACATTTATTTTCGAATTTTCTAACTCGGGTCGGGTACGAACGGATAGGAAGGAAATTTTTTTTGTTCTCTATTTTTCGGCCTGTCTTCACCCGTTTCGTGTTGAAATGAAACTTGGATGATGTTTTTTAATTTTTAGAATTTTTTTTGCATTTGTTTTTGAATTTTCTAAATCGGGTCGGGCTCGAACGGATAGGAAGGAAATTATTTTTGTTCTCTATTTTTCGGCCTGTTTTGGCCCGTTTCGTCTTGAAATGAAACCTGGATGATTTTTTTAATGTTTAAAATTTTTTCGCAATTATTTTTTAATTTTCGAACTCGGGTCGGGTTCGAACGGATAGGAAGAAAATTTTTCTTCCTCTCTATTTTTCGGCCTGTCCTGGCCCGTTTCGTCTTGAAACGAAGCCTGGATGATGTTTTTTAATTTTTAGAATTTTTTTGCATTTATTATTGAATTTTCTAACTCGGGTCGGGTTCGAACGGATAGGAAGGAAATTATTTTTGTTCTCTATTTTTCGGCCTGTCCTTGCCCATTTCGTCTTGGAATGAAGCCTGGACGATGTTTTTTAATTTTTAAAATTTTTTGGCATTTATTTTTGAATTTTGTAACTCGGGTCGGGTTCGAACGGATTGGAAAGAAATTATATTTGTTCCCTATTTTTCGACCTGTCCTTGCCCGTTTCGTCTTGAAATGAAGCCTGGATGATGTTTTTACATTTTTTTTTAACTTTTTTGCATTTATTTTTGAATTTTCTAACTCGGGTTGGGTTCGAACGGATAGGAAGGAAATTATTTTTGTTCTCTATTTTTCGGCCTGTCCTTGCCCGTTTTGTCTTGGAATGAAGCCTGGATGATGTTTTTTAATTTTTAAAATTTTTTTGCATTTATTTTTGAATTTTCTAACTTAGGTCGGGTTTGAACGGATAGGAAGTAAATTATTTTTCTTCTCTATTTTTCAGCCAGTCTTCACCCGTTTCGTCTTGAAATGAAACCTGGATGATGTTTTTTTAATTTTTAGATTTTTTTTGCATTTATTTTTGAATTTTCTAACTCGGGTCGGATTCGAACGGATAGGAATGAAATTATTTTTGTTCTCTATTTTTCGGCCTGTTTTGTCCCGTTTCGTCTTGAAATTTAACCTGGACGACGTTTTTTAAGTTTTAAAATTATTTTACATTTATTTTTGAATTTTCTAACTCGGGTCGGGTTCGAACGGATAGGAAGGAAATTTTTTTTCTTCTCTATTTTTCGGCCTGTCCTGGCCTGTTTCGTCTTGAAACGAAGCCTGGATGATATTTTTTAATTTTTAGATTTTTTTTGCATTTATTTTTGAATTTTCTAACTCGGGTCGAATTCGAACGGATAGGAAGGAAATTATTTTTGTTCTCTATTTTTTGGCCTGTCCTTACCCGTTTCTTCTTGGAATGAAGTCTAGATCATGTTTTTTAATTTTTAAAATTTTTTTGCATTTATTTTTTTATTTTCTAACTCGGGTCGGATTCAAACGGATAGGAAGGAAATTATTTTTGTTCTCTATTTTTTGGCTTGTCCTTGTTCGTTTCGCCTTGAAATGAAGCATGGATATTGTTTTTTTAATTTTTAAAATTTTTTTGCATTTATGTTTAAACTTTGTAACTCGGGTCGGGTTCGAACGGATTGGACGAAATTTTTTTTTCTTCTCTACTTTGCGGCCTGTCCTGGCCTGTTTCGTCTTGAAACGAAGCCTGGATGATGTTTTGTAAATTTTAGATTTTTATTTGCATTTATTTTTGAATTTTCTAAATCGGGTCGGATTCGAACGGATAGGAAGGAAATTATTTTTGTTCTCTATTTTTCGGCCTGTCCTTACCCGTTTCGTCTTGGAATGAAGTCTAGATCATGTTTTTTAATTTTTAAAATTTTTTTGCATTTATTTTTTAATTTTCTAACTCGGGTCGGATTCAAACGGATAGGAAGGAAATTATTTTTGTTCTCTATTTTTTGGCTTGTCCTTGTTCGTTTCGCCTTGAAATTATGCATGGATATTGTTTTTTTAATTTTTAAAATTTTTTTGCATTTATTTTTAAACTTTGTAACTCGGGTCGGGTTCGAACGGATAGGACGAAATTTTCTTTTCTTCTCTACTTTGCGGCCTGTCCTGGCCTGTTTCGTCTTGAAACGAAGCCTGGATGATGTTTTGTAAATTTTAGATTTTTATTTGCATTTATTTTTGAATTTTCTAAATCGGGTCGGATTCGAACGGATAGGAAGGAAATTATTTTTGTTCTCTATTTTTCGGCCTGTCCTTGCCCGTTTCGTCTTGGAATGAAGCCTGGATGATGTTTTTTAATTTTTAAATTTTTTTTGCATTTATTTTTGAATTTTCTAACTCGGCTCGGGTTCGAATGGATAGGAAGGAAATTATTTTTGTTCTCTATTTTTCGGCCTGTCCTTGCCCGTTTCGTCTTGGAATGAGGCCTGGATGATGTTTTTTTAATTTTTAAAATTTTTCTTCATTTATTTTCGAATTTTCTAACTCGGGTCGGGTTCGAACGGATAGGAAGGAAATTTTTTTTCCTCTCTATTTTTCGGCTAGTCTTCACCCGTTTCGTCTTGAAATGAAACCTGGATGACGTTTTTTAGTTTTTCGAATTTTTTTGCATTTATTTTTTAATTTTCTAACTCGGGTCGGGTTCGAACGGATAGGAAGGAAATTATTTTTGTTCACTATTTTTCAGCCTGTCATTGCCCGTTTCGTCTTGAAATGAAGCGTGGATGATGTTTTTTAATTTTTTAAGTTTTTTTGTATTTATTTTTGAATTTCCTAACTCGGGTCGGGTTTGAACGGATTGGAAGGAAATTATATTTGGTCCCTATTTTTCGACCTGTCCTTGCCCGTTTCGTCTTGAAATGAAGCCTGGATCATATTTTTTAATTTTTAAAATTTTTTTGCATTTATTTTTGAATTTTCTAACTCGGGTCGGGTTCGAACGGATAGGAAGGAAATTTTTTTTGTTCTCTATTTTTTGGCCTGTCTTCACCCGTTTCGTCTTGAAATGAAACCTGGATGATGTTTTTTTTGCATTTTTTTTGAATTTTCTAACTCTGGTCGGGTTCGAACGGATAGGAAGGAAATTATTTTTGTTCACCATTTTTCAGCCTATCATTGCCCGTTTCGTCTTGAAATGAAGCCTGGATGATGTTTTTTGATTTTTAGAATTTTTTTGCTTTTATTTTTTAATTTTCTAACTCGGGTCGGGTTCGAACGGATTGGAAGGAAATTATATTTGTTCCCTATTTTTCGACCTGTCCCTGTCCGTTTCGTCTTGAAATGAAGCCTGTATGATGTATTTAAATTTTTTAAATTTATTTGCATTTATTTTTTAATTTTCTAACTCGGGTCGGGTTCGAACGGATACGAAGGAAATTATTTTTGTTCTCTATTTTTCGGCTTGTCCTTTCCCGTTTCGCATTGAAATGAAGCCTGGATGATGTTTTTTAATTTTTAAAATTTTTTTGCATTTATTTTCGAAATTTCTAACTCGCGTCGGGTTCAAACGGATAGGAAGTAAATTTTTTTTCTTCTCTATTTTTCGGCCTGTCTTCACCCGTTTCGTCTTGAAATGAAACCTGGATGATGTTTTTTAATTTTTACAATTTTTTTGCAATTGTTTTTGAATTTTCTAAATCCGGTCGGGTTCGAACGGATAGGAAGGAAATTATTTTTGTTCTCAATTTTTCGGCTTGTCCTTGCCCGTTTCACCTTGAAATGAAGCATGGCTGATGTTTTTTAATTTTTAAAATTTTTTTGCATTTATTTTTGAATTTTCTAACTCGGGTCGGGTACGAACGGATAGGAAGGAAATTTTTTTTGTTCTCTATTTTTCGGCCTGTCTTCACCCGTTTCGTCTTGAAATGAAACTTGGATGATGTTTTTTAATTTTTAGAATTTTTTTGCATTTATTTTTGAATTTTCTAACTCGGGTCGGATTCGAACGGATAGGAAGGAAATTATTTTTGTTCTCTATTTTTCGGCCTGTCCTTGCCCGTTTCGTCTTGGAATGAATCCTGGATGATGTTTTTTAGTTTTTAAAATTTTTTTGCATTTATTTTTGAATTTTTTAACTCGGGACGGGTTCGAACGGATAGGAAGGAAATTATTTTTGTTCTCTATTTTTCGGCCTGTCCTTGCCCGTTTCGTCTTTAAATGAAGCCTGGATGATGTTTTTTAATTTTTAAAATTTTTTTGCATTTATTTTCGAATTTTCTAACTCGGGTCGGGTTCGAACGGATAGGAAGGAAATATTTTTTCCTCTCTATTTTTCGGCCAGTCTTCACCCGTTTCGTCTTGAAATGAAACCTGGATGATGTTTTTTAGTTTTTCGAATTTTTTTGCATTTATTTTTTAATTTTCTAACTCGGGTCGGGTTCGAACGGATAGGAAGGAAATTATTTTTGTTCTCTATTTTTCAGCCTGTTTTGTCCCGTTTCGTCTCGAAATGAAACCTGGATGATGTCTTTTAAGGTTTAAAATTTTTTTGCATTTATTTTTGAATTTTCTAACTCGGGTCAGGTTCGAACGGATAGGAAGGAAATTTTTTTTCTTCTCTATTTTTCGGCCTGTCTTCGCCCGTTTCGTCTTGAAATGAAACCTGGATGATGTTTTTTAATTTTTAGAATTTTTTTGCATTTATTTTTGAATTTTCTAACTCGGGTCTGGTTCGAACGGATAGGAAGGAAATTTTTTTTCTTCTCTATTTTTTGGCCTGTCTTCACCCGTTTCGTCTTGAAATGAAACCTGGATGATGTTTTTTAGTTTTTCGAATTTTTTTGCATTTATTTTTTAATTTTCTAACTCGGGTCGGGTTCGAACGGATAGGAAGGAAATTATTTTTGTTCACTATTTTTCAGCCTGTCATTGCCCGTTTCGTCTTGAAATGAAGCGTGGATGATGTTTTTTAATTTTTAAAATTTTTTTGCATTTATTTATGAATTTCCTAACTCGGGTCGGGTTTGAACGGATTGGAAGGAAATTATATTTATTCCCTATTTTTCGACCTGTCCTTGCCCGTTTCGTCTCGAAATGAAGCCTGGATAATATTTTTTAATTTTTAAAATTTTTTTGCATTTATTTTTGAATTTTCTAACTCGGGTCGGGTTCGAACGGATAGGAAGAAAATTTTTTTTCTTCTCTATTTTTCAGCCAGTCTTCACCCGTTTTGTCTTGAAATGAAACTTGGATGATGTTTTTTTAATTTTTAGAATTTTTTTGCATTTATTTCTGAATTTTCTAACTCGGGTCGGGTTCGAACGGATAGGAAGTAAATTATTTTTGTTCTCTATTTTTCGGCCTGTTTTGTCCCGTTTCGTCTCGAAATGAAACCTGGATGATGTTTTTTAAGGTTTTGAATTTTTTTGCATTTGTTTTTGAATTTTCTAACTCGGGTCGGGTTCGAACGGAAAGGAAGGAAATTTTTTTTCTTCCCTATTTTTTGGCCTGTCTTCACCCGTTTCATCTTGAAATGAAACCTGGATGATGTTTTTTAATTTTTAGAATTTTTTTGCATTTGTTTTTGAATTTTCTAACTCTGGTCGGGTTCGAACGGATAGGAAAGAAATTATTTTTGTTCACTATTTTTCAGCCTGTCATTGCCCGTTTCCTCTTGAAATGATGCCTGGATGATGTTTTTTAATTTTTAGAATTTTTTTGCATTTATTTTTGAATTTTCTAACTCGGGTCGGGATCGAACGGATACGAAGGAAATTATTTTTGTTCTCTATTTTTCGGCTTGTTCTTTCCCGTTTCACCTTGAAATGAAGCCTGGATGATGTTTTTTAATTTTTACAATTTTTTTGCATTTATTTTTGAATTTTCTAACCCGGGTCGGGTTCGAACGGATAGGAAGGAAATTATTTTTGTTCTCTATTTTTCGGCTTGTCCTTGCCCGTTTCGTCTTGGAATGAAGCCTGGATGATGTTTTTTAATTTTTACAATTTTTTTGCATTTATTTTTGAATTTTCTAACTCGGGTCGGGTTCGAACGAATAGGAAGGAAATTATTTTTGTTCTCTATTTTTCGGCCTGTCCTTGCCAGTTTCGTCTTGAAATGAAGCCTGGATGATGTTTTTTAATTTTTAAAATTTTTTTGCATTTATTTTCGAATTTTCTAACTCGGGTCGGGTTCGAACGGATAGGAAGGAAATATTTTTTCCTCTCTATTTTTCGGCCAGTCTTCACCTGTTTCGTCTTGAAATGAAACCTGGATGATGTTTTTTAGTTTTTCGAATTTTTTTGCATTTATTTTTTAATTTTCTAACTCGGGTCGGGTTCGAACGGATAGGAAGGAAATTATTTTTGTTCTCTATTTTTCGGCTTGTCCTTGCCCGTTTCGTCTTGGAATGAAGCCTGGATGATGTTTTTTAATTTTTAAAATTTTTTTGCATTTATTTTTGAATTTTCTAACTCGGGTCGGGTTCGAACGGATAGGAAGGAAATTATTTTTGTTCTCTATTTTTCGTCCTGACCTTGCCAGTTTCGTCTTGAAATGAAGCCTGGATGATGTTTTTTAATTTTTAAAATTTTTTTGCATTTATTTTCGAATTTTCTAACTCGGGTCGGGTTCGAACGGATAGGAAGGAAATATTTTTTCCTCTCTATTTTTCGGCCAGTCTTCACCCGTTTCGTCTTGAAATGAAACCTGGATGATGTTTTTTAGTTTTTCGAATTTTTTTGCATTTATTTTTTAATTTTTTAACTCGGGTAGGGTTCGAACGGATAGGAAGGAAATTATTTTTGTTCTCTATTTTTCGGTTTGTCCTTGCCCGTTTCGTCTTGGAATGAAGTCTGGATGATGTTTTTTAATTTTTACAATTTTTTTGCATTTATTTTTGAATTTTCTAACTCGGGTCGGGTTCGAACGGATAGGAAGGAAATTATTTTTGTTCTCTATTTTTCGGCCTGTCCTTGCCAGTTTCGTCTTGAAATGAAGCCTGGATGATGTTTTTTAATTTTTAAAATTTTTTTGCATTTATTTTCGAATTTTCTAACTCGGGTCGGGTTTGAACGGATTGGAAGGAAATTATATTTGTTCCCTATTTTTCGTCCTGTCCTTGCCCGTTTCGTCTCGAAATGAAGCCTGGATGATATTTTTTAATTTTTTTGCATTTATTTTTGAATTTTCTAACTCGGGTCGGGTTCGAACGGATAGGAAGAAAATTTTTTTTCTTCTCTATTTTTCAGCCAGTCTTCACCCGTTTCGTCTTGAAATGAAACTTGGATGATGTTTTTTTAATTTTTAGAATTTTTTTGCATTTATTTCTGAATTTTCTAACTCGGGTCGGGTTCGAACGTATAGGAAGAAAATTATTTTATTTCTCTATTTTTTGGCCTGTTTTGTCCCGTTTCGTCTCGAAATGAAACCTGGATGATGTTTTTTAAGGTTTCAATTTTTTTTGCATTTCTTTTGAATTTTCTAACTCGGGTCAGGTTCGAACGGATATGAAGGAAATTTTTTTCTTCTCTATTTTTCGACCTGTCTTCGCCTGTTTCGTCTTGAAATGAAACCTGGATGATGTTTTTTAATTTTTAGAATTTTTTTGCATTTATTTTTGAATTTTCTAACTCGGGTCGGGTTCGAACGGAAAGGAAGGAAATTTTTTTTCTTCTCTATTTTTTGGCCTGTCTTCACCCGTTTCGTCTTGAAATGAAACCTGGATGATGTTTTTTAATTTTTAGAATTTTTTTGCATTCGTTTTTGAATTTTCTAACTCTGGTTGGGTTCGAACGGATAGGAAGGAAATTATTTTTGTTCACTATTTTTCAGCCTGTCATTGCCCGTTTCGTCTTGAAATGAAGCCTGGATGATGTTTTTTAATTTTTAGAATTTTTTTGCATTTATTTTTGAATTTTCTAACTCGGGTCGGGTTCGAACGGATTGGAAGGAAATTATATTTGTTCCCTATTTTTCGACCTGTCCTTGCCCGTTTCGTCTTGAAATGAAGCCTGGATGATGTTTTTAAATTTTTTAAATTTATTTGCATTTATTTTTTAATTTTCTAACTCGGGTCGGGTTCGAACGGATACGAAGGAAATTATTTTTGTTCTCTATTTTTCGGCTTGTCCTTTCCCGTTTCGCATTGAAATGAAGCCTGGATGATGTTTTTTAATTTTTAAAATTTTTTTGCATTTATTTTCGAAATTTCTAACTCGGGTCGGGTTCAAACGGATAGGAAGTAAATTTTTTTTCTTCTCTATTTTTCGGCCTGTCTTCACCCGTTTCGTCTTGAAATGAAACCTGGATGATGTTTTTTAATTTTTACAATTTTTTTGCATTTATTTTTTAATTTTCTAACTCGGGTTGGGTTCGAACGGATAGGAAGGAAATTTTTTTTCTTCTCTATTTTTGGGCCTGTCTTCACCCGTTTCGTCTTGAAATGAAACCTGGATGATGTTTTTTAATTTTTAGAATTTTTTTTTATTTGTTTTTGAATTTTCTAACTCGGGTCGGGTTCGAACGGAAAGGAAGGAAATTTTTTTTCTTCCCTATTTTTTGGCCTGTCTTCACCCGTTTCATCTTGAAATGAAACCTGGATGATGTTTTTTAATTTTTAGAATTTTTTTTTATTTGTTTTTGAATTTTCTAACTCGGGTTGAGTTCGAACGGATAGGAAGGAATTTATTTTTGTTCTCTATTTTTCGGCTTGTCCTTGTCCGTTTCGCCTTGAAATGAAGCCTGGATATTGTTTTTTAATTTTTAAAATTTTTTTGCATTTATTTTTGAATTTTGTAACTCGGGTCGGGTTCGAACGGATAGGCAGGAAATTTTTTTTCTTCTCTATTTTTCGGCCTGTCCTGGCCTGTTTCGTCCTAAAACGAAGCCTGGATGATGTTTTTTAATTTTTAAAATTTTTTTGCATTTATTATTGAATTTTCTAACTCGGGTCGGGTTCGAACGGATAGGAAGGAAATTATTTTTGTCCTCTATTTTTCGGCCTGTCCTTGCCCGTTTCGTCTTGGAATGAAGCCTGGATGATATTTTTTAATTTTTAAAATTTTTTGGCATTTATTTTTGAATTTTCTAACTCGGGTCGGGTTCGAACGGATAAGAAGGAAATTATTTTTGTTCACTATTTTTCAGCCTGTCATTATCCGTTTCGTCTTGAAATGAAGCGTGGATGATGTTTTTTAATTTTTTTAACTTTTTTGCATTTATTTTTGAATTTTCTAACTCGGGTCGGGTTCGAACGGATTGGAAGGAAATTATATTTGTTCCCTATTTTTCGACCTGTCCTTGCCCGTTTCGTCTTGAAATGAAGCCTGGATGATGTTTTTTAATTTTTTTTAACTTTTTTGCATTTATTTTTGAATTTTCTAACTCGGGTCGGGTTCGAACGGATAGGAAGGAAATTATTTTTGTTCTCTTTTTTTCGGCTTGTCCTTTCCCGTTTCGCCTTGAAATGAAGCCTGGATGATGTTTTTTAATTTTTAAAATTTTTTTACATTTATTTTCGAAATTTCTAACTCGGGTCGGGTTCGAACGGATAGGAAGGAAATTTTTTTTGTTCTCTATTTTTCGGCCTGTCTTCACCCGTTTCGTCTTGAAATGAAACTTGGATGATGTTTTTTAATTTTTAGAACTTTTTTGCATTTGTTTTTGAATTTTCTAAATCGGGTCGGGCTCGAACGGATAGGAAGGAAATTATTTTTGTTCTCTATTTTTCGGCCTGTTTTGGCCCGTTTCGTCTTGAAATGAAACCTGGATGATTTTTTTAATTTTTAAAATTTTTTCGCAATTATTTTTTAATTTTCGAACTCGGGTCGGGTTCGAACGGATAGGAAGAAAATTTTTCTTCCTCTCTATTTTTCGGCCTGTCCTGGCCCGTTTCGTCTTGAAACGAAGCCTGGATGATGTTTTTTAATTTTTAGAATTTTTTTGCATTTATTATTGAATTTTCTAACTCGGGTCGGGTTCGAACTGATAGGAAGGAAATTATTTTTGTTCTCTATTTTTCGGCCTGTCCTTGCCCATTTCGTCTTGGAATGAAGCCTGGACGATGTTTTTTAATTTTTAAAATTTTTTGGCATTTATTTTTGAATTTTGTAACTCGGGTCGGGTTCGAACGGATTGGAAAGAAATTATATTTGTTCCCTATTTTTCGACCTGTCCTTGCCCGTTTCGTCTTGAAATGAAGCCTGGATGATGTTTTTTAATTTTTTTAACTTTTTTGCATTTATTTTTGAATTTTCTAACTCGGGTTGGGTTCGAACGGATAGGAAGGAAATTATTTTCGTTCTCTATTTTTCGGCCTGTCCTTGCCCGTTTTGTCTTGGAATGAAGCCTGGATGATGTTTTTTAATTTTTAAAATTTTTTTGCATTTATTTTTGAATTTTCTAACTTAGGTCGGGTTTGAACGGATAGGAAGTAAATTATTTTTCTTCTCTATTTTTCAGCCAGTCTTCACCCGTTTTGTCTTGAAATGAAACCTGGATGATGTTTTTTTAATTTTTAGAATTTTTTTGCATTTATTTTTGAATTTTCTAACTCGGGTCGGATTCGAACGGATAGGAATGAAATTATTTTTGTTCTCTATTTTTCGGCCTGTTTTGTCCCGTTTCGTCTTGAAATTTAACCTGGACGACGTTTTTTAAGTTTTAAAATTATTTTACATTTATTTTTGAATTTTCTAACTCGGGTCGGGTTCGAACGGATAGGAAGGAAATTTTTTTTCTTCTCTATTTTTCGGCCTGTCCTGGCCTGTTTCGTCTTGAAACGAAGCCTGGATGATATTTTTTAATTTTTAGATTTTTTTTGCATTTATTTTTGAATTTTCTAACTCGGGTCGAATTCGAACGGATAGGAAGGAAATTATTTTTGTTCTCTATTTTTTGGCCTGTCCTTACCCGTTTCTTCTTGGAATGAAGTCTAGATCATGTTTTTTAATTTTTAAAATTTTTTTGCATTTATTTTTTTATTTTCTAACTCGGGTCGGATTCAAACGGATAGGAAGGAAATTATTTTTGTTCTCTATTTTTTGGCTTGTCCTTGTTCGTTTCGCCTTGAAATGAAGCATGGATATTGTTTTTTTAATTTTTAAAATTTTTTTGCATTTATGTTTAAACTTTGTAACTCGGGTCGGGTTCGAACGGATTGGACGAAATTTTTTTTTCTTCTCTACTTTGCGGCCTGTCCTGGCCTGTTTCGTCTTGAAACGAAGCCTGGATGATGTTTTGTAAATTTTAGATTTTTATTTGCATTTATTTTTGAATTTTCTAAATCGGGTCGGATTCGAACGGATAGGAAGGAAATTATTTTTGTTCTCTATTTTTCGGCCTGTCCTTACCCGTTTCGTCTTGGAATGAAGTCTAGATCATGTTTTTTAATTTTTAAAATTTTTTTGCATTTATTTTTTAATTTTCTAACTCGGGTCGGATTCAAACGGATAGGAAGGAAATTATTTTTGTTCTCTATTTTTTGGCTTGTCCTTGTTCGTTTCGCCTTGAAATGAAGCATGGATATTGTTTTTTTAATTTTTAAAATTTTTTTGCATTTATTTTTGAACTTTGTAACTCGGGTCGGGTTCGAACGGATAGGACGAAATTTTCTTTTCTTCTCTACTTTGCGGCCTGTCCTGGCCTGTTTCGTCTTGAAACGAAGCCTGGATGATGTTTTGTAATTTTTAGATTTTTTTTTGCATTTATTTTTGAATTTTCTAAATCGGGTCGGATTCGAACGGATAGGAAGGAAATTATTTTTGTTCTCTATTTTTCGGCCTGTCCTTGCCCGTTTCGTCTTGGAATGAAGCCTGGATGATGTTTTTTAATTTTTAAATTTTTTTTGCATTTATTTTTGAATTTTCTAACTCGGCTCGGGTTCGAATGGATAGGAAGGAAATTATTTTTGTTCTCTATTTTTCGGCCTGTCCTTGCCTGTTTCGTCTTGAAATGAGGCCTGGATGATGTTTTTTAATTTTTCAAAATTTTTTTGCATTTATTTTCGAATTTTCTAACTCGGGTCGGGTTCGAACGGATAGGAAGGAAATTTTTTTTCCTCTCTATTTTTCGGCTAGTCTTCACCCGTTTCGTCTTGAAATGAAACCTGGATGATGTTTTTTAGTTTTTCGAATTTTTTTGCATTTATTTTTTAATTTTCTAACTCGGGTCGGGTTCGAACGGATAGGAAGGAAATTATTTTTGTTCACTATTTTTCAGCCTGTCATTGCCCGTTTCGTCTTGAAATGAAGCGTGGATGATGTTTTTTAATTTTTTAAGTTTTTTTGTATTTATTTTTGAATTTCCTAACTCGGGTCGGGTTTGAACGGATTGGAAGGAAATTATATTTGGTCCCTATTTTTCGACCTGTCCTTGCCCGTTTCGTCTTGAAATGAAGCCTGGATCATATTTTTTAATTTTTAAAATTTTTTTGCATTTATTTTTGAATTTTCTAACTCGGGTCGGGTTCGAACGGATAGGAAGGAAATTTTTTTTGTTCTCTATTTTTTGGCCTGTCTTCACCCGTTTCGTCTTGAAATGAAACCTGGATGATGTTTTTTTTGCATTTTTTTTGAATTTTCTAACTCTGGTCGGGTTCGAACGGATAGGAAGGAAATTATTTTTGTTCACCATTTTTCAGCCTATCATTGCCCGTTTCGTCTTGAAATGAAGCCTGGATGATGTTTTTTGATTTTTAGAATTTTTTTGCTTTTATTTTTTAATTTTCTAACTCGGGTCGGGTTCGAACGGATTGGAAGGAAATTATATTTGTTCCCTATTTTTCGACCTGTCCCTGTCCGTTTCGTCTTGAAATGAAGCCTGTATGATGTATTTAAATTTTTTAAATTTATTTGCATTTATTTTTTAATTTTCTAACTCGGGTCGGGTTCGAACGGATACGAAGGAAATTATTTTTGTTCTCTATTTTTCGGCTTGTCCTTTCCCGTTTCGCCTTGAAATGAAGCCTGGATGATGTTTTTTTAATTTTTAAAATTTTTTTGCATTTATTTTCGAAATTTCTAACTCGGGTCGAGTTCAAACGGATAGGAAGTAAATTTTTTTTCTTCTCTATTTTTCGGCCTGTCTTCACCCGTTTCGTCTTGAAATGAAACCTGGATGATGTTTTTTAATTTTTACAATTTTTTTGCAATTGTTTTTGAATTTTCTAAGTCGGGTCGGGTTCGAACGGATAGGAAGGAAATTATTTTTGTTCTCAATTTTTCGGCTTGTCCTTGCCCGTTTCACCTTGAAATGAAGCATGGCTGATGTTTTTTAATTTTTAAAATTTTTTTGCATTTATTTTTGAATTTTCTAACTCTGGTCGGGTACGAACGGATAGGAAGGAAATTTTTTTTGTTCTCTATTTTTCGGCCTGTCTTCACCCGTTTCGTCTTGAAATGAAACTTGGATGATGTTTTTTAATTTTTAGAATTTTTTTGCATTTATTTTTGAATTTTCTAACTCGGGTCGGATTCGAACGGATAGGAAGGAAATTATTTTTGTTCTCTATTTTTCGGCCTGTCCTTGCCCGTTTCGTCTTGGAATGAATCCTGGATGATGTTTTTTAGTTTTTAAAATTTTTTTGCATTTATTTTTGAATTTTTTAACTCGGGTCGGGTTCGAACGGATAGGAAGGAAATTATTTTTTTCTCTATTTTTCGGCCTGTCCTTGCCCGTTTCGTCTTTAAATGAAGCCTGGATGATGTTTTTTAATTTTTAAAATTTTTTTGCATTTATTTTCGAATTTTCTAACTCGGGTCGGGTTCGAACGGATAGGAAGGAAATATTTTTTCCTCTCTATTTTTCGGCCAGTCTTCACCCGTTTCGTCTTGAAATGAAACCTGGATGATGTTTTTTAGTTTTTCGAATTTTTTTGCATTTATTTTTTAATTTTCTAACTCGGGTCGGGTTCGAACGGATAGGAAGGAAATTATTTTTGTTCTCTATTTTTCAGCCTGTTTTGTCCCGTTTCGTCTCGAAATGAAACCTGGATGATGTCTTTTAAGGTTTAAAATTTTTTTGCATTTATTTTTGAATTTTCTAACTCGGGTCAGGTTCGAACGGATAGGAAGGAAATTTTTTTTCTTCTCTATTTTTCGGCCTGTCTTCGCCCGTTTCGTCTTGAAATGAAACCTGGATGATGTTTTTTAATTTTTAGAATTTTTTTGCATTTATTTTTGAATTTTCTAACTCGGGTCTGGTTCGAACGGATAGGAAGGAAATTTTTTTTCTTCTCTATTTTTTGGCCTGTCTTCACCCGTTTCGTCTTGAAATGAAACCTGGATGATGTTTTTTAGTTTTTCGAATTTTTTTGCATTTATTTTTTAATTTTCTAACTCGGGTCGGGTTCGAACGGATAGGAAGGAAATTATTTTTGTTCACTATTTTTCAGCCTGTCATTGCCCGTTTCGTCTTGAAATGAAGCGTGGATGATGTTTTTTAATTTTTTAAATTTTTTTGCATTTATTTTTGAATTTCCTAACTCGGGTCGGGTTTGAACGGATTGGAAGGAAATTATATTTGTTCCCTATTTTTCGACCTGTCCTTGCCCGTTTCGTCTTGAAATGAAGCCTGGATGATATTTTTTAATTTTTAAAATTTTTTTGCTTTTATTTTTGAATTTTCTAACTCGGGTCGGGTTCGAACGGATAGGAAGAAAATTTGTTTTCTTCTCTATTTTTCAGCCAGTCTTCACCCGTTTCGTCTTGAAATGAAACTTGGATGATGTTTTTTTAATTTTTAGAATTTTTTTGCATTTATTTCTTAATTTTCTAACTCTGGTCGGGTTCGAACGGATAGGATGGAAATTATTTTTGTTATCTATTTTTCGGCCTGTTTTGTCCCGTTTCATCTCGAAATGAAACCTGGATGATGTTTTTTAAGGTTTAAAATTTTTTTGCACTTATTTTAGAATTTTCTAACTCGGGTCAGGTTCGAACGGATAGGAAGGAAATTTTTTTTCTTCTCTATTTTTCGGCCTGTCTTCGCCTGTTTCGTCTTGAAATGAAACCTGGATGATGTTTTTTAATTTTTAGAATTTTTTTGCATTTATTTTTGAATTTTCTAACTCGGGTCGGGTTCGAACGGATGGGAAGGAAATTTTTTTTGTTCTCTATTTTTTGGCCTGTCTTCACCCGTTTCGTCTTGAAATGAAACCTGGATGATGTTTTTTAATTTTTAGAATTTTTTTGCATTTGTTTTTGAATTTTCTAACTCTGGTCGGGTTCGAACGGATAGGAAGGAAATTATTTTTGTTCTCTATGTTTCGGCCTGTTCTTGCCCGTTTCGTCTTGGAATGAAGCCTGGACGATGTTTTTTAATTTTTAAAATTTTTTGACATTTATTTTTGAATTTTCTAACTCGGGTCGGGTTCGAACGGATAGTAAGGAAATTATTTTTGTTCTCTATTTTTCGGCCTGTCTTCGCCCGTTTCGTCTTGAAATGAAACCTGGATGATGTTTTTTAATTTTTAGAATTTTTTTGCACTTATTTTTGAATTTTCTAACTCGGGTCGGGTTCGAACGGATAGGAAGTAAATTTTTTTTCTTCTCTATTTTTCGGCCTGTCTTCACCCGTTTCGTCTTGGAATGAAACCTGGATGATGTTTTTTAATTTTTACAATTTTTTTTGCAATTGTTTTTGAATTTTCTAAATCGGGTCGGGTTCGAACGGATAGGAAGGAAATTATTTTTGTTCTCTATTTTTCGGCTTGTCCTTGCCCGTTTCGCCTTGAAATGAAGCATTGATGATGTTTTTCAATTTTTAAAATTTTTTTGCATTTATTTTTGAATTTTCTAACTCTGGTCGGGTACGAACGGATAGGAAGGAAATTTTTTTTGTTCTCTATTTTTCGGCCTGTCTTCACCCGTTTCGTCTTGAAATGAAACTTGGATGATGTTTTTTAATTTTTAGAATTTTTTTGCATTTATTTTTGAATTTTCTAACTCGGGTTGGATTCGAATGGATAGGAAGGAAATTATTTTTGTTCTCTATTTTTCGGCCTGTCCTTGCCCGTTTCGTCTTGGAATGAAGCCTGGATGATTTTTTTTAATTTTTAAAATTTTTTTGCGTTTATTTTTGAATTTTCTAACTCGGGTCGGGTTCGAACGGATAGGAAGGAAATTATTTTTGTTCTCTATTTTTCGGCCTGTCCTTGCCCGTTTCGTCTTGAAATGAAGCCTGGATGATGTTTTTTAATTTTTAAAATTTTTTTGCCTTTATTTTCTAATTTTCTAACTCGGGTCGGGTTCGAACGTATAGGAAGGAAATATTTTTTCCTCTCTATTTTTTGGCCAGTCTTCACCCGTTTCGTCTTGAAATGAAACCTGGATGATGTTTTTTAGTTTTTCGAATTTTTTTGCATTTATTTTTTAATTTTCTAACTCGGGTCGGGTTCGAACGGATAGGAAGGAAGTTATTTTTGTTCTCTATTTTTCGGCCTGTTTTGTCCCGTTTCGTCTCGAAATGAAACCTGGATGATGCCTTTTAAGGTTTAAAATTTTTTTGCATCTATTTTTGAATTTTCTAACTCGGGTCAGGTTCGAACGGATAGGAAGGAAATTTTTTTTCTTCTCTATTTTTCGGCCTGTCTTCGCCCGTTTCGTCTTGAAATGAAACCTGGATAATGTTTTTTAATTTTTAGAATTTTTTTGCATTTATTTTTGAATTTTCTAACTCGGGTCGGGTTCGAACGGATAGGAAGGAAATTTTTTTTGTTCTCTATTTTTTGGCCTGTCTTCACCCGTTTCGTCTTGAAATGAAACCTGGATGATGTTTTTTAATTTTTAGAATTTTTTTGCATTTGTTTTTGAATTTTCTAACTCTGGTCGGGTTCGAACGGATAGGAAGGAAATTATTTTTGTTCTCTATGTTTCGGCCTGTCCTTGCCCGTTTCGTCTTGGAATGAAGCCTGGACGATGTTTTTTAATTTTTAAAATTTTTTGGCATTTATTTTTGAATTTTCTAACTCGGGTCGGGTTCGAACGGATAGTAAGGAAATTATTTTTGTTCTCTATTTTTCGGCCTGTCTTTGCCCGTTTCGTCTTGAAATGAAACCTGGATGATGTTTTTTAATTTTTAGAATTTTTTTGCATATATTTTTGAATTTTCTAACTCGGGTCGAGTTCGAATGGATAGGAAGGAAATTTTTTTTCTTCTTTATTTTTTGGCCTGTCTTCACTCGTTTCGTCTTGAAATGAAACCTGGATGATGTTTATTAATTTTTAGAATTTTTTTGCATTTATTTCTTAATTTTCTAACTCTGGTCGGGTTCGAACGGATAGGATGGAAATTATTTTTGTTCTCTATTTTTCGGCCTGTTTTGTCCCGTTGCGTCTCGAAATGAAACCTGGATGATGTTTTTTAAGGTTTAAAATTTTTTTGCATTTATTTTAGAATTTTCTAACTCGGGTCAGGTTCGAACGGATAGGAAGGAAATTTTTTTTCTTCTCTATTTTTCGGCCTGTCTTCGCCCGTTTCGTCTTGAAATGAAACCTGGACGATGTTTTTTTGATTTTTAGAATTTTTTTGCATTTATTTTTGAATTTTCTAACTCGGGTCGGGTTCGAACGGATAGGAAGGAAATTTTTTTTGTTCTCTATTTTTTGGCCTGACTTCACCCGTTTCGTCTTGAAATGAAACCTGGATGATGTTTTTTAATTTTTAGAATTTTTTTCCATTTGTTTTTGAATTTTCTAACTCTGGTCGGGTTCGAACGGATAGGAAGGAAATTATTTTTGTTCTCTATGTTTCGGCCTGTCCTTGCCCGTTTCGTCTTGGAATGAAGCCTGGACGATGTTTTTTAATTTTTAAAATTTTTTGGCATTTATTTTTGAATTTTCTAACTCGGGTCGGGTTCGAACGGATAGTAAGGAAATTATTTTGGTTCTCTATTTTTCGGCCTGTCTTCGCCCGTTTCGTCTTGAAATGAAATCTGGATGATGTTTTTAAATTTTTAGAATTTTTTTGCATTTATTTTTGAATTTTCTAACTCGGGTCGGGTTCGAACGGATAGGAAGGAAATTTTTTTTCTTCTTTATTTTTTGGCCTGTCTTCACCCGTTTCGTCTTGAAATGAAACCTGGATGATGTTTTTTAATTTTTAGATTTTTTTTGCATTTGTTTTTGAATTTTCTAACTCTGGTCGGGTTCGAACGGATAGGAAGGAAATTATTTTTGTTCACTATTTTTCAGCCTGTCATGGCCCGTTTCGTCTTCAAATGAAGCCTGGATGATGTTTTTTAATTTTTCGAATTATTTTGCATTTATTTTTGAATTTTCTAACTCGGGTCGGGTTCGAACGGATTGGATGGAAATTATATTTGTTCCCTATTTTTCGACTTGTCCTTGCCCGTTTCGTCTTGAAATGAAGCCTGGATGATGTTTTTAAATTTTTTAAATTTATTTGCATTTATTTTTTAATTTTCTAACCCGGGTCGGGTTCGAACCGATACGAAGGAAATTATTTTTGTTCTCTATTTTTCAGCTTGTCCTTTCCCGTTTCGCCTTGAAATGAAGCCTGGATGATGTTTTTTAATTCTTAAAATTTTTTTGCATTTATTTTCGAAATTTCTAACTCGGGTCGGGTTCAAACGGATAGGAAGTAAATTTTTTTTCTTCTTTATTTTTCGGCCTGTCTTCACCCGTTTCGTCTTGAAATGAAACCTGGATGATGTTTTTTAATTTTTACAATTTTTTTGCAATTGTTTTTGAATTTTCTAAATCGGGTCGGGTTCGAACGGATAGGAAGGAAATTATTTTTGTTCTCTATTTTTCGGCTTGTCCTTGCCCGTTTCGCCTTGAAATGAAGCATGGATGATGTTTTTTAATTTTTAAAATTTTTTTGCATTTATTTTTGAATTTTCTAACTCGGGTCGGGTACGAACGGATAGGAAGGAAATTTTTTTTGTTCTCTATTTTTCGGCCTGTCTTCACCCGTTTCGTGTTGAAATGAAGCCTGGATGATGTTTTTTAATTTTTAGAATTTTTTTACATTTATTTTTTAATTTTCTAACTCGGGTCGGGTTCGAACGGATAGGAAGGAAATTATTTTTGTTCTCTATTTTTCGGCCTGTCCTTTCACGTTTCGCCTTGAAATGAAGCCTGGATGATGTTTTTTAATTTTTAAAATTTTTTTGCATTTATTTTCGAAATTTCTAACTCGGGTAGGGTTCAAACGGATAGGAAGGAAATTTTTTTTCTTCTCTATTTTTCGGCCTGTCTTCATCCGTTTCGTCTTGAAATGAAACCTGGATGATGTTATTTAATTTTTAGAATTTTTTTGCATTTGTTTTTGAATTTTCTAAATCGGGTCGGGTTCGAACAGATAGGAAGGAAATTAATTTTGTTCTCTATTTTTCAGCTTGTTTTGTCCCGTTTCGTCTTGAAATGAAACCTGGACGATGTTTTTTAATTTTTAAAATTGTTTTGCATTTATTTTTGAATTTTCTAACTCGGGTCGGGTTCGAACGGATACGAAGAAAATTTTTTTTCCTCTCTATTTTTTGGCCTGTCTTGGCCCGTTTCGTCTTGAAACGAACCCTGGATGATGTTTTTTAATTTTTAGAATTTTTTTGCATTTATTATTGAATTTTCTAACTCGGGTCGTGTTCGAACGGATAGGAAGGAAATTATTTTTGTTCTCTATTTTTCGGCCTGTCCTTGCCCGTTTCGTCTTAGAATTAAGCCTGGATGATGTTTTTTAATTTTTAAAATTTTTTTGCATTTATTTTTGAATTTTCTAACTCGGGTCGGGTTCGAACGGATAGGAAGTAAATTATTTTTCTGCTCTATTTTTCAGCCAGTCTTCACCCGTTTCATCTTGAAATGAAACCTGGACGATGTTTTTTTAATTTTTAGAATTTTTTTGCATTTATTTTTGAATTTTCTAACTCGGGTCGGATTCGAACGGATAGGAATGAAATTATTTTTGTTCTCTATTTTTCGGAGTGTTTTGTCCCGTTTCGTCTTAAAATTTAACCTGGATGATGTTTTTTAAGTTTTAAAATTATTTTGCATTTATTTTTGAATTTTCTAACTCGGGTCGGGTTCGAACGGATAGGAAGGAAATTTTTTTTCTTCTCTATTTTTCGGCCTGGCCTGGCCTGTTTCGTCTTGAAACGAAGCCTGGATGATATTTTTTAATTTTTAGATTTTTTTTGCATTTATTTTTGAATTTTCTAACTCGGGTCGGATTCGAACGAATAGGAAGGAAATTATTTTTGTTCTCTATTTTTCGGCCTGTCGTTGCCCGTTTCGTCTTGTAATGAAGCCTAGATCATGTTTTTTAATTTTTAAAATTTTTTTGCATTTATTTTTTAATTTTCTAACTCGGGTCGGGTTCAAACGGATAGGAAGGAAATTATTTTTGTTCTATATTTTTCGGCTTGTCCTTGTCCGTTTCGCCTTGAAATGAAGCATGGATATTGTTTTTTTAATTTTTAAATTTTTTTTGCATTTATTTTTAAACTTCGTAACTCGGGTCGGGTTCGAACGGATAGGACGAAATTTTTTTTTCTTCTCTACTTTTCGGCCTGTCCTGGCCTGTTTCGTCTTGAAACGAAGCCTGGATGATGTTTTGTAATTTTTAGATTTTTTTTTGCATTTATTTTTCAATTTTCTAACTCGGTCGGATTCGAACGGATAGGAAGGAAATTATTTTTGTTCTCTATTTTTCGGCGTGTCCTTGCCCGTTTCGTCTTGGAATAAAGCCTGGATGATGTTTTTTAATTTTTAAAATTTTTTTGCATTTATTTTTGAATTTTCTAACTCGGGTCGGTTTCGAACGGATAGGAAGGAAATTATTTTTGTTCTCTATTTTTCGGCCTGTCTTTGCCCGTTTCGTCTTGAAATGAAGCCTGGATGATGTTTTTTAATTTTTAAAATTTTTTTGCATTTATTTTCGAATTTTCTAACTCGGGTCGGGTTCGAACGGATAGGAAGGAAATTTTTTTTCCTCTCTCTTTTTCGGCCAGCCTTCACCTGTTTCGTCTTGAAATGAAACTTGCATGATGTTCTTCTAATTTTTTGAATTTTTTTGCATTTATTTCTGAATTTTCTAACTCGGGTCGGGTTCGAACGGATAGGAAGGAAATTATTTTTGTTCTCTATTTTTCGGCCTGTTTTGTCCCGTTTCGTCTCGAAATGAAACCTGGATGATGTTTTTTAAGGTTTAAAATTTTTTTGCATTTATTTTTGAATTTTCTAACTCGGGTCAGGTTCGAACTAATAGGAAGGAAATTTTTTTTCATCTCTATTTTTCGGCCTGTCTTCGCTCGTTTCGTCTTGAAACGAAACCTGGATGATGTTTTTTTTATTTTTAGAATTTTTTTGCATTTATTTTTGAATTTTTTAACTCGGGTCAGGTTCGAACGGATAGGAATGAAATTTTTTTTCTTCTCTATTTTTTGGCCTGTCTTCACCCTTTCGTCTTGAAATGAAACCTGGATGATGTTTTTTAATTTTTAGAATTTTTTTGCATTTGTTTTTGAATTTTCTAACTCGGGTCGGGTTCGAACGGATAGGAAGCAAATTATTTTTGTTCACAATTTTTCAGCCTGTCATTGCCCGTTTCGTCTTGAAATGAAGCCTGGATGATGTTTTTTAATTTTTAGAATTTTTTTGCATTTATTTTTGAATTTTCTAACTCGGGTCGGGTTCGAACGGATAGGAAGAAAATTATTTTTGTTCACTACTTTTCAGCCGGTCATTGCCCGTTTCGTCTTGAAATGAAGCCTGGATGATGTTTTTTAATTTTTAGAATTTTTTTGCATTTATTTTAGAATTTTCTAACTCGGGTCGGGTTCGAACGGATTGGAAGGAAATTATATTTGTTCCCTATTTTTCGACCTGTCCTTGCCCGTTTCGTCTTGAAATTAATCCTGGATGATGTGTTTAAATTTTTTAAATTTTTTTGCATTTATTTTTGAATTTTCTAACTCGGGTCGGGTCCGAACGGATACGAAGGAAATTATTTTTGTTCTCTATTTTTCGGCTTGTCCTTTCCCGTTTCGCCTTGAAATGAAGCCTGGATGATGTTTTTTAATTTTTAAAATTTTTTTGCATTTATTTTCGAAATTTCTAACTCGGGTCGGGTTCAAACGGATAGGAAGTAAATTTTTTGTCTTCTCTATTTTTCGACCTGTCTTCACCCGTTTCGTCTTGAAATGAAACCTGGATGATGATTTTTAATTTTAACAATTTTTTTCCAATTATTTTTGAATTTTCTAAATCGGGTCGGGTTCGAACGGATAGGAAGGAAATTATTTTTGTTCACTATTTTTCAGCCTGTCATTATCCGTTTCGTCTTGAAATGAAGCCTGGATGATGTTTTTTAATTTTTAAAATTTTTTTGCATTTCTTTTTGAATTTTCTAACTCGGGTCGGGTTCGAACGGATTGGAAGGAAATTATATTTGTTCCATGTTTTTCGACCTGTCCTTGCCCGTTTCGTCTTGAAATGAAGCCTGGATTATGTTTTTTAATTTTTTAAACTTTTTTGCATTTATTTTTTAATTTTCTAACTCGGGTCGGGTTCGAACGGATAGGAAGAAAATTTTTCTTCCTCTCTATTTTTCGGCCTGTCCTTGCCCGTTTCGTCTTGAAATGAAGCCTGGATGATGTTTTTTAATTTTTAGAATTTTTTTGCATTTATTATTGAATTTTCTAACTCGGGTCGGGTTCGAACGGATAGGAAGGAAATTATTTTTGTTCTCTATTTTTCGGCCTGTCCTTGACCGTTTCGTCTTGCAATGAAGCCTGGATGATGTTTCTTAATTTTTAAAATTTTTTTGCATTTATTTTTGAATTCTCTAACTCGGGTCGGGTTCGAACGGATAGGGAGGAAATTTTTTTTCTTCTCTATTTTTCGCCCTGTCTTCACCCGTTTCGTCTTGAAATGAAACCTGGATGATGTTTTTTAATTTTTAGAATTTTTTTGCATTTGTTTTTGAATTTTCTAAATCGGGTCGGTTTCGAACTGATAGGAAGGAAATTATTTTTGTTCTCTATTTTTCGACCAGTTTTGGCCCGTTTCGTCTTGAAATGAAACCTGGATGATGTTTTTTAATTTTTAAAATTTTTTTGCATTAATTTTTTAATTTTCTAACTCGAGTCAGGTCCGAACGGATAGGAAGGAAATGTTTTTTCTTTTCTATTTTTCGGCCTGTCTTCGCCCGTTTCGTCTTGAAATGAAACCTGGGTGATGTTTTTTAATTTTTAGAATTTTTTGCATTTATTTTTGAATTTTCTAACTCGGGTCGGGTTCGAACGGATAGGAAGGAAATTATTTTTGTTCTCTATTTTTCGGCCTGTCCTTGCCCGTTTCGTCTTGAAACGAAGCCTGGATGATGTTTTTTAATTTTTAGAATTTTTTTGCATTTATTATTGAATTTTCTAACTCGGGTCGGGTTCGAACGGATAGGAAGGAAATTATTTTTGTTCTCTATTTTTCGGCCTGTCCTTGCCCGTTTCGTCTTGGAATGAAGCCTGGATGATGTTTTTTAATTTTTAGAATTTTTTTGCATTTATTATTGAATTTTCTAACTCGGGTCGGGTTCGAACGGATAGGAAGGAAATTATTTTTGTTCTCTATTTTTCGGCCTGTCCTTGCCCGTTTCGTCTTGGAATGAAGCCTGGATGATGTTTTTTAATTTTTAAAATTTTTTTGCATTTATTTTCGAATTTTCTAACTCGGGTCGGGTTCGAACGGATTGGAAGGAAATTATATTTGTTCCCTATTTTTCGACCTGTCCTTGCCCGTTTCGTCTTGAAATGAAGCCTGGATGATGTTTTTTAATTTTTTTAACTTTTTTGCATTTATTTTTGAATTTTCTAACTCGGGTCGGGTTCGAACGGATAGGAAGGAAATTATTTTTGTTCACTATTTTTCGGCCTGTCCTTGCCCGTTTCGCCATGAAATGAAGCCTGGATGATGTTTTTTAATTTTTAAAATTTTTTTGCATTTATTTTCGAAATTTATAACTCGGGTAGGGTTCAAACGGATAGAAAGGAAATTTTTTTTCTTCTCTATTTTTCGGCCTGTCTTCATCCGTTTCGTCTTGAAATGAAACCTGGATGATGTTATTTAATTTTTACAATTTTTTTACATTTGTTTTTGAATTTTCTAAATCGGGTCGTGTTCGAACGGATAGGAAGGAAATTATTTTCTTTCTCTATTTTTGGGCCTTTCCTTGCCCGTTTCGTCTTGGAATGAAGCCTGGATGATGTTTTCAAATTTTTAAAATTTGTTTGCATTTATTTTTGAATTTTCTAACTCGGGTCGGGTTCGAACGGATAGGAAGGAAATTTTTTTTGTTCTCTATTTTTCGGCCTGTCTTCACCCGTTTCTTCTTGAAATGAAACCTGGATGATGTTTTTTAATTTTTAGAATTTTTTTGCATTTGTTTTTGAATTTTCTAAATCGGGTCGGGTTCGAACGGATAGGAAGGAAATTATTTTTGTTCTCTATTTTTCGGCTTGTTTTGACCCGTTTCGTCTTGAAATGAAACCAGGACGATGTTTTTTAATTTTTAAAATTTTTTTGCATTTATTTTTGAATTTTCAAACTCAGGTCGGGTTCGAACGGATACGAAGAAAATTTTTTTTCCTCTCTATTTTTTGGCCTGTCTTGGACCGTTTCGTCTTGAAACGAACCCTGGATGATGTTTTTTAATTTTTAGAATTTTTTTGCTTTTATTGTTGAATTTTCAAACTCGGGTCGGGTTCGAACGGATATGAAGGAAATTATTTTTGTTCTCTATTTTTCGGCCTGTCCTTGACCGTTTCGTCTTGGAATGAAGCCTGGATGATGTTTTTTAATTTTTAAAATTTTTTGGCATTTATTTTTGAATTTTCTAAATTGGGTCGGGTTCGAACGGATAGGAAGGAAATTATTTTTGTTCACTATTTTTCAGCCTGTCATTATCCGTTTCGTCTTGAAATGAAGCCTGGATGATGTTTTTTAATTTTTAAATTTTTTTTACATTTATTTTTGAATTTTCTAACTCGGGTCGGGTTCGAACGGATTGGAAGGAAATTATATTTGTTCCTTATTTTTCGACCTGTCCTTGCCCGTTTCGTCTTGAAATGAAGCCTGGATGATGTTTTTAAATTTTTTAAACTTTTTTGCATTTATTTTTGAATTTTCTAACTCGGGTCGGGTTCGAACGGATAGGAAGGAAATTATTTTTGTTCACAATTTTTCGGCCTGTCCTTGCCCGTTTCGCCTTGAAATGAAGCCTGGATGATGTTTTTTAATTTTTAAAATTTTTTTGCATTTATTTTCGAAATTTATAACTCGGGTAGGGTTCAAACGGATAGGAAGGAAATTTTTTTTCTTCTCTATTTTTCGGCCTGTCTTCATCCGTTTCGTCTTGAAATGAAACCTGGATGATGTTATTTAATTTTTACAATTTTTTTACATTTGTTTTTGAATTTTCTAAATCGGGTCGGGTTCGAACGGATAGGAAGGAAATTATTTTCTTTCTCTATTTTTGGGCCTGTCCTTGCCCGTTTCGTCTTGGAATGAAGCCTGGATGATGTTTTCAAATTTTTAAAATTTGTTTGCATTTATTTTTGAATTTTCTAACTCGGGTCGGGTTCGAACGGATAGGAAGGAAATTTTTTTTGTTCTCTATTTTTCGGCCTGTCTTCACCCGTTTCGTCTTGAAATGAAACCTGGATGATGTTTTTTAATTTTTAGAATTTTTTTGCATTTGTTTTTGAATTTTCTAAATCGGGTCGGGTTCGAACGGATAGGAAGGAAATTATTTTTGTTCTCTATTTTTCGGCTTGTTTTGACCCGTTTCGTCTTGAAATGAAACCAGGACGATGTTTTTTAATTTTTAAAATTTTTTTGCATTTATTTTTGAATTTTCAAACTCGGGTCGGGTTCGAACGGATACGAAGAAAATTTTTTTTCCTCTCTATTTTTTGGCTTGTCTTGGACCGTTTCGTCTTGAAACGAACCCTGGATGATGTTTTTTAATTTTTAGAATTTTTTTGCTTTTATTATTGAATTTTCAAACTCGGGTCGGGTTCGAACGGATAGGAAGGAAATTATTTTTGTTCTCTATTTTTCGGCCTGTCCTTGACCGTTTCGTCTTGGAATGAAGCCTGGATGATGTTTTTTAATTTTTAAAATTTTTTGGCATTTATTTTTGAATTTTCTAACTTGGGTCGGGTTCGAACGGATAGGAAGGAAATTATTTTTGTTCACTATTTTTCAGCCTGTCATTATCCGTTTCGTCTTGAAATGAAGCCTGGATGATGTTTTTTAATTTTTAAATTTTTTTTACATTTATTTTTGAATTTTCTAACTCGGGTTGGGTTCGAACGGATTGGGAGGAAATTATATTTGTTCCCTATTTTTCGACCTGTCCATGCCCGTTTCGTCTTGAAATGAAGCCTGGATGATGTTTTTTAATTTTTTAAACTTTTTTGCATTTATTTTTTAATTTTCTAAATCGGGTCGGGTTCGAACGGATAGGAAGAAAATTTTTCTTCCTCTCTTTTTTTCGGCCTGTCCTTGCCCGTTTCGTCTTGAAACGAAGCCTGGATGATGTTTTTTAATTTTTAGAATTTTTTTGCATTTATTATTGAATTTTCTAACTCGGGTCGGGTTCGAACGGATAGGAAGGAAAGTATTTTTGTTCTCTATTTTTCGGCCTGTCCTTGACCGTTTCGTCTTGCAATGAAGCCTGGATGATGTTTCTCAATTTTTAAAATTTTTTTGCATTTATTTTTGAATTTTCTAACTCGGGTCGGGTTCGAACGGATAGGAAGGAAATTTTTTTTCTTCTCTATTTTTCGGCCTGTCTTCACCCGTTTCGTCTTGAAATGAAACCTGGATGATGTTTTTTAATTTTTAGAAATTTTTTGCACTTGTTTTTTAATTTTCTAAATCGGGTCGGGTTCGAACGGATAGGAAGGAAATTATTTTTGTTCTCTATTTTTCGGCCTGTCCTTGCCCGTTTCGTCTTGGAATGAAGCCTGGATGATGTTTTTTAATTTTTAAAATTTTTTTGCATTTATTTTTGAATTTTCTAACTCGGGTGGGGTTCGAACGGATAGGAAGGAAATTATTTTTGTTCTCTATTTTTCGGCCTGTCCTAGCCCGTTTCGTCTTGAAATGAAGCCTGGATGATGTTTTTTAATTTTTAAAATTTTTTTGCATTTATTTTCGAATTTTCTAACTCGGGTCGGGTTCGAACGGATAGGAAGGAAATATTTTTTCCTCTCTATTTTTCGGCCAGTCTTCACCCGTTTCGTCTTGAAATGAAACCTGGATGATGTTTTTTAGTTTTTCGAATTTTTTTGCATTTATTTTTTAATTTTCTAACTCGGGTCGGGTTCGAACGGATAGGAAGGAAATTATTTTTGTTCTCCATTTTTCGGCCTGTTTTTTTTCCCATTTCGTCTCGAAATGAAACCTGGATGATGTCTTTTAAGGTTTAAAATTTTTTTGCATTTATTTTTGAATTTTCTAACTCGGGTCAGGTTCGAACGGATAGGAAGGAAAGTTTTTTTCTTCTCTATTTTTCGGCCTGTCTTCGCCCGTTTCGTCTTGAAATGAAACCTGGACGATGTTTTTTAATTTTTAGAATTTTTTTGCATTTATTTTTGAATTTTCTAACTCGGGTCTGGTTCGAACGGATAGGAAGGAAATTTTTTTTCTTCTCTATTTTTTGGCCTGTCTTCACCCGTTTCTTCTTGAAATGAAACCTGGATGATATTTTTTAGTTTTTCGAATTTTTTTGCATTTATTTTTTAATTTTCTAACTCGGGTCGGGTTCGAATGGATAGGAAGGAAATTATTTTTGTTCACTATTTTTCAGCCTGTCATTGCCCGTTTCGTCTTGAAATGAAGCGTGGATGATGTTTTTTAATTTTTAAAATTTTTTTGCATTTATTTTTGAATTTCCTAACTCGGGTCGGGTTTGAACGGACTGGAAGGAAATTATATTTGTTCCCTATTTTTCGACCTGTCCTTCCCCGTTTCATCTTGAAATGAAGCCTGGATGATATTTTTTAATTTTTAAAATTTTTTTGCATTTATTTTTGAATTTTCTAACTCGGGTCGGGTTCGAACGGATATGAAGAAAATTTTTTTTCTTCTCTATTTTTCAGCCAGTGTTCACCCGTTTCGTCTTGGAATGAAGCCTGGATGATGTTTTTTAATTTTTAAAATTTTTTTGCATTTATTTTTGAATTTTCTAACTCGGGTGGGGTTCGAACGGATAGGAAGGAAATTATTTTTGTTCTCTATTTTTCGGCCTGTCCTTTCCCGTTTCGCCTTGAAATGAAGCCTGGATGATGTTTCTTAATTTTTAAAATTTTTTTGTATTTATTTTTGAATTTCCTAACTCGGGTCGGGTTTGAACGGATTGGAAGGAAATTATATTTGTTCCCTATTTTTCGACCTGTCCTTGCTCGTTTCGTCTTGAAATGAAGCCTGGATCATATCTTTTAATTTTTAAAATTTTTTTGCATTTATTTTTGAATTTTCTAACTCGGGTCGGGTTCGAACGGATAGGAAGAAAATTTTTTTTCTTCTCTATTTTTCAGCCAGTCTTCACCCGTTTCGTCTTGAAATGAATCTTGGATGATGTTTTCTTAAATTTCAGAATTTTTTTGCATTTATTTCTTAATTTTCTAACTCTGGTCGGGTTCGAACGGATAGGATGGAAATTATTTTTGTTCTCTATTTTTCGGCCTGTTTTGTCCCGTTTCGTCTCGAAATGAAACCTGGATGATTTTTTTTAAGGTTTAAAATTTTTTTGCATTTATTTTAGAATTTTCTAACTCGGGTCAGGTTCGAACGGATAGGAAGGAAATTTTTTTTCTTCTCTATTTTTCGGCCTGTCCTCGCCCGTTTCGTCTTGAAATGAAACCTGGATGATGTTTTTTAATTTTTAGAATTTTTTTGCATTTATTTTTGAATTTTCTAACTCGGGTCGGGTTCGAACGGATAGGAAGGAAATTTTTTTTGTTCTCTATTTTTTGGCCCGTCTTCACCCGTTTCGTCTTGAAATGAAACCTGGATGATGTTTTTTAATTTTTAGAATTTTTTTGCATTTGTTTTTGAATTTTCTAACTCTGGTCGGGTTCGAACGGATAGGAAGGAAATTATTTTTGTTCTCTATGTTTCGGCCTGTCCTTGCCCGTTTCGTCTTGGAATGAAGCCTGGACGATGTTTTTAATTTTTAAAATTTTTTGGCATTTATTTTTGAATTTTCTAACTCGGGTCGGGTTCGAACGGATAGTAAGGAAATTATTTTTGTTCTCTATTTTTCGGCCTGTCTTCGCCCGTTTCGTCTTGAAATGAAACCTGGATGATGTTTTTTAATTTTTAGAATTTTTTTGCATTTATTTTTGAATTTTCTAACTCGGGTCGGGTTCGAACGGATAGGAAGGAAATTTTTTTTCTTCTTTATTTTTTGGCCTGTCTTCACCCGTTTCGTCTTGAAATGAAACCTGGATGATGTTTTTTATTTTTTAGAATTTTTTTGCATTTATTTCTTAATTTTCTAACTCTGGTCGGGTTCGAACGGATAGGATGGAAATTATTTTTGTTCTCTATTTTTCGGCCTGTTTTGTCTCGTTGCGTCTCGAAATGAAACCTGGATGATGTTTTTTAAGGTTTAAAATTTTTTTGCATTTATTTTAGAATTTTCTAACTCGGGTCAGGTTCGAACGGATAGGAAGGAAATTTTTTTTCTTCTCTATTTTTCGGCCTGTCTTCGCCCGTTTCGTCTTGAAATGAAACCTGGATGATGTTTTTTAATTTTTAGAATTTTTTTGCATTTATTTTTGAATTTTCTAACTCGGGTCGGGTTCGAACGGATAGGAAGGAAATTTTTTTTGTTCTCTATTTTTTGGCCTGTCTTCACCCGTTTCGTGTTGAAATGAAAGCTGGATGATGTTTTTTTAATTTTTAGAATTTTTTTGCATTTATTTTTGAATTTTCTAACTCTGGTCGGGTTCGAACGGATAGGAAGGAAATTATTTTTGTTCTCTATGTTTCGGCCTGTCCTTGCCCGTTTCGTCTTGGAATGTAGCCTGGACGATGTTTTTAATTTTTAAAATTTTTTGGCATTTATTTTTGAATTTTCTAACTCGGGTCGGGTTCGAACGGATAGTAAGGAAATTATTTTTGTTCTCTATTTTTCGGCCTGTCTTCGCCCGTTTCGTCTTGAAATGAAACCTGGATGATGTTTTTTAATTTTTAGAATTTTTTTGCATTTATTTTTGAATTTTCTAACTCGGGTCGGGTTCGAACGGATAGGAAGGAAATTTTTTTTCTTCTTTATTTTTTGGCCTGTCTTCACCCGTTTCGTCTTGAAATGAAACCTGGATGATGTTTTTTATTTTTTAGAATTTTTTTGCATTTATTTCTTAATTTTCTAACTCTGGTCGGGTTCGAACGGATAGGAAGGAAATTATTTTTGTTCACTATTTTTCAGCCTGTCATGGCCCGTTTCGTCTTGAAATGAAGCCTGGATGATGTTTTTTAAATTTTAGAATTTTTTTGCATTTATTTTTGAATTTTCTAACTCGGGTCGGGTTCGAACGGATTGGATGGAAATTATATTTGTTCCCTATTTTTCGACCTGTCCTTGCCCGTTTCGTCTTGAAATGAAGCCTGGATGATGTTTTTAAATTTTTTAAATTTATTTGCATTTATTTTTTAATTTTCTAACTCGGGTCGGGTTCGAACGGATACGAAGGAAATTTTTTTTGTTCTCTATTTTTTGGCCTGCCTTCACCCGTTTCGTCTTGAAATGAAACCTGGATGATGTTTTTTAATTTTTAGAATTTTTTTGCATTTGTTTTTGAATTTTCTAACTCTGGTCGGGTTCGAACGGATAGGAAGGAAATTATTTTTGTTCTCTATGTTTCGGCCTGTCCTTGCCCGTTTCGTCTTGGAATGAAGCCTGGACGATGTTTTTTAATTTTTAAAATTTTTTGGCATTTGTTTTTGAATTTTCTAAATCGGGTCGGGTTCGAACGGATAGGAAGGAAATTAATTTTGTTCTCTATTTTTCGGCTTGTTTTGTCCCGTTTCGTCTTGAAATGAAACCTGGACGATGTTTTTTAATTTTTTAAATTTTTTTGCATTTATTTTTGAATTTTCTAACTCGGGTCGGGTTCGAACGGATACGAAGAAAATTTTTTTTCCTCTCTATTTTTTGGCCTGTCTTGGCCCGTTTCGTCTTGAAACGAACCCTGGATGATGTTTTTTAATTTTTAGAATTTTTTTGCATTTATTATTGAATTTTCTAACTCGGGTCGTGTTCGAACGGATAAGAAGGAAATTATTTTTGTTCTCTATTTTTCGGCCTGTCCTTGCCCGTTTCGTCTTAGAATTAAGCCTGGATGATGTTTTTTAATTTTTAAAATTTTTTTGCATTTATTTTTGAATTTTCTAACTCGTGTCGGGTTCGAACGGATACGAAGTAAATTATTTTTCTTCTCTATTTTTCAGCCAGTCTTCACCCGTTTCGTCTTGAAATGAAACCTGGATGATGTTTTTTCAATTTTTAGAATTTTTTTGCATTTATTTTTGAATTTTCTAACTCGGGTCGGATTCGAACGGATAGGAATGAAATTATTTTTGTTCTCTATTTTTCGGAGTGTTTTGTCCCGTTTCGTCTTAAAATTTAACCTGGATGATGTTTTTTAAGTTTTAAAATTATTTTGCATTTATTTTTGAATTTTCTAACTAGGGTCGGGTTCGAACGGATAGGAAGGAAATTTTTTTTCTTCTCTATTTTTCGGCCTGTCCTGGCCTGTTTCGTCTTGAAACGAAGCCTGGATGATATTTTTTAATTTTTAGATTTTTTTTGCATTTATTTTTGAATTTTCTAACTCGGGTCGGATTCGAACGAATAGGAAGGAAATTATTTTTGTTCTCTATTTTTCGGCCTGTCCTTGCCCGTTTCGTCTTGGAATGAAGCCTAGATCATGTTTTTTAATTTTTAAAATTTTTTTGCATTTATTTTTGAATTTTCTAACTCGGGTCGGGTTCAAACGGATAGGAAGGAAATTATTTTTGTTCTATATTTTTCGGCTTGTCCTTGTCCGTTTCGCCTTGAAATGAAGCATGGATGATGTTTTTTAATTTTTAAAATTTTTTTGCATTTATTTTTGAATTTTCTAACTCGGGTCGGCTTCGAACGGATAGGAAGGAAATTATTTTTGTTCTCTATTTTTCGGCCTGTCCTTGCCCGTTTCGTCTTGGAATGAAGCCTAGATCATGTTTTTTAAGGTTTAAAATTTTTTTGCATTTATTTTTGAATTTTCTAACTCGGGTCAGGTTCGAACTGATAGGAAGGAAATTTTTTTTCTTTTCTATTTTTCGGCCTCTCTTCGCCCGTTTCGTCTTGAAATGAAACCTGGATGATGTTTTTTAATTTTTAGAATTTTTTTGCATTTATTTTTGAATTTTCTAACTCGGGTCAGGTTCGAACGGATAGGAATGAAATTTTTTTTCTTCTCTATTTTTTGGCCTGTCTTCACCCTTTCGTCTTGAAATGAAACCTGGATGATGTTTTTTAATTTTTAGAATTTTTTTGCATTTGTTTTTGAATTTTCTAACACTGGTCGGGTTCGAACGGATAGGAAGGAAATTATTTTTGTTCTCTATGTTTCGGCCTGTCCTTGCCCGTTTCGTCTTGGAATGAAGCCTAGATCATGTTTTTTAAGGTTTAAAATTTTTTTGCATTTATTTTTGAATTTTCTAACTCGGGTCAAGTTCGAGCTGATAGGAAGGAAATTTTTTTTCTTCTCTATTTTTCGGCCTCTCTTCGCCCGTTTCGTCTTGAAATGAAACCTGGATGATGTTTTTTAATTTTTAGAATTTTTTTGCATTTATTTTTGAATTTTCTAACTCGGGTCAGGTTCGAACGGATAGGAATGAAATTTTTTTTCTTCTCTATTTTTTGGCCTGTCTTCACCCTTTCGTCTTGAAATGAAACCTGGATGATGTTTTTTAATTTTTAGAATTTTTTTGCATTTGTTTTTGAATTTTCTAACTCGGGTCGGGTTCGAACGGATAGGAAGCAAATTATTTTTGTTCACAATTTTTCAGCCTGTCATTGCCCGTTTCGTCTTGAAATGAAGACTGGATGATGTTTTTTAATTTTTAGAATTTTTTTGCATTTATTTTTGAATTTTCTAACTCGGGTCGGGCTCGAACGGATAGGAAGCAAATTATTTTTGTTCACTATTTTTCAGCCTGTCATTGCCCGTTTCGTCTTGAAATGAAGCCTGGATGATGTTTTTTAATTTTTAGAATTTTTTTGCATTTATTTTAGAATTTTCTAACTCGGGTCGGGTTCGAACGGATTGGAAGGAAATTATATTTGTTCCCTATTTTTCGACCTGTCCTTGCCCGTTTCGTCTTGAAATTAATCCTGGATGATGTTTTTAAATTTTTTAAATTTTTTTGCATTTATTTTTGAATTTTCTAACTCGGGTCGGGTTCGAACGGATACGAAGGAAATTATTTTTGTTCTCTATTTTTCGGCTTGTCCTTTCCCGTTTCGCCTTGAAATGAAGCCTGGATGATGTTTTTTAATTTTTAAAATTTTTTTGCATTTATTTTCGAAATTTCTAACTCGGGTCGGGTTCAAACGGATAGGAAGTAAATTTTTTTTCTTCTCTATTTTTCGGCCTGTCTTCACCCGTTTCGTCTTGAAATGAAACCTGGATGATGATTTTTAATTTTAACAATTTTTTTCCAATTATTTTTGAATTTTCTAAATCAGGTCGGGTTCGAACGAATAGGAAGAAATTATTTTTGTTCTTTATTTTTCGGCTTGTCCTTGCCCGTTTCGCCTTGAAATGAAGCATGGATGATGTTTTTTAATTTTTAAAATTTGTTTGCATTTATTTTTGAATTTTCTAACTCGGGTCGGGTACGAACAGATAGGAAGGAAATTTTTTTTGTTCTCTATTTTACGGCCTGTCTTCACCCGTTTCGTCTTGAAATCAAAACCTGGATGATGTTTTTTAATTTTTAGAATTTGTTTGCATTTGTTTTCGAATTTTCTAAATCGGGTCAGGTTCGAATGAATAGGAAGGAAATTATTATATTTCTCTATTTTTCGGCCTGTTTTGGCCCGTTTCGTCTTGAAATGAAACCTGGATGATTTTTTTAATTTTTAAAATTTTTTTGCATTTATTTTTTAATTTTCTAACTCGGGTCGGGTTCGAACGGATAGGAAGAAAATTTTTCTTCCTCTCTATTTTTCGGCCTGTCCTGGCCCGTTTCGTCTTGAAACGAAGCCTGGATGATGTTTTTTAATTTTTAGAATTTTTTTGCATTTATTATTGAATTTTCTAACTCGGGTCGGGTTCGAACGGATAGGAAGGAAATTATTTTTGTTCTCTATTTTTCGGCCTGTCCTTGCCCTGTTTGTCTTGGAATGAAGCCTGGATGATGTTTTTTAATTTTTAAAATTTTTTGGCATTTATTTTTGAATTTTCTAACTCGGGTCGGGTTCGAACGGATAGGAAGGAAATTATTTTTGTTCACTATTTTTCAGCCTGTCATTATCCGTTTCGTCTTGAAATGAAGCCTGGATGATGTTTTTTAATTTTTAAAATTTTTTTGCATTTATTTTTGAATTTTCTAACTCGGGTCGGGTTCGAACGGATTGGAAGGAAATTATATTTGTTCCATGTTTTTCGACCTGTCCTTGCCCGTTTCGTCTTGAAATGAAGCCTGGATGATGTTTTTTAATTTTTTAAACTTTTTTGCATTTATTTTTTAATTTTCTAACTCAGGTCGGGTTCGAACGGATAGGAAGAAAATTTTTCTTCCTCTCTATTTTTCGGCCTGTCCTTGCCCGTTTCGTCTTGAAATGAAGCCTGGATGATGTTTTTTAATTTTTAGACTTTTTTTGCATTTATGTTAGAATTTTCTAACTCGGGTCGGGTTCGAACGGATTGGAAGGAAATTATATTTGTTCCCTATTTTTCGACCTGTCCTTGCCCGTTTCGTCTTGAAATTAATCCTGGATGATATTTTTAAATTTTTTAAATTTTTTTGCATTTATTTTTGAATTTTCTAACTCGGGTCGGGTTCGAACGGATACGAAGGAAATTATTTTTGTTCTCTATTTTTCGGCTTGTCCTTTCCCGTTTCGCCTTGAAATGAAGCCTGGATGATGTTTTTTAATTTTTAAAATTTTTTTGCATTTATTTTCGAAATTTCTAACTCGGGTCGGGTTCAAACGCATAGGAAGTAAATATTTTTTCTTCTATATTTTTCGGCCTGTCTTCACCCGTTTCGTCTTGAAATGAAACCTGGATGATGATTTTTAATTTTAACAATTTTTTTCCAATTATTTTTGAATTTTCTAAATCGGGTCGGGTTCGAACGGATAGGAAGGAAATTATTTTTGTTCTTTATTTTTCGGCTTGTCCTTGCCCGTTTCGCCTTGAAATGAAGCATGGATGATGTTTTTTAATTTTTAAAATTTGTTTGCATTTATTTTTGAATTTTCTAACTCGGGTCGGATACGAACGAATAGGAAGGAAATTTTTTTTGTTCTCTATTTTACGGCCTGTCTTCACCCGTTTCGTCTTGAAATCAAAACCTGGATGATGTTTTTTAATTTTTAGAGTTTGTTTGCATTTGTTTTCGAATTTTCTAAATCGGGTCAGGTTCGAATAAATAGGAAGGAAATTATTATATTTCTCTATTTTTCGGCCTGTTTTGGCCCGTTTCGTCTTGAAATGAAACCTGGATGATTTTTTTAATTTTTAAAATTTTTTTGCATTTATTTTTTAATTTTCTAACTCGGGTCGGGTTCGAACGGATAGGAAGAAAATTTTTCTTCCTCTCTATTTTTCGGCCTGTCCTTGCCCGTTTCGTCTTGAAACGAAGCCTGGATGATGTTTTTTAATTTTTAGAATTTTTTTGCATTTATTATTGAATTTTCTAACTCGGGTCGGGTTCGAACGGATAGGAAGGAAATTATTTTTGTTCTCTATTTTTCGGCCTGTCCTTGCCCGGTTTGTCTTGGAATGAAGCCTGGATGATGTTTTTTAATTTTTAGAATTTTTCGGCATTTATTTTTGAATTTTCTAACTCGGGTCGGGTTCGAACGGATAGGAAGGAAATTATTTTTGTTCACTATTTTTCAGCCTGTCATTATCCGTTTCGTCTTGAAATGAAGCCTGGATGATGTTTTTTAATTTTTAAAATTTTTTTGCATTTATTTTTGAATTTTCTAACTCGGGTCGGGTTCGAACGGATTCGAAGGAAATTATATTTGTTCCATGTTTTTCGACCTGTCCTTGCCCGTTTCGTCTTGAAATGAAGCCTGGATGATGTTTTTTAATTTTTTAAACTTTTTTGCATTTATTTTTTAATTTTCTAACTCGGGTCGGGTTCGAACGGATAGGAAGGAAATTATTTTTGTTCACTATTTTTCGGCCTGTCCTTGCCCGTTTCGCCTTGAAATGAAGCCTGGATGATGTTTTTTAATTTTTGAAATTTTTTTGCATTTATTTTCGAAATTTATAACTCGGGTAGGGTTCAAACGGATAGGAAGGAAATTTTTTTTCTTCTCTATTTTTCGGCCTGTCTTCATCCGTTTCGTCTTGAAATGAAACCTGGATGATGTTATTTAATTTTTACAATTTTTTTACATTAGTTTTTGAATTTTCTAAATCGGGTCGGGTTCGAACGGATAGGAAGGAAATTATTTTCTTTCTCTATTTTTGGGCCTGTCCTTGCCCGTTTCGTCTTGGAATGAAGCCTGGATGATGTTTTCAAATTTTTAAAATTTGTTTGCATTTATTTTTAAATTTTCAAACTCGGGTCGGGTTCGAACGGATAGGAAGGAAATTTTTTTTGTTCTCTATTTTTCGGCCTGTCTTCACCCGTTTCGTCTTGAAATGAAACCTGGATGATGTTTTTTAATTTTTAGAATTTTTTTGCATTTGTTTTTGAATTTTCTAAATCGGGTCGGGTTCGAACGGATAGGAAGAAAATTATTTTTGTTCTCTATTTTTCGGCCTGTCCTTGCCCGTTTCGTCTTGGAATGATGCCTGGATGATGTTTTTTAATTTTTAAAATTTTTTTTGCATTTATTTTTGAATTTTCTAACTCGGGTTGGGTTCGAACGGATAGGAAGGAAATTATTTTTGTTCTCTATTTTTCGGCCTGTCCTTGCCCGTTTCGTCTTGAAATGAAGCCTGGATGATGTTTTTTAATTTTTAAAATTTTTTTGCATTTATTTTCGAATTTTCTAACTCGGGTCGGGTTCGAACGGATAGGAAGGAAATATTTTTTCCTCTCTATTTTTCGGCCTGTCTTCGCACGTTTCGTCTTGAAATGAAACCTGCATGATGTTTTTTAATTTTTAGAATTTTTTTGCATTTATTTTTGAATTTTCTAACTCGGGTCTGGTTCGAACGGATAGGAAGGAAATTTTTTTTCTTCTCTATTTTTCGGCCTGTCTTCGCCCGTTTCGTCTTGAAATGAAACCTGGATGATGTTTTTTAATTTTTAGAATTTTTTTGCATTTATTTTTTAATTTTCTAACTCGGGTCGGGTTCGAACGGATAGGAAGGAAATTATTTTTGTTCACTATTTTTCAGCCTGTCATTGCCCGTTTCGTCTTGAAATGAAGCGTGGATGATGTTTTTTAATTTTTAAAATTTTTTTGCATTTATTTTTGAATTTCCTAACTTTGGTCGGGTTTGAACGGACTGGAAGGAAATTATATTTGTTCCCTATTTTTCGACCTGTCCTTCCCCGTTTCGTCTTGAAATGAAGCCTGGATGATATTTTTTAATTTTTAAAATTTTTTTGCATTTATTTTTGAATTTTCTAACTCGGGTCGGGTTCGAACGGATATGAAGAAATTTTTTTTTCTTCTCTATTTTTCAGCCAGTGTTCACCCGCTTCGTCTTGAAATGAAACTTGGATGATGTTTTTTTAATTTTTAGAATTTTTTTGCATTTATTTCTTAATTTTCTAACTCTTGTCGGGTTTGAACGGATAGGATGAAAATTATTTTTGTTCTCTATTTTTCGGCCTGTTTTGTCCCGTTGCGTCTCGAAATGAAACCTGGATGATGTTTTTTAAGGTTTAAAATTTTTTTGCATTTATTTTAGAATTTTCTAACTCGGGTCAGGTTCGAACGGATTGGAAGGAAATTTTTTTTCTTCTCTATTTTTCGGCCTGCCTTCGCCCGTTTCGTCTTGAAATGAAACCTGCATGATGTTTTTTAATTTTTAGAATTTTTTTGCATTTATTTTTGAATTTTCTAACTCGGGTCGGGTTCGAACGGATAGGAAGGAAATTTTTTTTGTTCTCTATTTTTTGGCCAGTCTTCACCCGTTTCGTCTTGAAATGAAACCTGGATGATGTTTTTTAATTTTTAGAATTTTTTTGCATTTTTTTTTGAATTTTCTAACTCTGGTCGGGTTCGAACGGATAGGAAGGAAATTATTTTTGTTCTCTATGTTTCGGCCTGTCCTTGCCCGTTTCGTCTTGGAATGAAGCCTGGACGATGTTTTTTAATTTTTAAAATTTTTTGGCATTTATTTTTGAATTTTCTAACTCGGGTCGGGTTCGAACGGATAGTAAGGAAATTATTTTTGTTCTCTATTTTTCGGCCTGTCTTCGCCCGTTTCGTCTTGAAATGAAACCTGGATGATGTTTTTTAATTTTTAGAATTTTTTTGCATTTATTTTTGAATTTTCTAACTCGGGTCGGGTTCGAACGGATAGGAAGGAAATTTTTTTTCTTCTTTATTTTTTGGCCTGTCTTCACCCGTTTCGTCTTGAAATGAAACCTGGATGATGTTTTTTTAATTTTTAGAATTTTTTTGCATTTGTTTTTGAATTTTCTAACTCTGGTCGGGTTCGAACGGATAGGAAGGAAATTATTTTTGTTCTCTATGTTTCGGCCTGTCCTTGCCCGTTTCGTCTTGGAATGAAGCCTGGACGATGTTTTTTAATTTTTAAAATTTTTTGGCATTTATTTTTGAATTTTCTAACTCGGGTCAGGTTCGAACGGATAGTAAGGAAATTATTTTTGTTCTCTATTTTTCGGCCTGTCTTCGCCCGTTTCGTCTTGAAATGAAACCTGGATGATGTTTTTTAATTTTTAGAATTTTTTTGCATTTATTTTTGAATTTTCTAAATGGGTCGGTTTCGAACTGATAGGAAGGAAATTATTTTTGTTCTCTATTTTTCGACCAGTTTTGGCCCGTTTCGTCTTGAAATGAAACCTGAATGATGTTTTTCAATTTTCAAAATTTTTTTGCATTAATTTTTTAATTTTCTAACTCGAGTCAGGTTCGAACGGATAGGAAGGAAATTTTTTTTGTTCTCTATTTTTTGGCCAGTCTTCACCCGTTTCGTCTTGAAATGAAACCTGGATGATGTTTTTTAATTTTTAGAATTTTTTTGCATTTGTTTTTGAATTTTCTAACTCTGGTCGGGTTCGAACGGATAGGAAGGAAATTATTTTTGTTCTCTATGTTTCGGCCTGTCCTTGCCCGTTTCGTCTTGGAATGAAGCCTGGACGATGTTTTTTAATTTTTAAAATTTTTTGGCATTTATTTTTGAATTTTCTAACTCGGGTCGGGTTCGAACGGATAGTAAGGAAATTATTTTTGTTCTCTATTTTTCGGCTTGTCTTCGCCCGTTTCGTCTTGAAATGAAACCTGGATGATGTTTTTTTAATTTTTAGAATTTTTTTGCATTTATTTTTGAATTTTCTAACTCGGGTCGGGTTCGAACGGATAGGAAGGAAATTTTTTTTCTTCTCTATTTTTTGGCCTGTCTTCACCCGTTTCGTCTTGAAATGAAACCTGGATGATGTTTTTTAATTTTTAGAATTTTTTTGCATTTATTTCTTAATTTTCTAACTCTGGTCGGGTTCGAACGGATAGGATGGAAATTATTTTTGTTCTCTATTTTTCGGCCTGTTTTGTCCCGTTGCGTCTCGAAATGAAACCTGGATGATGTTTTTTAAGGTTTAAAATTTTTTTGCATTTATTTTAGAATTTTCTAACTCGGGTCAGGTTCGAACGGATAGGAAGGAAATTTTTTTTCTTCTCTATTTTTCGGCCTGTCTTCTCCCGTTTCGTCTTGAAATGAAACCTGGATGATGTTTTTTAATTTTTAGAATTTTTTTGCATTTATTTTTGAATTTTCTAACTCGGGTCGGGTTCGAACGGATAGGAAGGAAATTTTTTTTGTTCTCTATTTTTTGGCCTGTCTTCACCCGTTTCGTCTTGAAATGAAACCTGGACGATGTTTTTTTAATTTTTAGAATTTTTTTGCATTTGTTTTTGAATTTTCTAACTCTGGTCGGGTTCGAACGGATAGGAAGGAAATTATTTTTGTTCTCTATGTTTCGGCCTGTCCTTGCCCGTTTCGTCTTGGAATGAAGCCTGGACGATGTTTTTTAATTTTTAAAATTTTTTGGCATTTATTTTTGAATTTTCTAACTCGGGTCAGGTTCGAACGGATAGTAAGGAAATTATTTTTGTTCTCTATTTTTCGGCCTGTCTTCGCCCGTTTCGTCTTGAAATGAAACCTGGATGATGTTTTTTAATTTTTAGAATTTTTTTGCATTTATTTTTGAATTTTCTAAATCGGGTCGGTTTCGAACTGATAGGAAGGAAATTATTTTTGTTCTCTATTTTTCGACCAGTTTTGGCCCGTTTCGTCTTGAAATGAAACCTGAATGATGTTTTTCAATTTTCAAAATTTTTTTGCATTAATTTTTTAATTTTCTAACTCGAGTCAGGTCCGAACGGATAGGAAGGAAATGTTTTTTCTTCTCTATTTTTCGGCCTGTCTTCGCCCGTTTCGTCTTGAAATGAAACCTGGGTGATGTTTTTTAATTTTTAGAATTTTTTGCATTTATTTTTGAATTCTCTAACTCGGGTCGGGTTCGAACGGATAGGAAGGAAATTATTTTTGTTCTCTATTTTTCGGCCTGTCCTTGCCCGTTTCGTCTTGAAACGAAGCCTGGATGATGTTTTTTAATTTTTAGAATTTTTTTGCATTTATTTCTTAATTTTCTAACTCTTGTCGGGTTTGAACGGATAGGATGAAAATTATTTTTGTTCTCTATTTTTCGGCCTGTTTTGTCCCGTTGCGTCTCAAAATGAAACCTGGATGATGTTTTTTAAGGTTTAAAATTTTTTTGCATTTATTTTAGAATTTTCTAACTCGGGTCAGGTTCGAACGGATAGGAAGGAAATTTTTTTTCTTCACTATTTTTCGGCCTGTCTTCGCCCGTTTCGTCTTGAAATGAAACCTGGATGATGTTTTTTAATTTTTAGAATTTTTTTGCATTTATTTTTGAATTTTCTAACTCGGGTCGGGTTCGAACGGATAGGAAGGAAATTTTTTTTGTTCTCTATTTTTTGGCCAGTCTTCACCCGTTTCGTCTTGAAATGAAACCTGGATGATGTTTTTTAAATTTTAGATTTTTTTTGCATTTTTTTTTGAATTTTCTAACTCTGGTCGGGTTCGAACGTATAGGAAGGAAATTATTTTTGTTCTCTATGTTTCGGCCTGTCCTTGCCCGTTTCGTCTTGGAATGAAGCCTGGACGATGTTTTTTAATTTTTAAAATTTTTTGGCATTTATTTTTGAATTTTCTAACTCGGGTCGGGTTCGAACGGATAGTAAGGAAATTATTTTTGTTCTCTATTTTTCGGCCTGTCTTCGCCCGTTTCGTCTTGAAATGAAACCTGGATGATGTTTTTTAATTTTTAGAATTTTTTTGCATTTATTTTTGAATTTTCTAACTCGGGTCGGGTTCGAACGGATAGGAAGGAAATTTTTTTTCTTCTTTATTTTTTGGCCTGTCTTCACCCGTTTCGTCTTGAAATGAAACCTGGATGATGTTTTTTAATTTTTAGAATTTTTTTGCATTTATTTCTTAATTTTCTAACTCTGGTCGGGTTCGAACGGATAGGATGGAAATTATTTTTGTTCTCTATTTTTCGGCCTGTTTTGTCTCGTTGCGTCTCGAAATGAAACCTGGATGATGTTTTTTAAGGTTTAAAATTTTTTTGCATTTATTTTAGAATTTTCTAACTCGGGTCAGGTTCGAACGGATAGGAAGGAAATTTTTTTTCTTCTCTATTTTTCGGCCTGTCTTCGCCCATTTCGTCTTGAAATGAAACCTGGATGATGTTTTTTCATTTTTAGAATTTTTTTGCATTTATTTTTGAATTTTCTAACTCGGGTCGGGTTCGAACGGATAGGAAGGAAATTTTTTTTGTTCTCTATTTTTTGGCCTGTCTTCACCCGTTTCGTCTTGAAATGAAACCTGGATGATGTTTTTTTAATTTTTAGAATTTTTTTGCATTTGTTTTTGAATTTTCTAACTCTGGTCGGGTTCGAACGGATAGGAAGGAAATTATTTTTGTTTTCTATGTTTCGGCCTGTCCTTGCCCGTTTCGTCTTGGAATGAAGCCTGGACGATGTTTTTTAATTTTTAAAATTTTTTGGCATTTATTTTTGAATTTTCTAACTCGGGTCAGGTTCGAACGGATAGTAAGGAAATTATTTTTGTTCTCTATTTTTCGGCCTGTCTTCGCCCGTTTCGTCTTGAAATGAAACCTGGATGATGTTTTTTAATTTTTAGAATTTTTTTGCATTTATTTTTGAATTTTCTAAATCGGGTCGGTTTCGAACTGATAGGAAGGAAATTATTTTTGTTCTCTATTTTTCGACCAGTTTTGGCCCGTTTCGTCTTGAAATGAAACCTGAATGATGTTTTTCAATTTTCAAAATTTTTTTACATTAATTTTTTAATTTTCTAACTCGAGTCAGGTTCGAACGGATAGGAAGGAAATTTTTTTTGTTCTCTATTTTTTGGCCAGTCTTCACCCGTTTCGTCTTGAAATGAAACCTGGATGATGTTTTTTAATTTTTAGAATTTTTTTGCATTTGTTTTTGAATTTTCTAACTCTGGTCAGGTTCGAACGGATAGGAAGGAAATTATTTTTGTTCTTTATGTTTCGGCCTGTCGTTGCCCGTTTCGTCTTGGAATGAAGCCTGGACGATGTTTTTTAATTTTTAAAATTTTTTGGCATTTATTTTTGAATTTTCTAACTCGGGTCGGGTTCGAACGGATCGTAAGGAAATTATTTTTGTTATCTATTTTTCGGCCTGTCTTCGCCCGTTTCGTCTTGAAATGAAACCTGGATGATGTTTTTTAATTTTTAGAATTTTTTTGCATTTATTTTTGAATTTTCTAACTCGGGTCGGGTTCGAACGGATAGGAAGGAAATTTTTTTTCTTCTTTATTTTTTGGCCTGTCTTCACCCGTTTCGTCTTGAAATGAAACCTGGATGATGTTTTTTAATTTTTAGAATTTTTTTGCATTTATTTCTTAATTTTCTAACTCTGGTCGGGTTCGAACGGATAGGATGGAAATTATTTTTGTTCTCTATTTTTCGGCCTGTTTTGTCCCGTTGCGTCTCGAAATGAAACCTGGATGATGTTTTTTAAGGTTTAAAATTTTTTTGCATTTATTTTAGAATTTTCTAACTCGGGTCAGGTTCGAACGGATAGGAAGGAAATTTTTTTTCTTCTCTATTTTTCGGCCTGTCTTCGCCCGTTTCGTCTTGAAATGAAACCTGGATGATGTTTTCTAATTTTTAGAATTTTTTTGCATTTATTTTTGAATTTTCTAACTCGGGTCGGGTTCGAACGGATAGGAAGGAAATTTTTTTTGTTCTCTATTTTTTGGCCTGTCTTCACCCGTTTCGTCTTGAAATGAAACCTGGACGATGTTTTTTTAATTTTTAGAATTTTTTTGCATTTGTTTTTGAATTTTCTAACTCTGGTCGGGTTCGAACGGATAGGAAGGAAATTATTTTTGTTCTCTATGTTTCGGCCTGTCCTTGCCCGTTTCGTCTTGGAATGAAGCCTGGACGATGTTTTTTAATTTTTAAAATTTTTTGGCATTTATTTTTGAATTTTCTAACTCGGGTCAGGTTCGAACGGATAGTAAGGAAATTATTTTTGTTCTCTATTTTTCGGCCTGTCTTCGCCCGTTTCGTCTTGAAATGAAACCTGGATGATGTTTTTTAATTTTTAGAATTTTTTTGCATTTATTTTTGAATTTTCTAAATCGGGTCGGTTTCGAACTGATAGGAAGGAAATTATTTTTGTTCTCTATTTTTCGACCAGTTTTGGCCCGTTTCGTCTTGAAATGAAACCTGAATGATGTTTTTCAATTTTCAAAATTTTTTTGCATTAATTTTTTAATTTTCTAACTCGAGTCAGGTCCGAACGGATAGGAAGGAAATGTTTTTTCTTCTCTATTTTTCGGCCTGTCTTCGCCCGTTTCGTCTTGAAATGAAACCTGGGTGATGTTTTTTAATTTTTAGAATTTTTTGCATTTATTTTTGAATTCTCTAACTCGGGTCGGGTTCGAACGGATAGGAAGGAAATTATTTTTGTTCTCTATTTTTCGGCCTGTCCTTGCCCGTTTCGTCTTGAAACGAAGCCTGGCTAATGTTTTTTAATTTTTAGAATTTTTTTGCATTTATTATTGAATTTTCTAACTTGGGTCGGGTTCGAACGGATAGGAAGGAAATTATTTTTGTTCTCTATTTTTCGGCCTGTCCTTGCCCGTTTCGTTTTGGAATGAAGCCTGGATGATGTTTTTTCATTTTTAAAATTTTTTGGCATTTATTTTTTAATTTTCTAACTCGGGTCGGGTTCGAACGGATAGGAAGGAAATTATTTTTGTTCACTATTTTTCAGCCTGTCATTATCCGTTTCGTCTTGAAATGAAGCCTGGATGATGTTTTTTAATTTTTAAAATTTTTTGGCATTTATTTTTGAATTTTCTAACTCGGGTCGGGTTCGAACGGATTGGAAGGAAATTATATTTGTTCCCTATTTTTCGACCTGTCCTTGCCCGTTTCGTCTTGAAATGAAGCCTGGATGATGTTTTTTAATTTTTTAAACTTTTTTGCATTTATTTTTGAATTTTCTAACTCGGGTCGGGTTTGAACGGATAGGAAGGAAATTATTTTTGTTCACTATTTTTCGGCCTGTCCTTGCCCGTTTCGCCTTTAATGAAGCCTGGATGATGTTTTTTAATTTTTAAAATTTTTTTGCATTTATTTTCGAAATTTATAACTTGGGTAGGGTTCAAACGGATAGGAAGGAAATTTTTTTTCTTCTCTATTTTTCGGCCTGTCTTCATCCGTTTCGTCTTGAAATGATACCTGGATGATGTTATTTAATTTTTACAATTTTTTTACATTTGTTTTTGAATTTTCTAAATCGGGTCGGGTTCGAACGGATAGGAAGGAAATTATTTTCTTTCTCTATTTTTGGGCCTGTCCTTGCCCGTTTCGTCTTGGAATGAAGCCTGGATGATGTTTTCAAATTTTTAAAATTTGTTTGCATTTATTTTTAAATTTTCAAACTCGGGTCGGGTTCGAACGGATAGGAAGAAAATTTTTTTTGTTCTCTATTTTTCGGCCTGTCTTCACCCGTTTCGTCTTGAAATGAAACCTGGATGATGTTTTTTAATTTTTAGAATTTTTTTGCATTTGTTTTTGAATTTTCTAACTCGGGTCGGGTTCGAACGGATAGGAAGGAAATTATTTTTGTTCTCTATTTTTCGGCCTGTCCTTGCCCGTTTCGTCTTGGAATGAAGCCTGGATGATGTTTTTTAATTTTTAAAATTTTTTTTGCATTTATTTTTGAATTTTCTAACTCGGGTCGGGTTCGAACGGATAGGAAGGAAATTATTTTTGTTCTCTATTTTTCGGCCTGTCCTTGCCCGTTTCGTCTTGAAATGAAGCCTGGATGATGTTTTTTAATTTTTAAAATTTTTTTGCATTTATTTTCGAATTTTCTAACTCGGGTCGGGTTCGAACGGATAGGAAGGAAATATTTTTTCCTCTCTATTTTTCGGCCAGTCTTCACCCGTTTCGTCTTGAAATGAAACCTGGATGATGTTTTTTAGTTTTTCGAATTTTTTTGCATTTATTTTTGAATTCTCTAACTCGGGTCGGGTTCGAACGGATAGGAAGGAAATTATTTTTGTTCTCTATTTTTCGGCCTGTCCTTGCCCGTTTCGTCTTGAAACGAAGCCTGGATGATGTTTTTTAATTTTTAGAATTTTTTTGCATTTATTATTGAATTTTCTAACTTGGGTCGGGTTCGAACGGATAGGAAGGAAATTATTTTTGTTCTCTATTTTTCGGCCTGTCCTTGCCCGTTTCGTTTTGGAATGAAGCCTGGATGATGTTTTTTAATTTTTAAAATTTTTTGGCATTTATTTTTTAATTTTCTAACTCGGGTCGGGTTCGAACGGATAGGAAGGAAATTATTTTTGTTCACTATTTTTCAGCCTGTCATTATCCGTTTCGTCTTGAAATGAAGCGTGGATGATGTTTTTTAATTTTTAAAATTTTTTGGCATTTATTTTTGAATTTTCTAACTCGGGTCGGGTTCGAACGGATTGGAAGGAAATTATATTTGTTCCCTATTTTTCGACCTGTCCTTGCCCGTTTCGTCTTGAAATGAAGCCTGGATGATGTTTTTTAATTTTTTTAACTTTTTTGCATTTATTTTTGAATTTTCTAACTCGGGTCGGGTTTGAACGGATAGGAAGGAAATTATTTTTGTTCACTATTTTTCGGCCTGTCCTTGCCCGTTTCGCCTTTAATGAAGCCTGGATGATGTTTTTTAATTTTTAAAATTTTTTTGCATTTATTTTCGAAATTTATAACTTGGGTAGGGTTCAAACGGATAGGAAGGAAATTTTTTTTCTTCTCTATTTTTCGGCCTGTCTTCATCCGTTTCGTCTTGAAATGATACCTGGATGATGTTATTTAATTTTTACAATTTTTTTACATTTGTTTTTGAATTTTCTAAATCGGGTCGGGTTCGAACGGATAGGAAGGAAATTATTTTCTTTCTCTATTTTTGGGCCTGTCCTTGCCCGTTTCGTCTTGGAATGAAGCCTGGATGATGTTTTCAAATTTTTAAAATTTGTTTGCATTTATTTTTAAATTTTCAAACTCGGGTCGGGTTCGAACGGATAGGAAGAAAATTTTTTTTGTTCTCTATTTTTCGGCCTGTCTTCACCCGTTTCGTCTTGAAATGAAACCTGGATGATGTTTTTTAATTTTTACAATTTTTTTGCAATTGTTTTTGAATTTTCTAAATCGGGTCGGGTTCGAACGGATAGGAAGGAAATTATTTTTGTTCTCTATTTTTCGGCCTGTCCTTGCCCGTTTCGTCTTGGAATGAAGCCTGGATGATGTTTTTTAATTTTTAAAATTTTTTTTGCATTTATTTTTGAATTTTCTAACTCGGGTTGGGTTCGAACGGATAGGAAGGAAATTATTTTTGTTCTCTATTTTTCGGCCTGTCCTTGCCCGTTTCGTCTTGAAATGAAGCCTGGATGATGTTTTTTAATTTTTAAAATTTTTTTGCATTTATTTTCGAATTTTCTAACTCGGGTCGGGTTCGAACGGATAGGAAGGAAATATTTTTTCCTCTCTATTTTTCGGCCAGTCTTCACCCGTTTCGTCTTGATATGAAACCTGGATGATGTTTTTTAGTTTTTGAATTTTTTTGCATTTATTTTTTAATTTTCTAACTCGGGTCGGGTTCGAACGGATAGGAAGGAAATTATTTTCTTTCTCTATTTTTGGGCCTGTCCTTGCCCGTTTCGTCTTGGAATGAAGCCTGGATGATGTTTTCAAATTTTTAAAATTTGTTTGCATTTATTTTTAAATTTTCAAACTCGGGTCGGGTTCGAACGGATAGGAAGGAAATTTTTTTTGTTCTCTATTTTTCGGCCTGTCTTCACCCGTTTCGTCTTGAAATGAAACCTGGATGATGTTTTCAAATTTTTAAAATTTGTTTGCATTTATTTTTAAATTTTCAAACTCAAATCGGGTTCGAACGGATAGGAAGGAAATTTTTTTTGTTCTCTATTTTTCGGCCTGTCTTCACCCGTTTCGTCTTGAAATGAAACCTGGATGATGTTTTTTAATTTTTAGAATTTTTTTGCATTTGTTTTTGAATTTTCTAAATCGGGTCGGGTTCGAACGGATAGGAAGGAAATTATTTTTGTTCTCTATTTTTCGGCCTGTCCTTGCCCGTTTCGTCTTGGAATGAAGCCTGGATGATGTTTTTTAATTTTTAAAATTTTTTTTGCATTTATTTTTGAATTTTCTAACTCGGGTTGGGTTCGAACGGATAGGAAGGAAATTATTTTTGTTCTCTATTTTTCGGCCTGTCCTTGCCCGTTTCGTCTTGAAATGAAGCCTGGATGATGTTTTTTCATTTTTAAAATTTTTTTGCATTTATTTTCGAATTTTCTAACTCGGTTCGGGTTCGAACGGATAGGAAGGAAATATTTTTTCCTCTCTATTTTTCGGCCAGTCTTCACCCGTTTCGTCTTGATATGAAACCTGGATGATGTTTTTTAGTTTTTCGAATTTTTTTGCATTTATTTTTTAATTTTCTAACTCGGGTCGGGTTCGAACGGATAGGAAGGAAATTATTTTTGTTCTCTATTTTTCGGCCTGTTTTGTCCCATTTCGTCTCGAAATGAAACCTGGATGATGTCTTTTAAGGTTTAAAATTTTTTTGCATTTATTTTTGAATTTTCTAACTCGGGTCAGGTTCGAACGGATAGGAAGGAAATTTTTTTTCTTCTCTATTTTTCGGCCTGTCTTCGCCCGTTTCGTCTTGAAATGAAACCTGGATGATGTTTTTTAATTTTTAGAATTTTTTTGCATTTATTTTTGAATTTTCTAACTCGGGTCTGGTTCGAACGGATAGCAAGGAAATTTTTTTTCTTCTCTATTTTTTGGCCTGTCTTCACCCGTTTCTTCTTGAAATGAAACCTGGATGATGTTTTTTAGTTTTTCGAATTTTTTTGCATTTATTTTTTAATTTTCTAACTCGGGTCGGGTTCGAACGGATAGGAAGGAAATTATTTTTGTTCACTATTTTTCAGCCTGTCATTGCCCGTTTCGTCTTGAAATGAAGCGTGGATGATGTTTTTTAATTTTTAAAATTTTTTTGCATTTATTTTTGAATTTCCTAACTCGGGTCGGGTTTGAACGGACTGGAAGGAAATTATATTTGTTCCCTATTTTTCGACCTGTCCTTCCCCGTTTCGTCTTGAAATGAAGCCTGGATGATATTTTTTAATTTTTAAAATTTTTTTGCATTTATTTTTGAATTTTCTAACTCGGGTCGGGTTCGAACGGATATGAAGAAAATTTTTTTTCTTCTCTATTTTTCAGCCAGTGTTCACCCGTTTCGTCTTGAAATGAAACTTGGATGATGTTTTTTTAATTTTTAGAATTTTTTTGCATTTATTTCTTAATTTTCTAACTCTTGTCGGGTTTGAACGGATAGGATGAAAATTATTTTTGTTCTCTATTTTTCGGCCTGTTTTGTCCCGTTGCGTCTCGAAATGAAACCTGGATGATGTTTTTTAAGGTTTAAAATTTTTTTGCATTTATTTTAGAATTTTCTAACTCGGGTCAGGTTCCAACGGATAGGAAGGAAATTTTTTTTCTTCTCTATTTTTCGGCCTGTCTTCGCCCGTTTCGTCTTGAAATGAAACCTGGATGATGTTTTTTAATTTTTAGAATTTTTTTGCATTTATTTTTGAATTTTCTAACTCGGGTCGGGTTCGAACGGATAGGAAGGAAATTTTTTTTGTTCTTTATTTTTTGGCCTGTCTTCACCCGTTTCGTCTTGAAATGAAACCTGGATGATGTTTTTTATTTTTTAGAATTTTTTTGCATTTGTTTTTGAATTTTCTAACTCTGGTCGGGTTCGAACGGATAGGAAGGAAATTATTTTTGTTCTCTATGTTTCGGCCTGTCCTTGCCCGTTTCGTCTTGGAATGAAGCCTGGACGATGTTTTTTAATTTTTAAAATTTTTTGGCATTTATTTTTGAATTTTCTAACTCGGGTCGGGTTCGAACGGATAGTAAGGAAATTATTTTTGTTCTCTATTTTTCGGCCTGTCTTCGCCCGTTTCATCTTGAAATGAAACCTAGATGATGTTTTATAATTTTTAGAATTTTTTTGCATTTATTTTTGAATTTTCTAACTCGGGTCGGGTTCGAACGGATAGGAAGGAAATTTTTTTTCTTCTTTATTTTTTGGCCTGTCTTCACCCGTTTCGTCTTGAAATGAAACCTGGATGATGTTTTTTAATTTTTAGAATTTTTTTGCATTTATTTCTTAATTTTCTAACTCTGGTCGGGTTCGAACGGATAGGATGGAAATTATTTTTGTTCTCTATTTTTCGGCCTGTTTTGTCCCGTTGCGTCTCGAAATGAAACCTGGATGATGTTTTTTAAGGTTTAAAATTTTTTTGCATTTATTTTAGAATTTTCTAACTCGGGTCAGGTTCGAACGGATAGGAAGGAAATTTTTTTTCTTCTCTATTTTTCGGCCTGTTTTCGCCCGTTTCGTCTTGAAATGAAACCTGGATGATGTTTTTTAATTTTTAGAATTTTTTTGCATTTATTTTTTAATTTTCTAACTCGGGTCGGGTTCGAACGGATAGGAAGGAAATTTTTTTTGGTCTCTATTTTTTGGCCTGTCTTCACCCGTTTCGTCTTGAAATGAAACCTGGATGATGTTTTTTTAATTTTTAGAATTTTTTTGCATTTGTTTTTGAATTTTCTAACTCTGGTCGGGTTCGAACGGATAGGAAGGAAATTATTTTTGTTCTCTATGTTTCGGCCTGTCCTTGCCCGTTTCGTCTTGGAATGAAGCCTGGTCGATGTTTTTTAATTTTTAAAATTTTTTGGCATTTATTTTTGAATTTTCTAACTCGGGTTAGGTTCGAACGGATAGTAAGGAAATTATTTTTGTTCTCTATTTTTCGGCCTGTCTTCGCCCGTTTCGTCTTGAAATGAAATCTGGATGATGTTTTTTAATTTTTAGAATTTTTTTGCATTTATTTTTGAATTTTCTAACTCTGGTCGGGTTCGAACGGATAGGAAGAAATTATTTTTGTTCACTATTTTTCAGCCTGTCATGGCTCGTTTCGTCTTCAAATGAAGCCTGGATGATGTTTTTTAATTTTTAGAATTTTTTTGCATTTATTTTTGAATTTTCTAACTCGGGTCGAGTTCGAACGGATTGGATGGAAATTATATTTGTTCCCTATTTTTCGACCTGTCCTTGCCCGTTTCGTCTTGAAATGAAGCCTGGATGATGTTTTTAAATTTTTTAAATTTATTTGCATTTATTTTTTAATTTTCTAACTCGGGTCGGGTTCGAACGGATACGAAGGAAATTTTTTTTGTTCTCTATTTTTTGGCCTGTCTTCACCCGGTTCGTCTTGAAATGAAACCTGGATGATGTTTTTTAATCTTTCGAATTTTTTTGCATTTGTTTTTGAATTTTCTAAATCGGGTCGGGTTCGAACGGATAAGAAGGAAATTAATTTTGTTCTCTATTTTTCGGCTTGTTTTGTCCCGTTTCATCTTGAAATGAAACCTGGACGATGTTTTTTAATTTTTAAAATTTTTTTGCATTTATTTTTGAATTTTCTAACTCGGGTCGGGGTCGAACGGATACGAAGAAAAAATTTTTTCCTCTCTATTTTTTGGCCTGTCTTGGCCCGTTTCGTCTTGAAACGAACCCTGGATGATGTTTTTTAATTTTTAGAATTTTTTTGCATTTATTATTGAATTTTCTAACTCGGGTCGTGTTCAAACGGATAAGAAGGAAATTATTTTTGTTCTCTATTTTTCGGCCTGTCCTTGCCCGTTTCGTCTTGAAATGAAGCCTGGATGATGTTTTTTAATTTTTAAAATTTTTTTGCATTTATTTTCGAATTTTCTAACTCGGGTCGGGTACGAACGGATAGGAATGAAATATTTTTTCCTCTCTATTTTTCGGCCAGTCTTCACCCGTTTCGTCTTGAAATGAAACCTGGATGATGTTTTTTAGTTTTTCGAATTTTTTTGCATTTATTTTTTAATTTTCTAACTCGGGTCGGGTTCGAACGGATAGGAAGGAAATTATTTTTGTTCTCTATTTTTCGGCCTGTTTTGTCCCGTTTCGTCTCGAAATGAAACCTGGATGATGTCTTTTAAGGTTTAAAATTTTTTTGCATTTATTTTTGAATTTTCTAACTCGGGTCAGGTTCGAACGGATAGGAAGGAATTTTTTTTCTTCTCTATTTTTCGGCCTGTCTTCGCCCGTTTCGTCTTGAAATGAAACCTGGATGATGTTTTTTAATTTTTAGAATTTTTTTGCATTTATTTTTGAATTTTCTAACTCGGGTCTGGTTCGAACGGATAGGAAGAAAATTTTTTTTCTTCTCTATTTTTTGGCCTGTCTTCACCCGTTTCTTCTTGAAATGAAACCTGGATGATGTTTTTTAGTTTTTCGAATTTTTTTGCATTTATTTTTTAATTTTCTAACTCGGGTCGGGTTCGAACGGATAGGAAGGAAATTATTTTTGTTCACTATTTTTCAGCCTATCATTGCCCGTTTCGTCTTGAAATGAAGCGTGGATAATGTTTTTTAATTTTTAAAATTTTTTTGCATTTATTTTTGAATTTCCTAACTCGGGTCGAGTTTGAACGGACTGGAAGGAAATTATATTTGTTCCCCATTTTTCGACCTGTCCTTCCCCGTTTCGTCTTGAAATGAAGCCTGGATGATATTTTTTAATTTTTAAAATTTTTTTGCATTTATTTTTGAATTTTCTAACTCGGGTCGGGTTCGAACGGATATGAAGAAAATTTTTTTTCTTCTCTATTTTTCGGCCTGTTTTCGCCCGTTTCGTCTTGAAATGAAACCTGGATGATGTTTTTTAATTTTTAGAATTTTTTTGCATTTATTTTTTAATTTTCTAACTCGGGTCGGGTTCGAACGGATAGGAAGGAAATTTTTTTTGGTCTCTATTTTTTGGCCTGTCTTCACCCGTTTCGTCTTGAAATGAAACCTGGATGATGTTTTTTTAATTTTTAGAATTTTTTTGCATTTGTTTTTGAATTTTCTAACTCTGGTCGGGTTCGAACGGATAGGAAGGAAATTATTTTTGTTCTCTATGTTTCGGCCTGTCCTTGCCCGTTTCGTCTTGGAATGAAGCCTGGTCGATGTTTTTTAATTTTTAAAATTTTTTGGCATTTATTTTTGAATTTTCTAACTCGGGTTAGGTTCGAACGGATAGTAAGGAAATTATTTTTGTTCTCTATTTTTCGGCCTGTCTTCGCCCGTTTCGTCTTGAAATGAAATCTGGATGATGTTTTTTAATTTTTAGAATTTTTTTGCATTTATTTTTGAATTTTCTAACTCTGGTCGGGTTCGAACGGATAGGAAGAAATTATTTTTGTTCACTATTTTTCAGCCTGTCATGGCTCGTTTCGTCTTCAAATGAAGCCTGGATGATGTTTTTTAATTTTTAGAATTTTTTTGCATTTATTTTTGAATTTTCTAACTCGGGTCGAGTTCGAACGGATTGGATGGAAATTATATTTGTTCCCTATTTTTCGACCTGTCCTTGCCCGTTTCGTCTTGAAATGAAGCCTGGATGATGTTTTTAAATTTTTTAAATTTATTTGCATTTATTTTTTAATTTTCTAACTCGGGTCGGGTTCGAACGGATACGAAGGAAATTTTTTTTGTTCTCTATTTTTTGGCCTGTCTTCACCCGGTTCGTCTTGAAATGAAACCTGGATGATGTTTTTTAATCTTTCGAATTTTTTTGCATTTGTTTTTGAATTTTCTAAATCGGGTCGGGTTCGAACGGATAAGAAGGAAATTAATTTTGTTCTCTATTTTTCGGCTTGTTTTGTCCCGTTTCATCTTGAAATGAAACCTGGACGATGTTTTTTAATTTTTAAAATTTTTTTGCATTTATTTTGGAATTTTCTAACTCGGGTCGGGTTCGAACGGATACGAAGAAAAATTTTTTTCCTCTCTATTTTTTGGCCTGTCTTGGCCCGTTTCGTCTTGAAACGAACCCTGGATGATGTTTTTTAATTTTTAGAATTTTTTTGCATTTATTATTGAATTTTCTAACTCGGGTCGTGTTCAAACGGATAAGAAGGAAATTATTTTTGTTCTCTATTTTTCGGCCTGTCCTTGCCCGTTTCGTCTTGAAATGAAGCCTGGATGATGTTTTTTAATTTTTAAAATTTTTTTGCATTTATTTTCGAATTTTCTAACTCGGGTCGGGTTCGAACGGATAGGAAGGAAATATTTTTTCCTCTCTATTTTTCGGCCAGTCTTCACCCGTTTCGTCTTGAAATGAAACCTGGATGATGTTTTTTAGTTTTTCGAATTTTTTTGCATTTATTTTTTAATTTTCTAACTCGGGTCGGGTTCGAACGGATAGGAAGGAAATTATTTTTGTTCTCTATTTTTCAGCCTGTTTTGTCCCATTTCGTCTCGAAATGAAACCTGGATGATGTCTTTTAAGGTTTAAAATTTTTTTGCATTTATTTTTGAATTTTCTAACTCGGGTCAGGTTCGAACGGATAGGAAGGAATTTTTTTTCTTCTCTATTTTTCGGCCTGTCTTCGCCCGTTTCGTCTTGAAATGAAACCTGGATGATGTTTTTTAATTTTTAGAATTTTTTTACATTTATTTTTGAATTTTCTAACTCGGGTCTGGTTCGAACGGATAGGAAGAAAATTTTTTTTCTTCTCTATTTTTTGGCCTGTCTTCACCCGTTTCTTCTTGAAATGAAACCTGGATGATGTTTTTTAGTTTTTCGAATTTTTTTGCATTTATTTTTTAATTTTCTAACTCGGGTCGGGTTCGAACGGATAGGAAGGAAATTATTTTTGTTCACTATTTTTCAGCCTATCATTGCCCGTTTCGTCTTGAAATGAAGCGTGGATAATGTTTTTTAATTTTTAAAATTTTTTTGCATTTATTTTTGAATTTCCTAACTCGGGTCGAGTTTGAACGGACTGGAAGGAAATTATATTTGTTCCCCATTTTTCGACCTGTCCTTCCCCGTTTCGTCTTGAAATGAAGCCTGGATGATATTTTTTAATTTTTAAAATTTTTTTGCATTTATTTTTGAATTTTCTAACTCGGGTCGGGTTCGAACGGATATGAAGAAAATTTTTTTTCTTCTCTATTTTTCGGCCTGTTTTCGCCCGTTTCGTCTTGAAATGAAACCTGGATGATGTTTTTTAATTTTTAGAATTTTTTTGCATTTATTTTTTAATTTTCTAACTCGGGTCGGGTTCGAACGGATAGGAAGGAAATTTTTTTTGGTCTCTATTTTTTGGCCTGTCTTCACCCGTTTCGTCTTGAAATGAAACCTGGATGATGTTTTTTTAATTTTTAGAATTTTTTTGCATTTGTTTTTGAATTTTCTAACTCTGGTCGGGTTCGAACGGATAGGAAGGAAATTATTTTTGTTCTCTATGTTTCGGCCTGTCCTTGCCCGTTTCGTCTTGGAATGAAGCCTGGTCGATGTTTTTTAATTTTTAAAATTTTTTGGCATTTATTTTTGAATTTTCTAACTCGGGTTAGGTTCGAACGGATAGTAAGGAAATTATTTTTGTTCTCTATTTTTCGGCCTGTCTTCGCCCGTTTCGTCTTGAAATGAAATCTGGATGATGTTTTTTAATTTTTAGAATTTTTTTGCATTTATTTTTGAATTTTCTAACTCTGGTCGGGTTCGAACGGATAGGAAGAAATTATTTTTGTTCACTATTTTTCAGCCTGTCATGGCTCGTTTCGTCTTCAAATGAAGCCTGGATGATGTTTTTTAATTTTTAGAATTTTTTTGCATTTATTTTTGAATTTTCTAACTCGGGTCGAGTTCGAACGGATTGGATGGAAATTATATTTGTTCCCTATTTTTCGACCTGTCCTTGCCCGTTTCGTCTTGAAATGAAGCCTGGATGATGTTTTTAAATTTTTTAAATTTATTTGCATTTATTTTTTAATTTTCTAACTCGGGTCGGGTTCGAACGGATACGAAGGAAATTTTTTTTGTTCTCTATTTTTTGGCCTGTCTTCACCCGGTTCGTCTTGAAATGAAACCTGGATGATGTTTTTTAATCTTTCGAATTTTTTTGCATTTGTTTTTGAATTTTCTAAATCGGGTCGGGTTCGAACGGATAAGAAGGAAATTAATTTTGTTCTCTATTTTTCGGCTTGTTTTGTCCCGTTTCATCTTGAAATGAAACCTGGACGATGTTTTTTAATTTTTAAAATTTTTTTGCATTTATTTTTGAATTTTCTAACTCGGGTCGGGTTCGAACGGATACGAAGAAAAATTTTTTTCCTCTCTATTTTTTGGCCTGTCTTGGCCCGTTTCGTCTTGAAACGAACCCTGGATGATGTTTTTTAATTTTTAGAATTTTTTTGCATTTATTATTGAATTTTCTAACTCGGGTCGTGTTCAAACGGATAAGAAGGAAATTATTTTTGTTCTCTATTTTTCGGCCTGTCCTTGCCCGTTTCGTCTTGAAATGAAGCCTGGATGATGTTTTTTAATTTTTAAAATTTTTTTGCATTTATTTTCGAATTTTCTAACTCGGGTCGGGTACGAACGGATAGGAAGGAAATATTTTTTCCTCTCTATTTTTCGGCCAGTCTTCACCCGTTTCGTCTTGAAATGAAACGTGGATGATGTTTTTTAGTTTTTCGAATTTTTTTGCATTTATTTTTTAATTTTCTAACTCGGGTCGGGTTCGAACGGATAGGAAGGAAATTATTTTTGTTCTCTATTTTTCAGCCTGTTTTGTCCCGTTTCGTCTCGAAATGAAACCTGGATGATGTCTTTTAAGGTTTAAAATTTTTTTGCATTTATTTTTGAATTTTCTAACTCGGGTCAGGTTCGAACGGATAGGAAGGAATTTTTTTTCTTCTCTATTTTTCGGCCTGTCTTCGCCCGTTTCGTCTTGAAATGAAACCTGGATGATGTTTTTTAATTTTTAGAATTTTTTTGCATTTATTTTTGAATTTTCTAACTCGGGTCTGGTTCGAACGGATAGGAAGAAAATTTTTTTTCTTCTCTATTTTTTGGCCTGTCTTCACCCGTTTCTTCTTGAAATGAAACCTGGATGATGTTTTTTAGTTTTTCGAATTTTTTTGCATTTATTTTTTAATTTTCTAACTCGGGTCGGGTTCGAACGGATAGGAAGGAAATTATTTTTGTTCACTATTTTTCAGCCTATCATTGCCCGTTTCGTCTTGAAATGAAGCGTGGATAATGTTTTTTAATTTTTAAAATTTTTTTCCATTTATTTTTGAATTTCCTAACTCGGGTCGAGTTTGAACGGACTGGAAGGAAATTATATTTGTTCCCCATTTTTCGACCTGTCCTTCCCCGTTTCGTCTTGAAATGAAGCCTGGATGATATTTTTTAATTTTTAAAATTTTTTTGCATTTATTTTTGAATTTTCTAACTCGGGTCGGGTTCGAACGGATATGAAGAAAATTTTTTTTCTTCTCTATTTTTCAGCCAGTGTTCACCCGTTTCGTCTTGAAATGAAACTTGGATGATGTTTTTTTAATTTTTAGAATTTTTTTGCATTTATTTCTTAATTTTCTAACTCTTGTCGGGTTTGAACGGATAGGATGAAAATTATTTTTCTTCTCTATTTTTCGGCCTGTTTTGTCCCGTTGCGTCTCGAAATGAAACCTGCATGATGTTTTTTAAGGTTTAAAATTTTTTTGCATTTATTTTAGAATTTTCTAACTCGGGTCGGGTTCGAACGGATAGGAAGGAAATTTTTTTTGTTCTCTATTTTTTGGCCTGTCTTCACCCGTTTCGTCTTGAAATGAAACCTGGATGATGTTTTTTAATTTTTAGAATTTTTTTGCATTTGTTTTTGAATTTTCTAACTCTGGTCGGGTTCGAACGGATAGGAAGGAAATTATTTTTGTTCTCTATGTTTCGGCCTGTCCTTGCCCGTTTCGTCTTGGAATGAAGCCTGGATGATGTTTTTTAATTTTTAAAATTTTTTGGCATTTATTTTTGAATTTTCTAACTCGGGTCGGGTTCGAACGGATAGTAAGGAAATTATTTTTGTTCTCTATTTTTCGGCCTGTCTTCACCCGTTTCGTCTTGAAATGAAACCTGGATGATGTTATTTAATTTTTAGAATTTTTTTGCATTTATTTTTGAATTTTCTAACTCGGGTCGAGTTCGAACGGATAGGAAGGAAATTTTTTTTCTTCTTTATTTTTTGGCCTGTCTTCACCCGTTTCGTCTTGAAATGAAACCTGGATGATGTTTTTTAATTTTTAGAATTTTTTTGCATTTATTTCTTAATTTTCTAACTCTGGTCGGGTTCGAACGGATAGGATGGAAATTATTTTTGTTCCCTATTTTTCGGCCTGTTTTGTTCCGTTGCGTCTCGAAATGAAACCTGGATGATGTTTTTTAAGGTTTAAAATTTTTTTGCATTTATTTTAGAATTTTCTAACTCGGGTCAGGTTCGAACGGATAGGAAGGAAATTTATTTTCTTCTCTATTTTTCGGCCTGTCTTCGCCCGTTTCGTCTTGAAATGAAACCTGGATGATGTTTTTTAATTTTTAGAATTTTTTTGCATTTATTTTTGAATTTTCTAACTCAGGTCGGGTTCGAACGGATAGGAAGGAAATTTTTATTGTTCTCTATTTTTTGGCCTGTCTTCACCCGTTTCGTCTTGAAATGAAACCTGGATGATGTTTTTTTAATTTTTAGAATTTTTTTGCGTTTGTTTTTGAATTTTCTAACTCTGGTCGGCTTCGAACGGATAGGAAGGAAATTATTTTTGTTCTCTATGTTTCGGCCTGTCCTTGCCCGTTTCGTCTTGGAATGAAGCCTGGACGATGTTTTTTAATTTTTAAAATTTTTTGGCATTTATTTTTGAATTTTCTAACTCGGGTCGGGTTCGAACGGATAGTAAGGAAATTATTTTTGTTCTCTATTTTTCGGCCTGTCTTCGCCCGTTTCATCTTGAAATGAAACCTGGATGATGTTTTTTAATTTTTAGAATTTTTTTGCATTTATTTTTGAATTTTCTAACTCGGGTCGGGTTCGAACGGATAGGAAGGAAATTTTTTTTCTTTTTTATTTTTTGGCCTGTCTTCACCCGTTTCGTCTTGAAATGAAACCTGGATGATGTTTTTTAATTTTTAGAATTTTTTTGCATTTGTTTTTGAATTTTCTAACTCTGGTCGGGTTCGAACGGATAGGAAGGAAATTATTTTTGTTCACTATTTTTCAGCCTGTCGTGGCCCGTTTCGTCTTCAAATGAAGCCTGGATGATGTTTTTTAATTTTTAGAATTTTTTTGCATTTATTTTTGAATTTTCTAACTCGGGTCGGGTTCGAACGGATTGGATGGAAATTATATTTGTTCCCTATATTTCGACCTGTCCTTGCCCGTTTCGTCTTGAAATGAAGCCTGGATGATGTTTTTAAATTTTTTAAATTTATTTGCATTTATTTTTTAATTTTCTAACTCGGGTCGGGTTCGAACGGATACGAAGGAAATTTTTTTTGTTCTCTATTTTTTGGCCTGTCTTCACCCGTTTCGTCTTGAAATGAATCCTGGATGATGTTTTTTAATTTTTAGAATTTTTTTGCATTTGTTTTTGAATTTTCTAACTCTGGTCGGGTTCGAACGGATAGGAAGGAAATTATTTTTGTTCTCTATGTTTCGGCCTGTCCTTGCCCATTTCGTCTTGGAATGAAGCCTGGACGATGTTTTTTAATTTTTAAAATTTTTTGGCATTTATTTTTGAATTTTCTAACTCGGGTCGGGTTCGAACGGATAGTAAGGAAATTATTTTTGTTCTCTATTTTTCGGCCTGTCTTCGCCCGTTTCGTCTTGAAATGAAACCTGGATGATGTTTTTTAATTTTTAGAATTTTTTTGCATTTATTTTTGAATTTTCTAACTCGGGTCGGGTTCGAACGGATAGGAAGGAAATTTTTTTTCTTTTTTATTTTTTGGCCTGTCTTCACCCGTTTCGTCTTGAAATGAAACCTGGATGATGTTTTTTAATTTTTAGAATTTTTTTGCATTTGTTTTTGAATTTTCTAACTCTGGTCGGGTTCGAACGGATAGGAAGGAAATTATTTTTGTTCACTATTTTTCAGCCTGTCATGGCCCGTTTCGTCTTCAAATGAAGCCTGGATGATGTTTTTTAATTTTTAGAATTTTTTTGCATTTATTTTTGAATTTTCTAACTCGGGTCGGGTTCGAACGGATTGGATGGAAATTATATTTGTTTCCTATATTTCGACCTGTCCTTGCCCGTTTCGTCTTGAAATGAAGCCTGGATGATGTTTTTAAATTTTCTAAATTTATTTGCATTTATTTTTTAATTTTCTAACTCGGGTCGGGTTCGAACGGATACGAAGGAAATTTTTTTTGTTCTCTATTTTTTGGCCTGTCTTCACCCGTTTCGTCTTGAAATGAAACCTGGATGATGTTTTTTAATTTTTAGAATTTTTTTGCATTTGTTTTTGAATTTTCTAACTCTGGTCGGGTTCGAACGGATAGGAAGGAAATTATTTTTGTTCTCTATGTTTCGGCCTGTCCTTGCCCGTTTCGTCTTGGAATGAAGCCTGGACGATGTTTTTTAATTTTTAAAATTTTTTGGCATTTATTTTTGAATTTTCTAACTCGGGTCGGGTTCGAACGGATAGTAAGGAAATTATTTTTGTTCTCTATTTTTCGGCCTGTCTTCGCCCGTTTCGTCTTGAAATGAAACCTGGATGATGTTTTTTAATTTTTAGAATTTTTTTGCATTTATTTTTGAATTTTCTAACTCGGGTCGGGTTCGAACGGATAGGAAGGAAATTTTTTTTCTTTTTTATTTTTTGGCCTGTCTTCACCCGTTTCGTCTTGAAATGAAACCTGGATGATGTTTTTTAATTTTTAGAATTTTTTTGCATTTGTTTTTGAATTTTCTAACTCTGGTCGGGTTCGAACGGATAGGAAGGAAATTATTTTTGTTCACTATTTTTCAGCCTGTCATGGCCCGTTTCGTCTTCAAATGAAGCCTGGATGATGTTTTTTTATTTTTAGAATTTTTTTGCATTTATTTTTGAATTTTCTAACTCGGGTCGGGTTCGAACGGATTGGATGGAAATTATATTTGTTCCCTATTTTTCGACCTGTCCTTGCCCGATTCGTCTTGAAATGAGGCCTGGATGATGTTTTTAAATTTTTTAAATTTATTTGCATTTATTTTTTAATTTTCTAACTCGGGTCGGGTTCGAACGGATACGAAGGAAATTATTTTTGTTCTCTATTTTTCGGCTTGTCCATTCCCGTTTCACCTTGAAATGAAGCCTGGATGATGTTTTTTCATTTTTAAAATTTTTTTGCATTTATTTTCGAAATTTCTAACTCGGGTCGGGTTCAAATGGATAGGAAGTAAATTTTTTTTCTTCTCTATTTTTCGGCCTGTCTTCACCCGTTTCGTCTTGAAATGAAACCTGGATGATGTTTTTTAATTTTTACAATTTTTTTGCAATTGTTTTTGAATTTTCTAAATCGAGTCGGGTTCGAACGGATAGGAAGGAAATTATTTTTGTTCTCTATTTTTCGGCTTGTCCTTGCCCGTTTCGCCTTGAAATGAAGCATGGATGATGTTTTTTAATTTTTAAAATTTTTTTGCATTTATTTTTGAATTTTCTAACTCGGGTCGGGTACGAACGGATAGGAAGGAAATTTTTTTTGTTCTCTATTTTTCGGCATGTCTTCACCCGTTTCGTGTTGAAATGAAGCCTGGATGATGTTTTTTAATTTTAGAATTTTTTTGCATTTATTTTTTAATTTTCTAACTCGGGTCGGGTTCGAACGGATAGGAAGGAAATTATTTTCTTTCTCTATTTTTCGGCCTGTCCTTTCCCGTTTCGCCTTGAAATGAAGCCTGGATGATGTTTTTTAATTTTTAAAATTTTTTTGCATTTATTTTCGAAATTTCTAACTCGGGTAGGGTTCAAACGGATAGGAAGGAAATTTTTTTTCTTCTCTATTTTTCGGCCTGTCTTCATCCGTTTCGTCTTGAAATGAAACCTGGATGATGTTATTTAATTTTTAGAATTTTTTTGCATTTGTTTTTGAATTTTCTAAATCGGGTCGGGTTCGAACGGATAGGAAGGAAATTATTTTTGTTCTCTATTTTTCGGCTTGTTTTGTCCCGTTTCGTCTTGAAATGAAACCTGGACGATGTTTTTTAATTTTTAAAATTTTTTTGCATTTATTTTTGAATTTTCTAACTCGGGTCGGGTTCGAACGGATACGAAGAAAATTTTTTTTCCTCTCTATTTTTTGGCCTGTCTTGGCCCGTTTCGTCTTGAAACGAACCCTGGATGATGTTTTTTAATTTTTAGAATTTTTTTGCATTTATTATTGAATTTTCTAACTCGGGTCGTGTTCGAACGGATAAGAAGGAAATTATTTTTGTTCTCTATTTTTCGGCCTGTCCTTGCCCGTTTCGTCTTAGAATTAAGCCTGGATGATGTTTTTTAATTTTTAAAATTTTTTTGCATTTATTTTTGAATTTTCTAACTTGGGTCGGGTTCGAACGGATAGGAAGGAAATTTTTTTTGTTCTCTATTTTTCGGAGTTTTTTGTCCCGTTTCGTCTTAAAATTTAACCTGGATGATGTTTTTTAAGTTTTAAAATTATTTTGCATTTATTTTTGAATTTTCTAACTCGGGTCGGGTTCGAACGGATAGGAAGGAAATTTTTTTTCTTCTCTATTTTTCGGCCGATCCTGGCCTGTTTCGTCTTGAAACGAAGCCTGGATGATATTTTTTAATTTTTAGATTTTTTTTTGCATTTATTTTTGAATTTTCTAACTCGGGTCGGATTCGAACGAATAGGAAGGAAATTATTTTTGTTCTCTATTTTTCGGCCTTCCTTGCCCATTTCGTCTTGGAATGAAGCCTAGATCATGTTTTTTAATTTTTAAAATTTTTTTGCATTTATTTTTGAATTTTCTAACTCGGGTCGGGTACGAACGGATAGGAAGGAAATTTTTTTTGTTCTCTATTTTTCGGCCTGTCTTCACCCGTTTCGTGTTGAAATGAAGCCTGGATGATGTTTTTTAATTTTAGAATTTTTTTGCATTTATTTTTTAATTTTCTAACTCGGGTCGGGTTCGAACGGATAGGAAGGAAATTATTTTTGTTCTCTATTTTTCGGCCTGTCCTTTCCCGTTTCGCCTTGAAATGAAGCCTGGATGATATTTTTTAATTTTTAGATTTTTTTTTGCATTTATTTTTTAATTTTCTAACTCGGGTCGGGTTCAAACGGATAGGAAGGAAATTATTTTTGTTCTATATTTTTCGGCTTGTCCTTGTCCGTTTCGCCTTGAAATGAAGCATGGATATTGTTTTTTTAATTTTTAATTTTTTTTTGCATTTATTTTTGAACTTCGTATCTCGGGTCGGGTTCGAACGGATAGGACGAAATTTTTTTTTCTTCTCTACTTTTCGGCCTGTCCTGGCCTGTTTCGTCTTGAAACGAAGCCTGGATGATGTTTTGTAATTTTTAGATTTTTTTTTGCATTTATTTTTTAATTTTCTAACTCGGGTCGGGTTCGAACGGATAGGAAGGAAATTATTTTTGTTCTCTATATTTCAGCGTGTCCTTGACCGTTTCGTCTTGGAATAAAGCCTGGATGATGTTTTTTAATTTTTAAAATTTTTTTGCATTTATTTTTGAATTTTCTAACTCGGGTCGGCTTCGAACGGATAGGAAGGAAATTATTTTTGTTCCCTATTTTTCGGCCTGTTTTGTCCCGTTGCGTCTCGAAATGAAACCTGGATGATGTTTTTTAAGGTTTAAAATTTTTTTGCATTTATTTTAGAATTTTCTAACTCGGGTCAGGTTCGAACGGATAGGAAGGAAATTTTTTTTCTTCTCTATTTTTCGACCTGTCTTCGCCCGTTTCGTCTTGAAATGAAACCTGGATGATGTTTTTTAATTTTTAGAATTTTTTTGCATTTATTTTTGAATTTTCTAACTCGGGTCGGGTTCGAACGGATAGGAAGGAAATTTTTTTTGTTCTCTATTTTTTGGCCTGTCTTCACCCGTTTCGTCTTGAAATGAAACCTGGATGATGTTTTTTTAATTTTTAGAATTTTTTGCATTTGTTTTTGAATTTTCTAACTCTGGTCGGGTTCGAACGGATAGGAAGGAAATTATTTTTGTTCTCTATGTTTCGGCCTGTCCTTGCCCGTTTCGTCTTGGAATGAAGCCTGGACGATGTTTTTTAATTTTTAAAATTTTTTGGCATTTATTTTTGAATTTTCTAACTCGGGTCGGGTTCGAACGGATAGTAAGGAAATTATTTTTGTTCTCTATTTTTCGGCCTGTCTTCGCCCGTTTCGTCTTGAAATGAAACCTGGATGATGTTTTTTAATTTTTAGAATTTTTTTGCATTTATTTTTGAATTTTCTAACTCGGGTCGGGTTCGAACGGATAGGAAGGAAATTTTTTTTCTTCTTTATTTTTTGGCCTGTCTTCACCCGTTTCGTCTTGAAATGAAACCTGGATGATGTTTTTTAATTTTTAGAATTTTTTTGCATTTATTTTTGAATTTTCTAACTCGGGTCGGGTTCGAACGGATGGGAAGGAAATTTTTTTTCATCTTTATTTTTTTGGCCTGTCTTCACCCGTTTTGTCTTGAAATGAAACCTGGATGATGTTTTTTAATTTTTAGAATTTTTTTGCATTTGTTTTTGAATTTTCTAACTCTGGTCGGGTTCGAACGGATAGGAAGGAAATTATTTTTGTTCACTATTTTTCAGCCTGTCATGGCCCGTTTCGTCTTCAAATGAAGCCTGGATGATGTTTTTTAATTTTTAGAATTTTTTTGCATTTATTTTGGAATTTTCTAACTCGGGTCGGGTTCGAACGGATTGGATGGAAATTATATTTGTTCCCTATTTTTCGACCTGTCCTTGCCCGTTTTGTCTTGAAATGAAGCCTGGATGATGTTTTTAAATTTTTAAATTTATTTGCATTTATTTTTTAATTTTCTAACTCGGGTCGGGTTCGAACGGATACGAAGGAAATTTTTTTTGTTCTCTATTTTTTGGCCTGTCTTCACCCGTTTCGTCTTGAAATGAAACCTGGATGATGTTTTTTAATTTTTAGAATTTTTTTGCATTTGTTTTTGAATTTTCTAACTCTGGTCGGGTTCGAACGGATAGGAAGGTAATTATTTTTGGTCTCTATGTTTCGGCCTGTCCTTGCCCGTTTCGTCTTGGAATGAAGCCTGGACGATGTTTTTTAATTTTTAAAATTTTTTGGCATTTATTTTTGAATTTTCTAACTCGGGTCGGGTTCGAACGGATAGTAAGGAATTTATTTTTGTTCTCTATTTTTCGGCCTGTCTTCGCCCGTTTCGTCTTGAAATGAAACCTGGATGATGTTTTTTAATTTTTAGAATTTTTTTGCATTTATTTTTGAATTTTCTAACTCGGGTCGGGTTCGAACGGATAGGAAGGAAATTTTTTTTATTTTTTTATTTTTTGGCCTGTCTTCACCCGTTTCGTCTTGAAATGAAACCTGGATGATGTTTTTTAATTTTTAGAATTTTTTTGCATTTGTTTTTGAATTTTCTAACTCTGGTCGGGTTCGAACGGATAGGAAGGAAATTATTTTTGTTCACTATTTTTCAGCCTGTCATGGCCCGTTTCATCTTCAAATGAAGCCTGGATGATGTTTTTTAATTTTTAGAATTTTTTTGCATTTATTTTTGAATTTTCTAACTCGGGTCGGGTTCGAACGGATTGGATGGAAATTATATTTGTTCCCTATTTTTCGACCTGTCCTTGCCCGTTTCGTCTTGAAATGAAGCCTGGATGATGTTTTTAAATTTTTTAAATTTATTTGCATCTATTTTTTAATTTTCTAACTCGGGTCGGGTTCGAACGGATACGAAGGAAATTATTTTTGTTCTCTATTTTTCGGCTTGTCCATTCCCGTTTCGCCTTGAAATGAAGCCTGGATGATGTTTTTTAATTTTTAAAATTTTTTTGCATTTATTTTCGAAATTTCTAACTCTGTTCGGATTCGAACGGATAGGAATGAAATTTTTTGTCTTCTCTATTTTTCGGCCGGTCCTGGCCTGTTTCGTCTTGAAACGAAGCCTGGATGATATTTTTTAATTTTTAGATTTTTTTTTGCATTTATTTTTGAATTTTCTAACTCGGGTCGGATTCGAACGAATAGGAAGGAAATTATTTTTGTTCTCTATTTTTCGGCCTGTCCTTGCCCATTTCGTCTTGGAATGAAGCCTAGATCATGTTTTTTAATTTTTAAAATTTTTTTGCATTTATTTTTTAATTTTCTAACTCGGGTCGGGTTCAAACGGATAGGAAGGAAATTATTTTTGTTCTATATTTTTCGGCTTGTCCTTGTCCGTTTCGCCTTGAAATGAAGCATGGATATTGTTTTTTTAATTTTTAAATTTTTTTTGCATTTATTTTTGAACTTCGTATCTCGGGTCGGGTTCGAACGGATAGGACGAAATTTTTTTTTCTTCTCTACTTTTCGGCCTGTCCTGGCCTGTTTCGTCTTGAAACGAAGCCTGGATGATGTTTTGTAATTTTTAGATTTTTTTTTGCATTTATTTTTGAATTTTCTAACTCGGGTCGGATTCGAACGGATAGGAAGGAAATTATTTTTGTTCTCTATTTTTCGGCGTGTCCTTGCCCGTTTCGTCTTGGAATAAAGCCTGGATGATGTTTTTTAATTTTTAAAATTTTTTTGCATTTATTTTTGAATTTTCTAACTCGGGTCGGCTTCGAACGGATAGGAAGGAAATTATTTTTGTTCCCTATTTTTCGGCCTTTTTTGTCCCGTTGCGTCTCGAAATGAAACCTGGATGATGTTTTTTAAGGTTTAAAATTTTTTTGCATTTATTTTAGAATTTTCTAACTCGGGTCAGGTTCGAACGGATAGGAAGGAAATTTTTTTTCTTCTCTATTTTTCGGCCTGTCTTCGCCCGTTTCGTCTTGAAATGAAACCTGGATGATGTTTTTTAATTTTTAGAATTTTTTTGCATTTATTTTTGAATTTTCTAACTCGGGTCGGGTTCGAACGGATAGGAAGGAAATTTTTTTTGTTCTCTATTTTTTGGCCTGTCTTCACCCGTTTCGTCTTGAAATGAAACCTGGATGATGTTTTTTTAATTTTTAGAATTTTTTTGCATTTGTTTTTGAATTTTCTAACTCTGGTCGGGTTGGAACGGATAGGAAGGAAATTATTTTTGTTCTCTATGTTTCGGCCTGTCCTTGCCCGTTTCGTCTTGGAATGAAGCCTGGACGATGTTTTTTAATTTTTAAAATTTTTTGGCATTTATTTTTGAATTTTCTAACTCGGGTCGGGTTCGAACGGATAGTAAGGAAATTATTTTTGTTCTCTATTTTTCGGCCTGTCTTCGCCCGTTTCGTCTTGAAATGAAACCTGGATGATGTTTTTTAATTTTTAGAATTTTTTTGTATTTATTTTTGAATTTTCTAACTCGGGTCGGGTTCGAACGGATGGGAAGGAAATTTTTTTTCATCTTTATTTTTTTGGCCTGTCTTCACCCGTTTCGTCTTGAAATGAAACCTGGATGATGTTTTTTAATTTTTAGAATTTTTTTGCATTTGTTTTTGAATTTTCTAACTCTGGTCGGGTTCGAACGGATAGGAAGGAAATTATTTTTGTTCACTATTTTTCAGCCTGTCATGGCCCGTTTCGTCTTCAAATGAAGCCTGGATGATGTTTTTTAATTTTTAGAATTTTTTTGCATTTATTTTGGAATTTTCTAACTCGGGTCGGGTTCGAACGGATTGGATGGAAATTATATTTGTTCCCTATTTTTCGACCTGTCCTTGCCCGTTTCGTCTTGAAATGAAGCCTGGATGATGTTTTTAAATTTTTTAAATTTATTTGCATTTATTTTTTAATTTTCTAACTCGGGTCGGGTTCGAACGGATACGAAGGAAATTTTTTTTGTTCTCTATTTTTTGGCCTGTCTTCACCCGTTTCGTCTTGAAATGAAACCTGGATGATGTTTTTTAATTTTTAGAATTTTTTTGCATTTGTTTTTGAATTTTCTAACTCTGGTCGGGTTCGAACGGATAGGAAGGAAATTATTTTTGTTCTCTATGTTTCGGCCTGTCCTTGCCCGTTTCGTCTTGGAATGAAGCCTGGACGATGTTTTTTAATTTTTAAAATTTTTTGGCATTTATTTTTGAATTTTCTAACTCGGGTCGGGTTCGAACGGATAGTAAGGAAATTATTTTTGTTCTCTATTTTTCGGCCTGTCTTCGCCCGTTTCGTCTTGAAATGAAACCTGGATGATGTTTTTTAATTTTTAGAATTTTTTTGCATTTATTTTTGAATTTTCTAACTCGGGTCGGGTTCGAACGGATGGGAAGGAAATTTTTTTTCATCTTTATTTTTTTGGCCTGTCTTCACCCGTTTCGTCTTGAAATGAAACCTGGATGATGTTTTTTAATTTTTAGAATTTTTTTGCATTTGTTTTTGAATTTTCTAACTCTGGTCGGGTTCGAACGGATAGGAAGGAAATTATTTTTGTTCACTATTTTTCAGCCTGTCATGGCCCGTTTCGTCTTCAAATGAAGCCTGGATGATGTTTTTTAATTTTTAGAATTTTTTTGCATTTATTTTTGAATTTTCTAACTCGGGTCGGGTTCGAACGGATTGGATGGAAATTATATTTGTTCCCTATATTTCGACCTGTCCTTGCCCGTTTCGTCTTGAAATGAAGCCTGGATGATGTTTTTAAATTTTTTAAATTTATTTGCATTTATTTTTTAATTTTCTAACTCGGGTCGGGTTCGAACGGATACGAAGGAAATTTTTTTTGTTCTCTATTTTTTGGCCTGTCTTCACCCGTTTCGTCTTGAAATGAAACCTGGATGATGTTTTTTAATTTTTAGAATTTTTTTGCATTTGTTTTTGAATTTTCTAACTCTGGTCGGGTTCGAACGGATAGGAAGGAAATTATTTTTGTTCTCTATGTTTCGGCCTGTCCTTGCCCGTTTCGTCTTGGAATGAAGCCTGGACGATGTTTTTTAATTTTTAAAATTTTTTGGCATTTATTTTTGAATTTTCTAACTCGGGTCGGGTTCGAACGGATTGGAAAGAAATTATATTTGTTCCCTATTTTTCGGCCTGTCTTCGCCCGTTTCGTCTTGAAATGAAACCTGGATGATGTTTTTTAATTTTTAGAATTTTTTTGCATTTATTTTTGAATTTTCTAACTCGGGTCGGGTTCGAACGGATAGGAAGGAAATTTTTTTTCTTTTTTATTTTTTGGCCTGTCTTCACCCGTTTCGTCTTGAAATGAAACCTGGATGATGTTTTTTAATTTTTAGAATTTTTTTGCATTTGTTTTTGAATTTTCTAAATCGGGTCGGGTTCGAACGGATAGGAAGGAAATTAATTTTGTTCTCTATTTTTCGGCTTGTTTTGTCCCGTTTCGTCTTGAAATGAAACCTGGACGATGTTTTTTAATTTTTAAAATTTTTTTGCATTTATTTTTGAATTTTCTAACTCGGGTCGGGTTTGAACGGATACGAAGAAAATTTTTTTTCCTTTCTATTTTTTGGCCTGTCTTGGCCCGTTTCGTCTTGAAACGAACCCTGGATGATGTTTTTTAATTTTTAGAATTTTTTTGCATTTATTATTGAATTTTCTAACTCGGGTCGTGTTCGAACGGATAGGAAGGAAATTATTTTTGTTCTCTATTTTTCGGCTTGTCCTTGCCCGTTTCGTCTTAGAATTAAGCCTGGATGATGTTTTTTAATTTTTAAAATTTTTTTGCATTTATTTTTGAATTTTCTAACTTGGGTTGGGTTCGAACGGATAGGAAGTAAATTATTTTTCTTCTCTATTTTTCAGCCAGTCTTCACCCGTTTTGTCTTGAAATGAAACCTGGATGATGTTTTTTTAATTTTTAGAATTTTTTTGCATTTATTTTTGAATTTTCTAACTCGGGTCGGATTCGAACGGATAGGAATGAAATTATTTTTGTTCTCTATTTTTCGGAGTGTTTTGTCCCGTTTCGTCTTAAAATTTAACCTGGATGTTGTTTTTTAAGTTTTAAAATTATTTTGCATTTATTTTTGAATTTTCTAACTCGGGTCGGGTTCGAACGGATAGGAAGGAAATTTTTTTTCTTCTCTATTTTTCGGCCGGTCCTGGCCTGTTTCGTCTTGAAACGAAGCCTGGATGATATTTTTTAATTTTTAGATTTTTTTTTGCATTTATTTTTGAATTTTCTAACTCGGGTCGGATTCGAACGAATAGGAAGGAAATTATTTTTGTTCTCTATTTTTCGGCCTGTCCTTGCCCATTTCGTCTTGGAATGAAGCCTAGATCATGTTTTTTAATTTTTAAAATTTTTTTGCATTTATTTTTTAATTTTCTAACTCGGGTCGGGTTCAAACGGATAGGAAGGAAATTATTTTTGTTCTATATTTTTCGGCTTGTCCTTGTCCGTTTCGCCTTGAAATGAAGCTTGGATATTGTTTTTTTAATTTTTAATTTTTTTTTGCATTTATTTTTGAACTTCGTATCTCGGGTCGGGTTCGAACGGATAGGACGAAATTTTTTTTTCTTCTCTACTTTTCGGCCTGTCCTGGCCTGTTTCGTCTTGAAACGAAGCCTGGATGATGTTTTGTAATTTTTAGATTTTTTTTTGCATTTATTTTTGAATTTTCTAACTCGGGTCGGATTCGAACGGATAGGAAGGAAATTATTTTTGTTCTCTATTTTTTGGCGTGTCCTTGCCCGTTTCGTCTTGGAATAAAGCCTGGATGATGTTTTTTAATTTTTAAAATTTTTTTGCATTTATTTTTGAATTTTCTAACTCGGGTCGGCTTCGAACGGATAGGAAAGAAATTATTTTTGTTCCCTATTTTTCGGCCTGTTTTGTCCCGTTGCGTCTCGAAATGAAACCTGGATGATGTTTTTTAAGGTTTAAAATTTTTTTGCATTTATTTTAGAATTTTCTAACTCGGGTCAGGTTCGAACGGATAGGAAGGAAATTTTTTTTCTTCTCTATTTTTCGGCCTGTCTTCGCCCGTTTCGTCTTGAAATGAAACCTGGATGATGTTTTTTAATTTTTAGAATTTTTTTGCATTTATTTTTGAATTTTCTAACTCGGGTCGGATTCGAACGGATAGGAATGAAATTATTTTTGTTCTCTATTTTTCGGAGTGTTTTGTCCCGTTTCGTCTTAAAATTTAACCTGGATGATGTTTTTTAAGTTTTAAAATTATTTTGCATTTATTTTTGAATTTTCTAACTCGGGTCGGGTTCGAACGGATAGGAAGGAAATTTTTTTTCTTCTCTATTTTTCGGCCGGTCCTGGCCTGTTTCGTCTTGAAACGAAGCCTGGATGATATTTTTTAATTTTTAGATTTTTTTTTGCATTTATTTTTGAATTTTCTAACTCGGGTCGGATTCGAACGAATAGGAAGGAAATTATTTTTGTTCTCTATTTTTCGGCCTGTCCTTGCCCATTTCGTCTTGGAATGAAGCCTAGATCATGTTTTTTAATTTTTAAAATTTTTTTGCATTTATTTTTTAATTTTCTAACTCGGGTCGGGTTCAAACGGATAGGAAGGAAATTATTTTTGTTCTATATTTTTCGGCTTGTCCTTGTCCGTTTCGCCTTGAAATGAAGCATGGATATTGTTTTTTTAATTTTTAATTTTTTTTTGCATTTATTTTTGAACTTCGTATCTCGGGTCGGGTTCGAACGGATAGGACGAAATTTTTTTTTCTTCTCTACTTTTCGGCCTGTCCTGGCCTGTTTCGTCTTGAAACGAAGCCTGGATGATGTTTTGTAATTTTTAGATTTTTTTTTGCATTTATTTTTGAATTTTCTAACTCGGGTCGGATTCGAACGGATAGGAAGGAAATTATTTTTGTTCTCTATTTTTCGGCGTGTCCTTGCCCGTTTCGTCTTGGAATAAAGCCTGGATGATGTTTTTTAATTTCTAAAATTTTTTTGCATTTATTTTTGAATTTTCTAACTCGGGTCGGCTTCGAACGGATAGGAAGGAAATTATTTTTGTTCCCTATTTTTCGGCCTGTTTTGTCCCGTTTCGTCTCGAAATGAAACCTGGATGATGTTTTTTAAGGTTTAATATTTTTTTGCATTTATTTTTGATTTTCTAACTCGGGTCAGGTTCGAACGGATAGGAAGGAAATTTTTTTTCTTCTCTATTTTTCGGCCTGTCTTCGCCCGTTTCGTCTTGAAATGAAACCTGGATGATGTTTTTTAATTTTTAGAATTTTTTTGCATTTATTTTTGAATTTTCTAACTCGGGTCGGGTTCGAACGGATAGGAAGGAAATTTTATTTGTTCTCTATTTTTTGGCCTGTCTTCACCCGTTTCGTCTTGAAATGAAACCTGGATGATGTTTTTTTAATTTTTAGAATTTTTTGCATTTGTTTTTGAATTTTCTAACTCTGGTCGGGTTCGAACGGATAGGAAGGAAATTATTTTTGTTCTCTATGTTTCGGCCTGTCCTTGCCCGTTTCGTCTTGGAATGAAGCCTGGACGATGTTTTTTAATTTTTAAAATTTTTTGGCATTTATTTTTGAATTTTCTAACTCGGGTCGGGTTCGAACGGATAGTAAGGAAATTATTTTTGTTCTCTATTTTTCGGCCTGTCTTCGCCCGTTTCGTCTTGAAATGAAACCTAGATGATGTTTTTTAATTTTTAGAATTTTTTTGCATTTATTTTTGAATTTTCTAACTCGGGTCGGGTTCGAACGGATAGGAAGGAAATTTTTTTTCTTCTTTATTTTTTGGCCTGTCTTCACCCGTTTCGTCTTGAAATGAAACCTGGATGATGTTTTTTAATTTTTAGAATTTTTTTGCATTTGCTTTTGAATTTTCTAACTCTGGTCGGGTTCGAACGGATAGGAAGGAAATTATTTTTGTTCACTATTTTTCAGCCTGTCATGGCCCGTTTCGTCTTCAAATGAAGCCTGGATGATGTTTTTTAATTTTTAGAATTTTTTTGCATTTATTTTGGAATTTTCTAACTCGGGTCGGGTTCGAACGGATTGGATGGAAATTATATTTGTTCCCTATTTTTCGACCTGTCCTTGCCCGTTTCGTCTTGAAATGAAGCCTGGATGATGTTTTTAAATTTTTTAAATTTATTTGCATTTATTTTTTAATTTTCTAACTCGGGTCGGGTTCGAACGGATACGAAGTAAATTTTTTTTGTTCTCTATTTTTTGGCCTGTCTTCACCCGTTTCGTCTTGAAATGAAACCTGGATGATGTTTTTTAATTTTTAGATTTTTTTTGCATTTGTTTTTGAATTTTCTAACTCTGGTCGGGTTCGAACGGATAGGAAGGAAATTATTTTTGGTCTCTATGTTTCGGCCTGTCCTTGCCCGTTTCGTCTTGGAATGAAGCCTGGACGATGTTTTTTAATTTTTAAAATTTTTTGGCATTTATTTTTGAATTTTCTAACTCGGGTCGGGTTCGAACGGATAGTAAGGAATTTATTTTTGTTCTCTATTTTTCGGCCTGTCTTCGCCCGTTTCGTCTTGAAATGAAACCTGGATGATGTTTTTTAATTTTTAGAATTTTTTTGCATTTATTTTTGAATTTTCTAACTCGGGTCGGGTTCGAACGGATAGGAAGGAAATTTTTTTTCTTATCTATTTTTTGGCCTGTCTTCACCCGTTTCGTCTTGAAATGAAACCTGGATGATGTTTTTTAATTTTTAGAATTTTTTTGCATTTGTTTTTGAATTTTCTAACTCTGGTCGGGTTCGAACGGATAGGAAGGAAATTATTTTTGTTCACTATTTTTCAGCCTGTCATGGCCCGTTTCGTCTTCAAATGAAGCCTGGATGATGTTTTTTAATTTTTAGAATTTTTTTGCATTTAGTTTTTGAATTTTCTAACTCGGGTCGGGTTCAAACGGATTGGATGGAAATTATATTTGTTCCCTATTTTTCGACCTGTCCTTGCCCGTTTCGTCTTGAAATGAAGCCTGGATGATGTTTTTAAATTTTTTAAATTTATTTGCATTTATTTTTTAATTTTCTAACTCGGGTCGGGTTCGAACGGATACGAAGGAAATTATTTTTGTTCTCTATTTTTCGGCTTGTCCATTCCCGTTTTGCCTTGAAATGAGGCCTGGATGATGTTTTTTCATTTTTAAAATTTTTTTGCATTTATTTTCGAAATTTCTAACTCGGGTCGGGTTCGAACGGATAGGAAGGAAATTATTTTTGTTCTCTATTTTTCGGCTTGTCCTTGCCCGTTTCGCCTTGAAATGAAGCATGGATGATGTTTTTTAATTTTTAAAATTTTTTTGCATTTATTTTTGTATTTTCTAACTCGGGTCGGGTACGAACGGATAGGAAGGAAATTTTTTTTGTTCTCTATTTTTCGGCCTGTCTTCACCCGTTTCGTGTTGAAATGAAGCCTGGATGATGTTTTTTAATTTTAGAATTTTTTTGCATTTATTTTTTAATTTTCTAACTCGGGTCGGGTTCGAACGGATAGGAAGGAAATTATTTTTGTTCTCTATTTTTCGGCCTGTCCTTTCCCGTTTCGCCTTGAAATGAAGCCTGGATGATGTTTTTTAATTTTTAAAATTTTTTTGCATTTATTTTCGAAATTTCTAACTCGGGTAGGGTTCAAACGGATAGGAAGGAAATTTTTTTTCTTCTCTATTTTTCGGCCTATCTTCATCCGTTTCGTCTTGAAATGAAACCTGGATGATGTTATTTAATTTTTAGAATTTTTTTGCATTTGTTTTTGAATTTTCTAAATCGGGTCGTGTTCGAACGGATAGGAAGGAAATTAATTTTGTTCTCTATTTTTCGGCTTGTTTTGTCCCGTTTCGTCTTGAAATGAAACCTGGACGAAGTTTTTTAATTTTTAAAATTTTTTTGCATTTATTTTTGAATTTTCTAACTCGGGTTGGGTTCGAACGGATACGAAGAAAATTTTTTTTCCTCTCTATTTTTTGGCCTGTCTTGGCCCGTTTCGTCTTGAAACGAACCCTGGATGATGTTTTTTAATTTTTAGAATTTTTTTGCTTTTGTTTTTGAATTTTCTAAAACGGGTCGGGTTCGAACGGATAGGAAGGAAATTAATTTTGTTCTCTATTTTTCGGCTTGTTTTGTCCCGTTTCGTCTTGAAATGAAACCTGGACGATGTTTTTTAATTTTTAAAATTTTTTTGCATTTATTTTTGAATTTTCTAACTCGGGTCGGGTTCGAACGGATTCGAAGAAAAATTTTTTTCCTCTCTATTTTTTGGCCTGTCTTGGCCCGTTTCGTCTTGAAACGAACCCTGGATGATGTTTTTTAATTTTTAGAATTTTTTTGCATTTATTATTGAATTTTCTAACTCGGGTCGTGTTCGAACGGATAAGAAGGAAATTATTTTTGTTCTCTATTTTTCGGCCTGTCCTTGCCCGTTTCGTCTTAGAATTAAGCCTGGCTGATGTTTTTTAATTTTTAAAATTTTTTTGCATTTATTTTTGAATTTTCTAACTCGGGTCGGGTTCGAACGGATAGGAAGTAAATTATTTTTCTTCTCTATTTTTCAGCCAGTCTTCACCCGTTTCGTCTTGAAATGAAACCTGGATGATGTTTTTTAATTTTTAAAATTTTTTTGCATTTATTTTTTAATTTTCTAACTCGGGTCGGGTTCAAACGGATAGGAAGGAAATTATTTTTGTTCTATATTTTTCGGCTTGTCCTTGTCCGTTTCGCCTTGAAATGAAGCATGGATATTGTTTTTTTAATTTTTAAATTTTTTTTGCATTTATTTTTGAACTTCGTAACTCTGGTCGGGTTCGAACGGATAGGACGAAATTTTTTTTTCTTCTCTACTTTTCGGCCTGTCCTGGCCTGTTTCGTCTTGAAACGAAGCCTGGATGATGTTTTGTAATTTTTAGATTTTTTTTTGCATTTATTTTTGAATTTTCTAACTCGGGTCGGATTCGAACGGATAGGAAGGAAATTATTTTTGTTCTCTATTTTTCGGCGTGTCCTTGCCCGTTTCGTCTTGGAATAAAGCCTGGATGATGTTTTTTAATTTTTAAAATTTTTTTGCATTTATTTTTGAATTTTCTAACTCGGGTCGGCTTCGAACGGATAGGAAGGAAATTATTTTTGTTCTCTATTTTTCGGCCTGTCTTTGCCCGTTTCGTCTTGAAATGAAGCCTGGATGATGTTTTTTAATTTTTAAAATTTTTTTGCATTTATTTTCGAATTTTCTAACTCGGGTCGGGTTCGAACGGATAGGAAAGAAATTTTTTTTCCTCTCTCTTTTTCGGCCAGCCTTCACCTGTTTCGTCTTGAAATGAAACCTGGATGATGTTTTTTTAATTTTTAGAATTTTTTTGCATTTATTTTTGAATTTTCTAACTCGGGTCGGATTCGAACGGATAGGAATGAAATTATTTTTGTTCTCTATTTTTCGGAGTTTTTTGTCCCGTTTCGTCTTAAAATTTAACCTGGATGATGTTTTTTAAGTTTTAAAATTATTTTGCATTTATTTTTGAATTTTCTAACTCGGGTCGGGTTCGAACGGATAGGAAGGAAATTTTTTTTCCTCTCTCTTTTTCGGCCAGCCTTCACCTGTTTCGTCTTGAAATGAAACTTGCATGATGTTTTTTTAATTTTTTGAATTTTTTTGCATTTATTTCTGAAATTTCTAACTCGGGTCGGGTTCGAACGGATAGGAAGGAAATTATTTTTGTTCTCTATTTTTCGGCCTGTTTTGTCCCGTTTCGTCTCGAAATGAAACCTGGATGATGTTTTTTAAGGTTTAAATTTTTTTTGCATTTATTTTTGAATTTTTTAACTCGGGTCAGGTTCGAACGGATAGGAAGGAAATTTTTTTTCTTCTATACTTTTCGGCCTGTCTTCGCCCGTTTCGTCTTGAAATGAAACCTGGATGATGTTTTTTAATTTTTAGAATTTTTTTGCATTTATTTTTGAATTTTCTAACTCGGGTCGGATTCGAACGGATAGGAATGAAATTATTTTTGTTCTCTATTTTTCGGCCTGTTTTGTCCCGTTTCGTCTTAAAATTTAACCTGGATGATGTTTTTTAAGTTTTAAAATTATTTTGCATTTATTTTTGAATTTTCTAACTCGGGTCGGGTTCGAACGGATAGGAAGGAAATTTTTTTTCTTCTCTATTTTTCGGCCTGTCTTGGCCTGTTTCGTCTTGAAACGAAGCCTGGATGATATTTTTTAATTTTTAGATTTTTTTTGCATTTATTTTTGAATTTTCTAACTCGGGTCGGATTCGAACGAATAGGAAGGAAATTATTTTTGTTCTCTATTTTTCGGCCTGTCCTTGCCCGTTTCGTCTTGGAATGAAGCCTAGATCATGTTTTTTAATTTTTAAAATTTTTTTGCATTTATTTTTTAATTTTCTAACTCGGGTCGGGTTCAAACGGATAGGAAGGAAATTATTTTTGTTCTATATTTTTCGGCTTGTCCTTGTCCGTTTCGCCTTGAAATGAAGCACGGATATTGTTTTTTTTAATTTTTAAAATTTTTTTGCATTTATTTTTGAACTTTGTAACTCTGGTCGGGTTCGAACGGATAGGACGAAATTTTTTTTTCTTCTCTACTTTTCGGCCTGTCCTGGCCTGTTTCGTCTTGAAACGAAGCCTGGATGATGTTTTGTAATTTTTAGATTTTTTTTTGCATTTATTTTTGAATTTTCTAACTCGGGTCGGATTCGAACGGATAGGAAGAAAATTATTTTTGTTCTCTATTTTTCGGCGTGTCCTTGCCCGTTTCGTCTTGGAATAAAGCCTGGATGATGTTTTTTAATTTTTAAAATTTTTTTGCATTTATTTTTGAATTTTCTAACTCGGGTCGGCTTCGAACGGATAGGAAGGAAATTATTTTTGTTCTCTATTTTTCGGCCTGTCTTTGCCCGTTTCGTCTTGAAATGAAGCCTGGATGATGTTTTTTAATTTTTAAAATTTTTTTGCATTTATTTTCGAATTTTCTAACTCGGGTCGGGTTCGAACGGATAGGAAGGAAATTTTTTTTCCTCTCTCTTTTTCGGCCAGCCTTCACCTGTTTCGTCTTGAAATGAAACTTGCATGATGTTTTTTTAATTTTTTGAATTTTTTTGCATTTATTTCTGAAATTTCTAACTCGGGTCGGGTTCGAACGGATAGGAAGGAAATTATTTTTGTTCTCTATTTTTCGGCCTGTTTTGTCCCGTTTCGTCTCGAAATGAAACCTGGATGATGTTTTTTAAGGTTTAAATTTTTTTTGCATTTATTTTTGAATTTTTTAACTCGGGTCAGGTTCGAACGGATAGGAAGGAAATTTTTTTTCTTCTATACTTTTCGGCCTGTCTTCGCCCGTTTCGTCTTGAAATGAAACCTGGATGATGTTTTTTAATTTTTAGAATTTTTTTGCATTTATTTTTGAATTTTCTAACTCGGGTCGGGTTCGAACGGATAGGAATGAAATTTTTTTTCTTCTCTATTTTTTGGCCTGTCTTCACCCTTTCGTTTTGAAATGAAACCTGGATGATGTTTTTTAATTTTTAGAATTTTTTTGTATTTGTTTTTGAATTTTCTAACTCGGGTCGGGTTCGAACGGATAGGAAGGAAATTATTTTTGTTCACTATTTTTCGGCCTGTCATTGCCCGTTTCGTCTTGAAATGAAGCCTGGATGATGTTTTTTAATTTTTAGAATTTTTTTGCATTTATTTTTGAATTTTCTAACTCGGGTCGGGTTCGAACGGATAGGAAGCAAATTATTTTTGTTCACTATTTTTCAGCCTGTCATTGCCCGTTTCGTCTTGAAATGAAGCCTGGATGATGTTTTTTAATTTTTAGAATTTTTTTGCATTTATTTTTGAATTTTCTAACTCGGGTCGGGTTCGAACGGATTGGAAGGAAATTATATTTGTTCCCTATTTTTCGACCTGTCCTTGCCCGTTTCGTCTTGAAATTAATCCTGGATGATGTTTTTAAATTTTTTAAATTTTTTTGCATTTATTTTTGAATTTTCTAACTCGGGTCGGGTTCGAACGGATATGAAGGAAATTATTTTTGTTCTCTATTTTTCGGCTTGTCCTTTCCCGTTTCGCCTTGAAATGAAGCTTGGATGATGTTTTTTAATTTTAAAATTTTTTTGCATTTATTTTCGAAATTTCTAACTCGGGTCGGGTTCAAACGGATAGGAAGTAAATTTTTTTTCTTCTCTATTTTTCGGCCTGTCTTCACCCGTTTCGTCTTGAAATGAAACCTGGATGATGATTTTTAATTTTAACAATTTTTTTCCAATTATTTTTGAATTTTATAAATCGGGTCGAGTTCGAACGGATAGGAAGGAAATTATTTTTGTTCTCTATTTTTCGGCTTGTCCTTTCCCGTTTCGCCTTGAAATGAAGCATGGATGATGTTTTTTAATTTTTAAAATTTGTTTGCATTTATTTTTGAATTTTCTAACTCGGGTCGGGTACGAACGGATAGGAAGGAAATTTTTTTTGTTCTCTATTTTACGGCCTGTCTTCACCCGTTTCGTCTTGAAATCAAAACCTGGATGATGTTTTTTAATTTTTAGAATTTGTTTGCATTTGTTTTCGAATTTTCTAAATCGGGTCAGGTTCGAATGAATAGGAAGGAAATTATTATATTTCTCTATTTTTCGGCCTGTTTTGGCCCGTTTCGTCTTGAAATGAAACCTGGATGATTTTTTTAATTTTTAAAATTTTTTTACATTTATTTTTTAATTTTCTAACTCGGGTCGGGTTCGAACGGATAGGAAGAAAATTTTTCTTCCTCTCTATTTTTCGGCCTGTCCTTGCCCGTTTCGTCTTGAAACGAAGCCTGGATGATGTTTTTTAATTTTTAGAATTTTTTTGCGTTTATTATTGAATTTTCTAACTCGGGTCGGGTTCGAACGGATAGGAAGGAAATTATTTTTGTTCTCTATTTTTCGGCCTGTCCCTGCCCGTTTCGTCTTGGAATGAAGCCTGGATGATGTTTTCTAATTTTTAAAATTTTTTGGCATTTATATTTGAATTTTCTAACTCGGGTCGGGTTCGAACGGATAAGAAGGAAATTATTTTTGTTCACTATTTTTCAGCCTGTCATTATCCGTTTCGTCTTGAAATGAAGCGTGGATGATGTTTTTTAATTTTTTCAATTTTTTTGCATTTATTTTTGAATTTTCTAACTCGGGTCGGGTTCGAACGGATTGGAAGGAAATTATATTTGTTCCATGTTTTTCGACTTGTCCTTGCCCGTTTCGTCTTGAAATGAAGCCTGGATTATGTTTTTTAATTTTTTAAACTTTTTTGCATTTATTTTTTAATTTTCTAACTCGGGTCGGGTTCGAACGGATAGGAAGAAAATTTTTCTTCCTCTCTATTTTTCGGCCTGTCCTTGCCCGTTTCGTCTTGAAATGAAGCCTGGATGATGTTTTTTAATTTTTAGAATTTTTTTGCATTTATTATTGAATTTTCTAACTCGGGTCGGGTTCGAACGGATAGGAAGGAAATTATTTTTGTTCTCTATTTTTCGGCCTGTCCTTGACCGTTTCGTCTTGCAATGAAGCCTGGATGATGTTTCTTAATTTTTAAAATTTTTTTGCATTTATTTTTGAATTCTCTAACTCGGGTCGGGTTCGAACGGATAGGAAGGAAATTTTTTTTCTTCTCTATTTTTCGCCCTGTCTTCACCCGTTTCGTCTTGAAATGAAACCTGGATGATGTTTTTTAATTTTTAGAATTTTTTTGCATTTGTTTTTGAATTTTCTAAATCGGGTCGGTTTCGAACTGATAGGAAGGAAATTATTTTTGTTCTCTATTTTTCGGCCAGTTTTGGCCCGTTTCGTCTTGAAATGAAACCTACATGATGTTTTTTAATTTTTAAAATTTTTTTGCATTAATTTTTTAATTTTCTAACTCGAGTCAGGTCCGTACGGATAGGAAGGAAATGTTTTTTCTTCTCTATTTTTCGGCCTGTCTTCGCCCGTTTCGTCTTGAAATGAAACCTGGGTGATGTTTTTTAATTTTTAGAATTTTTTGCATTTATTTTTGAATTCTCTAACTCGGGTCGGGTTCGAACGGATAGGAAGGAAATTATTTTTGTTCTCTATTTTTCGGCCTGTCCTTGCCCGTTTCGTCTTGAAACGAAGCCTGGATGATGTTTTTTAATTTTTAGAATTTTTTTGCATTTATTATTGAATTTTCTAACTCGGGTCGGGTATTCGAACGGATAGGAAGGAAATTATTTTTGTTCTCTATTTTTCGGTCTGTCCTTGCCCGTTTCGTCTTGGAATGAAGCCTGGATGATGTTTTTTAATTTTTAAAATTTTTTGGCATTTGTTTTTGAATTTTCTAACTCGGGTCGGGTTCGAACGGATAGGAAGGAAATTTTTTTTGTTCACTATTTTTCAGCCTGTCATTATCCGTTTCGTCTTGAAATGAAGCCTGAATGATGTTTTTTAATTTTTTAAAATTTTTTTGCATTTATTTTTGAATTTTCTAACTCGGGTCGGGTTCGAATGGATTGGAAGGAAATTATATTTGTTCCCTATTTTTCGACCTGTCCTTGCCCGTTTCGTCTTGAAATGAGGCCGGATGATGTTTTTTAATTTTTTAAACTTTTTTGCATTTATTTTTGAATTTTCTAACTCGGGTCGGGTTCGAACGGATAGGAAGGAAATTATTTTTGTTCACTATTTTCGGCCTGTCCTTGCCCGTTTCGCCTTGAAATGAAGCCTGGATGATGTTTTTTAATTTTTTAAACTTTTTTGCATTTATTTTTGAATTTTCTAACTCGGGTCGGGTTCGAACGGATAGGAAGGAAATTATTTTTGTTCACTATTTTCGGCCTGTCCTTGCCCGTTTCGCCTTGAAATGAAGCCTGGATGATGTTTTTTAATTTTTAAAATTTTTTTGCATTTATTTTCGAATTTTCTAACTCGGGTCGGGTTCGAACGGATAGGAAGGAAATTTTTTTTCTTCTCTATTTTTCGGCCTGTCTTCATCCGTCTCGTCTTGAAATGAAACCTGGATGATGTTATTTAATTTTTACAATTTTTTTACATTTGATTTTGAATTTTCTAAATCGGGTCGGGTTCGAACGGATAGGAAGGAAATTATTTTCTTTCTCTATTTTTGGGCCTGTCCTTGCCCGTTTCGTCTTGGAATGAAGCCTGGATGATGTTTTCAAATTTTTAAAATTTGTTTGCATTTATTTTTGAATTTTCTAACTCGGGTCGGGTTCGAACGGATAGGAAGGAAATTTTTTTTGTTCTCTATTTTTCGGCCTGTCTTCACCCGTTTCGTCTTGAAATGAAACCTGGATGATGTTTTTTAATTTTTAGAATTTTTTTGCATTTGTTTTTGAATTTTCTAAATCGGGTCGGGTTCGAACGGAAGGGAAGGAAATTATTTTTGTTCTCTATTTTTCGGCTTGTTTTGACCCGTTTCGTCTTGAAATGAAACCAGGACGATGTTTTTTAATTTTTAAAATTTTTTTGCATTTATTTTTGAATTTTAAAACTCGGGTCGGGTTCGAACGGATACGAAGAAAATTTTTTTTCCTCTCTATTTTTTGGCCTGTCTTGGACCGTTTCGTCTTGAAACGAACCCTGGATGATGTTTTTTAATTTTTAGAATTTTTTTGCTTTTATTATTGAATTTTCTAACTCGGGTCGGGTTCGAACGGATAGGAAGGAAATTATTTTTGTTCTCTATTTTTCGGCCTGTCCTTGACCGTTTCGTCTTGGAATGAAGCCTGGATGATGTTTTTTAAGTTTTAAAATTTTTTGGCATTTATTTTTGAATTTTCTAACTTGGGTCGGGTTCGAACGGATAGGAAGGAAATTATTTTTGTTCTCTATTTTTCGGCCTGTCTTCGCCCGTTTCGTCTTGAAATGAAACCTGGGTGATGTTTTTTAATTTTTAGAATTTTTTGCATTTATTTTTGAATTCTCTAACTCGGGTCGGGTTCGAACGGATAGGAAGGAAATTATTTTTGTTCTCTATTTTTCGGCCTGTCCTTGCCCGTTTCGTCTTGAAACTAAGCCTGGATGATGTTTTTTAATTTTTAGAATTTTTTTGCATTTATTATTGAATTTTCTAACTCGGGTCGGGTTCGAACGGATAGGAAGGAAATTATTTTTGTTCTCTATTTTTCGGCCTGTCTTCACCCGTTTCGTGTTGAAATGAAGCCTGGATGATGTTTTTTAATTTTAGAATTTTTTTGCATTTATTTTTTAATTTTCTAACTCGGGTCGGGTTCGAACGGATAGGAAGGAAATTATTTTTGTTCTCTATTTTTCGGCCTGTCCTTTCCCGTTTCGCCTTGAAATGAAGCCTGGATGATGTTTTTTAATTTTTAAAATTTTTTTGCATTTATTTTCGAAATTTCTAACTCGGGTAGGGTTCAAACGGATAGGAAGGAAATTTTTTTTCTTCTCTATTTTTCGGCCTGTCTTCATCCGTTTCGTCTTGAAATGAAACCTGGATGATGTTATTTAATTTTTAGAATTTTTTTGCATTTGTTTTTGAATTTTCTAAATCGGGTCGGGTTCGAACGGATAGGAAGGAAATTAATTTTGTTCTCTATTTTTCGGCTTGTTTTGTCCCGTTTCGTCTTGAAATGAAACCTGGACGAAGTTTTTTAATTTTTAAAATTTTTTTGCATTTATTTTTGAATTTTCTAACTCGGGTTGGGTTCGAACGGATACGAAGAAAATTTTTTTTCCTCTCTATTTTTTGGCCTGTCTTGGCCCGTTTCGTCTTGAAACGAACCCTGGATGATGTTTTTTAATTTTTAGAATTTTTTTGCTTTTGTTTTTGAATTTTCTAAATCGGGTCGGGTTCGAACGGATAGGAAGGAAATTAATTTTGTTCTCTATTTTTCGGCTTGTTTTGTCCCGTTTCGTCTTGAAATGAAACCTGGACGATTTTTTTAATTTTTAAAATTTTTTTGCATTTATTTTTGAATTTTCTAACTCGGGTCGGGTTCGAACGGATTCGAAGAAAATTTTTTTTCCTCTCTATTTTTTGGCCTGTCTTGGCCCGTTTCGTCTTGAAACGAACCCTGGATGATGTTTTTTAATTTTTAGAATTTTTTTGCATTTATTATTGAGTTTTCTAACTCGGGTCGTGTTCGAACGGATAAGAAGGAAATTATTTTTGTTCTCTATTTTTCGGCCTGTCCTTGCCCGTTTCGTCTTAGAATTAAGCCTGGCTAATGTTTTTTAATTTTTAAAATTTTTTTGCATTTATTTTTGAATTTTCTAACTCGGGTCGGGTTCGAACGGATAGGAAGTAAATTATTTTTCTTCTCTATTTTTCAGCCAGTCTTCACCCGTTTCGTCTTGAAATGAAACCTGGATGATGTTTTTTTAATTTTTAGAATTTTTTTGCATTTATTTTTGAATTTTCTAACTCGGGTCGGATTCGAACGGATAGGAATGAAATTATTTTTGTTCTCTATTTTTCGGAGTTTTTTGTCCCGTTTCGTCTTAAAATTTAACCTGGATGATGTTTTTTAAGTTTTAAAATTATTTTGCATTTATTTTTGAATTTTCTAACTCGGGTCGGGTTCGAACGGATAGGAAGGAAATTTTTTTTCCTCTCTCTTTTTCGGCCAGCCTTCACCTGTTTCGTCTTGAAATGAAACTTGCATGATGTTTTTTTAATTTTTTGAATTTTTTTGCATTTATTTCTGAAATTTCTAACTCGGGTCGGGTTCGAACGGATAGGAAGGAAATTATTTTTGTTCTCTATTTTTCGGCCTGTTTTGTCCCGTTTCGTCTCGAAATGAAACCTGGATGATGTTTTTTAAGGTTTAAAATTTTTTTGCATTTATTTTTGAATTTTCTAACTCGGGTCAGGTTCGAACTGATAGGAAGGAAATTTTTTTTCTTCTATACTTTTCGGCCTGTCTTCGCCCGTTTCGTCTTGAAATGAAACCTGGATGATGTTTTTTAATTTTTAGAATTTTTTTGCATTTATTTTTGAATTTTCTAACTCGGGTCGGATTCGAACGGATAGGAATGAAATTATTTTTGTTCTCTATTTTTCGGCCTGTTTTGTCCCGTTTCGTCTTAAAATTTAACCTGGATGATGTTTTTTAAGTTTTAAAATTATTTTGCATTTATTTTTGAATTTTCTAACTCGGGTCGGGTTCGAACGGATAGGAAGGAAATTTTTTTTCTTCTCTATTTTTCGGCCTGTCCTGGCCTGTTTCGTCTTGAAACGAAGCCTGGATGATATTTTTTAATTTTTAGATTTTTTTTGCATTTATTTTTGAATTTTCTAACTCGGGTCGGATTCGAACGAATAGGAAGGAAATTATTTTTGTTCTCTATTTTTCGGCCTGTCCTTGCCCGTTTCGTCTTGGAATGAAGCCTGGAAGATGTTTTTTAATTTTTAAAATTTTTTTGCATTTATTTTTTAATTTTCTAACTCGGGTCGGGTTCAAACGGATAGGAAGGAAATTATTTTTGTTCTCTATTTTTTCGCTTGTCCTTGTCCGTTTCGCCTTGAAATTAAGCATGGATATTGTTTTTTTAATTTTTAAAATTTTTTTGCATTTATTTTTGAACTTTGTAATTCGGGTCGGGTTCGAACGGATAGGACGAAATTTTTTTTTCTTCTCTACTTTTCGGCCTGTCCTGGCCTGTTTCGTCTTGAAACGAAGCCTGGATGATGTTTTGTAATTTTTAGATTTTTTTTTGCATTTATTTTTGAATTTTCTAACTCGGGTCGGATTCGAACGGATAGGAAGAAAATTATTTTTGTTCTCTATTTTTCGGCGTGTCCTTGCCCGTTTCGTCTTGGAATAAAGCCTGGATGATGTTTTTTAATTTTTAAAATTTTTTTGCATTTATTTTTGAATTTTCTAACTCGGGTCGGCTTCGAACGGATAGGAAGGAAATTATTTTTGTTCTCTATTTTTCGGCCTGTCTTTGCCCGTTTCGTCTTGAAATGAAGCCTGGATGATGTTTTTTAATTTTTAAAATTTTTTTGCATTTATTTTCGAATTTTCTAACTCGGGTCGGGTTCGAACGGATAGGAAGGAAATTTTTTTTCCTCTCTCTTTTTCGGCCAGCCTTCACCTGTTTCGTCTTGAAATGAAACTTGCCTGATGTTTTTTTAATTTTTTGAATTTTTTTGCATTTATTTCTGAAATTTCTAACTCGGGTCGGGTTCGAACGGATAGGAAGGAAATTATTTTTGTTCTCTATTTTTCGGCCTGTTTTGTCCCGTTTCGTCTCGAAATGAAACCTGGATGATGTTTTTTAAGGTTTAAAATTTTTTTGCATTTATTTTTGAATTTTCTAACTCGGGTCAGGTTCGAACGGATAGGAAGGAAATTTTTTTTCTTCTATACTTTTCGGCCTGTCTTCGCCCGTTTCGTCTTGAAATGAAACCTGGATGATGTTTTTTAATTTTTAGAATTTTTTTGCATTTATTTTTGAATTTTCTAACTCGGGTCGGGTTCGAACGGAAAGGAAGGAAATTTTTTTTCTTCCCTATTTTTTGGCCTGTCTTCACCCTTTCGTTTTGAAATGAAACCTGGATGATGTTTTTTAATTTTTAGAATTTTTTTGTATTTGTTTTTGAATTTTCTAACTCGGGTCGGGTTCGAACGGATAGGAAGGAAATTATTTTTGTTCACTATTTTTCAGCCTGTCATTGCCCGTTTCGTCTTGAAATGAAGCGTGGATGATGTTTTTTAATTTTTAGAATTTTTTTGCATTTATTTTTGAATTTTCTAACTCGGGTCGGGTTCGAACGGATAGGAAGGAAATTATTTTTGTTCACTATTTTTCAGCCTGTCATTGCCCGTTTCGTCTTGAAATGAAGCCTGGATGATGTTTTTTAATTTTTAGAATTTTTTTGCATTTATTTTAGAATTTTCTAACTCGGGTCGGGTTCGAACGGATTGGAAGGAAATTATATTTGTTCCCTATTTTTCGACCTGTCCTTGCCCGTTTCGTCTTGAAATTAATCCTGGATGATGTTTTTAAGTTTTTTAAATTTTTTTGCATTTATTTTTGAATTTTCTAACTCGGGTCGGGTTCGAACGGATATGAAGGAAATTATTTTTGTTCTCTATTTTTCGGCTTGTCCTTTCCCGTTTCGCATTGAAATGAAGCTTGGATGATGTTTTTTAATTTTTAAAATTTTTTTGCATTTATTTTCGAAATTTCTAACTCGGGTCGGGTTCAAACGGATAGGAAGTAAATTTTTTTTCTTCTCTATTTTTCGGCCTGTCTTCACCCGTTTCGTCTTGAAATGAAACCTGGATGATGATTTTTAATTTTAACAATTTTTTTCCAATTATTTTTGAATTTTATAAATCGGGTCGAGTTCGAACGGATAGGAAGGAAATTATTTTTGTTCTCTATTTTTCGGCTTGTCCTTTCCCGTTTCGCCTTGAAATGAAGCATGGATGATGTTTTTTAATTTTTAAAATTTGTTTGCATTTATTTTTGAATTTTCTAACTCGGGTCGGGTACGAACGGATAGGAAGGAAATTTTTTTTGTTCTCTATTTTACGGCCTGTCTTCACCCGTTTCGTCTTGAAATCAAAACCTGGATGATGTTTTTTAATTTTTAGAATTTGTTTGCATTTGTTTTCGAATTTTCTAAATCGGGTCAGGTTCGAATGAATAGGAAGGAAATTATTATATTTCTCTATTTTTCGGCCTGTTTTGGCCCGTTTCGTCTTGAAATGAAACCTGGATGATTTTTTTAATTTTTAAAATTTTTTTACATTTATTTTTTAATTTTCTAACTCGGGTCGGGTTCGAACGGATAGGAAGAAAATTTTTCTTCCTCTCTATTTTTCGGCCTGTCCTTGCCCGTTTCGTCTTGAAACGAAGCCTGGATGATGTTTTTTAATTTTTAAAATTTTTTTGCATTTATTATTGAATTTTCTAACTCGGGTCGGGTTCGAACGGATAGGAAGGAAATTATTTTTGTTCTCTATTTTTCGGCCTGTCCCTGCCCGTTTCGTCTTGGAATGAAGCCTGGATGATGTTTTCTAATTATTAAAATTTTTTGGCATTTATATTTGAATTTTCTAACTCGGGTCGGGTTCGAACGGATAAGAAGGAAATTATTTTTGTTCACTATTTTTCAGCCTGTCATTATCCGTTTCGTCTTGAAATGAAGCGTGGATGATGTTTTTTAATTTTTTCAATTTTTTTGCATTTATTTTTTTATTTTCTAACACGGGTCGGGTTCGAACGGATTGGAAGGAAATTATATTTGTTCCATGTTTTTCGACTTGTCCTTGCCCGTTTCGTCTTGAAATGAAGCCTGGATTATGTTTTTTAATTTTTTAAACTTTTTTGCATTTATTTTTTAATTTTCTAACTCGGGTCGGGTTCGAACGGATAGGAAGAAAATTTTTCTTCCTCTCTATTTTTCGGCCTGTCCTTGCCCGTTTCGTCTTGAAATGAAGCCTGGATGATGTTTTTTAATTTTTAGAATTTTTTTGCATTTATTATTGAATTTTCTAACTCGGGTCGGGTTCGAACGGATAGGAAGGAAATTATTTTTGTTCTCTATTTTTCGGCCTGTCCTTGACCGTTTCGTCTTGCAATGAAGCCTGGATGATGTTTCTTAATTTTTAAAATTTTTTTGCATTTATTTTTGAATTCTCTAACTCGGGTCGGGTTCGAACGGATAGGAAGGAAATTTTTTTTCTTCTCTATTTTTCGCCCTGTCTTCACCCGTTTCGTCTTGAAATGAAGCCTGGATGATGTTTTTTAATTTTTAGAATTTTTTTGCATTTGTTTTTGAATTTTCTAAATCGGGTCGGTTTCGAACTGATAGGAAGGAAATTATTTTTGTTCTCTATTTTTCGGCCAGTTTTGGCCCGTTTCGTCTTGAAATGAAACCTACATGATGTTTTTTAATTTTTAAAATTTTTTTGCATTAATTTTTTAATTTTCTAACTCGAGTCAGGTCCGTACGGATAGGAAGGAAATGTTTTTTCTTCTCTATTTTTCGGCCTGTCTTCGCCCGTTTCGTCTTGAAATGAAACCTGGGTGATGTTTTTTAATTTTTAGAATTTTTTGCATTTATTTTTGAATTCTCTAACTCGGGTCGGGTTCGAACGGATAGGAAGAAAATTTTTCTTCCTCTCTATTTTTCGGCCTGTCCTTGCCCGTTTCGTCTTGAAACGAAGCCTGGATGATGTTTTTTAATTTTTAGAATTTTTTTGCATTTATTATTGAATTTTCTAACTCGGGTCGGGTTCGAACGGATAGGAAGGAAATTATTTTTGTTCTCTATTTTTCGGCCTGTCCCTGCCCGTTTCGTCTTGGAATGAAGCCTGGATGATGTTTTCTAATTTTTAAAATTTTTTGGCATTTATATTTGAATTTTCTAACTCGGGTCGGGTTCGAACGGATAGGAAGGAAATTATTTTTGTTCACTATTTTTCAGCCTGTCATTATCCGTTTCGTCTTGAAATGAAGCCTGGATGATGTTTTTTAATTTTTTCAATTTTTTTGCATTTATTTTTGAATTTTCTAACTCGGGTCGGGTTCGAACGGATTGGAAGGAAATTATATTTGTTCCATGTTTTTCGACTTGTCCTTGCCCGTTTCGTCTTGAAATGAAGCCTGGATTATGTTTTTTAATTTTTTAAACTTTTTTGCATTTATTTTTTAATTTTCTAACTCGGGTCGGGTTCGAACGGATAGGAAGAAAATTTTTCTTCCTCTCTATTTTTCGGCCTGTCCTTGCCCGTTTCGTCTTGAAATGAAGCCTGGATGATGTTTTTTAATTTTTAGAATTTTTTTGCATTTATTATTGAATTTTCTAACTCGGGTCGGGTTCGAACGGATAGGAAGGAAATTATTTTTGTTCTCTATTTTTCGGCCTGTCCTTGACCGTTTCGTCTTGCAATGAAGCCTGGATGATGTTTCTTAATTTTTAAAATTTTTTTGCATTTATTTTTGAATTCTCTAACTCGGGTCGGGTTCGAACGGATAGGAAGGAAATTTTTTTTCTTCTCTATTTTTCGCCCTGTCTTCACCCGTTTCGTCTTGAAATGAAACCTGGATGATGTTTTTTAATTTTTAGAATTTTTTTGCATTTGTTTTTGAATTTTCTAAATCGGGTCGGTTTCGAACTGATAGGAAGGAAATTATTTTTGTTCTCTATTTTTCGGCCTGTTTTGGCCCGTTTCGTCTTGAAATGAAACCTACATGATGTTTTTTAATTTTTAAAATTTTTTTGCATTAATTTTTTAATTTTCTAACTCGAGTCAGGTCCGTACGGATAGGAAGGAAATGTTTTTTCTTCTCTATTTTTCGGCCTGTCTTCGCCCGTTTCGTCTTGAAATGAAACCTGGGTGATGTTTTTTAATTTTTAGAATTTTTTGCATTTATTTTTGAATTCTCTAACTCGGGTCGGGTTCGAACGGATAGGAAGGAAATTATTTTTGTTCTCTATTTTTCGGCCTGTCCTTGCCCGTTTCGTCTTGAAACGAAGCCTGGATGATGTTTTTTAATTTTTAGAATTTTTTTGCATTTATTATTGAATTTTCTAACTCGGGTCGGGTTCGAACGGATAGGAAGGAAATTATTTTTGTTCTCTATTTTTCGGCCTGTCCTTGCACTTTTCGTCTTGGAATGAAGCCTGGATGATGTTTTTTAATTTTTAAAATTTTTTGGCATTTATTTTTGAATTTTCTAACTCGGGTCGGGTTCGAACGGATAGGAAGGAAATTATTTTTGTTCACTATTTTTCAGCCTGTCATTATCCGTTTCGTCTTGAAATGAAGCCTGAATGATGTTTTTTAATTTTTTAAAATTTTTTTGCATTTATTTTTGAATTTTCTAACTCGGGTCGGGTTCGAATGGATTGGAAGGAAATTATATTTGTTCCCTATTTTTCGACCTGTCCTTGCCCGTTTCGTCTTGAAATGAGGCCGGATGATGTTTTTTAATTTTTTAAACTTTTTTGCATTTATTTTTGAATTTTCTAACTCGGGTCGGGTTCGAACGGATAGGAAGGAAATTATTTTTGTTCACTATTTTCGGCCTGTCCTTGCCCGTTTCGCCTTGAAATGAAGCCTGGATGATGTTTTTTAATTTTTTAAACTTTTTTGCATTTATTTTTGAATTTTCTAACTCGGGTCGGGTTCGAACGGATAGGAAGGAAATTATTTTTGTTCACTATTTTCGGCCTGTCCTTGCCCGTTTCGCCTTGAAATGAAGCCTGGATGATGTTTTTTAATCTTTAAAATTTTTTTGCATTTATTTTCGAATTTTCTAACTCGGGTCGGGTTCGAACGGATAGGAAGGAAATTTTTTTTCTTCTCTATTTTTCGGCCTGTCTTCATCCGTCTCGTCTTGAAATGAAACCTGGATGATGTTATTTAATTTTTACAATTTTTTTACATTTGATTTTGAATTTTCTAAATCGGGTCGGGTTCGAACGGATAGGAAGGAAATTATTTTCTTTCTCTATTTTTGGGCCTGTCCTTGCCCGTTTCGTCTTGGAATGAAGCCTGGATGATGTTTTCAAATTTTTAAAATTTGTTTGCATTTATTTTTGAATTTTCTAACTCGGGTCGGGTTCGAACGGATAGGAAGGAAATTTTTTTTGTTCTCTATTTTTCGGCCTGTCTTCACCCGTTTCGTCTTGAAATGAAACCTGGATGATGTTTTTTAATTTTTAGAATTTTTTTGCATTTGTTTTTGAATTTTCTAAATCGGGTCGGGTTCGAACGGAAGGGAAGGAAATTATTTTTGTTCTCTATTTTTCGGCTTGTTTTGACCCGTTTCGTCTTGAAATGAAACCAGGACGATGTTTTTTAATTTTTAAAATTTTTTTGCATTTATTTTTGAATTTTAAAACTCGGGTCGGGTTCGAACGGATACGAAGAAAATTTTTTTTCCTCTCTATTTTTTGGCCTGTCTTGGACCGTTTCGTCTTGAAACGAACCCTGGATGATGTTTTTTAATTTTTAGAATTTTTTTGCTTTTATTATTGAATTTTCTAACTCGGGTCGGGTTCGAACGGATAGGAAGGAAATTATTTTTGTTCTCTATTTTTCGGCCTGTCCTTGACCGTTTCGTCTTGGAATGAAGCCTGGATGATGTTTTTTAAGTTTTAAAATTTTTTGGCATTTATTTTTGAATTTTCTAACTCGGGTCGGGTTCGAACGGATAGGAAGGAAATTATTTTTGTTCTCTATTTTTCGGCCTGTCTTCGCCCGTTTCGTCTTGAAATGAAACCTGGGTGATGTTTTTTAATTTTTAGAATTTTTTGCATATATTTTTGAATTCTCTAACTCGGGTCGGGTTCGAACGGATAGGAAGGAAATTATTTTTGTTCTCTATTTTTCGGCCTGTCTTCGCCCGTTTCGTCTTGAAATGAAACCTGGGTGATGTTTTTTAATTTTTAGAATTTTTTTGCTTTTATTATTGAATTTTCTAACTCGGGTCGGGTTCGAACGGATAGGAAGGAAATTATTTTTGTTCTCTATTTTTCGGCCTGTCCTTGACCGTTTCGTCTTGGAATGAAGCCTGGATGATGTTTTTTAAGTTTTAAAATTTTTTGGCATTTATTTTTGAATTTTCTAACTTGGGTCGGGTTCGAACGGATAGGAAGGAAATTTTTTTTGTTCTCTATTTTTCGGCCTGTCTTCACCCGTTTCGTCTTGAAATGAAACCTGGATGATGTTTTTTAATTTTTAGAATTTTTTTGCATTTGTTTTTGAATTTTCTAAATCGGGTCGGGTTCGAACGGATGGGAAGGAAATTATTTTTGTTCTCTATTTTTCGGCTTGTTTTGACCCGTTTCGTCTTGAAATGAAACCAGGACGATGTTTTTTAATTTTTAAAATTTTTTTGCATTTATTTTTGAATTTTAAAACTCGGGTCGGGTTCGAACGGATACGAAGAAAATTTTTTTTCCTCTCTATTTTTTGGCCTGTCTTGGACCGTTTCGTCTTGAAACGAACCCTGGATGATGTTTTTTAATTTTTAGAATTTTTTTGCTTTTATTTTTGAATTTTCTAAATCGGGTCGGGTTCGAACGGATAGGAAGGAAATTAATTTTGTTCTCTATTTTTCGGCTTGTTTTGTCCCGTTTCGTCTTGAAATGAAACCAGGACGATGTTTTTTAATTTTTAAAATTTTTTTGCATTTATTTTTGAATTTTAAAACTCGGGTCGGGTTCGAACGGATACGAAGAAAATTTTTTTTCCTCTCTATTTTTTGGCCTGTCTTGGACCGTTTCGTCTTGAAACGAACCCTGGATGATGTTTTTTAATTTTTAGAATTTTTTTGCTTTTATTATTGAATTTTCTAACTCGGGTCGGGTTCGAACGGATAGGAAGGAAATTATTTTTGTTCTCTATTTTTCGGCCTGTCCTTGACCGTTTCGTCTTGGAATGAAGCCTGGATGATGTTTTTTAAGTTTTAAAATTTTTTGGCATTTATTTTTGAATTTTCTAACTTGGGTCGGGTTCGAACGGATAGGAAGGAAATTATTTTTGTTCTCTATTTTTCGGCCTGTCTTCGCCCGTTTCGTCTTGAAATGAAACCTGGGTGATGTTTTTTAATTTTTAGAATTTTTTGCATTTATTTTTGAATTCTCTAACTCGGGTCGGGTTCGAACGGATAGGAAGGAAATTATTTTTGTTCTCTATTTTTCGGCTTGTCCTTGCCCGTTTCGTCTTGAAACGAAGCCTGGATGATGTTTTTTAATTTTTAGAATTTTTTTGCATTTATTATTGAATTTTCTAACTCGGGTCGGGTTCGAACGGATAGGAAGGAAATTATTTTTGTTCTCTATTTTTCGGCCTGTCTTCACCCGTTTCGTGTTGAAATGAAGCCTGGATGATGTTTTTTAATTTTAGAATTTTTTTGCATTTATTTTTTAATTTTCTAACTCGGGTCGGGTTCGAACGGATAGGAAGGAAATTATTTTTGTTCTCTATTTTTCGGCCTGTCCTTTCCCGTTTCGCCTTGAAATGAAGCCTGGATGATGTTTTTTAATTTTTAAAATTTTTTTGCATTTATTTTCGAAATTTCTAACTCGGGTAGGGTTCAAACGGATAGGAAGGAAATTTTTTTTCCTCTCTATTTTTCGGCCTATCTTCATCCGTTTCGTCTTGAAATGAAACCTGGATGATGTTATTTAATTTTTAGAATTTTTTTGCATTTGTTTTTGAATTTTCTAAATCGGGTCGGGTTCGAACGGATAGGAAGGAAATTAATTTTGTTCTCTATTTTTCGGCTTGTTTTGTCCCGTTTCGTCTTGAAATGAAACCTGGACGAAGTTTTTTAATTTTTAAAATTTTTTTGCATTTATTTTTGAATTTTCTAACTCGGGTTGGGTTCGAATGGATACGAAGAAAATTTTTTTTCCTCTCTATTTTTTGGCCTGTCTTGGCCCGTTTCGTCTTGAAACGAACCCTGGATGATGTTTTTTAATTTTTAGAATTTTTTTGCTTTTGTTTTTGAATTTTCTAAATCGGGTCGGGTTCGAACGGATAGGAAGGAAATTAATTTTGTTCTCTATTTTTCGGCTTGTTTTGTCCCGTTTCGTCTTGAAATGAAACCTGGACGATGTTTTTTAATTTTTAAAATTTTTTTGCATTTATTTTTGAATTTTCTAACTCGGGTCGGGTTCGAACGGATTCGAAGAAAATTTTTTTTCCTCTCTATTTTTTGGCCTGTCTTGGCCCGTTTCGTCTTGAAACGAACCCTGGATGATGTTTTTTAATTTTTAGAATTTTTTTGCATTTATTATTGAATTTTCTAACTCGGGTCGTGTTCGAACGGATAAGAAGGAAATTATTTTTGTTCTCTATTTTTCGGCCTGTCCTTGCCCGTTTCGTCTTAGAATTAAGCCTGGCTGATGTTTTTTAATTTTTAAAATTTTTTTGCATTTATTTTTGAATTTTCTAACTCGGGTCGGGTTCGAACGGATAGGAAGTAAATTATTTTTCTTCTCTATTTTTCAGCCAGTCTTCACCCATTTCGTCTTGAAATGAAACCTGGATGATGTTTTTTTAATTTTTAGAATTTTTTTGCATTTATTTTTGAATTTTCTAACTCGGGTCGGATTCGAACGGATAGGAATGAAATTATTTTTGTTCTCTATTTTTCGGAGTTTTTTGTCCCGTTTCGTCTTAAAGATTAACCTGGATGATGTTTTTTAAGTTTTAAAATTATTTTGCATTTATTTTTGAATTTTCTAACTCGGGTCGGGTTCGAACGGATAGGAAGGAAATTTTTTTTCTTCTCTATTTTTCGGCCGGTCCTGGCCTGTTTCGTCTTGAAACGAAGCCTGGATGATATTTTTTAATTTTTAGATTTTTTTTGCATTTATTTTTGAATTTTCTAACTCGGGTCGGATTCGAACGAATAGGAAGGAAATTATTTTTGTTCTCTATTTTTCGGCCTGTCCTTGCCCGTTTCGTCTTGGAATGAAGCCTAGATCATGTTTTTTAATTTTTAAAATTTTTTTGCATTTATTTTTTAATTTTCTAACTCGGGTCGGGTTCAAACGGATAGGAAGGAAATTATTTTTGTTCTATATTTTTCGGCTTGTCCTTGTCCGTTTCGCCTTGAAATGAAGCATGGATATTGTTTTTTTAATTTTTAAATTTTTTTTGCATTTATTTTTGAACTTCGTAACTCTGGTCGAGTTCGAACGGATAGGACGAAATTTTTTTTTCTTCTCTACTTTTCGGCCTGTCCTGGCCTGTTTCGTCTTGAAACGAAGCCTGGATGATGTTTTGTAATTTTTAGATTTTTTTTTGCATTTATTTTTGAATTTTCTAACTCGGGTCGGATTCGAACGGATAGGAAGGAAATTATTTTTGTTCTCTATTTTTCGGCGTGTCCTTGCCCGTTTCGTCTTGGAATAAAGCCTGGATGATGTTTTTTAATTTTTAAAATTTTTTTGCATTTATTTTTGAATTTTCTAACTCGGGTCGGCTTCGAACGGATAGGAAGGAAATTATTTTTGTTCTCTATTTTTCGGCCTGTCTTTGCCCGTTTCGTCTTGAAATGAAGCCTGGATGATGTTTTTTAATTTTTAAAATTTTTTTGCATTTATTTTCGAATTTTCTAACTCGGGTCGGGTTCGAACGGATAGGAAGGAAATTTTTTTTCCTCTCTCTTTTTCGGCCAGCCTTCACCTGTTTCGTCTTGAAATGAAACTTGCATGATGTTTTTTTAATTTTTTGAATTTTTTTGCATTTATTTCTGAAATTTCTAACTCGGGTCGGGTTCGAACGGATAGGAAGGAAATTATTTTTGTTCTCTATTTTTCGGCCTGTTTTGTCCCGTTTCGTCTCGAAATGAAACCTGGATGATGTTTTTTAAGGTTTAAAATTTTTTTGCATTTATTTTTGAATTTTCTAACTCGGGGCAGGTTCGAACTGATAGGAAGGAAATTTTTTTTCTTCTATATTTTTCGGCCTGTCTTCGCCCGTTTCGTCTTGAAATGAAACCTGGATGATGTTTTTTAATTTTTAGAATTTTTTTGCATTTATTTTTGAATTTTCTAACTCGGGTCGGGTTCGAACGGATAGGAATGAAATTTTTTTTCTTCTCTATTTTTTGGCCTGTCTTCACCCTTTCGTTTTGAAATGAAACCTGGATGATGTTTTTTAATTTTTAGAATTTTTTTGTATTTGTTTTTGAATTTTCTAACTCGGGTCGGGTTCGAACGGATAGGAAGCAAATTATTTTTGTTCACTATTTTTCAGCCTGTCATTGCCCGTTTCGTCTTGAAATGAAGCCTGGATGATGTTTTTTAATTTTTAGAATTTTTTTGCATTTATTTTTGAATTTTCTAACTCGGGTCGGGTTCGAACGGATAGGAAGCAAATTATTTTTGTTCACTATTTTTCAGCCTGTCATTGCCCGTTTCGTCTTGAAATGAAGCCTGGACGATGTTTTTTAATTTTTAGAATTTTTTTGCATTTATTTTAGAATTTTCTAACTCGGGTCGGGTTCGAACGGATTGGAAGGAAATTATATTTGTTCCCTATTTTTCGACCTGTCCTTGCCCGTTTCGTCTTGAAATTAATCCTGGATGATGTTTTTAAATTTTTTAAATTTTTTTGCATTTATTTTTGAATTTTCTAACTCGGGTCGGGTTCGAACGGATATGAAGGAAATTATTTTTGTTCTCTATTTTTCGGCTTGTCCTTTCCCGTTTCGCCTTGAAATGAAGCTTGGATGATGTTTTTTAATTTTTAAAATTTTTTTGCATTTATTTTCGAAATTTCTAACTCGGGTCGGGTTCAAACGGATAGGAAGTAAATTTTTTTTCTTCTCTATTTTTCGGCCTGTCTTCACCCGTTTCGTCTTGAAATGAAGCCTGGACGATGTTTTTTAATTTTTAGAATTTTTTTGCATTTATTTTAGAATTTTCTAACTCGGGTCGGGTTCGAACGGATTGGAAGGAAATTATATTTGTTCCCTATTTTTCGACCTGTCCTTGCCCGTTTCGTCTTGAAATTAATCCTGGATGATGTTTTTAAATTTTTTAAATTTTTTTGCATTTATTTTTGAATTTTCTAACTCGGGTCGGGTTCGAACGGATATGAAGGAAATTATTTTTGTTCTCTATTTTTCGGCTTGTCCTTTCCCGTTTCGCCTTGAAATGAAGCCTGGATGATGTTTTTTAATTTTTAAAATTTTTTTGCATTTATTTTCGAAATTTCTAACTCGTGTCGAGTTCAAACGGATAGGAAGTAAATTTTTTTTCTTCTCTATTTTTCGGCCTGTCTTCACCCATTTCGTCTTGAAATGAAACCTGGATGATGATTTTTAATTTTAACAATTTTTTTCCAATTATTTTTGAATTTTATAAATCGGGTCGAGTTCGAACGGATAGGAAGGAAATTATTTTTGTTCTTTATTTTTCGGCCTGTCCTTGCCCGTTTCACCTTGAAATGAAGCATGGATGATGTTTTTTAATTTTTAAAATTTGTTTGCATTTATTTTTGAATTTTCTAACTCGGGTCGGGTACGAACGGATAGGAAGGAAATTTTTTTTGTTCTCTATTTTACGGCCTGTCTTCACCCGTTTCGTCTTGAAATCAAAACCTGGATGATGTTTTTTAATTTTTAGAATTTGTTTGCATTTGTTTTCGAATTTTCTAAATCGGGTCAGGTTCGAATGAATAGGAAGGAAATTATTATATTTCTCTATTTTTCGGCCTGTTTTGGCCCGTTTCGTCTTGAAATGAAACCTGGATGATTTTTTTAATTTTTAAAATTTTTTTACATTTATTTTTTAATTTTCTAACTCGGGTCGGGTTCGAACGGATAGGAAGAAAATTTTTCTTCCTCTCTATTTTTCGGCCTGTCCTTGCCCGTTTCGTCTTGAAACGAAGCCTGGATGATGTTTTTTAATTTTTAGAATTTTTTTGCATTTATTATTGAATTTTCTAACTCGGGTCGGGTTCGAACGGATAGGAAGGAAATTATTTTTGTTCTCTATTTTTCGGCCTGTCCCTGCCCGTTTCGTCTTGGAATGAAGCCTGGATGATGTTTTCTAATTTTTAAAATTTTTTGGCATTTATATTTGAATTTTCTAACTCGGGTCGGGTTCGAACGGATAGGAAGGAAATTATTTTTGTTCACTATTTTTCAGCCTGTCATTATCCGTTTCGTCTTGAAATGAAGCCTGGATGATGTTTTTTAATTTTTAAAATTTTTTTTGCATTTATTTTTGAATTTTCTAACTCGGGTCGGGTTCGAACGGATTGGAAGGAAATTATATTTGTTCCATGTTTTTCGACTTGTCCTTGCCCGTTTCGTCTTGAAATGAAGCCTGGATTATGTTTTTTAATTTTTTAAAATTTTTTGCATTTATTTTTTAATTTTCTAACTCGGGTCGGGTTCGAACGGATAGGAAGAAAATTTTTCTTCCTCTCTATTTTTCGGCCTGTCCTTGCCCGTTTCGTCTTGAAATGAAGCCTGGATGATGTTTTTTAATTTTTAGAATTTTTTTGCATTTATTATTGAATTTTCTAACTCGGGTCGGGTTCGAACGGATAGGAAGGAAATTTTTTTGTTCTCTATTTTTCGGCCTGTCCTTGACCGTTTCGTCTTGCAATGAAGCCTGGATGATGTTTCTTAATTTTTAAAATTTTTTTGCATTTATTTTTGAATTCTCTAACTCGGGTCGGGTTCGAACGGATAGGAAGGAAATTTTTTTTCTTCTCTATTTTTCGCCCTGTCTTCACCCGTTTCGTCTTGAAATGAAACCTGGATGATGTTTTTTAATTTTTAGAATTTTTTTGCATTTGTTTTTGAATTTTCTAAATCGGGTCGGTTTCGAACTGATAGGAAGGAAATTATTTTTGTTCTCTATTTTTCGGCCAGTTTTGGCCCGTTTCGTCTTGAAATGAAACCTACATGATGTTTTTTAATTTTTAAAATTTTTTTGCATTAATTTTTTAATTTTCTAACTCGAGTCAGGTCCGTACGGATAGGAAGGAAATGTTTTTTCTTCTCTATTTTTCGGCCTGTCTTCGCCCGTTTCGTCTTGAAATGAAACCTGGGTGATGTTTTTTAATTTTTAGAATTTTTTGCATTTATTTTTGAATTCTCTAACTCGGGTCGGGTTCGAACGGATAGGAAGAAAATTATTTTTGTTCTCTATTTTTCGGCCTGTCATTGCCCGTTTCGTCTTGAAACGAAGCCTGGATGATGTTTTTTAATTTTTAGAATTTTTTTGCATTTATTATTGAATTTTCTAACTCGGGTCGGGTATTCGAACGGATAGGAAGGAAATTATTTTTGTTCTCTATTTTTCGGTCTGTCCTTGCCCGTTTCGTCTTGGAATGAAGCCTGGATGATGTTTTTTAATTTTTAAAATTTTTTGGCATTTATTTTTGAATTTTCTAACTCGGGTCGGGTTCGAACGGATAGGAAGGAAATTTTTTTTGTTCACTATTTTTCAGCCTGTCATTATCCGTTTCGTCTTGAAATGAAGCCTGAATGATGTTTTTTAATTTTTTAAAATTTTTTTGCATTTATTTTTGAATTTTCTAACTCGGGTCGGGTTCGAATGGATTGGAAGGAAATTATATTTGTTCCCTATTTTTCGACCTGTCCTTGCCCGTTTCGTCTTGAAATGAGGCCGGATGATGTTTTTTAATTTTTTAAACTTTTTTGCATTTATTTTTGAATTTTCTAACTCGGGTCGGGTTCGAACGGATAGGAAGGAAATTATTTTTGTTCACTATTTTCGGCCTGTCCTTGCCCGTTTCGCCTTGAAATGAAGCCTGGATGATGTTTTTTAATTTTTTAAACTTTTTTGCATTTATTTTTGAATTTTCTAACTCGGGTCGGGTTCGAACGGATAGGAAGGAAATTATTTTTGTTCACTATTTTCGGCCTGTCCTTGCCCGTTTCGCCTTGAAATGAAGCCTGGATGATGTTTTTTAATTTTTAAAATTTTTTTGCATTTATTTTCGAATTTTCTAACTCGGGTCGGGTTCGAACGGATAGGAAGGAAAATTTTTTTCTTCTCTATTTTTCGGCCTGTCTTCATCCGTCTCGTCTTGAAATGAAACCTGGATGATGTTATTTAATTTTTACAATTTTTTTACATTTGATTTTGAATTTTCTAAATCGGGTCGGGTTCGAACGGATAGGAAGGAAATTATTTTCTTTCTCTATTTTTGGGCCTGTCCTTGCCCGTTTCGTCTTGGAATGAAGCCTGGATGATGTTTTCAAATTTTTAAAATTTGTTTGCATTTATTTTTGAATTTTCTAACTCGGGTCGGGTTCGAACGGATAGGAAGGAAATTTTTTTTGTTCTCTATTTTTCGGCCTGTCTTCACCCGTTTCGTGTTGAAATGAAACCTGGATGATGTTTTTTAATTTTTAGAATTTTTTTGCATTTGTTTTTGAATTTTCTAAATCGGGTCGGGCTCGAACGGATGGGAAGGAAATTATTTTTGTTCTCTATTTTTCGGCTTGTTTTGACCCGTTTCGTCTTGAAATGAAACCAGGACGATGTTTTTTAATTTTTAAAATTTTTTTGCATTTATTTTTGAATTTTAAAACTCGGGTCGGGTTCGAACGGATACGAAGAAAATTTTTTTTCCTCTCTATTTTTTGGCCTGTCTTGGACCGTTTCGTCTTGAAACGAACCCTGGATGATGTTTTTTAATTTTTAGAATTTTTTTGCTTTTATTATTGAATTTTCTAACTCGGGTCGGGTTCGAACGGATAGGAAGGAAATTATTTTTGTTCTCTATTTTTCGGCCTGTCCTTGACCGTTTCGTCTTGGAATGAAGCCTGGATGATGTTTTTTAAGTTTTAAAATTTTTTGGCATTTATTTTTGAATTTTCTAACTTGGGTCGGGTTCGAACGGATAGGAAGGAAATTATTTTTGTTAACTATTTTTCAGCCTGTCATTATCCGTTTCGTCTTGAAATGAAGCCTGGATGATGTTTTTTAATTTTTAATTTTTTTTTGCATTTATTTTTGAATTTTCTAACTCGGGTTGGGTTCGAACGGATTGGAAGGAAATTATATTTGTTCCCTATTTTTCGACCTGTCCATGCCCGTTTCGTCTTGAAATGAAGCCTGGATGATGTTTTTTAATTTTTTAAACTTTTTTGCATTTATTTTTTAATTTTCTAACTCGGGTCGGGTTTGAACGGATAGGAAGAAAATTTTTCTTCCTCTCTTTTTTTCGGCCTGTCCTTGCCCGTTTCGTCTTGAAACGAAGCCTGGATGATGTTTTTTAATTTTTAGAATTTTTTTGCATTTATTATTGAATTTTCTAACTCGGGTCGGGTTCGAACGGATAGGAAGGAAAGTATTTTTGTTCTCTATTTTTCGGCCTGTCCTTGACCGTTTCGTCTTGCAATGAAGCCTGGATGATGTTTCTTAATTTTTAAAATTTTTTTGCATTTATTTTTGAATTTTCTAACTCGGGTCGGATTCGAACGGATAGGGTTGAAATTTTTTTTCTTCTCTATTTTTCGGCCTGTCTTCACCCGTTTCGTCTTAAAATTAAACCTGGATGATGTTTTTGAATTTTCTAAATCGGGTCGGGTTCGAACGGATAGGAAGGAAATTATTTTTGTTCTCTATTTTTCGGCCTGTTTTGGCCCGTTTCGTCTTGAAATGAAACCTGCATGATGTTTTTTAATTTTTAAAATTTTTTTGCATTAATTTTTGAATTTTCTAACTCGAGTCAGGTCCGAACGGATAGGAAGGAAATGTTTTTTCTTCTCTGTTTTTCGGCCTGTCTTCGCCCGTTTCGTCTTGAAATGAAACCTGGGTGATGTTTTTTAATTTTTAGAATTTTTTGCATTTATTTTTGAATTCTCTAACTCGGGTCCGGTTCGAACGGATAGGAAGGAAATTTTTTTTCTTCTCTATTTTTCGCCCTGTCTTCACCCGTTTCGTCTTGAAATGAAACCTGGATGATGTTATTTAATTTTTACAATTTTTTTGCATTTGTTTTTGAATTTTCTAAATCGGGTCGGGTTCGAACGGATAGGAAGGAAATTATTTTTGTTCTCTATTTTTGGGCCTGTCCTTGCCCGTTTCGTCTTGGAATGAAGCCTGGATGATGTTTTTTAATTTTTAAAATTTGTTTGCATTTATTTTTGAATTTTCTAACTCGGGTCGGGTTCGAACGGATAGGAAGGAAATTTTTTTTGTTCTCTATTTTTCGGCCTGTCTTCACCCGTTTCGTCTTGAAATGAAACCTGGATGATGTTTTTTAATTTGTAGAATTTTTTTGCATTTGTTTTTGAATTTTCTAAATCGGGTCGGGTTCGAACGGATAGGAAGGAAATTATTTTTGTTCTCTATTTTTCGGCTTGTTTTGACCCGTTTCGTCTTGAAATGAAACCAGGACGATGTTTTTTAATTTTTAAAATTTTTTTGTATTTGTTTATGAATTTTCTAAATCGGGTCGGGTTCGAACGGATAGGAAGGAAATTATTTTTGTTATCTAATTTTCGGCCTGTCCTTGCCCGTTTCTTCTTGAAATGAAGCCTGGATGATGTTTTTTAATTTTTAAAATTTTTTTACTTTTATTTTTAAATTTTCTAACTCGGGTCGGGTTCGAATGGATAAGAAGGAAATTTTTTTTCTTCTCTATTTTTCGGCCTGTCTTCGCCCGTTTCGTCTTGAAATGAAACCTGGATGATGTTTTTAAATTTTTAGAATTTTTTTGGATTTATTTTTCAATTTTCTAACTCGGGTCGGGTTTGAACGGATAGGAAGGAAATTTTTTTTCTTCTCTATTTTTTGGCCTGTCTTCACCCGTTTCGTCTTGAAATGAAACCTGGATGATGTTTTTTAATTTTTAGAATTTTTTTGCAGTTGTTTTTGAATTTTCTAACTCGGGTCGGGTTAGAACGGATAGGAAGGAAATTATTTTTGTTCACCATTTTTCAGCCTGTCATTGCCCGTTTCATTTGGAAATAAAGCATGGATGATGTTTTTTAATTTTTTAAACTTTTTTGCATTTATTTTTGAATTTTCTAACTCCGGTCGGGTTCGAACGGATTGGAAGGAAATTATATTTGTTCCCTATTTTTCGACCTGTCCTGGCACATTTCATCTTGAAATGAAGCCTGGATGATGGTTTTTAATTTTTAAAATTTTTTTGCATTTATTTTTGAACTTTCTAACTCGGGTCGGGTTCGAACGGATAGGAAGAAATTTTTTTTTCTTCTCTATTTTTCACCGTTTCGTCTTGAAATGAAGCCTGGATGATGTTTTTTAGTTTTTTTAAATTTTTTTGCATTTATTTTTGAATTTTCTAACTCGGGTCGGGTTCGAACGGATAGGAAGGAAATTATTTTTGTTCTCTATTTTTCGGCTTGTCCTTTCCCGTTTCGCCTTGAAATGAAGCCTGGATGATGTTTTTTAATTTATAAAAATTTTTTGCATTTATTTTCGAAATTTCTAACTCGGGTCGGGTTCGAACGGATAGGAAGGAAATTTTTTTTGTTCTCTATTTTTCGGCCTGTCTTCACCCGTTTCGTCTTGAAATGAAACCTGGATGATGTTTTTTAATTTTTAGAATTTTTTTGCATTTGTTTTTGAATTTTCTAAATCGGGTCGGGTTCGAACGGATGGGAAGGAAATTATTTTTGTTCTCTATTTTTCGGCTTGTTTTGACCCGTTTCGTCTTGAAATGAAACCAGGACGATGTTTTTTAATTTTTAAAATTTTTTTGCATTTATTTTTGAATTTTAAAACTCGGGTCGGGTTCGAACGGATACGAAGAAAATTTTTTTTCCTCTCTATTTTTTGGCCTGTCTTGGACCGTTTCGTCTTGAAACGAACCCTGGATGATGTTTTTTAATTTTTAGAATTTTTTTGCTTTTATTATTGAATTTTCTAACTCGGGTCGGGTTCGAACGGATAGGAAGGAAATTATTTTTGTTCTCTATTTTTCGGCCTGTCCTTGACCGTTTCGTCTTGGAATGAAGCCTGGATGATGTTTTTTAATTTTTAAAATTTTTTGGCATTTATTTTTGAATTTTCTAACTTGGGTCGGGTTCGAACGGATAGGAAGGAAATTATTTTTGTTAACTATTTTTCAGCCTGTCATTATCCGTTTCGTCTTGAAATGAAGCCTGGATGATGTTTTTTAATTTTTAATTTTTTTTTGCATTTATTTTTGAATTTTCTAACTCGGGTCGGGTTCGAACGGATTGGAAGGAAAATATATTTGTTCCCTATTTTTCGACCTGTCCATGCCCGTTTCGTCTTGAAATGAAGCCTGGATGATGTTTTTTAATTTTTTAAACTCTTTTGCATTTATTTTTTAATTTTCTAACTCGGGTCGGGTTCGAACGGATAGGAAGAAAATTTTTCTTCCTCTCTTTTTTTCGGCCTGTCCTTGCCCGTTTCGTCTTGAAACGAAGCCTGGATGATGTTTTTTAATTTTTAGAATTTTTTTGCATTTATTATTGAATTTTCTAACTCGGGTCGGGTTCGAACGGATAGGAAGGAAAGTATTTTTGTTCTCTATTTTTCGGCCTGTCCTTGACCGTTTCGTCTTGCAATGAAGCCTGGATGATGTTTCTTAATTTTTAAAATTTTTTTGCATTTATTTTTAAATTTTCTAACTCGGGTCGGATTCGAACGGATAGGGTTGAAATTTTTTTTCTTCTCTATTTTTCGGCCTGTCTTCACCCGTTTCGTCTTGAAATTAAACCTGGATGATGTTTTTGAATTTTCTAAATCGGGTCGGGTTCGAACGAATAGGAAGGAAATTATTTTTGTTCTCTATTTTTCGGCCTGTTTTGGCCCGTTTCGTCTTGAAATGAAACCTGCATGATGTTTTTTAATTTTTAAAATTTTTTTGCATTAATTTTTGAATTTTCTAACTCGAGTCAGGTCCGAACGGATAGGAAGGAAATGTTTTTTCTTCTCTGTTTTTCGGCCTGTCTTCGCCCGTTTCGTCTTGAAATGAAACCTGGGTGATGCTTTTTAATTTTTAGAATTTTTTGCATTTATTTTTGAATTCTCTAACTCGGGTCCGGTTCGAACGGATAGGAAGGAAATTTTTTTTCTTCTCTATTTTTCGCCCTGTCTTCACCCGTTTCGTCTTGAAATGAAACCTGGATGATGTTATTTAATTTTTACAATTTTTTTACATTTGTTTTTGAATTTTCTAAATCGGGTCGGGTTCGAACGGATAGGAAGGAAATTATTTTTGTTCTCTATTTTTGGGCCTGTCCTTGCCCGTTTCGTCTTGGAATGAAGCCTGGATGATGTTTTTTAATTTTTAAAATTTGTTTGCATTTATTTTTGAATTTTCTAACTCGGGTCGGGTTCGAACGGATAGGAAGGAAATTTTTTTTGTTCTCTATTTTTCGGCCTGTCTTCACCCGTTTCGTCTTGAAATGAAACCTGGATGATGTTTTTTAATTTGTAGAATTTTTTTGCATTTGTTTTTGAATTTTCTAAATCGGGTCGGGTTCGAACGGATAGGAAGGAAATTATTTTTGTTCTCTATTTTTCGGCTTGTTTTGACCCGTTTCGTCTTGAAATGAAACCAGGACGATGTTTTTTAATTTTTAAAATTTTTTTGCATTTATTTTTGAATTTTCAAACTCGGGTCGGGTTCGAACGGTTACGAAGAAAATTTTTTTTCCTCTCTATTTTTTGGCCTGTCTTGGACCGTTTCGTCTTGAAACGAACCCTGGATGATGTTTTTTAATTTTTAGAATTTTTTTGCTTTTATTATTGAATTTTCTAACTCGGGTCGGGTTCGAACGGATAGGAAGGAAATTATTTTTGTTCTCTATTTTTCGGCCTGTCCTTGACCGTTTCGTCTTGGAATGAAGCCTGGATGATGTTTCTTAATTTTTAAAATTTTTTTGCATTTATTTTTGAATTTTCTAACTCGGGTCGGGTTCGAACGGATAAGAAGGAAATTTTTTTTCTTCTCTCTTTTTCGGCCTGTCTTCACCCGTTTCGTCTTGAAATGAAACCTGGATGATGTTTTTTAATTTTTAGAATTTTTTTGCACTTGTTTTTGAATTTTCTAAATCGGGTCGGGTTCGAACGGATAGGAAGGAAATTATTTTTGTTCCCTATTTTTCGGCCTGTTTTGGCCCGTTTCGTCTTGAAGTGAAACCTGCATGATGTTTTTTAATTTTTAAAATTTTTTTGCATTAATTTTTGAATTTTCTAACTCGAGTCAGGTCCGAACGGAATGGAAGGAAATGTTTTTTCTTCTTTATTTTTCGGCCTGTCTTCGCCCGTTTCGTCTTGAAATGAAACCTGGGTGATGTTTTTTAATTTTTAGAATTTTTTTGCATTTATTTTTGAATTCTCTAACTCGGGTCGGGTTCGAACGGATAGGAAGGAAATTTTTTTTCTTCTCTATTTTTCGCCCTGTCTTCACCCATTTCGTCTAGAAATGAAACCTGGATGATGTTTTTTAATTTTTAGAAATTTTTTCCATTTGTTTTTGAATTTTCTAAATCGGGTCGGTTTCGAACTGATAGGAAGGAAATTATTTTTGTTCTCTATTTTTCGGCCAGTTTTGGCCCGTTTCACCTTGAAATGAAACCTGCATGATGTTTTTTAATTTTTAAAATTTTTTTGCATTAATTTTTGAATTTTCTAACTCGTGTCAGGTCCGAACGGATAGGAAGGAAATGTTTTTTCTTCTCTATTTTTCGGCCTGTCTTTGCCCGTTTCGTCTTGAAATGAAACCTTGGTGATGTTTTTTAATTTTTAGAATTTTTTCCATTTATTTTTGAATTCTCTAACTCGGGTCGGGTTCGAACGGATAGGAAGGAAATTTTTTTTCTTCTCTATTTTTCGCCCTGTCTTCACTCGTTTCGTCTTGAAATGAAACCAGGATGATGTTTTTTAATTTTTAGAATTTTTTTGCATTTGTTTTTGAATTTTCTAAATCGGGTCGGTTTCGAACTGATAGGAAAGAAATTATTTTTGTTCTCTATTTTTCGTCTTGGCCTTGCCCATTTCGCCTTGAAATGAAGCCTGGATGATGTTTTTTAATTTTTAAAATTGTTTTGCATTTATTTTCGAAATTTCTAACTCGGGTCGGGTTCGAACGGATAGGAAGGAAATTTTTTTTCTTCTCTATTTTTCGGCCTGTCTTCACCCGTTTCGTCTTGAAATGAAACCTGGATGATGTTTTTTAATTTTTAGAATTTTTTTGCATTTGTTTATGAATTTTCTAAGTCGGGTAGGGGTCGAACGGATTGGAAGGAAAATATTTTTGTTCTCTATTTTTCGGCTTGTCCTCGCCCGTTTCGCCTTGAAACGAAGCCTGGATGATGTTTTTTAATTTTTAAAATTTTTTTCCATTTATTTTCGAAATTTCTAACTCTGGTCGGGTTCGAACTGATAGGAAGGAAATTTTTTTTCTTCTCTATTTTTCGGTCTGTCTTCACCCGTTTCGTCTTGAAATGAAACCTGGATGATGTTTTTTAATTTTTAGAATTTTTTTGTATTTGTTTATGAATTTTCTAAATCGGGTCGGGTTCGAACAAATAGGAAGGAAAATATTTTTGTTCTCTAATTTTCGGCCTGTCCTTGCCCGTTTCTTCTTGAAATGAAGCCTGGATGATGTTTTTTAATTTTTAAAATTTTTTTGCTTTTATTTTTAAATTTTCTAACTCGGGGCGGGTTCGAATGGATAGGAAGGAAATTTTTTTTCTTCTCTATTTTTCGGCCTGTCTTCGCCCGTTTCGTCTTGAAATGAAACCTGGCTGATGTTTTTAAATTTTTAGAATTTTTTTGCATTTATTTTTCAATTTTGTAACTCGGGTTGGGTTTGAACGGATAGGAAGGAAATTTTTTTTGTTCTCTATTTTTCGGCCTGTCTTCACCCGTTTCGTCTTGAAATGAAACCTGGATGATGTTTTTTAATTTTTAGAATTTTTTTGCATTTGTTTTTGAATTTTCTAAATCGGGTCGGGTTCGAACGGATAGGAAGGAAATTATTTTTGTTCTCTATTTTTCGGCTTGTTTTGACCCGTTTCGTCTTGAAATGAAACCTGGACGATGTTTTTAAATTTTTAAAATTTTTTTACATTTATTTTTGAATTTTCAAACTCGGGTCAGGTTCGAAAGGATACGAAGAAAATTTTTTTTCCTCTCTATTTTTAGGTCTGTCTTGGACCGTTTCGTCTTGAAACGAACCCTGGATGATGTTTTTTAATTTTTAGAATTTTTTTGCTTTTATTATTGAATTTTCTAACTCGGGTCGGGTTCGAACGGATAGGAAGGAAATTATTTTTGTTCTCTATTTTTCGGCCTGTCCTTGACCGTTTCGTCTTGGAATGAAGCCTGGATGATGTTTCTTAATTTTTAAAATTTTTTTGCATTTATTTTTGAATTGTCTAACTCGGGTCGGGTTCGAACGGATAGGAAGGAAATTTTTTTTCTTCTCTATTTTTCGGCCTGTCTTCACCCGTTTCGTCTTGAAATGAAACCTGGATGATATTTTTTAATTTTTAGAATTTTTTTGCACTTGTTTTTGAATTTTCTAAATCGGGTCGGGTTCGAACGGATAGGAAGGAAATTATTTTTGTTCTCTATTTTTCGGCCTGTTTTGGCCCGTTTCGTCTTGAAATGGAACCTGCATGATGTTTTTTAATTTTTAAAATTTTTTTGCATTAATTTTTGAATTTTCTAACTCGAGTCAGGTCCGAACGGATAGGAAGGAAATGTTTTTTCTTCTCTATTTTTCGGCCTGTCTTCGCCCGTTTCGTCTTGAAATGAAACCTGGGTGATGTTTTTTAATTTTTAGAATTTTTTTGCATTTATTTTTGAATTCTCTAACTCAGGTCGGGTTCGAACGGATAGGAAGGAAATTTTTTTTCTTCTCTATTTTTCGCCTTGTCTTCACCCGTTTCGTCTTTAAATGAAACCTGGATGATGTTTTTTAATTTTTAGAATTTTTTTGCATTTGTTTTTGAATTTTCTAAATCGGGTCGGTTTCGAACTGATAGGAAGGAAATTATTTTTGTTTTCTATTTTTCGGCCAGTTTTGGCCCGTTTCGTCTTGAAATGAAACCTGCATGATGTTTTTTAATTTTTAAAATTTTTTTGCATTAATTTTTGAATTTTCTAACTCGAGTCAGGTCCGAACGGATAGGAAGGAAATGTTTTTTCTTCTCTATTTTTCGGCCTGTCTTCGCCCGTTTCGTCTTGAAATGAAACCTGGGTGATGTTTTTTAATTTTTAGAATTTTTTGCATTTATTTTTGAATTCTCTAACTCGGGTCCGGTTCGAACGGATAGGAAGGAAATTTTTTTTCTTCTCTATTTTTCGCCCTGTCTTCACCCGTTTCGTCTTGAAATGAAACCTGGATGATGTTTTTTAATTTTTAGAATTTTTTTGCATTTGTTTTTGAATTTTCTAAATCGGGTCGGTTTCGAACTGATAGGAAGGGAATTATTTTTGTTCTCTATTTTTTGGCTTGGCCTTGCCCATTTCGCCTTGAAATGAAGCCTGGATGATGTTTTTTAATTTTTAAAATTTTTTTGCATTTATTTTCGAAATTTCTAACTCGGGTCGGGTTCGAACGGATATGAAGGAAATTTTTTTTCTTCTCTATTTTTCGGCCTGTCTTCACCCGTTTCGTCTTGAAATGAAACCTGGATGATGTTTTTTAATTTTTAGAATTTTTTTGCATTTGTTTATGAATTTTCTAAATCGGGTCGGGTTCGAACGGATAGGAAGGAAAATATTTTTGTTCTCTATTTTTCGGCTTGTCCTCGCCCGTTTCGCCTTTAAACGAAGCCTGGATGATGTTTTTTAATTTTTAAAATTTTTTTGCATTTATTTTCGAAATTTCTAACTCTGGTCGGGTTCGAACGAATAGGAAGGAAATTTTTTTTCTTCTCTATTTTTCGGTCTGTCTTCACCCGTTTCGTCTTGAAATGAAACCTGGATGATGTTTTTTAATTTTTAGAATTTTTTTGTATTTGTTTATGAATTTTCTAAATCGGGTCGGGTTCGAACGGATAGGAAGGAAATTATTTTTGTTATCTAATTTTCGGCCTGTCCTTGCCCGTTTCTTCTTGAAATGAAGCCTGGATGATGTTTTTTAATTTTTAAAATTTTTTTACTTTTATTTTTAAATTTTCTAACTCGGGTCGGGTTCGAATGGATAAGAAGGAAATTTTTTTTCTTCTCTATTTTTCGGCCTGTCTTCGCCCGTTTCGATTTGAAATGAAACCTGGATGATGTTTTTAAATTTTTAGAATTTTTTTGGATTTATTTTTCAATTTTCTAACTCGGGTCGGGTTTGAACGGATAGGAAGGAAATTTTTTTTCTTCTCTATTTTTTGGCCTGTCTTCACCCGTTTCGTCTTGAAATGAAACCTGGATGATGTTTTTTAATTTTTAGAATTTTTTTGCAGTTGTTTTTGAATTTTCTAACTCGGGTCGGGTTAGAACGGATAGGAAGGAAATTATTTTTGTTCACCATTTTTCAGCCTGTCATTGCCCGTTTCATTTGGAAATAAAGCATGGATGATGTTTTTTAATTTTTTAAACTTTTTTGCATTTATTTTTGAATTTTCTAAATCGGGTCGGGTTCGAACGGATAGGAAGGAAATTATTTTTGTTCTCTATTTTTCGGCTTGTTTTGACCCGTTTCGTCTTGAAATGAAACCAGGACGATGTTTTTTAATTTTTAAAATTTTTTTGTATTTGTTTATGAATTTTCTAAATCGGGTCGGGTTCGAACGGATAGGAAGGAAATTATTTTTGTTATCTAATTTTCGGCCTGTCCTTGCCCGTTTCTTCTTGAAATGAAGCCTGGATGATGTTTTTTAATTTTTAAAATTTTTTTACTTTTATTTTTAAATTTTCTAACTCGGGTCGGGTTCGAATGGATAAGAAGGAAATTTTTTTTCTTCTCTATTTTTCGGCCTGTCTTCGCCCGTTTCGTCTTGAAATGAAACCTGGATGATGTTTTTAAATTTTTAGAATTTTTTTGGATTTATTTTTCAATTTTCTAACTCGGGTCGGGTTTGAACGGATAGGAAGGAAATTTTTTTTCTTCTCTATTTTTTGGCCTGTCTTCACCCGTTTCGTCTTGAAATGAAACCTGGATGATGTTTTTTAATTTTTAGAATTTTTTTGCAGTTGTTTTTGAATTTTCTAACTCGGGTCGGGTTAGAACGGATAGGAAGGAAATTATTTTTGTTCACCATTTTTCAGCCTGTCATTGCCCGTTTCATTTGGAAATAAAGCATGGATGATGTTTTTTAATTTTTTAAACTTTTTTGCATTTATTTTTGAATTTTCTAACTCCGGTCGGGTTCGAACGGATTGGAAGGAAATTATATTTGTTCCCTATTTTTCGACCTGTCCTGGCACATTTCATCTTGAAATGAAGCCTGGATGATGGTTTTTAATTTTTAAAATTTTTTTGCATTTATTTTTGAACTTTCTAACTCGGGTCGGGTTCGAACGGATAGGAAGAAATTTTTTTTTCTTCTCTATTTTTCACCGTTTCGTCTTGAAATGAAGCCTGGATGATGTTTTTTAGTTTTTTTAAATTTTTTTGCATTTATTTTTGAATTTTCTAACTCGGGTCGGGTTCGAACGGATAGGAAGGAAATTATTTTTGTTCTCTATTTTTCGGCTTGTCCTTTCCCGTTTCGCCTTGAAATGAAGCCAGGATGATGTTTTTTAATTTATAAAAATTTTTTGCATTTATTTTCGAAATTTCTAACTCGGGTCGGGTTCGAACGGATAGGAAGGAAATTTTTTTTCTTCTCTATTTTTCGGCCTGTCTTCACTCGTTTCATCTTGAAATGAAACCTGGATGATGTTTTTTAATTTTTACAATTTTTTTGCATTTGTTTTTGAATTTTCTAAATCGGGTCGGGTTCGAACGGATAGGGAGGAAATTATTTTTGTTCTCTATTTTTCGGCTTGTCCTTACCCGTTTCGCCTCGAAATGAAGCCTAGATGATGTTTTTTAATTTTTAAAATTTTTTTGCATTTATTTTTGAATTTTCTAACACGGGTCGAGTTCAAACGGATCGGAAGAAAATTTTTTTTCTTCCCTATTTTTCGGCCTCTCTTCACCCGTTTCGTCTTGAAATGAAACCTGGATAATGTTTTTTAATTTTTAAAATTTTTTAGCATTTATTTTTGAATTTTGTAACTCGGGTTGGGTTCGAACGGATAGGAATAAAATTTTTTTTCTTCTCTATTTTTTGGCCTGTCTTCACCCGTTTCGTCTTGAAATGGAACCTGGATGATGTTTTTTAATTTTTAGAATTTTTTTGCATTTGTTTTTGAATTTTTCAAATCGGGTCGGGTTCGAACTGATAGGAAGGAAATTATTTTTGTTCTCTATTTTTCAGCCTGTCCTTGACCGTTTCGTCTTGGAATGAAGCCTGGATGATGTTTTATAATTTTTCGAATTTTTTTGTATTTATTATTGAATTTTCTAACTCGGGTCGGGTTCGAATGTATAGGAAGGAAATTTTTTTTGTTCTCTATTTTTCGGCCTGTCTTCACCCGTTTCGTCTTGAAATGAAACCTGGATGATGTTTTTTAATTTTTAGAATTTTTTGCATTTGTTTTTTAATTTTCTAAATCGGGTTGGGTTCTTACGGATACGAAGGAAATTATTTTTGTTCTCTATTTTTCGGCCTGTCCTAGCCCGTTTCGTCTTGAAACGAAGCCTGGATGATGTTTTATAATTTTTAAAATTTTTTTGCATTTATTATTGAATTTTCTAACTCGGGTCGGGTTCGATTGGATAGGAAGAAAATTTTTCTTCCTCTCAATTTTTCGGCCTGTCCTGGCCCGTTTCGTCTTGAAACGAAGCCTGGATGATGTTTTTCAATTTTTAAAATTTTTTAGCATTTATTTTTGAATTTTCTACCTCGTGTCAGGTCCGAATGGATAGGGAGGAAATGTTTTTTCTTCTCTATTTTTCGGCCTGTCTTCGCCCATTTCGTCTTGAAATGAAACCTGGATGATGTTTTTTAATTTTTAGAATTTTTTTGCATTTATTGTTGAATTCTCTAACTCGGGTCGGGTTCGAACGGATAGGATGGAAATTTTTTTCCTTCTCTATTTTTCGGCCTGTCTTCACCCGTTTCGTCTTGAAATGAAACCTGGATGATGTTTTTTAATTTTTAGAATTTTTATGCATTATTTTTTGAATTTTCTAAATCGGGTCGGTTTCGAACTGATAGGAAGGAAATTATTTTTGTTCTCTATTTTTCGGCCTGTCCTTGCCCGTTTCGTCTTGGAATGAAGCCTGGATGATGTTTTATAATTTTTCGAATTTTTTTGCATTTATTATTGAATTTTCTAACTCGGGTCGGGTTCGAATGGATAGGAAGGGAGTTTTTTTTGTTCTCTATTTTTCGGCCTGTCTTCACCCGTTTCGTCTTGAAATGAAACCTGGATGATGTTTTTTAATTTTTAGAATTTTTTGCATTTGTTTTTGAATTTTCTAAATCGGGTCGGGTTCGAACGGATAGGATGGAAATTATTTTTGTTATCTATTTTTCGGCCTGTTTTGGCCCGTTTCGTCTTAAAATGAAACCTGGATGATGTTTTTTAATTTTTAAAATTTTTTTGCATTAATTTTTGAGTTTTCTTCCTCGGGTCAGGTCCGAATGGATAGGAAGGAAATGTTTTTTCTTCTTTATTTTTCGGCCTGTCTTCGCCCGTTTCGTCTTGAAACGAAACCTGGATGATATTTTTTGATTTTTAGAATTTTTTTGCATTTATTGTTGAATACTCTAACTCGGGTCGGGTTCAGACGGATAGGATGGAAATTTTTTTCCTTCTCTATTTTTCGGCCTGTTTTCACCCGTTTCGTCTTGAAATGAAACCTGGATGATGTTTTTTAATTTTTAGAATTTTTTTGCATTTGTTTTTGAATTTTCTAAATCGGGTCGGTTTCGAACTGATAGGAAGGAAATTATTTTTGTTCTCTATTTTTCGGCTTGGCCTTGCCCGTTTCGCCTTGAAATGAATCCTGGATGATGTTTTTTAATTTTTAAAATTTTTTCGCATTTATTTTCGAAATTTCTAACTCGGGTCGGGTTCGAACGGATAGGTAGGAAATTTTTTTTCTTCTCTATTTTTCGGCCTGTCTTCACCCGTTTCGTCTTGAAATGAAACCTAGATGATGTTTTTTAATTTTTACAATTTTTTTGCATTTGTTTTTGAATTTTCTAAATCGGGTCAGGTTTGAACTGATAGGAAGGAAATTATTTTTGTTCTCTATTTTTCGGCTTGTCCTTGCCGTTTCGCCTTGAAATGAAGCCTGGATGATTTTTTTAATTTTTAAAATTTTTTTGCATTTATTTTTGAATTTTCTAACTGGTGTTGGGTTCGAACGGATAGGAAGAAATTTTTTTTTTCATCTCTATTTTTCGGCCTGTCCTAGCCCGTTTCGTCTTGAAACGAAGCCTGGATGATGTTTTTTAATTTTTAGAATTTTTTTACATTTATTATTGAATTTTCTAACTCGGGTCGGGTTCAAACAGATAGGAAGGAAATTATTTTTGTTCTCTATTTTTAGGCCGGTCCTTGCCCGTTTCGTCTTGGAATGAAGCCTGGATGATGTTTTTTAATTTTTAAAATTTGTTTGCATTTATTTTTGAATTTTCTAACTCGGGTCGGGTTCGAACGGATAGGAAGGAAATTTTTTTTGTTCTCTATTTTTCGGCCTGTCTTCACCCGTTTCGTCTTGAAATGAAACCTGGATGATGTTTTTTAATTTTTAGAATTTTTTTGCATTTGTTTTTGAATTTTCTAAATCGGGTCGGGTTCGAATGGATAGGAAGGAAATTATTTTTGTTCTCTATTTTTCGGCTTGTTTTGACCCGTTTCGTCTTGAAATGAAACCTGGACGATGTTTTTAAATTTCTAAAATTTTTTTGCATTTATTTTTGAATTTTCTAACTCGGGTCGGGTTTGAACAGATACGAAGAAAATTTTTTTTCCTCTCTATTTTTTGGCCTGTCTTGGCCCGTTTCGTCTTCAAACGAACCCTGGATGATGTTTTTAATTTTTAGAATTTTTTTGCAATTATTATTGAATTTTCTAACTCGGGTCGGGTTCGAACGGATAGGAAGGAAATTATTTTTTTTCTCTATTTCTCGGCCTGTCGTTGACAGTTTCGTCTTGGAATGAAGCCTGGATGATGTTTCTTAATTTTTAAAATTTTATTGCATTTATTTTTGAATTTTCTAACTCGGTTCGGGTTCGAACGGATAGGAAGGAAATTTTTTTTCTTCTCTATTTTTCGGCCTGTCTTCACCCGTTTCGTGTTGAAAGGAAACCTGGATGATGTTTTTTAATTTTTAGAATTTTTTTGCACTTGTTTTTGAATTTTCTAAATCGGGTCGGGTTCGAACGGATAGGAAGGAAATTATTTTTGTTCTCTATTTTTCGGCTTGTTTTGACCCGTTTCGTCTTGAAAGGAAACCTGGATGATGTTTTTTAATTTTTAGAATTTTTTTGCATTTGTTTTTGAATTTTCTAAATCGGGTCAGGTTTGAACTGATAGGAAGGAAATTATTTTTGTTCTCTATTTTTTGGCTTGTCCTTGCCCGTTTCGCCTTGAAATGAAGCCTGGATGATTTTTTTAATTTTTAAAATTTTTTTGCATCTATTTTTGAATTTTCTAACTGGGGTTGGGTTCGAACGGATAGGAAGAAAATTTTTTTTTCTTCTCTATTTTTCGGCCTGTCCTGGCCCGTTTCGTCTTGAAACGAAGCCTGGATGACGTTTTTTAATTTTTAGAATTTTTTTGCATTTATTATTGAATTTTCTAACTCGTGTCGGATTCAAACGGATAGGAAGGAAATTATTTTTGTTCTCTATTTTTGGGCCTGTCCTTGCCCGTTTCGTCTTGGAATTAAGCCTGGATGATGTTTTTTAATTTTTAAAATTTGTTTGCATTTATTTTTGAATTTTCTAACTTGGGTCGGGTTCGAACGGATAGGAAGGAAATTTTTTTTGTTCTCTATTTTTCGGCCTGTCTTCACCCGTTTCGTCTTGAAATGAAACCTGGATGATGTTTTTTAATTTTTAGAATTTTTTTGCATTTGTTTTTCAATTTTCTAAATCGGGTCGGGTTCGAACGGATAGGAAGGAAATTATTTTTTTCCTCTCTATTTTTTTCCTTGTCTTGGCCCATTTCGTCTTGAAACGAACCCTGGATGATGTTTTTTAATTTTTAGAATTTTTTTGCATTTATTATTGAATTTTCTAACTCGGGTCGGGTTCGAACAGATAGGAAGGAAATTATTTTTGTTCTCTATTTTTCGGCCTGTCGTTGACCGTTTCGTCTTGGAATGAAGCCTGGATTATGTTTCTTAATTTTTAAAATTTTTTTGCATTTATTTTTGAATTTTCTAACTCGGTTCGGGTTCGAACGGATAGGATGGAAATTTTTTTCCTTCTCTATTTTTCGGCCTGTCTTCACCCGTTTAGTCTTGAAAGGAAACCTGGATGATGTTTTTTAATTTTTAGAATTTTTTTGCACTTGTTTTTGAATTTTCTAAATCGGGTCGGGTTCGAACGGATAGGAAGGAAATTATTTTTGTTCTCTATTTTTCGGCTTGTTTTGGCCCGTTTCGTCTTGAAGTGAAACCTGCATGATGTTTTTTAATTTTTAAAATTTTTTTGCATTAATTTTTGAATTTTCTAACTCGAATCAGGTCCGAACGGATAGGAAGGAAATGTTTTTTCTTCTCTATTTTTCGGCCTTACTTCGCCTGTTTCGTCTTGAAATGAAACCTGGGTGATGTTTTTTAATTTTTAGAATTTTTTTTGCATTTATTTTTGAATTCTCTAACTCGAGTCAGGTCCGAACGGATAGGAAGGAAATGTTTTTTCTTCTCTATTTTTCGGCCTTACTTCGCCTGTTTCGTCTTGAAATGAAACCTGGGTGATGTTTTTTAATTTTTAGAATTTTTTTGCATTTATTTTTGAATTCTCTAACTCGAGTCAGGTCCGAACGGATAGGAAGGAAATGTTTTTTATTCTCTATTTTTCGGCCTGTTTTGGCCCGTTTCGTCTTGAAATGAAAACTGCATGATGTTTTCTAATTTTTAAAATTTTTTTTGCATTAATTTTTGAATTTTCTAACTCGAGTCAGGTCCGAACGGATAGGAAGGAAATGTTTTTTCTTCTCTATTTTTCGGCCTGTCTTCGCCTGTTTCGTCTTGAAATGAAACCTGGGTGATGTTTTTTAATTTTTAGAATTTTTTGCATTTATTTTTGAATTCTCTAACTTGGGTCGGGTTCGAACGGATAGGAAGGAAATTATTTTTGTTCTCTAGTTTTAGGCCTGTCGTTGACCGTTTCGTCTTGGAATGAAGCCTGGATGATGTTTCTTAATTTTTAAAATTTTTTTGCATTTATTTTTGAATTTTCTAACTCGGTTCGGGTTCGAACGGATAGGAAGGAAATTTTTTTCCTTCTCTATTTTTCGGCCTGTCTTCACCCGTTTCGTCTTGAAATGAAACCTGGATGATGTTTTTTAATTTTTAGAATTTTTATGCATTATTTTTTGAATTTTCTAAATCGGGTCGGTTTAGAACTGATAGGAAGGAAATTATTTTTCTTCTCTATTTTTCAGCCTGTCCTTGCCCGTTTCGTCTTGGAATGAAGCCTGGATGATGTTTTATAATTTTTCGAATTTTTTTGCATTTATTATTGAATTTTCTAACTCGGGTCGGGTTCGAATGGATAGGAAGGAAATTTTTTTTGTTCTCTATTTTTCGGCCTGTCTTCACCCGTTTCGTCTTGAAATGAAACCTGGATGATGTTTTTTAATTTTTAGAATTTTTTTGCATTTGTTTTTGAATTTTCTAAATCGGGTCGGGTTCGAACGGATAGGAAGGAAATTATTTTTGTTATCTATTTTTCGGCCTGTTTTGGCCCGTTTCGTCTTGAAATGAAACCTGGATGATGTTTTTTAATTTTTAAAATTTTTTTGCATTAATTTTTGAGTTTTCTTCCTCGGGTCAGGTCCGAATGGATAGGAAGGAAATGTTTTTTCTTCTCTATTTTTCGGCCTGTCTTCGCCCGTTTCGTCTTGAAACGAAACCTGGATGATGTTTTTTAATTTTTAGAATTTTTTTGCATTTATTGTTGAATACTCTAACTTGGGTCGGGTTCAGACGGATAGGATGGAAATTTTTTTCCTTCTCTATTTTTCGGCTTGTCTTCACCCGTTTCGTCTTGAAATGAAACCTGGATGATGTTTTTTAATTTTTAGAATTTTTTTGCATTTGTTTTTGAATTTTCAAAATCGGGTCGGTTTCGAACTGATAGGAAGGAAATTATTTTTGTTCTCTATTTTTCGGCTTGTTCTTGCCCGTTTCGCCTTGAAATGAATCCTGGATGATGTTTTTTAATTTTTAAAATTTTTTTGCATTTGTTTTCGAAATTTCTAACTCGGGTCGGGTTCGAACGGATAGGTAGGAAATTTTTTTTCTTCTCTATTTTTCAGCCTGTCTTCACCCGTTTCGTCTTGAAATGAAACCCGGATGATGTTTTTTAATTTTTACAATTTTTTTGCATTTGTTTTTGAATTTTCTAAATCGGGTCAAGTTTGAACTGATAGGAAGGTAATTATTTTTTTTCTCTATTTTTCGGCTTGTCCTTGCCCGTTTCGCCTTGAAATGAAGCCTGGATGATTTTTTTAATTTTTAAAATTTTTTTGCATTTATTTTTGAATTTTCTAACTGGTGTTGGGTTCGAACGGATAGGAAGAAATTTTTTTTTTCATCTCTATTTTTCGTCCTGTCCCGGCCCGTTTCGTCTCGAAACGAAGCCTGGATGATGTTTTTTAATTTTTAGAATTTTTTTGCATTTATTATTGAATTTTCTAACTCGGGTCGGGTTCAAACGGATAGGAATGAAATTATTTTTGTTCTCTATTTTTGGGCCGGTCCTTGCCCGTTTCGTCTTGGAATGAAGCCTGGATGATGTTTTTTAATTTTTAAAATTTGTTTGCATTTATTTTTGAATTTTCTAACTCGGGTCGGGTTCGAACGGATAGGAAGGAAATTTTTTTTGTTCTCTATTTTTCGGCCTGTCTTCACCCGTTTCGTCTTGAAATGAAACCTGGACGATGTTTTTTAATTTTTAGAATTTTTTTGCATTTGTTTTTGAATTTTCTAAATCGGGTCGGATTCGAATGGATAGGAAGGAAATTATTTTTGTTCTCTATTTTTCGGCTTGTTTTGACCCGTTTCTTCTTTAAATGAAACCTGGACGATGTTTTTTAATTTTTAAAATTTTTTTGCATTTATTTTTGAATTTTCTAACTCGGGTCGGGTTCGAACGGATACGAAGAAAATTTTTTTTCCTCTCTATTTTTTGGCTTGTCTTGGCCCGTTTCGTCTTGAAACGAACACTGGATGATGTTTTTTAATTTTTAGAATTTTTTTGCATTTATTATTGAATTTTCTAACTCGGGTCGGGTTCGAACGGATAGGAAGGAAATTATTTTTGTTCTCTATTTTTCGGCCTGTCGTTGACCGTTTCGTCTTGGAATGAAGCCTGGATGATGTTTCTTAATTTTTAAAATTTTTTTGCATTTATTTTTTAATTTTCTAACTCGGTTCGGGTTCGAACGGATAGGAAGGAAATTTTTTTCCTTCTCTATTTTTCGGCCTGTCTTCACCCGTTTCGTCTTGAAATGAAACCTGGATGATGTTTTTTAATTTTTAGAATTTTTATGCATTATTTTTTGAATTTTCTAAATCGGGTCGGTTTAGAACTGATACGAAGGAAATTACTTTTCTTCTCTATTTTTCGGCCTGCCCTTACCCGTTTCGTCTTGGAATGAAGCCTGGATGATGTTTTATAATTTTTCGAATTTTTTTGCATTTATTATTGAATTTTCTAACTCGGGTCGGGTTCGAATGGATAGGAAGGAAATTTTTTTTGTTCTCTATTTTTCGGCCTGTCTTCACCCGTTTCGTCTTGAAATGAAACCTGGATGATGTTTTTTAATTTTTAGAATTTTTTTGCATTTGTTTTTGAATTTTCTAAATCGGGTCGGGTTCGAACGGATAGGAAAGAAATTATTTTTGTTATCTATTTTTCGGCCTGTTTTGGCCCGTTTCGTCTTGAAATGAAACCTGGATGATGTTTTTTAATTTTTAAAATTTTTTTGCATTAATTTTTGAGTTTTCTTCCTCGGGTCAGGTCCGAATGGATAGGAAGGAAATGTTTTTTCTTCTCAATTTTTCGGCCTGTCTTCGCCCGTTTCGTCTTGAAACGAAACCTGGATGATGTTTTTTAATTTTTAGAATTTTTTTGCATTTATTGTTGAATACTCTAACTTGGGTCGGGTTCAGACGGATAGGATGGAAATTTTTTTCCTTCTCTATTTTTCGGCCTGTCTTCACCCGTTTCGTCTTGAAATGAAACCTGGATGATGTTTTTTAATTTTTAGAATTTTTTTGCATTTGTTTTTGAATTTTCTAAATCGGGTCGGTTTCGAACTGATAGGAAGGAAATTATTTTTGTTCTCTATTTTTCGGCTTGTTCTTACCCGTTTCGCCTTGAAATGAATCCTGGATGATGTTTTTTAATTTTTAAAATTTTTTTGCATTTATTTTCGAAATTTCTAACTCGGGTCGGGTTCGAACGGATAGGTAGGAAATTTTTTTTCTTCTCTATTTTTCGGCCTGTCTTCACCCGTTTCGTCCTGAAATGAAACCTGGATGATATTTTTTAATTTTTACAATTTTTTTGCATTTGTTTTTGAATTTTCTAAATCTGGTCGGGTTTGAACTGATAGGAAGGTAATTATTTTTGTTCTCTATTTTTCGGCTTGTCCTCGCCCGTTTCGCCTTGAAATGAAGCCTGGATGATTTTTTTAATTTTTAAAATTTTTTTGCATTTATTTTTGAATTTTCTAACTGGTGTTGGGTTCGAACGGATAGGAAGAAATTTTTTTTTTCATCTCTATTTTTCGGCCTGTCCTGGCCCGTTTCGTCTCGAAACGAAGCCTGGATGATGTTTTTTAATTTTTAGAATTTTTTTGCATTTATTATTGAATTTTCTAACTCGGGTCGGGTTCAAACGGATAGGAATGAAATTATTTTTGTTCTCTATTTTTGGGCCGGTCCTTGCCCGTTTCGTCTTGGAATGAAGCCTGGATGATGTTTTTTAATTTTTAAAATTTGTTTGCATTTATTTTTGAATTTTCTAACTCGGGTCGGGTTCGAACGGATAGGAAGGAAAATTTTTTTTGTTCTCTATTTTTCGGCCTGTCTTCACCCGTTTCGTCTTGAAATGAAACCTGGATGATGTTTTTTAATTTTTAGAATTTTTTTGCATTTGTTTTTGAATTTTCTAAATCGGGTCGGGTTCGAATGGATAGGAAGGAAATTATTTTTGTTCTCTATTTTTCGGCTTGTTTTGACCCGTTTCGTCTTGAAATGAAACCTGGATGATGTTTTTTAATTTTTAAAATTTTTTTGCATTTATTTTTGAATTTTCTAACTCGGGTCGGGTTCGAACGGATACGAAGAAAATTTTTTTTCCTCTCTATTTTTTGGCTTGTCTTGGCTCGTTTCGTCTTGAAACGAACCCTGGATGATGTTTTTTAATTTTTAGAATTTTTTTGCATTTATTATTGAATTTTCTAACTCGGGTCGGGTTCGAACGGATAGGAAGGAAATTATTTTTGTTCTCTATTTTTCGGCCTGTCGTTGACCGTTTCGTCTTGGAATGAAGCCTGGATGATGTTTCTTAATTTTTAAAATTTTTTTGCATTTATTTTTGAATTTTCTAACCCGGTTCGGGTTCGAACGGATAGGAAGGAAATTTTTTTTCTTCTCTATTTTTCGGCCTGTCTTCACCCGTTTCGTCTTGAAAGGAAACCTGGATGATGTTTTTTAATTTTTAGAATTTTTTTGCACTTGTTTTTGAATTTTCTAAATCGGGTCGGGTTCGAACGGATAGGAAGGAAATTATTTTTGTTCTCTATTTTTCGGCCTGTTTTGGCCCGTTTCGTCTTGAAATAAAACCTGCATGATGTTTTTTAATTTTTAAAATTTTTTTGCATTAATTTTTGAATTTTCTAACTCGAATCAGGTCCGAACGGATAGGAAGGAAATGTTTTTTCTTCTCTATTTTTCGGCCTGTCTTCGCCCGTTTCGTCTTGAAATGAAACCTGGGTGATGTTTTTTAATTTTTAGAATTTTTTTGCATTTATTGTTGAATACTCTAAATCGGGTCGGGTTTGAACGGATAGGATGAAAATTTTTTTTCTTCTCTATTTTTCGGCCTGTCTTCACCCGTTTCGTCTTGAAATGAAACCTGGATGATTTTTTTTAATTTTTAGAATTTTTTTGCATTTGTTTTTTAATTTTCTAAATCGGGTCGGTTTCGAACTTATAGGAAGGAAATTATTTTTATTCTCTATTTTTCGGCTTGGCCTTGCCCGTTTCGCCTTGAAATGAAGCCTGGATGATGTTTTTTAATTTTTAAATTTTTTTGCATTTATTTTCGAAATTTCTAACTCTGGTCGGGTTCGAATGGATAGGTAGGAAATTTTTTTTCTTCTCTATTTTTCGGCCTGTCTTCACCCGTTTCGTCTTGAAATGAAACCTGGATGATGTTTTTTAATTTTTACAATTTTTTTGCATTTGTTTTTGAATTTTCTAAATCGGGTCGGGTTCGAACGGATAGGAAGGAAATTATTTTTGTTCTCTATTTTTTGGCTTGTCCTTGCCCGTTTCGCCTTGAAATGAAGCCTGGATGATTTTTTTAATTTTAAAAATTTTTTTGCATTTATTTTTGAATTTTCTAACTGGGGTTGGGTTCGAACGGATAGGAAGAAAATTTTTTTTTCTTCTCTATTTTTCGGCCTGTCCTGGCCCGTTTCGTCTTGAAACGAAGCCTGGATGACGTTTTTTAATTTTTAGAATTTTTTTGCATTTATTATTGAATTTTCTAACTCGGGTCGGGTTCAAACGGATAGGAAGGAAATTATTTTTGTTCTCTATTTTTGGGCCTGTCCTTGCCCGTTTCGTCTTGGAATGAAGCCTGGATGATGTTTTTTAATTTTTAAAATTTGTTTGCATTTATTTTTGAATTTTCTAACTTGGGTCGGGTTCGAACGGAAAGGAAGGAAATTTTTTTTGTTCCCTATTTTTCGTCCTGTCTTCACCCGTTTCGTCTTGAAATGAAACGTGGATGATGTTTTTTAATTTTTAGAATTTTTTTGCATTTGTTTTTGAATTTTCTAAATCGGGTCGGGTTCGAACGGATAGGAAGGAAATTATTTTTGTTCTCTATTTGTCGTCTTGTTTTGAGCCTTTTCGTCTTGAAATGAAACCTGGACGATGTTTTTTAATTTTTAAAATTTTTTTGCATTTATTTTAGAATTTTCTAACTCGGGTCGGGTTCGAACGGATACGAAGAAAATTTTTTTTCCTCTCTATTTTTTTCCCTGTCTTGGCCCATTTCGTCTTGAAACGAACCCTGGATGATATTTTTTAATTTTTAGAATTTTTTTGCATTTATTATTGAATTTTCTAACTCAGGTCGGGTTCGAACGGATAGGAAGGAAATTATTTTTGTTCTCTATTTTTCGGCCTGTCGTTGACCGTTTCGTCTTGGAATGAAGCCTGGATGATGTTTCTTAATTTTTTAAATTTTTTTGCATTTAGTTTTGAATTTTCTAACTCGGTTCGGGTTCGAACGGATAGGAAGGAAATTTTTTTCCTTCTCTATTTTTCGGCCTGTCTTCACCCGTTTCGTCTTGAAAGGAAACCTGGATGATGTTTTTTAATTTTTAGAATTTTTTTGCACTTGTTTTCGAATTTTCTAAATCGGGTCGGGTTCGAACGGATAGGATGGAAATTATTTTTGTTCTCTATTTTTCGGCCTGTTTTGGCCCGTTTCGTCTTGAAATGAAACCTGGATGATGTTTTTTAATTTTTAAAATTTTTTTGCATTAATTTTTGAATTTTCTAACTCGAGTCAGGTCCGAACGGATAGGAAGGAAATGTTTTTTCTTCTCTATTTTTCGGCCTGTCTTCGCCCGTTTCGTCTTGAAATGAAACCTGGGTGATGTTTTTTAATTTTTAGAATTTTTTGCATTTATTTTTGAATTCTCTAACTCGGGTCGGGTTCGAACGGAAAGGAAGGAAATTTTTTTTCTTCTCTATTTTTTGCCCTGTCTTCACCCGTTTCGTCTTGAAATGAAACCTAGATGATGTTTTTTAATTTTTAGAATTTTTTTTCCATTTTTTTTTTAATTTTCTAAATCGGGTCGGTTTCAAACTGATAGGAAGGAAATTATTTTTGTTCTCTATTTTTCGGCTTGGCCTTGCCCATTTCGCCTTGAAATGAAGCCTGGATGATGCTTTTTAATTTTTAAATTTTTTTTGCATTTATTTTCGAAATTTCTAACTCGGGTCGGGTTCGAACGGATAGGATGGAAATTTTTTTTCTTCTCTATTTTTCGTCCTGTCTTCACCCGTTTCGTCTTGAAAAGAAACCTGGATGATGTTTTTTAATTTTTGGAATTTTTTTGCATTTGTTTATGAATTTTCTAAATCGGGTCGGGTTCGAACGGATAGGAAGGAAAATATTTTTGTTCTCTATTTTTCGGCTTGTCCTCGCCCGTTTCGCCATGAAACGAAGCCTGGATGATGTTTTTTAATTTTTCAAATTTTTTTGCATTTACTTTCGAAATTTCTAACTCGGTTAGGGTTCGAACGGATAGGAAGGAAATTTTTTTTCTTCTCTATTTTTCGGCCTGTCTTCACCCGTTTCGTCTTGAAATGAAACCTGGATGATGTTTTTTACTTTTTAGAATTTTTTTGTATTTGTTTATGAATTTTCTAAGTCGGGTCGGGTTCGAACGGATAGGAAGGAAATTATTTTTGTTCTCTAATTTTCGGCCTGTCCTTGCCCGTTTCATCTTGAAATGAAGCCTGGATGATGTTTTTTAATTTTTAAATTTTTTTTGCTTTTATTTTTAAATTTTCTAACTCGGGTCGGGTTTGAACGGATAGGAAGGAAATTTGTTTTCTTCTCTATTTTTTGGCCTGTCTTCACCCGTTTCGTCTTGAAATGAAACCTGGATGATGTTTTTTAATTTTTAGAATTTTTTTGGTTTTGTTTTTGAATTTTCTAACTCGGGTCGGGTTAGAACGGATAGGAAGGAAATTATTTTTGTTCACTATTTTTCAGCCTGTCATTGGCCGTTTCGTCTAGAAATAAAGCATGGATGATGTTTTTTAATTTTTTAAATTTTTTTGCATTTATTTTTGAATTTTCTAACTCCGGTCGGGTTCGAACGGATTGGAAGGAAATTATATTTGTTCCCTATTTTTCGACCTGTCCTGGCACGTTTCATATTGAAATGAAGCCTGGATGATAGTTTTTAATTTTTAAAATTTTTTTACATTTATTTTTGAATGTTCTAACTCGGGTCGGGTTCGAACGGATAGGAAGAAAACTTTTTTTCTTCTCTATTTTTTGCCCTGTCTTCACCCGTTTCGTCTTGAAATGAAACCTAGATGATGTTTTTTAATTTTCAGAATTTTTTTCCATTTGTTTTTGAATTTTCTAAATCGGGTCGGTTTCGAACTGATAGGAAGGAAATTATTTTTGTTCTCTATTTTTCGGCTTGGCCTTGCCCATTTCGCCTTGAAATGAAGCCTGGATGATGCTTTTTAATTTTTAAAATTTTTTTGCATTTATTTTCGAAATTTCTAACTCGGGTCGGGTTCGAACGGATAGGATGGAAATTTTTTTTCTTCTCTATTTTTCGTCCTGTCTTCACCCGTTTCGTCTTGAAAAGAAACCTGGATGATGTTTTTTAATTTTTGGAATTTTTTTGCATTTGTTTATGAATTTTCTAAACCGGGTCGGGTTCGAACGGATAGGAAGGAAACTATTTTTGTTCACTATTTTTCGGCTTGTCCTCGCCCGTTTCGCCTTGAAACGAAGCCTGGATGATGTTTTTTAATTTTTAAAATTTTTTTGCATTTATTTTCGAAATTTCTAACTCGGGTAGGGTTCGAACGGATAGGAAGGAAATTTTTTTTCTTCTCTATTTTTCGGCCTGTCTTCACCCGTTTCGTCTTGAAATGAAACCTGGATGGTGTTTTTTACTTTTTAGAATTTTTTTGTATTTGTTTATGAATTTTCTAAGTCGGGTCGGGTTCGAACGGATAGGAAGGAAATTATTTTTGTTCTCTAATTTTTGGCCTGTCCTTGCCCGTTTCATCTTGAAATAAAGCCTGGATGATGTTTTTTAATTTTTAAAATTTTTTTACTTTTATTTTTAAATTTTCTAACTCGGGTCGGGTTTGAACGGATAGGAAGGAAATTTTTTTTCTTCTCTATTTTTTGGCCTGTCTTCACCCATTTCGTCTTGAAATGAAACCTGGATGACGTTTTTTAATTTTTAGAATTTTTTTAGTTTTGTTTTTGAATTTTCTAACTCGGGTTGGGTTAGAACGGATAGGAAGGAAATTATTTTTGTTCAGTATTTTTCAGCCTGTCATTGGCCGTTTCGTCTAGAAATAAAGCATGGATGATGTTTTTTAATTTTTTAAATTTTTTTGCATTTATTTTTGAATTTTCTAACTCTGGTCGGGTTCGAACGGATTGGAAGGAAATTATATTTGTTCCCTATTTTTCGACCTGTCCTGGCACGTTTCATATTGAAATGAAGCCTGGATGATGGTTTTTAATTTTTAAAATTTTTTTACATTTATTTTTGAATGTTCTAACTCGGGTCGGGTTCGAACGGATAGGAAGAAAATTTTTTTTCTTCTCTATTTTTCACCGTTTCGTCTTGAAATGAAGCATGGATGATGTTTTTGAATTTTTTAAATTTTTTTGCATTTATTTTTGAATTTTCTAACTCGGGTCGGGTTCGAACGGATAGGAAGGAAATTATTTTTGTTCTCTATTTTTCGGCTTGTCCTTGACCGTTTCGCCTTGAAATGAAGCCTGGATGATGTTTTTTAATTTTTAAAATTTTTTTGCATTTATTTTTGAATTTTCTAACTCGTGTCGGGTTCAAACGGATAGGAAGAAAATTTTTTTTCTTCCCTATTTTTCGGCCTGTCTTCACCCGTTTCGTCTTGAAATGAAACCTGGATGATGTTTTTTAATTTTTATAATTTTTTTGCATTTGTTTTTGAATTTTCTAAATCGGGTCGGGTTCGAACGGATAGGAAGGAAATTATTTTTGTTCTCTATTTTTCAACCTGTTTTGGCCCGTTTCGTCTTGAAATGAAACCTGGATGATGTTTTTTAATTTTTAAAATTTTTTTGCATTTATTTTTGAATTTTCTAACTCGGGTCGGGTTTGAACGGATAGGAAGGAAATTTTTTTCCTTCTCTATTTATTGGCCTGTCCTCACCCGTTTCGTCTTGAAATGAAACCTGGATGATGTTTTTTAATTTTTAGAATTTTTTTGCATTTGTTTTTGAATTTTCTAACTCGGGTCGGGTTAGAACGGATAGGAAGGAAATTTTTTTTGTTCACTATTTTTCAGCCTGTCATTGCCCGTTTCGACAGGAAATAAAGCATGGATGATGTTTTTTAATTTTTTAAATTTTTTTGCATTTATTTTTGAATTTTCTAACTCCGGTCGGGTTCGAACGGATTGGAAGGAAATTATATTTGTTCCCTATTTTTCGACCTGTCCTGGCACGTTTCATCTTGAAATGAAGCCTGGATGATGGTTTTTAATTTTTAAAATTTTTTTGTATTTATTTTTGAATTTTCTAACTCGGGTCGGGTTCGAACGGATAGGAAGAAAATATTTTTTCTTCACTATTTTTCACCGTTTCGTCTTGAAATGAAGCCTGGATGATGTTTTTTAATTTTTAAAATTTTTTTGCATTTATTTTCGAAATTTCTAACTCGGGTCGGGTTCGAACGGATAGGAAGGAAATTTTTTTTCTTCTCTATTTTTCGGCCTGTCTTCACCCGTTTCGTCTTGCAATGAAACGTGGATGATGTTTTTTAATTTTTACAATTTTTTTGCATTTGTTTTTGAATTTTCTAAATCGGGTCGGGTTCGAACGGATTGGTAGGAAATTATTTTTGTTCTCTATTTTTCGGCTTGTCCTTGCCCGTTTCGCCTTGAAATGAAGCCTGGATGATGTTTTTTAATTTTTAAAATTTTTTTACATTTATTTTTGAATTTTCTAACTCGGGTCGGGTTCAAACGGATAGGAAGAAAATTTTTTTTCTTCCCTATTTTTTGGCCTGTCTTCACCCGTTTCGTCTTGGAATGAAACCTGGATGATGTTTTTTAATTTTTATAATTTTTTTGCATTTATTTTTGAATTTTCTAACTCGGGTCGGGTTCGAACGGATAGGAATAAAATTTTTTTTCTTCTCTATTTTTCGGCCTGTCTTCACTCGTTTCGTCTTGAAATGAAACCTGGATGATGTTTTTTAATTTTTAGAATTTTTTTGCATTTGTTTTTGAATTTTCTAAATCGGGTCGGGTTCGAACGGATAGGAAGGAAATTATTTTTGTTCTCTATTTTTCAGCCTGTTTTGGCCCGTTTCGACTTGAAATGAAACCTGGATGATGTTTTTTAATTTTTAAAATTTTTTTACATTAATTTTTGAATTTTCTACCTCGGGTCAGGTCCGAATGGATAGGAAGGAAATGTCTTTTCTTCTCTATTTTTCGGCCTGTCTTCGCCCGTTTCGTCTTGAAATGAAACCTGGATGATGTTTTTTAATTTTTAGAATTTTTTTGCATTTATTGTTGAATTCTCTAACTCGGGTCGGGTTCGAACGGATAGGATCGAAATTTTTTTCCTTCTCTATTTTTCGGCCTGTCTTCACCCGTTTCGTCTTGAAATGAAACCTGGATGATGTTTTTCAATTTTTAAAATTTTTTTGCATTTATTGTTGAATTCTCTAACTCGGGTCGGGTTCGAACGGATAGGATCGAAATTTTTTTCCTTCTCTATTTTTCGGCCTGTCTTCGCCCGTTTCGTCTTGAAATGAAACCTGGATGATGTTTTTTAATTTTTAGAATTTTTTTGCATTTATTGTTGAATTCTCTAACTCGGGTGGGTTCGAACGAATAGGATCGAAATTTTTTTCCTTCTCTATTTTTCGGCCTGTCTTCACTCGTTTCGTCTTGAAATGAAACCTGGATGATGTTTTTTAATTTTTAGAATTTTTTTGCATTTGTTTTTGAATTTTCTAAATCGGGTCGGTTTCGAACTGATAGGAAGGAAATTATTTTTGTTCTCTATTTTTCGGCTTGGCCTTGCCCGTTTCGCCTTGAAATGAAGCCTGGATGATGTTTTTTAATTTTTAAAATTTTTTTGCATTTATTTTCGAAATTTCTAACTCGGGTCGGGTTCGAACGGATAGGTAGGAAATTTTTTTTATTCTCTATTTTTCGGCCAGTCTTCACCCGTTTCGTCTTGAAATGAAACCTGGATGATATTTTTTAATTTTTAGAATTTTTTTGTATTTGTTTATGAATTTTCAAAATCAGGTCGGGTTCGAACGGATAGGAAGGAAATTATTTTTGTTCTCTAATTTTCGGCCTGTCCTTGCCCGTTTCATCTTGAAATGAAGCCTGGATGATGTTTTTTAATTTTTAAAATTTTTTTTCTTTTATTTTTAAATTTTCTAACTCGGGTCGGGTTCGAATGGATAGGAAGGAAATTTTTTTTTCTTCTCTATTTTTCGGCCTGTCTTCGCCCGTTTCGTCTTGAAATGAAACCTGGATGATGTTTTTTAATTTTTAGAATTTTTTTGCAATTATTTTTGAATTTTCTAACTCGGGTCGGGTTTGAACGGATAGGAAGGAAATTTTTTTTCTTCTCTATTTTTCGGCCTGTCTTCACCCGTTTCGTCTTGCAATGAAACGTGGATGATGTTTTTTAATTTTTAGAATTTTTTTGCATTTGTTTTTGAATTTTCTAAATCGGGTCGGGTTCGAACGGATAGGAAGGAAATTATTTTTGTTCTCTATTTTTCGGCTTGTCCTTGCCCGTATCGCCTTGAAATGAAGCCTGGATGATGTTTTTTAATTTTTAAAATTTTTTTACATTTATTTTTGAATTTTCTAACTCGGGTCGGGTTCAAACGGATAGGAAGAAAATTTTTTTTCTACCCTATTTTTCGGCCTGTCTTCACCCGTTTCGTCTTGGAATGAAACCTGGATGATGTTTTTTAATTTTTATAATTTTTTTGCATTTATTTTTGAATTTTCTAACTCGGGTCGGGTTCGAACAGATAGGAATAAAATTTTTTTTCTTCTCTATTTTTCGGCCTGTCTTCACTCGTTTCGTCTTGAAATGAAACCTGGACGATGTTTTTTAATTTTTAGAATTTTTTTGCATTTGTTTTTTAATTTTCGAAATCGGGTCGGGTTCGAACGGATAGGAAGGAAATTATTTTTGTTCTCTATTTTTCAGCCTGTTTTGGCCCGTTTCGACTTGAAATGAAACCTGGATGATGTTTTTTAATTTTTAAAATTTTTTTACATTAATTTTTGAATTTTCTACCTCGGGTCAGGTCCGAATGGATAGGAAGGAAATGTCTTTTCTTCTCTATTTTTCGGCCTGTCTTCGCCCGTTTCGTCTTGAAATGAAACCTGGATGATGTTTTTTAATTTTTAGAATTTTTTTGCATTTATTGTTGAATTCTCTAACTCGGGTCGGGTTCGAACGGATAGGATCGAAATTTTTTTCCTTCTCTATTTTTCGGCCTGTCTTCACCCGTTTCGTCTTGAAATGAAACCTGGATGATGTTTTTTAATTTTTAGAATTTTTTTGCATTTATTGTTGAATTCTCTAACTCGGGTCGGGTTCGAACGGATAGGATCGAAATTTTTTTCCTTCTCTATTTTTCGGCCTGTCTTCACCCGTTTCGTCTTGAAATGAAACCTGGATGATGTTTTTTAATTTTTAAAATTTTTTTGCATTTATTGTTGAATTCTCTAACTCGGGTCGGGTTCGAACGGATAGGATCGAAATTTTTTTCCTTCTCTATTTTTCGGCCTGTCTTCGCCCGTTTCGTCTTGAAATGAAACCTGGATGATGTTTTTTAATTTTTAGAATTTTTTTGCATTTATTGTTGAATTCTCTAACTCGGGTCGGGTTCGAACGAATAGGTTCGAAATTTTTTTCCTTCTCTATTTTTCGGCCTGTCTTCACTCGTTTCGTCTTGAAATGAAACCTGGATGATGTTTTTTAATTTTTAGAATTTTTTTGCATTTGTTTTTGAATTTTCTAAATCGGGTCGGTTTCGAACTGATAGGAAGGAAATTATTTTTGTTCTCTATTTTTCGGCTTGGCCTTGCCCGTTTCGCCTTGAAATGTAGCCTGGATGATGTTTTTTAATTTTTAAAATTTTTTTGCATTTATTTTCGAAATTTCTAACTCGGGTCGGGTTCGAACGGATAGGTAGGAAATTTTTTTTATTCTCTATTTTTCGGCCAGTCTTCACCCGTTTCGTCTTGAAATGAAACCTGGATGATATTTTTTAATGTTTAGAATTTTTTTGTATTTGTTTATGAATTTTCTAAATCAGGTCGGGTTCGAACGGATAGGAAGGAAATTATTTTTGTTCTCTAATTTTCGGCCTGTCCTTGCCCGTTTCATCTTGAAATGAAGCCTGGATGATGTTTTTTAATTTTTAAAATTTTTTTTCTTTTATTTTTAAATTTTCTAACTCGGGTCGGGTTCGAATGGATAGGAAGGAAATTTTTTTTCTTCTCTATTTTTCGGCCTGTCTTCGCCCGTTTCGTCTTGAAATGAAACCTGGATGATGTTTTTTAATTTTTAGAATTTTTTTGCAATTATTTTTGAATTTTCTAACTCGGGTCGGGTTTGAACGGATAGGAAGGAAATTTTTTTTCTTCTCTATTTTTCGGCCTGTCTTCACCCGTTTCGTCTTGCAATGAAACGTGGATGATGTTTTTTAATTTTTACAATTTTTTTGCATTTGTTTTTGAATTTTCTAAATCGGGTCGGGTTCGAACGGATAGGAAGGAAATTATTTTTGTTCTCTATTTTTCGGCTTGTCCTTGCCCGTTTCGCCTTGAAATGAAGCCTGGATGATGTTTTTTAATTTTTAAAATTTTTTTACATTTATTTTTGAATTTTCTAACTCGGGTCGGGTTCGAACGGATAGGAAGAAAATTTTTTTTCTTCCCTATTTTTCGGCCTGTCTTCACCCGTTTCGTCTTGGAATGAAACCTGGATGATGTTTTTTAATTTTTATAATTTTTTTGCATTTATTTTTGAATTTTCTAACTCGGGTCGGGTTCGAACGGATAGGAATAAAATTTTTTTTCTTCTCTATTTTTCGGCCTGTCTTCACTCGTTTCGTCTTGAAATGAAACCTGGATGATGTTTTTTAATTTTTAGAATTTTTTTGCATTTGTTTTTGAATTTTCTAAATCGGGTCGGGTTCGAACGGATAGGAAGGAAATTATTTTTGTTCTCTATTTTTCAGCCTGTTTTGGCCCGTTTCGACTTGAAATGAAACCTGGATGATGTTTTTTAATTTTTAAAATTTTTTTACATTAATTTTTGAATTTTCTACCTCGGGTCAGGTCCGAATGGATAGGAAGGAAATGTCTTTTCTTCTCTATTTTTCAGCCTGTCTTCGCCCGTTTCGTCTTGAAATGAAACCTGGATGATGTTTTTTAATTTTTAGAATTTTTTTGCATTTATTGTTGAATTCTCTAACTCGGGTCGGGTTCGAACGGATAGGATCGAAATTTTTTTCCTTCTCTATTTTTCAGCCTGTCTTCACCCGTTTCGTCTTGAAATGAAACCTGGATGATGTTTTTTAATTTTTAAAATTTTTTTGCATTTATTGTTGAATTCTCTAACTCGGGTCGGGTTCGAACGGATAGGATCGAAATTTTTTTCCTTCTCTATTTTTCGGCCTGTCTTCGCCCGTTTCGTCTTGAAATGAAACCTGGATGATGTTTTTTAATTTTTAGAATTTTTTTGAATTTATTGTAGAATTCTCTAACTCGGGTCGGGTTCGAACGAATAGGATCGAAATTTTTTTCCTTCTCTATTTTTCGGCCTGTCTTCACTCGTTTCGTCTTGAAATGAAACCTGGATGATGTTTTTTAATTTTTAGAATTTTTTAGCATTTGTTTTTGAATTTTCTAAATCGGGTCGGTTTCGAACTGATAGGAAGGAAATTATTTTTGTTCTCTATTTTTCGGCTTGGCCTTGCCCGTTTCGCCTTGAAATGAAGCCTGGATGATGTTTTTTAATTTTTAAAATTTTTTTGCATTTATTTTCGAAATTTCTAACTCGGGTCGGGTTCGAACGGATAGGTAGGAAATTTTTTTTATTCTCTATTTTTCCGCCAGTCTTCACCCGTTTCGTCTTGAAATGAAACCTGGATGATATTTTTTAATTTTTAGAATTTTTTTGTATTTGTTTATGAATTTTCTAAATCAGGTCGGGTTCGAACGGATAGGAAGGAAATTATTTTTGTTCTCTAATTTTCGGCCTGTCCTTGCCCGTTTCATCTTGAAATGAAGCCTGGATGATGTTTTTTAATTTTTAAAATTTTTTTTCTTTTATTTTTAAATTTTCTAACTCGGGTCGGGTTCGAATGGATAGGAAGGAAATTTTTTTTCTTCTCTATTTCTCGGCCTGTCTTCGCCCGTTTCGTCTTGAAATGAAACCTGGATGATGTTTTTTAATTTTTAGAATTTTTTTGCAATTATTTTTGAATTTTCTAACTCGGGTCGGGTTTGAACGGATAGGAAGGAAATTTTTTTTCTTCTCTATTTTTCGGCCTGTCTTCACCCGTTTCGTCTTGCAATGAAACGTGGATGATGTTTTTTAATTTTTACAATTTTTTTGCATTTGTTTTTGAATTTTCTAAATCGGGTCGGGTTCGAACGGATAGGAAGGAAATTATTTTCCTTCTCTATTTTTCGGCCTGTCTTCACCCGTTTCGTCTTGAAATGAAACCTGGATGATGTTTTTTAATTTTTAAAATTTTTTTGCATTTATTGTTGAATTCTCTAACTCGGGTCGGGTTCGAACGGATAGGATCGAAATTTTTTTCCTTCTCTATTTTTCGGCCTGTCTTCGCCCGTTTCGTCTTGAAATGAAACCTGGATGATGTTTTTTAATTTTTAGAATTTTTTTGCATTTATTGTTGAATTCTCTAACTCGGGTCGGGTTCGAACGAATAGGATCGAAATTTTTTTCCTTCTCTATTTTTCGGCCTGTCTTCACTCATTTCGTCTTGAAATGAAACGTGGATGATGTTTTTTAATTTTTACAATTTTTTTGCATTTGTTGTTGAATTTTCTAAATCGGGTCGGGTTCGAACGGATAGGAAGGAAATTATTTTTGTTCTCTATTTTTCGGCTTGTCCTTGCCCGTTTCGCCTTGAAATGAAGCCTGGATGATGTTTTTTAATTTTTAAAATTTTTTTACATTTATTTTTGAATTTTCTAACTCGGGTCGGGTTCAAACGGATAGGAAGAAAATTTTTTTTCTTCCCTATTTTTCGGCCTTTCTTCACCCGTTTCGTCTTGGAATGAAACCTGGATGATGTTTTTTAATTTTTATAATTTTTTTGCATTTATTTTTTAATTTTCTAACTCGGGTCGGGTTCGAACGGATAGGAAGAAAATTTTTTTTCTTCTCTATTTTTCGGCCTGTCTTCACTCGTTTCGTCTTGAAATGAAACCTAGATGATGTTTTTTAATTTTTAGAATTTTTTTGCATTTGTTTTTGAATTTTCTAAATCGGGTCGGGTTCGAACGGATAGGAAGGAAATTATTTTTGTTCTCTATTTTTCAGCCTGTTTTGGCCCGTTTCGACTTGAAATGAAACCTGGATGATGTTTTTTAATTTTTAAAATTTTTTTACATTAATTTTTGAATTTTCTACCTCGGGTCAGGTCCGAATGGATAGGAAGGAAATGTCTTTTCTTCTCTATTTTTCGGCCTGTCTTCGCCTGTTTCGTCTTGAAATGAAACCTGGATGATGTTTTTTAATTTTTAGAATTTTTTTGCATTTATTGTTGAATTCTCTAACTCGGGTCGGGTTCGAACGGATAGGATCGAAATTTTTTTCCTTCTCTATTTTTCGGCCTGTCTTCACCCGTTTCGTCTTGAAATGAAACCTGGATGATGTTTTTTAATTTTTAAAATTTTTTTGCATTTATTGTTGAATTCTCTAACTCGGGTCGGGTTCGAACGGATAGGATCGAAATTTTTTTCCTTCTCTATTTTTCGGCCTGTCTTCGCCCGTTTCGTCTTGAAATGAAACCTGGATGATGTTTTTTAATTTTTAGAATTTTTTTGCATTTATTGTTGAATTCTCTAACTCGGGTCGGGTTCGAACGAATAGGATCGAAATTTTTTTCCTTCTCTATTTTTCGGCCTGTCTTCACTCGTTTCGTCTTGAAATGAAACCTGGATGATGTTTTTTAATTTTTAGAATTTTTTTGCATTTGTTTTTGAATTTTCTAAATCGGGTCGGTTTCGAACTGATAGGAAGGAAATTATTTTTGTTCTCTATTTTTCGGCTTGGCCTTGCCCGTTTCGCCTTGAAATGAAGCCTGGATGATGTTTTTTAATTTTTAAAATTTTTTTGCATTTATTTTCGAAATTTCTAACTCGGGTCGGGTTCGAACGGATAGGTAGGAAATTTTTTTTATTCTCTATTTCTCCGCCAGTCTTCACCCGTTTCGTCTTGAAATGAAACCTGGATGATATTTTTTAATTTTTAGAATTTTTTTGTATTTGTTTATGAATTTTCTAAATCAGGTCGGGTTCGAACGGATAGGAAGGAAATTATTTTTGTTCTCTAATTTTCGGCTTGTCCTTGCCCGTTTCATCTTGAAATGAAGCCTGGATGATGTTTTTTAATTTTTAAAATTTTTTTTCTTTTATTTTTAAATTTTCTAACTCGGGTCGGGTTCGAATGGATAGGAAGGAAATTTTTTTTCTTCTCTATTTCTCGGCCTGTCTTCGCCCGTTTCGTCTTGAAATGAAACCTGGATGATGTTTTTTAATTTTTAGAATTTTTTTGCAATTATTTTTGAATTTTCTAACTCGGGTCGGGTTTGAACGGATAGGAAGGAAATTTTTTTTCTTCTCTATTTTTCGGCCTGTCTTCACCCGTTTCGTCTTGCAATGAAACGTGGATGATGTTTTTTAATTTTTACAATTTTTTTGCATTTGTTTTTGAATTTTCTAAATCGGGTCGGGTTCGAACGGATAGGAAGGAAATTATTTTCCTTCTCTATTTTTCGGCCTGTCTTCACCCGTTTCGTCTTGAAATGAAACCTGGATGATGTTTTTTAATTTTTAAAATTTTTTTGCATTTATTGTTGAATTCTCTAACTCGGGTCGGGTTCGAACGGATAGGATCGAAATTTTTTTCCTTCTCTATTTTTCGGCCTGTCTTCGCCCGTTTCGTCTTGAAATGAAACCTGGATGATGTTTTTTAATTTTTAGAATTTTTTTGCATTTATTGTTGAATTCTCTAACTCGGGTCGGGTTCGAACGAATAGGATCGAAATTTTTTTCCTTCTCTATTTTTCGGCCTGTCTTCACTCATTTCGTCTTGAAATGAAACGTGGATGATGTTTTTTAATTTTTACAATTTTTTTGCATTTGTTGTTGAATTTTCTAAATCGGGTCGGGTTCGAACGGATAGGAAGGAAATTATTTTTGTTCTCTATTTTTCGGCTTGTCCTTGCCCGTTTCGCCTTGAAATGAAGCCTGGATGATGTTTTTTAATTTTTAAAATTTTTTTACATTTATTTTTGAATTTTCTAACTCGGGTCGGGTTCAAACGGATAGGAAGAAAATTTTTTTTCTTCCCTATTTTTCGGCCTTTCTTCACCCGTTTCGTCTTGGAATGAAACCTGGATGATGTTTTTTAATTTTTATAATTTTTTTGTATTTATTTTTTAATTTTCTAACTCGGGTCGGGTTCGAACGGATAGGAAGAAAATTTTTTTTCTTCTCTATTTTTCGGCCTGTCTTCACTCGTTTCGTCTTGAAATGAAACCTAGATGATGTTTTTTAATTTTTAGAATTTTTTTGCATTTGTTTTTGAATTTTCTAAATCGGGTCGGGTTCGAACGGATAGGAAGGAAATTATTTTTGTTCTCTATTTTTCAGCCTGTTTTGGCCCGTTTCGACTTGAAATGAAACCTGGATGATGTTTTTTAATTTTTAAAATTTTTTTACATTAATTTTTGAATTTTCTACCTCGGGTCAGGTCCGAATGGATAGGAAGGAAATGTCTTTTCTTCTCTATTTTTCGGCCTGTCTTCGCCTGTTTCGTCTTGAAATGAAACCTGGATGATGTTTTTTAATTTTTAGAATTTTTTTGCATTTATTGTTGAATTCTCTAACTCGGGTCGGGTTCGAACGGATAGGATCGAAATTTTTTTCCTTCTCTATTTTTCGGCCTGTCTTCACCCGTTTCGTCTTGAAATGAAACCTGGATGATGTTTTTTAATTTTTAAAATTTTTTTGCATTTATTGTTGAATTCTCTAACTCGGGTCGGGTTCGAACGGATAGGATCGAAATTTTTTTCCTTCTCTATTTTTCGGCCTGTCTTCGCCCGTTTCGTCTTGAAATGAAACCTGGATGATGTTTTTTAATTTTTAGAATTTTTTTGCATTTATTGTTGAATTCTCTAACCCGGGTCGGGTTCGAACGAATAGGATCGAAATTTTTTTCCTTCTCTATTTTTCGGCCTGTCTTCACTCGTTTCGTCTTGAAATGAAACCTGGATGATGTTTTTTTAATTTTTAGAATTTTTTTGCATTTGTTTTTGAATTTTCTAAATCGGGTCGGTTTCGAACTGATAGGAAGGAAATTATTTTTGTTCTCTATTTTTCGGCTTGGCCTTGCCCGTTTCGCCTTGAAATGAAGCCTGGATGATGTTTTTTAATTTTTAAAATTTTTTTGCATTTATTTTCGAAATTTCTAACTCGGGTCGGGTTCGAACGGATAGGTAGGAAATTTTTTTTATTCTCTATTTCTCCGCCAGTCTTCACCCGTTTCGTCTTGAAATGAAACCTGGATGATATTTTTTAATTTTTAGAATTTTTTTGTATTTGTTTATGAATTTTCTAAATCAGGTCGGGTTCGAACGGATAGGAAGGAAATTATTTTTGTTCTCTAATTTTCGGCCTGTCCTTGCCCGTTTCATCTTGAAATGAAGCCTGGATGATGTTTTTTAATTTTTAAAATTTTTTTTCTTTTATTTTTAAATTTTCTAACTCGGGTCGGGTTCGAATGGATAGGAAGGAAATTTTTTTTCTTCTCTATTTTTCGGCCTGTCTTCGCCCGTTTCGTCTTGAAATGAAACCTGGATGATGTTTTTTAATTTTTAGAATTTTTTTGCAATTATTTTTGAATTTTCTAACTCGGGTCGGGTTTGAACGGATAGGAAGGAAATTTTTTTTCTTCTCTATTTTTCGGCCTGTCTTCACCCGTTTCGTCTTGCAATGAAACGTGGATGATGTTTTTTAATTTTTACAATTTTTTTGCATTTGTTTTTGAATTTTCTAAATCGGGTCGGGTTCGAACGGATAGGAAGGAAATTATTTTTGTTCTCTATTTTTCGGCTTGTCCTTGCCCGTTTCGCCTTGAAATGAAGCCTGGATGATGTTTTTTAATTTTTAAAATTTTTTTACATTTATTTTTGAATTTTCTAACTCGGGTCGGGTTCAAACGGATAGGAAGAAAATTTTTTTTCTTCCCTATTTTTCGGCCTGTCTTCACCCGTTTCGTCTTGGAATGAAACCTGGATGATGTTTTTTAATTTTTAGAATTTTTTTGCAATTATTTTTGAATTTTCTAACTCGGGTCGGGTTTGAACGGATAGGAAGGAAATTTTTTTCCTTCTCTATTTATTGGCCTGTCTTCACCCGTTTCGTCTTGAAATGAAACCTGGATGATGTTTTTTAATTTTTAGAATTTTTTTGCATTTGTTTTTGAGTTTTCTAACTCGGGTCGGGTTAGAATGGATAGGAAGGAAATTATTTTGGTTCACTATTTTTCAGCCTGTCATTGCCCGTTTCGACTGGAAATAAAGCATGGATGATGTTTTTTAATTTTTTAAATTTTTTTGCATTTATTTTTGAATTTTCTAACTCCGGTCGGGTTCGAACGGATTGGAAGGAAATTATATTTGTTCCCCATTTTTCGACCTGTCCTGGCACGTTTCATCTTGAAATGAAGCCTGGATGATGGTTTTTAATTTTTAAAATTTTTTTGCATTTATTTTTGAATTTTCGAACTCGGGTCAGGTTCGAATGGATAGGAAGAAAAATTTTTTTCTTCTCTATTTTTCACCGTTTCGTCTTCAAATGAAGCCTGGATGATGTTTTTTAATTTTTTAAATTTTTTTGCATTTATTTTTGAATTTTCTAACTCGGGTCGGGTTCGAACGGATAGGAAGGAAATTATTTTTGTTCTCTATTTTTCGGCTTGTCCTTTCCCGTTTCGCCTTGAAATGAAGCCTGGATGATGTTTTTTAAATTTTAAAATTTTTTTGCATTTATTTTCGAAATTTCTAACTCGGGTCGTGTTCGAACGGATAGGAAGGAAATTTTTTTTCTTCTCTATTTTTCGGCCTGTCTTCACCCGTTTCGTCTTGAAATGAAACGTGGATGATGTTTTTTAACTTTTACAATTTTTTTGCATTTGTTTTTGAATTTTCTAAATCGGGTCGGGTTCGAACGGATAGGAAGGAAATTATTTTTGTTCTCTATTTTTCGGCTTGTCCTTGCCTGTTTCGCCTTGAAATGAAGCCTGGATGATGTTTTTTAATTTTTAAAATTTTTTTACATTTATTTTCGAAATTTCTAACTCAGGTCGGGTTCAAACGGATAGGAAGAAAATTTTTTTTCTTCCCTATTTTTCGGTCTGTCTTCACCCGTTTCGTCTTGAAATGAAACCTGGATGATGTTTTTTAATTTTTAAAATTTTTTTGCATTTATTTTTGAATTTTCTAACTCGGGTCGGGTTCGAATGGATAGGAATAAAATTTTTTTTCTTCTCTATTTTTCGGCCTTTCTTCACTCGTTTCGTCTTGAAATGAAACCTGGATGATGTTTTTTAATTTTTAGAATTTTTTTGCATTTGTTTTTGAATTTTCCAAATCGGGTCGGGTTCGAACGTATACGAAGGAAATTATTTTTGTTCCCTATTTTTCGTCCTGTTTTGGCCCGTTTCGTCTTGAAATGAAACCTGGATGATGTTTTTTAATTTTTAAAATTTTTTTGCATTTATTTTTGAATTTTCTAACTCGTGTCGGGTTCGAACGGATAGGAAGAAAATTTTTCTTCCTCTGAATTTTTCGGCCTGTCCTGGCCAATTTCATCTTGAAACGAAGTCTGGATGATATTTTTTAATTTTTAGAATGTTTTTGCATTTATTATTGAATTTTCTAACTCGGGTCGGGTTCGAACGGATAGGAAGGAAATTATTTTTGTTCTCTATTTTTCAGCCTGTGCTTGCCCGTTTCGTCTTGGAATGAAGTCTGGATGATGTTTTTTAATTTTTAAAATTTTTTTGCATTTATTTTTGAATTTTCTAACTCGGGTCGGGTTCGAACGGATAGGAAGGAAATTTTTTTTCTTCTCTATTTTTTGGCCTATCTTCTCCCGTTTCGTCTTGAAATGTAACCTGGATGATGTTTTTTAATATTTAGAATTTTTTTACATTTGTTTTTGAATTTTCTAAATCGGGTCGGGTTCGAACGGATAGGAAGGAAATTATTTTTGTTCTCTATTTTTCAGCCTGTTTTGGCCCGTTTCGTCTTGAAATGAAACCTGGATGATGTTTTTTAATTTTTAGAATTTTTTTACATTTATTATTGAATTTTCTAACTCGGGTCGGGTTCGAACGGATAGGAAGGAAATTATTTTTGTCCTCTATTTTTCGGCCTGTCGTTGAACGTTTCGTCTTGGAATGAAGCCTGGATGATGTTTCTTAATTTTTAAAATTTTTTTGCATTTATTTTTGAATTTTCTAACTGGGGTCGTGTTCGAACGGATAGGAAGGAAATTTTTTTTCTTCTCTATTTTTCGGCCTGTCTTCACCCGTTTCGTCTTGAAATGAAACCTGGATGATGTTTTTTAATTTTTAAAATTTTTTTGAACTTGTTTTTGAATTTTCTAAATCGGGTCGGGTTCGAACGGACAGGAAGGAAATTATTTTTGTTTTTTATTTTTCGGCCTGTTTTGGCCCGTTTCGTCTTGAAATGAAACCTGCATGATGTTTTTTAATTTTTAAAATATTTTTGTATTAATTTTTGAATTTTCTAACTCGAGTCAGGTCCGAACGGATAGGAAGGAAATGTTTTTTCTTTTCTATTTTTCGACCTGTCTTCACCCATTTCGTCTTGAAATGAAACCTGGCTGATGTTTTTTAATTTTTAGAATTTTTTAGCATTTGTTTTTGAATTTTCTAACTCGGGTCGGGTTAGAACGGATAGGAAGGAAATTATTTTTGTTCACTATTTTTGAGCCTGTCATTGCCCGTTTCGACTGGAAATAAAGCATGGATGATGTTTTTTAATTTTTTAAATTTTTTTGCATTTATTTTTGAATTTTCTAACTCCGGTCGGGTTCGAACGGATTGGAAGGAAATTATATTTGTTCCCTATTTTTCGACCTGTCCTGGCAGGTTTCATCTTGAAATGAAGCCTGGATGATGGTTTTTAATTTTTAAAATTTTTTTGCATTTATTTTTGAATTTTCTAACTCGTGTCGGGTTCGAACGGATAGGAAGAAATTTTTTTTTCTTATCTATTTTTCACCGTTTCGTCTTGAAATGAAGCCTGGATGATGTTTTTTAATTTTTTAAATTTTTTTGCATTTATTTTTGAATTTTCTAACTCGGGTCGGGTTCGAACGGATAGGAAGGAAATTATTTTTGTTCTCTATTTTTCGGCTTGTCCTTTCCCGTTTCGCCTTGAAATGAAGCCTGGATGATGTTTTTTAATTTTTAAAATTTTTTTGCATTTATTTTCGAAATTTCTAACTCGGGTCGGGTTCGAACGGATAGGAAGGAAATTTTTTTTCTTCTCTATTTTTCGGCCTGTCATCACCCGTTTGGTCATGAAATGAAACCTTGATGATGTTTTTTAATTTTTACAATTTTTTTGCATTTGTTTTTGAATTTTCTAAATCGGGTCGGGTTCGAACGGATAGGAATGAAATTATTTTTTTCTCTATTTTTCGGCTTGTCCATGCCCGTTTCGCCTTGAAATGAAGCCTGGATGATGTTTTTTAATTTTTAAAATTTTTTTGCATTTATTTTTGAATTTTCTAACTCAGGTCGGGTTCAAACGGATAGGAAGAAAATTTTTTTTCTTCCCTATTTTTCGGCCTGTCTTCACCCGTTTTGTGTTGAAATGAAACCTGGATGATGTTTTTTAATTTTTAAAATTTTTTTGCATTTATTTTTGAATTTTCTAACTCGGGTCGGGTTCGAACGGATAGGAATAAAATTTTTTTTCTTCTCTATTTTTCGGCCTTTCTTCACCCATTTCGTCTTGAAATGAAACCTGGATGATGGTTTTTAATTTTTAGAATTTTTTTGCATTTGTTTTTGAATTTTCTAACTCGGGTCGGGTTTGAACAGATAGGAAGGAAATTTTTTTTCTTCTCTATTTTTTGGCCTGTCTTCACCCGTTTCGTCTTGAAACGAAACCTGGATGATGTTTTTTAATTTTTAGAATTTTTTTGCATTTGTTTTTGAATTTTCTAACTCGGGTCGGGTTAGAACGGATAGGAAGGAAATTATTTTTGTTCACTATTTTTCAGCCTGTCATTGCCCGTTTCGACTGGAAATAAAGCATGGATGATGTTTTTTAATTTTTTAAATTTTTTTGCATTTATTTTTGAATTTTCCTACTCCGGTCGGGTTCGAACGGATTGGAAGGAAATTATATTTGTTCCCTATTTTTCGACCTGTCCTGGCACGTTTCATCTTGAAATGAAGCCTGGATGATGGTTTTTAATTTTTAAAATTTTTTTTCATTTATTTTTGAATTTTCTAACTCGGGTCGGGATCGAACGGATAGGAAGAAAATTTTTTTTCTTCTCTATTTTTCACCGTTTCGTCTTGAAATACCTGGATGATGTTTTTTCATTTTTAAAATTTTTTTGCATTAATTTTTGAATTTTCTACCTCGGGTCAGGTCCGAATGGATAGGAAGGAAATGTTTTTTCTTCTCTATTTTTCGGCCTGTCTTCGCCCGTTTCGTCTTGAAATGAAACCTGGATGATGTTTTTTAATTTTTAGAATTTTTATGCATTTATTGTTGAATTCTCTAACTCGGGTCGGGTTCGAACGGATAGGATGGAAATTTTTTTCCTTCTCTATTTTTCGGCCTGTCTTCACCCGTTTCGTCTTGAAATGAAACCTGGATGATGTTTTTTAATTTTTAGAATTTTTTTGCATTTGTTTTTGAATTTTCTAACTCAGGTCGGGTTCGAACGGATACGAAGAAAATTTTTTTTCCTCTCTATTTTTTGGCTTGTCTTGGCCCGTTTCGTCTTGAAACGAACCCTGGATGATGTTTTTTAATTTTTAGAATTTTTTTGCATTTATTATTGAATTTTTTAACTCGGGTCGGGTTCGAACGGATAGGAAGGAAATTATTTTTGTCCTCTATTTTTCGGCCTGTTGTTGAACATTTCGTCTTGGAATGAAGCCTGGATGATGTTTCTTAATTTTTAAAATTTTTTTGCATTTATTTTTGAATTTTCTAACACTGGTCGGGTTCGAACGGATAGGAAGGAAAGTTTTTTTCTTCTCTATTTTTCGGCCTGTCTTCACCCGTTTCGTCTTGAAATGAAACCTGGATGATATTTTTTAATTTTTAGAATTTTTTCGAACTTGTTTTTGAATTTTTTAAATCGGGTCGGGTTCGAACGGATAGGAAGGAAATTATTTTTGTTCTCTATTTTTCGGCCTGTTTTGGCTCGTTTCGGCTTGAAATGAAACCTGCATGATGTTTTTTAATTTTTAAAATATTTTTGCATTAATTTTTGAATTTTCTAACTCGAGTCTGATCCGAACGGATAGGAAGGAAATGTTTTTTCTTCTCTATTTGTCGGCCTGTCTTCGCCCGTTTCGTCTTGAAATGAAACCTGGCTGATGTTTTTTTATTTTTAGAATTTTTTTGCATTTGTTTTTGAATTTTCTAACTTGGGTCGGGTTAGAACGGATAGGAAGGAAATTATTTTTGTTCACTATTTTTGAGCCTGTCATTGCCTGTTTCGACTGGAAATAAAGCATGGATGATGTTTTTTAATTTTTTAAATTTTTTTGCATTTATTTTTGAATTTTCTAACTCCGGTCGGGTTCGAACGGATTGGAAGGAAATTATATTTGTTCCCTATTTTTCGACCTATCCTGGCACGTTTCATCTTGAAATGAAGCCTGGATGATGGTTTTTAATTTTTAAAATTTTTTTCATTTATTTTTGAATTTCCTAACTCGGGTCGGGTTCGAACGGATAGGAAGAAAATTTTTTTTCTTCTCTATTTTTCACCGTTTCGTCTTGAAATTAAGCCTGGATGATGTTTTTTAATTTTTTAAATTTTTTTGCATTTATTTTTGAATTTTCTAACTCGGGTCGGGTTCGAACGGATAGGAAGGAAATTATTTTTGTTCTCTATTTTTCGGCTTGTCCTTTCCCGTTTCGCCTTGAAATGAAGCCTGGACGATGTTTTTTAATTTTTAAAATTTTTTTGCATTTATTTTCCAAATTTCTAACTCGGGTCGGGTTCGAACGGATAGGAAGGAAATTTTTTTTTTCTCTATTTTTCGGCCTGTCATCACCCGTTTCGTCTTGAAATGAAACCTGGATGATGTTTTTTAATTTTTACAATTTTTTTGCATTTGTTTTTGAATTTTCTAAATCGGGTCGGGTTCGAACGGATTGGAAGGAAATTATTTTTGTTCTCTATTTTTCGGCTTGTCCTTGCCCGTTTCGCCTTGAAATGAAGCCTGGATGATGTTTTTTAATTTTTAAAATTTTTTTGCATTTATTTTAGAATTTTCTAACTCAGGTCGGGTTCAAACGGATAGGAAGAAAATTTTTTTTCTTCCCTATTTTTCGGCCTGTCTTCACCCGTTTCGTCTTGAAATGAAACCTGGATGATGTTTTTTAATTTTTAAAATTTTTTTGCATTTATTTTTGAATTTTCTAACTCGGGTCGGGTTCGAACGGATAGGAATAAAATTTTTTTTCTTCTCTATTTTTCGGCCTTTCTTCACCCATTTCGTCTTGAAATGAAACCTGGATGATGGTTTTTAATTTTTAGAATTTTTTTGCATTTGTTTTTGAATTTTCTAACTCGGGTCGGGTTTGAACGGATAGGAAGGAAATTTTTTTTCTTCTCTATTTTTTCGCCTGTCTTCACCCGTTTCGTCTTGAAATGAAACCTGGATGATGTTTTTTAATTTTTTAAATTTTTTTGCATTTGTTTTTGAATTTTCTAACTCGGGTCGGGTTAGAACGGATAGGAAGGAAATTATTTTTGTTCACTATTTTTCAGCCTGTCATTGCCCGTTTCGACTGGAAATAAAGCATGGATGATGTTTTTTAATTTTTTTTAATTTTTTTGCATTTATTTTTGAATTTTCTAACTCCGGTCGGGTTCGAACGGATTGGACGGAAATTATATTTGTTCCCTATTTTTCGACCTGTCCAGGCACGTTTCATCTTGGAATGAAGCCTGGATGATGGTTTTTAATTTTTAAAATTTTTTTGCTTTTATTTTTGAATTTTCTAACTCGGGTCGGGTTCGAACGGATAGGAAGAAAATTTTTTTTATTCTCTATTTTTCACCGTCTCGTCTTGAAATGAAGCCTGGATGATGTTTTTTAATTTTTTTAATTTTTTTGCATTTATTTTTGAATTTTTTAGCTCGGGTCGGGTTCGAACGGATAGGAAGGAAATTATTTTTGTTCTCTATTTTTCGGCTTGTCCTATCCCGTTTCGCCTTGAAATGAAGCCTGGATGATGTTTTCTAATTTTTAAAATTTTTTTGCATTTATTTTCGAAATTTCTAACTCGGGTCGGGTTCAAACGGATAGGAAGAAAATTTTTTTTCTCCCTATTTTTCGGCCTGTCTTCACCCGTTTCGTCTTGAAATGAAACCTGGATGATGTTTTTTAATTTTTAAAATTTTTTTGCATTTATTTTTGAATTTTCTAACTCGGGTCGGGTTCGAACGGATAGGAATAAAATTTGTTTTCTTCTCTATTTTTCGGCCTGTCTTCACCCGTTTCGTATTGAAATGAAACCTGGATGATGTTTTTTAATTTGTAGAATTTTTTTGCATTTGTTTTTTAATTTTCCAAATTGGGTCGGGTTCGAACGGATACGAAGGAAATTATTTTTGTTCCCTATTTTTCGTCCTGTTTTGGCCCGTTTCGTCTTGGAATGAAACCTGGATGATGTTTTTTAATTTTTAAAATTTTTTTGCATTTATTTTTGAATTTTCTAACTCGGGTCGGGTTCGAACGGATAGGAAGAAAATTTTTCTTCCTCTCAATTTTTCGGCCTGTCCTGGCCCGTTTCGTCTTGAAACGAAGCCTGGATGATGTTTTTTAATTTTTAGAATTTTTTTGCATTTATTATTGAATTCTCTAAATCGGGTCGGGTTCGAACGGATAGGAAGGAAATTATTTTTGTTCTCTATTTTTCGGCCTGTGCTTGCCCGTTTCATCTTGGAATGAAGTCTGGATGATGTTTTTTAATTTTTAAAATTTTTTTTGCATTTATTTTTGAATATTCTAACTCGGGTCGGGTTCGAACGGATAGGAAGGAAATTTTTTTTCTTCTCTATTTTTCGGTCTGTCTTCACCCATTTCGTTTTGAAATGAAACCTGGATGATGTTTTTTAATTTTTAGAATTTTTTACATTTGTTTTTGAATTTTCTAAATCGGGTCGGGTTCGAACGGATAGGAAGGAAATTATTTTTGTTCTCTATTTTTCGGCTTGTCCTTGCCCGTTTCGCCTTCAAATGAAGCCTGGATGATGTTTTTTAATTTTTAAAATTTTTTTGTATTTATTTCTGAATTTTCTAACTCGGGTCGGGTTCAAACGGATAGGAAGAAAATTTTTTTTTTTCCCTATTTTTCGGCCTGTCTTCACCCGTTTCGTCTTGAAATGAAACCTGGATGATGTTTTTTAATTTTTAAAATTTTTTTGCATTTATTTTTGAATTTTCTAACTCGGGTCGGGTTCGAACGGATAGAAATAAAATTTATTTTCTTCTCTATTTTTCGGCCTGTCTTCACCCGTTTCGTCTTGAAATGAAACCTGGATGATGTTTTTTAATTTCTAGAATTTTTTTGCATTTGTTTTTGAATTTTCCAAATCGGGTCGGGTTCAAACGGATACGAAGGAAATTATTTTTGTTTCCTATTTTTCGTCCTGTTTTGGCCCGTTTCGTCTTGAAATGAAACCTGGATGATGTTTTTTAATTCTTAAAATTTTTTTACATTTATTTTTGAATTTTCTAACTCGGGTCGGGTTCGACCGGATAGGAAGAAAATTTTTCTTCCTCTCAATTTTTCGGCCTGTCCTGGCCCGTTTCGTCTTGAAACGAAGCCTGGATGATGTTTTTTAATTTTTAGAATTTTTTTGCATTTATTTTATTGAATTTTCTAACTCGGGTCGGGTTCGAACGGATAGGAAGGAAATTATTTTTGTTCTCTATTTTTCGGCCTGTGCTTGCCCGTTTCGTCTTGGAATGAAGTCTGGATGATGTTTTTTAATTTTTAAAATTTTTTTTGCATTTATTTTTTAATTTTCTAAATCGGGTCGGGTTCGAACGGATAGGATGGAAATTTTTTTTCTTCTCTATTTTTCGGCCTGTCTTCACCTATTTCGTTTTGAAATGAAACCTGGATGATGTTTTTTAATTTTTAGAATTTTTTTTCATTTGTTTTTGAATTTTCTAAATCGGGTCGGGTTCGAACGGATAGGAAGGAAATTATTTTTGTTCTCTATTTTTCGGCCTATTTTGGCCCGTTTCGTCTTGAAATGAAACTTGGATGATGTTTTTTAATTTTTAAAATTTTTTTGCATTAATTTTTGAATTTTCTACCTCGGGTCAGGTCCGAATGGATAGGAAGGAAATGTTTTTTCTTCTCTATTTTTCGGCCTGTCTTTGCCCGTTTCGTCTTGAAATGAAACCTGGATGATGTTTTTTAATTTTTAGAATTTTTTTGCATTTATTGTTGAATTCTCTAACTCGGGTCGGGCTCGAACGGATAGGATGGAAATTTTTTTCCTTCTCTATTTTTCGGCCTGTCTTCACCCGTTTCGTCCTGAAATGAAACCTGGATGATGTTTTTTAATTTTTAGAATTTTTTTGCATTTGTTTTTGAATTTTCTAACTCGGGTCGGGTTTGAACGGATACGAAGAAAATTTTTTTTCCTCTCTATTTTTTGGCTTGTCTTGGCCCGTTTCATCTTGAAACGAAACTTGGATGATGTTTTTTAATTTTTAGAATTTTTTTGCACTTATTATTGAATTTTCTAACTCGGGTCGGGTTCGAACGGATAGGAAGGAAATTATTTTTGTCCTCTATTTTTCGGCCTGTCGTTGAACATTTCGTCTTGGAATGAAGCCTGGATGATGTTTCTTAATTTTTATAATTTTTTTGCATTTATTTTTAAATTTTCTAACTCGGGTCGGGTTCGAACGGATAGGAAGGAAATTTTTTTTCTTCTCTATTTTTCGGCCTGTCTTCACCCGTTTCGTCTTGAAATGAAACCTGGATGATGTTTTTTAATTTTTAAAATTTTTTTGCATTTATTTTTGAATTTTCTAACTCGGGTCGGGTTCGAACGGATAGGAATAAAATTTTTTTTCTTCTCTATTTTTCGGCCTTTCTTCACCCATTTCGTCTTGAAATGAAACCTGGATGATGGTTTTTAATTTTTAGAATTTTTTTGCATTTGTTTTTGAATTTTCTAACTCGGGTCGGGTTTGAACGGATAGGAAGGAAATTTTTTTTCTTCTCTATTTTATGGCCTGTCTTCACCCATTTCGTCTTGAAATGAAACCTAGATGATGTTTTTTAATTTTTTAAATTTTTTTGCATTTGTTTTTAAATTTTCTAACTCGGGTCGGGTTAGAACGGATAGGAAGGAAATTATTTTTGTTCACTATTTTTTAGCCTGTCATTGCCCGTTTCGACTGGAAATAAAGCATGGATGATGTTTTTTAATTTTTTTTAATTTTTTTGCATTTATTTTTGAATTTTCTAACTCCGGTCGGGTTTGAACGGATTGGAAGGAAATTATATTTGTTCCCTATTTTTCGACCTGTCCTGGCACGTTTCATCTTCGAATGAAGCCTGGATGATGGTTTTTAATTTTTAAAATTTTTTTGCTTTTATTTTTGAATTTTCTAACTCGGGTCGGGTTCGAACGGATAGGAAGAAAATTTTTTTTATTCTCTATTTTTCACCGTTTCGTCTTGAAATGAAGCCTGGATAATGTTTTTTAATTTTTTAAATTTTTTTGCATTTATTTTTGAACTTTCTAACTCGGGTCGGGTTCGAACGGATAGGAAGGAAATTATTTTTGTTCTCTATTTTTCGGCTTGTCCTATCCCGTTTCGCCTTGAAATGAAGCCTGGATGATGTTTTTTAATTTTTAAAATTTTTTTGCATTTATTTTCGAAATTTCTAACTCGGGTCGGGTTCAAACGGATAGGAAGAAAATTTTTTTTCTCCCTATTTTTCGGCCTGTCTTCACCCATTTCGTCTTGAAATGAAACCTGGATGATGTTTTGTAATTTTTAAAATTTTTTTGCATTTATTTTTGAATTTTCTAACTCGGGTCGGGTTCGAACGGATAAGAAGAAAATTTTTCTTCCTCTCAATTTTTCGGCCTGTCCTGGCCCGTTTCGTCTTGAAACGAAGCCTGGATGATGTTTTTTAATTTTTAGAATTTTTTTGCATTTATTATTGAATTTTCTAAATCGGGTCGGGTTCGAACGGATAGGAAGGAAATTATTTTTGTTCTCTATTTTTCGGCCTGTGCTTGCCCGTTTCGTCTTGGAATGAAGTCTGGATGATGTTTTTTAATTTTTAAAATTTTTTTTGCATTTATTTTTGAATTTTCTAACTCGGGTCGGGTTCGAACGGATAGGAAGAAAATTTTTTTTCTTCTCTATTTTTCGGTCTGTCTTCACCCATTTCGTCTTGAAATGAAACCTGGATGATGTTTTGTAATTTTTAAAATTTTTTTGCATTTATTTTTGAATTTTCTAACTCGGGTCGGGTTCGACCGGATAGGAAGAAAATTTTTCTTCCTCTCAATTTTTCGGCCTGTCCTGGCCCGTTTCGTCTTGAAACGAAGCCTGGATGATGTTTTTTAATTTTTAGAATTTTTTTGCATTTATTTTATTGAATTTTCTAACTCGGGTCGGGTTCGAACGGATAGGAAGGAAATTATTTTTGTTCTCTATTTTTCGGCCTGTGCTTGCCCGTTTCGTCTTGGAATGAAGTCTGGATGATGTTTTTTAATTTTTAAAATTTTTTTTGCATTTATTTTTTAATTTTCTAAATCGGGTCGGGTTCGAACGGATAGGATGGAAATTTTTTTTCTTCTCTATTTTTCGGCCTGTCTTCACCTATTTCGTTTTGAAATGAAACCTGGATGATGTTTTTTAATTTTTAGAATTTTTTTTCATTTGTTTTTGAATTTTCTAAATCGGGTCGGGTTCGAACGGATAGGAAGGAAATTATTTTTGTTCTCTATTTTTCGGCCTATTTTGGCCCGTTTCGTCTTGAAATGAAACTTGGATGATGTTTTTTAATTTTTAAAATTTTTTTGCATTAATTTTTGAATTTTCTACCTCGGGTCAGGTCCGAATGGATAGGAAGGAAATGTTTTTTCTTCTCTATTTTTCGGCCTGTCTTTGCCCGTTTCGTCTTGAAATGAAACCTGGATGATGTTTTTTAATTTTTAGAATTTTTTTGCATTTATTGTTGAATTCTCTAACTCGGGTCGGGCTCGAACGGATAGGATGGAAATTTTTTTCCTTCTCTATTTTTCGGCCTGTCTTCACCCATTTCGTCCTGAAATGAAACCTGGATGATGTTTTTTAATTTTTAGAATTTTTTTGCATTTGTTTTTGAATTTTCTAACTCGGGTCGGGTTTGAACGGATACGAAGAAAATTTTTTTTCCTCTCTATTTTTTGGCTTGTCTTGGCCCGTTTCATCTTGAAACGAAACTTGGATGATGTTTTTTAATTTTTAGAATTTTTTTGCACTTATTATTGAATTTTCTAACTCGGGTCGGGTTCGAACGGATAGGAAGGAAATTATTTTTGTCCTCTATTTTTCGGCCTGTCGTTGAACATTTCGTCTTGGAATGAAGCCTGGATGATGTTTCTTAATTTTTATAATTTTTTTGCATTTATTTTTAAATTTTCTAACTCGGGTCGGGTTCGAACAGATAGGAAGGAAATTTTTTTTCTTCTCTATTTTTCGGCCTGTCTTCACCCGTTTCGTCTTGAAATGAAACCTGGATGATGTTTTTTAATTTTTAAAATTTTTTTGCATTTATTTTTGAATTTTCTAACTCGGGTCGGGTTCGAACGGATAGGAATAAAATTTTTTTTCTTCTCTATTTTTCGGCCTTTCTTCACCCATTTCGTCTTGAAATGAAACCTGGATGATGGTTTTTAATTTTTAGAATTTTTTTGCATTTGTTTTTGAATTTTCTAACTCGGGTCGGGTTTGAACGGATAGGAAGGAAATTTTTTTTCTTCTCTATTTTATGGCCTGTCTTCACCCATTTCGTCTTGAAATGAAACCTAGATGATGTTTTTTAATTTTTTAAATTTTTTTGCATTTGTTTTTTAATTTTCTAACTCGGGTCGGGTTAGAACGGATAGGAAGGAAATTATTTTTGTTCACTATTTTTTAGCCTGTCATTGCCCGTTTCGACTGGAAATAAAGCATGGATGATGTTTTTTAATTTTTTTTAATTTTTTTGCATTTATTTTTGAATTTTCTAACTCCGGTCGGGTTCGAACGGATTGGAAGGAAATTATATTTGTTCCCTATTTTTCGACCTGTCCTGGCACGTTTCATCTTCGAATGAAGCCTGGATGATGGTTTTTAATTTTTAAAATTTTTTTGCTTTTATTTTTGAATTTTCTAACTCGGGTCGGGTTCGAACGGATAGGAAGAAAATTTTTTTTATTCTCTATTTTTCACCGTTTCGTCTTGAAATGAAGCCTGGATGATGTTTTTTAATTTTTTAAATTTTTTTGCATTTATTTTTGAACTTTCTAACTCGGGTCGGGTTCGAACGGATAGGAAGGAAATTATTTTTGTTCTCTATTTTTCGGCTTGTCCTATCCCGTTTCGCCTTGAAATGAAGCCTGGATGATGTTTTTTAATTTTTAAAATTTTTTTGCATTTATTTTCGAAATTTCTAACTCGGGTCGGGTTCAAACGGATAGGAAGAAAATTTTTTTTCTCCCTATTTTTCGGCCTGTCTTCACCCATTTCGTCTTGAAATGAAACCTGGATGATGTTTTGTAATTTTTAAAATTTTTTTGCATTTATTTTTGAATTTTCTAACTCGGGTCGGGTTCGAACGGATAAGAAGAAAATTTTTCTTCCTCTCAATTTTTCGGCCTGTCCTGGCCCGTTTCGTCTTGAAACGAAGCCTGGATGATGTTTTTAATTTTTAGAATTTTTTTGCATTTATTATTGAATTTTCTAAATCGGGTCGGGTTCGAACGGATAGGAAGGAAATTATTTTTGTTCTCTATTTTTCGGCCTGTGCTTGCCCGTTTCGTCTTGGAATGAAGTCTGGATGATGTTTTTTAATTTTTAAAATTTTTTTTGCATTTATTTTTGAATTTTCTAACTCGGGTCGGGTTCGAACGGATAGGAAGGAAATTTTTTGCTTCTCTATTTTTCGGTCTGTCTTCACCCATTTCGTTTTGAAATGAAACCTGGATGATGTTTTTTAATTTTTAGAATTTTTTACATTTGTTTTTGAATTTTCTAAATCGGGTCGGGTTCGAACGGATAGGAAGGAAATTATTTTTGTTCTCTATTTTTCGGCTTGTCCTTGCCCGTTTCGCTTTGAAATGAAGCCTGGATGATGTTTTTTAATTTTTAAAATTTTTTTTGCATTTATTTTTGAATTTTCTAACTCGGGTCGGGTTCAAACGGATAGGAAGAAATTTTTTTTCTTCCCTATTTTTCGGCCTGTCTTCACCCGTTTCGTCTTGAAATGAAACCTGGATGATGTTTTTTAATTTTTAAAATTTTTTTGCATTTATTTTTGAATTTTCTAACTCGGGTCGGGTTCGAACGGATAGGAATAAAATTTGTTTTCTTCTCTATTTTTCGGCCTGTCTTCACCCGTTTCGTCTTGAAATGAAACCTGGATGATGTTTTTTAATTTGTAGAATTTTTTTGCATTTGTTTTTGAATTTTCCAAATCGGGTCGGGTTCAAACGGATACGAAGAAAATTATTTTTGTTCCCTATTTTTCGTCCTGTTTTGGCCCGTTTCGTCTTGAAATGAAACCTGGATGATGTTTTTTAATTCTTAAAATTTTTTTGCATTTATTTTTGAATTTTCTAACTCGGGTCGGGTTCGAACGGATAGGAAGAAAATTTTTCTTCCTCTCAATTTTTCGGCCTGTCCTGGCCCGTTTCGTCTTGAAACGAAGCCTGGATGATGTTTTTTAATTTTTAGAATTTTTTTGCATTTATTATTGAATTTTTTAACTCGGGTCGGGTTCGAACGGATAGGAAGGAAATTATTTTTGTTCTCTATTTTTCGGCCTGTGCTTGCCCGTTTCGTCTTGGAATGAAGTCTGGATGATGTTTTTTAATTTTTAAAATTTTTTTTGCATTTATTTTTTAATTTTCTAAATCGGGTCGGGTTCGAACGGATAGGAAGGAAATTTTTATTCTTCTCTATTTTTCGGCCTGTCTTCACCCATTTCGTTTTGAAATGAAATCTGGATGATGTTTTTTAATTTTTAAAATTTTTTTTCATTTGTTTTTGAATTTTCTAAATTGGGTCGGGTTCGAACGGATAGGAAGGAAATTATTTTTGTTCTCTATTTTTCGGCCTATTTTGGCCCGTTTCGTCTTGAAATGAAACTTGGATGATGTTTTTTAATTTTTAAATTTTTTTTGCATTAATTTTTGAATTTTCTACCTCGGGTCAGGTCCGAATGGATAGGAAGGAAATGTTTTTTCTTCTCTATTTTTCGGCCTGTCTTCGCCCGTTTCGTCTTGAAATGAAACCTGGATGATGTTTTTTAATTTTTAGAATTTTTTTGCATTTATTGTTGAATTCTCTAACTCGGGTCGGGCTCGAACGGATAGGATGGAAATTTTTTTCCTTCTCTATTTTTCGGCCTGTCTTCACACGTTTCGTCCTGAAATGAAACCTGGATGATATTTTTTAATTTTTAGAATTTTTTTGCATTTGTTTTTGAATTTTCTAACTCGGGTCGGGTTTGAACGGATACGAAGAAAATTTTTTTTCCTCTCTATTTTTTGGCTTGTCTTGGCCCGTTTCATCTTGAAACGAACCTTGGATGATGTTTTTTAATTTTTAGAATTTTTTTGCATTTATTATTGAATTTTCTAACTCGAGTCGGGTTCGAACGGATAGGAAGGAAATTATTTTTGTCCTCTATTTTTCAGCCTGTCGTTGAACATTTCGTCTTGGAATGAAGCCTGGATGATGTTTCTTAATTTTTAAACTTTTTTTGCATTTATTTTTGAATTTTCTAACTCGGGTCGGGTTCGAACAGATAGGAAGGAAATTTTTTTTCTTCTCTATTTTTCGGCCTGTCTTCACCCGTTTCGTCTTGAAATGAAACCTGGATGATGTTTTTTAATTTTTAAAATTTTTTTGCATTTATTTTTGAATTTTCTAACTTGGGTCGGGTTCGAACGGATAGGAATAAAATTTTTTTTCTTCTCTATTTTTCGGCCTTTCTTCACCCATTTCGTCTTGAAATGAAACCTGGATGATGGTTTTTAATTTTTAGAATTTTTTTGCATTTGTTTTTGAATTTTCTAACTCGGGTCGGGTTTGAATGGATAGGAAGGAAATTTTTTTTCTTCTCTATTTTTTGGCCTGTCTTCACCCGTTTCGTCTTGAAATGAAACCTGGATGATGTTTTTTAATTTTTAAAATTTTTTTTGCATTTATTTTTGAATTTTCTAACTCGGGTCGGGTTCGAACGGATAGGAAGGAAATTTTTTTTCTTCTCTATTTTTTGGTCTGTCTTCACCCATTTCGTTTTGAAATGAAACCTGGATGATGTTTTTTAATTTTTAGAATTTTTTACATTTGTTTTTGAATTTTCTAAATCGGGTCGGGTTCGAACGGATAGGAAGGAAATTATTTTTGTTCTCTATTTTTCGGCTTGTCCTTGCCCGTTTCGCTTTGAAATGAAGCCTGGATGATGTTTTTTAATTTTTAAAATTTTTTTGCATTTATTTTTGAATTTTCTAACTCGGGTCGGGTTCAAACGGATAGGAAGAAATTTTTTTTCTTCCCTATTTTTCGGCCTGTCTTCACCCGTTTCGTCTTGAAATAAAACCTGGATGATGTTTTTTAATTTTTAAAATTTTTTTGCATTTATTTTTGAATTTTCTACCTCGGGTCGGGTTCGAACGGATAGGAATAAAATTTGTTTTTCCTCTCAATTTTTCGGCCTGTCCTGGCCCGTTTCGTCTTGAAACGAAGCCTGGATGATGTTTTTTAATTTTTAGAATTTTTTTGCATTTATTATTGAATTTTCTAACTCGGGTCGGGTTCGAACGGATAGGAAGGAAATTATTTTTGTTCTCTATTTTTCGGCCTGTGCTTGCCCGTTTCGTCTTGGAATGAAGTCTGGATGATGTTTTTTAATTTTTAAAATTTTTTTTGCATTTATTTTTTAATTTTCTAATTCGGGTCGGGTTCGAACGGATAGGAAGGAAATTATTTTTGTTCTCTATTTTTCGGCCTGTTTTGGCCCGTTTCGTCTTGAAATGAAACTTGGATGATGTTTTTTAATTTTTAAAATTTTTTTGCATTAATTTTTGAATTTTCTACCTCGGGTAAGGTCCGAATGGATAGGAAGGAAATGTTTTTTCTTCTCTATTTTTCGGCCTGTCTTCGCCCGTTTCGTCTTGAAATGAAACCTGGATGATGTTTTTTAATTTTTAGAATTTTTTTGCATTTATTGTTGAATTCTCTAACTCGGGTCGGGCTCGAACGGATAGGATGGAAATTTTTTTCCTTCTCTATTTTTCGGCCTGTCTTCACCCGTTTCCTCCTGAAATGAAACCTGGATGATGTTTTTTAATTTTTAGAATTTTTTTGCATTTGTTTTTGAATTTTCTAACTCGGGTCGGGTTTGAACGGATACGAAGAAAATTTTTTTTCCTCTCTTTTTTTTGGCTTGTCTTGGCCCGTTTCATCTTGAAACGAACCTTGGATGATGTTTTTTAATTTTTAGAATTTTTTTGCATTTATTATTGAATTTTCTAACTCGGGTCGGGTTCGAACGGATAGGAAGGAAATTATTTTTGTCCTCTATTTTTCGGCCTGTCGTTGAACATTTCGTCTTGGAATGCAGCCTGGATGATGTTTCTTAATTTTTAAAATTTTTTTGCATTTATTTTTGAATTTTCTAACTCGGGTCGGGTTCGAACAGATAGGAAGGAAATTTTTTTTCTTCTCTATTTTTCGGCCTGTCTTCACCCGTTTCGTCTTGAAATGAAACCTGGATGATGTTTTTTAATTTTTAAAAATTTTTTGTATTTATTTTTGAATTTTCTAACTCGGGTCGGGTTCAAACGGATAGGAATAAAATTTTTTTTCTTCTCTATTTTTCGGCCTTTCTTCACCCATTTCGTCTTGAAATGAAACCTGGATGATGGTTTTTAATTTTTAGAATTTTTTTGCATTTGTTTTTGAATTTTCTAACTCGGGTCGGGTTTGAACGGATAGGAAGGAAATTTTTTTTCTTCTCTATTTTTTGGCCTGTCTTCACCCGTTTCGTCTTGAAATGAAACTTGGATGATGTTTTTTAATTTTTTAAATTTTTTTGCATTTGTTTTTGAATTTTCTAACTCGGGTCGGGTTAGAACGGATAGGAAGGAAATTATTTTTGTTCACTATTTTTCAGCCTGTCATTGCCCGTTTCGACTGGAAATAATGCATGGATGATGTTTTTTAATTTTTTTTAATTTTTTTGCATTTATTTTTGAATTTTCTAACTCCGGTCGGGTTCGAACGGATTGGAAGGAAATTATATTTGTTCCCTATTTTTCGACCTGTCCTGGCACGTTTCATCTTGGAATGAAGCCTGGATGATGGTTTTTAATTTTTAAAATTTTTTTGCTTTTATTTTTGAATTTTCTAACTCGGGTCGGGTTCGAACGGATAGGAAGAAAATTTTTTTTATTCTCTATTTTTCACCGTTTCGTCTTGAAATGAAGCCTGGATGATGTTTTTAAATTTTTTAAATTTTTTTGCATTTATTTTTGAACTTTCTAACTCGGGTCGGGTTCGAACGGATAGGAAGGAAATTATTTTTGTTCTCTATTTTTCGGCTTGTCCTATCCCGTTTCGCCTTGAAATGAAGCCTGGATGATGTTTTTTAATTTTTAAAATTTTTTTGCATTTATTTTCGAAATTTCTAGCTCGGGTCGGGTTCAAACGGATAGGAAGAAATTTTTTTTTCTCCCTATTTTTCGGCCTGTCTTCACCCGTTTCGTCTTGAAATGAAACCTGGATGATGTTTTTTAATTTTTAAAATTTTTTTGCAGTTATTTTTGAATTTTCTAACTCGGGTCGGGTTCGAACGGATAGGAATAAAATTTGTTTTCTTCTCTCTTTTTTGGCCTGTCTTCACCCGTTTCGTCTTGAAATGAAACCTAGATGATGTTTTTTAATTTGTAGAATTTTTTTGCATTTGTTTTTTAATTTTCCAAATTGGGTCGGGTTCGAACGGATACGAAGGAAATTATTTTTGTTCCCTATTTTTCGTCCTGCTTTGGCCCGTTTCGTCTTGAAATGAAACCTGGATGATGTTTTTTAATTTTTAAAATTTTTTTGCATTTATTTTTGAATTTTCTAACTCGGGTCGGGTTCGAACGGATAGGAAGAAAATTTTTCTTCCTCTCAATTTTTCGGCCTGTCCTGGCCCGTTTCTTCTTGAAACGAAGCCTGGATGATGTTTTTTAATTTTTAGAATTTTTTTGCATTTATTATTGAATTTTCTAAATCGGGTCGGGTTCGAACGGATAGGAAGGAAATTATTTTTGTTCTCTATTTTTCGGCCTGTGCTTGCCCGTTTCGTCTTGGAATGAAGTCTGGATGATGTTTTTTAATTTTTAAATTTTTTTTTGCATTTATTTTTGAATTTTCTAACTCGGGTCGGGTTCGAACGGTAGGAAGGAAATTTTTTTTCTTCTCTATTTTTCGGTCTGTCTTCACCCATTTCGTTTTGAAATGAAACCTGGATGATGTTTTTTAATTTTTAGAATTTTTTACATTTGTTTTTGAATTTTCTAAATCGGGTCGGGTTCGAACGGATAGGAAGGAAATTATTTTTGTTCTCTATTTTTCGGCTTGTCCTTGCCCGTTTCGCCTTGAAATGAAGCCTGGATGATGTTTTTTAATTTTTAAAATTTTTTTGCATTTATTTTTGAATTTTCTAACTCGGGTCGGGTTCAAACGGATATGAAGAAAATTTTTTTTCTTCCCTATATTTCGACCTGTCTTCACCCGTTTCGTCTTGAAATGAAACCTGGATGATGTTTTTTAATTTTTAAAATTTTTTTGCATTTATTTTTGAATTTTCTAACTCGGGTCGGGTTCGAACGGATAGGAATAAAATTTGTTTTCTTCTTTATTTTTCGGCCTGTCTTCACCCGTTTCGTCTTGAAATGAAACCTGGATGATGTTTTTTAATTTGTAGAATTTTTTTGCATTTGTTTTTGAATTTTCCAAATCGGGTCGGGTTCAAACGGATACGAAGGAAATTATTTTTGTTCCCTATTTTTCGTCCTGTTTTGGCCCGTTTCGTCTTGAAATGAAACCAAGATGATGTTTTTTAATTTTTAAAATTTTTTTGCATTTATTTTTGAATTTTCTAACTCGGGTCGGGTTCGAACGGATAGGAAGAAAATTTTTCTTCCTCTCAATTTTTCGGCCTGTCCTGGCCCGTTTCGTCTTGAAATGAAGCCTGGATGATGTTTTTTAATTTTTAGAATTTTTTTGCATTTATTATTGAATTTTCTAACTCGGGTCGGGTTCGAAAAGATAGGAAGGAAATTATTTTTGTTCTCTATTTTTCGGCCTGTGCTTGCCCGTTTCGTCTTGGAATGAAGTCTGGATGATGTTTTTTAATTTTTAAAATTTTTTTTGCATTTATTTTTTAATTTTCTAAATCGGGTCGGGTTCGAACGGATAGGAAGGAAATTTTTTTTCTTCTCTATTTTTCGGCCTGTCTTCACCCATTTCGTTTTGAAATGAAACCTGGATGATGTTTTTTAATTTTTAGAATTTTTTTTCATTTGTTTTTGAATTTTCTAAATCGGGTCGGGTTCGGACGGATAGGAAGGAAATTATTTTTGTTCTCTATTTTTCGGCCTGTTTTGGCCCGTTTCGTCTTGAAATGAAACTTGGATGATGTTTTTTAATTTTTAAAATTTTTTTGCATTAATTTTTGAATTTTCTACCTCGGGTCAGGTCCGAATGGATAGGAAGGAAATGTTTTTTCTTCTCTATTTTTCGGCCTATCTTCGCCCGTTTCGTCTTGAAATGAAACCTGGATGATGTTTTTTAATTTTTAGAATTTTTTTGCATTTATTGTTGAATTCTCTAACTCGGGTCGGGCTCGAACGGATAGGATGGAAATTTTTTTCCTTCTCTATTTTTCGGCCTGTCTTCACCCGTTTCGTCCTGAAATGAAACCTGGATGATGTTTTTTAATTTTTAGAATTTTTTTACATTTGTTTTTGAATTTTCTAACTCGGGTCGGGTTTGAACGGATACGAAGAAAATTTTTTTTCCTCTCTATTTTTTGGCTTGTCTTGGCCCGTTTCATCTTGAAACGAACCTTGGATGATGTTTTTTAATTTTTAGAATTTTTTTGCATTTATTATTGAATTTTCTAACTCGGGTCGGGTTCGAACGGATAGGAAGGAAATTATTTTTGTCCTCTATTTTTCGGCCTGTCGTTGAACTTTTCGTCTTGGAATGAAGCCTGGATGATGTTTCTTAATTTTTAAAATTTTTTTGCATTTATTTTTGAATTTTCTAACTCGGGTCGGGTTCGAACAGATAGGAAGGAAATTTTTTTTCTTCTCTATTTTTCGGCCTGTCTTCACCCGTTTCGTCTTGAAATGAAACCTGGATGATGTTTTTTAATTTTTAAAATTTTTTTGCATTTATTTTTGAATTTTCTAACTCGGGTCGGGTTCGAACGGATTGGAATAAATTTTTTTTTCTTTTCTATTTTTCGGCCTTTCTTCACCCATTTCGTCTTGAAATGAAACCTGGATGATGGTTTTTAATTTTTAGAATTTTTTTGCATTTGTTTTTGAATTTTCTAACTCGGGTCGGGTTTGAACGGATAGGAAGGAAATTTTTTTTCTTCTCTATTTTTTGGCCTGTCTTCACCCGTTTCGTCTTGAAATGAAACCTGGATGATGTTTTTTAATTTTTTAAATTTTTTTGCATTTGTTTTTGAATTTTCTAACTCGGGTCGGGTTAGAACGGATAGGAAGGAAATTATTTTTGTTCACTATTTTTCAGGCTGTCATTGCCCGTTTCGACTGGAAATAAAGCATGGATGATGTTTTTTAATTTTTTTTAATTTTTTTGCATTTATTTTTGAATTTTCTAACTCCGGTCGGGTTCGAACGGATTGGAAGGAAATTATATTTGTTCCCTATTTTTCGACCTGTCCTGGCACGTTTCATCTTGGAATGAAGCCTGGATGATGGTTTTTAATTTTTAAAATTTTTTTGCTTTTATTTTTGAATTTTCTAACTCGGGTCGAGTTCGAACGGATAGGAAGAAAATTTTTTTTATTCTCTATTTTTCACCGTTTCGTCTTGAAATGAAGCCTGGATGATGTTTTTTAATTTTTTAAATTTTTTTGCATTTATTTTTGAACTTTCTAACTCGGGTCGGGTTCGAACGGATAGGAAGGAAATTATTTTTGTTCTCTATTTTTCGGCTTGTCCTATCCCGTTTCGCCTTGAAATGAAGCCTGGATGATGTTTTTTAATTTTTAAAATTTTTTTGCATTTATTTTCGAAATTTCTAACTCGGGTCGGGTTCAAACGGATAGGAAGAAAATTTTTTTTCTCCCTATTTTTCGGCCTGTCTTCACCCGTTTCGTCTTGAAATGAAACCTGGATGATGTTTTTTAATTTTTAAAATTTTTTTGCATTTATTTTTGAATTTTCTAACTCGGGTCGGGTTCGAACGGATAGGAATAAAATTTGTTTTCTTCTCTCTTTTTCGGCCTGTCTTCACCCGTTTCGTCTTGAAATGAAATCTGGATGATGTTTTTTAATTTGTGGAATTTTTTTGCATTTGTTTTTTAATTTTCCAAATTGGGTCGGGTTCGAATGGATACGAAGGAAATTATTTTTGTTCCCTATTTTTCGTCCTGTTTTGGCCCGTTTCGTCTTGAAATGAAACCTGGATGATATTTTTTAATTTTTAAAATTTTTTTGCATTTATTTTTGAATTTTCTAACTCGGGTCGGGTTCGAACGGATAGGAAGAAAATTTTTCTTCCTCTCAATTTTTCGGCCTGTCCTGGCCCTTTTAGTCTTGAAACGAAGCCTGGATGATGTTTTTTAATTTTTAGAATTTTTTTGCATTTATTATTGAATTTTCTAAATCGGGTCGGGTTCGAACAGATAGGAAAGAAATTATTTTTGTTCCCTATTTTTCGGCCTGTTTTGGCCCGTTTCGTCTTGAAATGAAACCTGGATGGTGTTTTTTAATTTTTAGAATTTTTTTGCATTTATTGTTGAATTCTCTAACTCGGGTCGGGCTCGAACGGATAGGATGGAAATTTTTTTCCTTCTCTATTTTTCGGCCTGTCTTCACCCGTTTCGTCCAGAAATGAAACCTGGATGATGTTTTTTAATTTTTAGAATTTTTTTGCATTTGTTTTTGAATTTTCTAACTCGGGTCGGGTTTGAACGGATACGAAGAAAATTTTTTTTCCTCTCCATTTTTTGGCTTGTCTTGGCCCGTTTCATCTTGAAACGAACCTTGGATGATGTTTTTTAATTTTTAGAATTTTTTTGCTTTTATTATTGAATTTTCTAACTCGGGTCGGGTTTGAACGGATAGGAAGGAAATTATTTTTGTCCTCTATTTTTCGGCCTGTCGTTGAACATTTCGTCCTGGAATGAAGCCTGGATGATGTTTCTTAATTTTTAAAATTTTTTTGCATTTATTTTTGAATTTTCTAACTCGGGTCGGGTTCGAACAGATAGGAAGGAAATTTTTTTTCTTCTCTATTTTTCGGCCTGTCTTCACCCGTTTCGTCTTGAAATGAAACCTGGATGATATTTTTTAATTTTTAGAATTTTTTTGAACTTGTTTTTGAATTTTCTAAATCGGGTCGGGTTCGAACGGATAGGAAGGAAATTATTTTTGTTCTCTATTTTTCGGCCTGTTTTGGCTCGTTTCCTCTTGAAATGAAACCTGCATGATGTTTTTTAATTTTTAAAATAATTTTACATTAATTTTTGAATTTTCTAACTCGAGTCAGGTCCGAACGGATAGGAAGGAAATGTTTTTTCTTCTCTATTTTTCGACCTGTCTTCGCCCGTTTCGTCTTCAAATGAAACCTGGCTGATGTTTTTTAATTTTTAGAATTTTTTTGCATTTGTTTTTGAATTTTCTAATTTAGGTCGGGTTAGAACGGATAGGAAGGAAATTATTTTTGTTCACTATTTTTGAGCCTGTCATTGCCCGTTTTGACTGGAAATAAAGCATGGATGATGTTTTTTAATTTTTTAAATTTTTTTGCATTTATTTTTGAATTTTCTAACTCCGGTCGGGTTCGAACGGATTGGAAGGAAATTATATTTGTTCCCTATTTTTCGACCTGTCCTGGCACGTTTCATCTTGAAATGAAGCCTGGATGATGGTTTTTAATTTTTAAAATTTTTTTGCATTTATTTTTGAATTTTCTAACTCGGGTCGGGTTCGAACGGATAGGAAGAAATTTTTTTTTCTTCTCTATTTTTCACCGTTTCGTCTTGAAATGAAGCCTGGATGATGTTTTTTAATTTTTTAAATTTTTTTGCATTTATTTTTGAATTTTCTAACTCGGGTCGGGTTCGAACGGATAGGAAGGAAATTATTTTTGTTCTCTATTTTTCGGCAATTAATATCCCGTTTCGCATTGAAATGAAGCCTGGATGATGTTTTTTAATTTTTAAAATTTTTTTGCATTTATTTTCGAAATTTCTAACTCGGGTCGGGTTCAAACGGATAGGAAGAAAATTTTTTTTCTCCCTATTTTTCGGCCTGTCTTCACCCGTTTCGTCTTGAAATGAAACCTGGATGATATTTTTTAATTTTTAGAATTTTTTTGAACTTGTTTTTGAATTTTCTAAATCGGGTCGGGTTCGAACGGATAGGAAGGAAATTATTTTTGTTCTCTATTTTTCGGCCTGTTTTGGCTCGTTTCGTCTTGAAATGAAACCTGCATGATGTTTTTTAATTTTTAAAATAATTTTACATTAATTTTTGAATTTTCTAACTCGAGTCAGGTCCGAACGGATAGGAAGGAAGTGTTTTTTCTTCTCTATTTTTCGGCCTGTCTTCGCCCGTTTCGTCTTCAAATGAAACCTGGCTGATGTTTTTTAATTTTTAGAATTTTTTTGCATTTGTTTTTGAATTTTCTAACTTGGGTCGGCTTAGAACGGATAGGAAGGAAATTATTTTTGTTCACTATTTTTGAGCCTGTCATTGCCCGTTTTGATTGGAAATAAAGCATGGATGATGTTTTTTAATTTTTTAAATTTTTTTGCATTTATTTTTGAATTTTCTAACTCCGGTCGGGTTCGAACGGATTGGAAGGAAATTATATTTGTTCCCTATTTTTCGACCTGTCCTGGCACGTTTCATCTTGAAATGAAGCCTGGATGATGGTTTTTAATTTTTAAAATTTTTTTGCATTTATTTTTGAATTTTCTAACTCGGGTCGGGTTCGAACGGATAGGAAGAAATTTTTTTTTCTTCTCTATTTTTCACCGTTTCGTCTTGAAATGAAGCCTGGATGATGTTTTTTAATTTTTTAAATTTTTTTGCATTTATTTTTGAATTTTCTAACTCGGGTCGGGTTCGAACGGATAGGAAGGAAATTATTTTTGTTCTCTATTTTTCGGCTTGTCCTATCCCGTTTCGCCTTGAAATGAAGCCTGGATGATGTTTTTTAATTTTTAAAATTTTTTTGCATTTATTTTCGAAATTTCTAACTCGGGTCGGGTTCAAACGGATAGGAAGAAAATTTTTTTTCTCCCTATTTTTCGGCCTGTCTTCACCCGTTTCGTCTTGAAATGAAACCTGGATGATGTTTTTTAATTTTTAAAATTTTTTTGCATTTATTTTTGAATTTTCTAACTCGGGTCGGGTTCGAACGGATAGGAATAAAATTTGTTTTCTTCTATCTTTTTCGGCCTGTCTTCACCCGTTTCGTCTTGAAATGAAATCTGGATGATGTTTTTTAATTTGTGGAATTTTTTTGCATTTGTTTTTTAATTTTCCAAATTGGGTCGGGTTCGAATGGATACGAAGGAAATTATTTTTGTTCCCTATTTTTCGTCCTGTTTTGGCCCGTTTCGTCTTGAAATGAAACCTGGATGATATTTTTTAATTTTTAAAATTTTTTTGCATTTATTTTTGAATTTTCTAACTCGGGTTGGGTTCGAACGGATAGGAAGAAATTTTTTTTTCTTCTCTATTTTTCACCGTTTCGTCTTGAAATGAAGCCTGGATGATGTTTTTTAATTTTTTAAATTTTTTTGCATTTATTTTTGAATTTTCTAACTCGGGTCGGGTTCGAACGGATAGGAAGGAAATTATTTTTGTTCTCTATTGTTCGGCTTGTCCTATCCCGTTTCGCCTTGAAATGAAGCCTGGATGATGTTTTTTAATTTTTAAAATTTTTTTGCATTTATTTTCGAAATTTCTAACTCGGGTCGGGTTCAAACGGATAGGAAGAAAATTTTTTTTCTCCCTATTTTTCGGCCTGTCTTCACCCGTTTCGTCTTGAAATGAAACCTGGATGATGTTTTTTAATTTTTAAAATTTTTTTGCATTTATTTTTGAATTTTTTAACTCGGGTCGGGTTCGAACGGATAGGAATAAAATTTGTTTTCTTCTCTCTTTTTCGGCCTGTCTTCACCCGTTTCGTCTTGAAATGAAATCTGGATGATGTTTTTTAATTTGTGGAATTTTTTTGCATTTGTTTTTTAATTTTCCAAATTGGGTCGGGTTCGAATGGATACGAAGGAAATTATTTTTGTTCCCTATTTTTCGTCCTGTTTTGGCCCGTTTCGTCTTGAAATGAAACCTGGATGATATTTTTTAATTTTTAAAATTTTTTTGCATTTATTTTTGAATTTTCTAACTCGGGTCGGGTTCGAACGGATAGGAAGGAAATTTTTTTTCTTCTCTATTTTTCGGCCTGTCATCACCCGTTTCGTCTTGAAATGAAACCTGGATGATGTTTTTTAATTTTTAGAATTTTTTTGCATTTGTTTTTGAATTTTCTAAATCGGGTCGGGTTCGAACGGATAGGAAGGAAATTATTTTTGTTCTCTATTTTTCGGCTTGTCCTTGCCCGTTTCGCCTTGAAATGAAGCCTGGATGATGTTTTTTAATTTTTAAAATTTTTTTGCATTTATTTTTGAATTTTCTAACTCGGGTCGGGTTCAAACGGATAGGAAGAAAATTTTTTTCTTCCCTATTTTTCGGCCTGTCTTCACCCGTTTCGTCTTGAAATGAAACCTGGATGATGTTTTTTAATTTTTAAAATTTTTTTGCATTTATTTTTGAATTTTCTAACTCGGGTCGGGTTCGAACGGATAGGAATAAAATTTTTTTTCTTCTCTATTTTTCGGCCTTTCTTCACCCATTTCGTCTTGAAATGAAACCTGGATGATGGTTTTTAATTTTTAGAATTTTTTTGCATTTGTTTTTGAATTTTCTAACTCGGGTCGGGTTTGAACGGATAGGAAGGAAATTTTTTTTCTTCTCTATTTTTTGGCCTGTCTTCACCCGTTTCGTCTTGAAATGAAACCTGGATGATGTTTTTTAATTTTTAGAATTTTTTTGCATTTGTTTTTTAATTTTCTAACTCGGGTCGGGTTAGAACGGATAGGAAGGAAATTATTTTTGTTCACTATTTTTCAGCCTGTCATTGCCCATTCCGACTAGAAATAAAGCATGGATGATGTTTTTTAATTTTTTTAATTTTTTTGCATTTATTTTTGAATTTTCTAACTCAGGTCGGGTTCGAACGGATTTGAAGGAAATTATATTTGTTCCCTATTTTTCGACCTGTCCTGGCACGTTTCATCTTGGAATGAAGCCTGGAAGATGGTTTTTAATTTTTAAAATTTTTTTGCATTTATTTTTGAATTTTCTAACTCGGGTCGGGTTCGAACGGATAGGAAGAAAATTTTTTTTCTTCTCTATTTTTCACCGTTTCGTCTTGAAATGAAGCCTGGATAATGTTTTTTAATTTTTAAAATTTTTTTCCATTTATTTTTGAATTTTCTAACTCGGGTCGGGTTCGAACGGATAGGAAGGAAATTATTTTTGTTCTCTATTTTACGGCTTGTCCTTTCCCGTTTCGCCTTGAAATGAAGCCTGGATGACGTTTTTAAATTTTTAAAATTTTTTTGCATTTATTTTCGAAATTTCTAACTCGGGTCGGGTTCGGACGGATAGGAAGGAAAATTTTTTTCTTCTTTATTTTTCGGCCTGTCTTCACCCGTTTCGTCTGGAAATGAAACCTGGATGATGTTTTTTAATTTTTACAATTTTTTTGCATTTGTTTTTGAATTTTCTAAATCGGGTCGGGTTCGAACGGATAGGAAGGAAATTATTTTTGTTCTCTATTTTTCGCCTTGTCCTTGCCCGTTTCGCCTTGAAATGAAGCCTGGATGATGTTTTTTAATTTTTAAAATTTTTTTGCATTTATTTTTGAATTTTTTAACTCGGGTCGGGTTCAAACAGATAGGAAGAAAATTTTTTTTCTCCCTATTTTTCGGCCTGTCTTCACCCGTTTCGTCTTGAAATGAAACCTGGATGATGTTTTTTAATTTTTAAAATTTTTTTGCATTTATTTTTGAATTTTCTAACTCGGGTCTGGTTCGAACGAATAGGAATAAAATTTATTTTCTTCTCTATTTTTCGGCCTGTCTTCACCCGTTTCGTCTTGAAATGAAACCTGGATGATGTTTTTTAATTTGTAGAATTTTTTTGCATTTGTTTTTGAATTTTCCAAATCGGGTCGGGTTCGAACGGATACGAAGGAAATTATTTTTGTTCCCTATTTTTCGTCCTGTTTTGGCCCGTTTCGTCTTGAAATGAAACCTGGATGATGTTTTTAAATTTTTAAAATTTTTTTGCATTTATTTTTGAATTTTCTAACTCAGGTCGGGTTCGAACGGATAGGAAGAAAATTTTTCTTCCTTTCAATTTTTCGGCCTGTCCTGGCCCGTTTCGTCTTGAAACGAAGCCTGGATGATGTTTTTTAATTTTTAGAATTTTTTTGCATTTATTATTGAATTTTCTAACTCGGGTCGGGTTCGAACGGATAGGAAGGAAATTATTTTTGTTCTCTATTTTTCGGCTTGTCCTTGCCCGTTTCGCCTTGAAATGAAGCCTGATTGATGTTTTTTAATTTTTAAAATTTTTTTGCATTTATTTTTGAATTTTCTAACTGGGGTCGGGTTCGAATGGCTAGGAATAAAATTTTTTTTTCTTCTCTATTTTTCGGCCTGTCCTGGCCCGTTTCGTCTTGAAACGAAGCCTGGATGATGTTTTTTAATTTTTTAGAATTTTTTTGCATTTATTATTGAATTTTCTAACTCGGGTCGGGTTCGAACGGATAGGAAGGAAATTATTTTTGTTCTCTATTTTTCGGCCTGTCCTTGCCCGTTTCGTCTTGGAATGAAGTCTGGATGACGTTTTTTAATTTTTAAAATTTGTTTGCATTTATTTTTGAATTTTCTAACTCGGGTCGGGTTCGAACGGATAGGAAGGAAATTTTTTTTGTTCTCTATTTTTCGGCCTGTCTTCACCCGTTTCGTCTTGAAATGAAACCTGGATGATGTTTTTTAATTTTTAGAATTTTTTTGCATTTGTTTTTGAATTTTGTACATCGGGTCGGGTTCGAACGGATAGGAAGGAAATTATTTTTGTTCTCTATTTTTCGGCCTGTGCTTGCCCGTTTCGTCTTGGAATGAAGTCTGGATGATGTTTTTTAATTTTTAAATTTTTTTTTGCATTTATTTTTGAATTTTCTAACTCGGGTCGGGTTCGAACGGTAGGAAGGAAATTTTTTTTCTTCTCTATTTTTCGGTCTGTCTTCACCCATTTCGTTTTGAAATGAAACCTGGATGATGTTTTTTAAATTTTAGAATTTTTTACATTTGTTTTTGAATTTTCTAAATCGGGTCGGGTTCGAACGGATAGGAAGGAAATTATTTTTGTTCTCTATTTTTCGGCTTGTCCTTGCCCGTTTCGCCTTGAAATGAAGCCTGGATGATGTTTTTTAATTTTTAAAATTTTTTTGCATTTATTTTTGAATTTTCTAACTCGGGTCGGGTTCAAACGGATATGAAGAAAATTTTTTTTCTTCCCTATATTTCGACCTGTCTTCACCCGTTTCGTCTTGAAATGAAACCTGGATGATGTTTTTTAATTTTTAAAATTTTTTTGCATTTATTTTTGAATTTTCTAACTCGGGTCGGGTTCGAACGGATAGGAATAAAATTTGTTTTCTTCTCTATTTTTCGGCCTGTCTTCACCCGTTTCGTCTTGAAATGAAACCTGGATGATGTTTTTTAATTTGTAGAATTTTTTTGCATTTGTTTTTGAATTTTCCAAATCGGGTCGGGTTCAAACGGATACGAAGGAAATTATTTTTGTTCCCTATTTTTCGTCCTGTTTTGGCCCGTTTCGTCTTGAAATGAAACCTGGATGATGTTTTTTAATTTTTAAAATTTTTTTGCATTTATTTTTGAATTTTCTAACTCGGGTCGGGTTCGAACGGATAGGAAGAAAATTTTTCTTCCTCTCAATTTTTCGGCCTGTCCTGGCCCGTTTCGTCTTGAAATGAAGCCTGGATGATGTTTTTTAATTTTTAGAATTTTTTTGCATTTATTATTGAATTTTCTAACTCGGGTCGGGTTCGAAAAGATAGGAAGGAAATTATTTTTGTTATCTATTTTTCGGCCTGTGCTTGCCCGTTTCGTCTTGGAATGAAGTCTGGATGATGTTTTTTAATTTTTAAAATTTTTTTTGCATTTATTTTTTAATTTTCTAAATCGGGTCGGGTTCGAACGGATAGGAAGGAAATTTTTTTTCTTCTCTATTTTTCGGCCTGTCTTCACCCATTTCGTTTTGAAATGAAACCTGGATGATGTTTTTTAATTTTTAGAATTTTTTTTCATTTGTTTTTGAATTTTCTAAATCGGGTCGGGTTCGGACGGATAGGAAGGAAATTATTTTTGTTCTCTATTTTTCGGCCTGTTTTGGCCCGTTTCGTCTTGAAATGAAACTTGGATGATGTTTTTTAATTTTTAAAATTTTTTTGCATTAATTTTTGAATTTTCTACCTCGGGTCAGGTCCGAATGGATAGGAAGGAAATGTTTTTTCTTCTCTATTTTTCGGCCTATCTTCGCCCGTTTCGTCTTGAAATGAAACCTGGATGATGTTTTTTAATTTTTAGAATTTTTTTGCATTTATTGTTGAATTCTCTAACTCGGGTCGGGCTCGAACGGATAGGATGGAAATTTTTTTCCTTCTCTATTTTTCGGCCTGTCTTCACCCGTTTCGTCCTGAAATGAAACCTGGATGATGTTTTTTAATTTTTAGAATTTTTTTACATTTGTTTTTGAATTTTCTAACTCGGGTCGGGTTTGAACGGATACGAAGAAAATTTTTTTTCCTCTCTATTTTTTGGCTTGTCTTGGCCCATTTCATCTTGAAACGAACCTTGGATGATGTTTTTTAATTTTTAGAATTTTTTTGCATTTATTATTGAATTTTCTAACTCGGGTCGGGTTCGAACGGATAGGAAGGAAATTATTTTTGTCCTCTATTTTTCGGCCTGTCGTTGAACATTTCGTCTTGGAATGAAGCTTGGATGATGTTTCTTAATTTTTAAAATTTTTTTGCATTTATTTTTGAATTTTCTAACTCGGGTCGGGTTCGAACAGATAGGAAGGAAAATTTTTTTCTTCTCTATTTTTCGGCCTGTCTTCACCCGTTTCGTCTTGAAATGAAACCTGGATGATGTTTTTTAATTTTTAAAATTTTTTTGCATTTATTTTCGAATTTTCTAACTCGGGTCGGGTTCGAACGGATAGGAATAAAATTTTTTTTCTTTTCTATTTTTCGGCCTTTCTTCACCCATTTCGTCTTGAAATGAAACTTGGATGATGGTTTTTAATTTTTAGAATTTTTTTGCATTTGTTTTTGAATTTTCTAACTCGGGTCGGGTTTGAACGGATAGGAAGGAAATTTTTTTTCTTCTCTATTTTTTGGCCTGTCTTCACCCGTTTCGTCTTGAAATGAAACCTAGATGATGTTTTTTAATTTTTTAAATTTTTTTGCATTTGTTTTTGAATTTTCTAACTCGGGTCGGGTTAGAACGGATAGGAAGGAAATTATTTTTGTTCACTATTTTTCAGGCTGTCATTGCCCGTTTCGACTGGAAATAAAGCATGGATGATGTTTTTTAATTTTTTTTAATTTTTTTGCATTTATTTTTGAATTTTCTAACTCCGGTCGGGTTCGAACGGATTGGAAGGAAATTATATTTGTTCCCTATTTTTCGACCTGTCCTGGCACGTTTCATCTTGGAATGAAGCCTGGATGATGGTTTTTAATTTTTAAAATTTTTTTGCTTTTATTTTTGAATTTTCTAACTCGGGTCGAGTTCGAACGGATAGGAAGAAAATTTTTTTTATTCTCTATTTTTCACCGTTTCGTCTTGAAATGAAGCCTGGATGATGTTTTTTAATTTTTTAAATTTTTTTGCATTTATTTTTGAACTTTCTAACTCGGGTCGGGTTCGAACGGATAGGAAGGAAATTATTTTTGTTCTCTATTTTTCGGCTTGTCCTATCCCGTTTCGCCTTGAAATGAAGCCTGGATGATGTTTTTTAATTTTCAAAATTTTTTTGCATTTATTTTCGAAATTTCTAACTCGGGTCGGGTTCAAACGGATAGGAAGAAAATTTTTTTTCTCCCTATTTTTCGGCCTGTCTTCACCCGTTTCGTCTTGAAATGAAACCTGGATGATGTTTTTTAATTTTTAAAATTTTTTTGCATTTATTTTTGAATTTTCTAACTCGGGTCGGGTTCGAACGGATAGGAATAAAATTTGTTTTCTTCTCTCTTTTTCGGCCTGTCTTCACCCGTTTCGTCTTGAAATGAAATCTGGATGATGTTTTTTAATTTGTGGAATTTTTTTGCATTTGTTTTTTAATTTTCCAAATTGGGTCGGGTTCGAATGGATACGAAGGAAATTATTTTTGTTCCCTATTTTTCGTCCTGTTTTGGCCCGTTTCGTCTTGAAATGAAACCTGGATGATATTTTTTAATTTTTAAAATTTTTTTGCATGTATTTTTGAATTTTCTAACTCGGGTCGGGTTCGAACGGATAGGAAGAAAATTTTTCTTCCTCTCAATTTTTCGGCCTGTCCTGGCCCTTTTAGTCTTGAAACGAAGCCTGGATGATGTTTTTTAATTTTTAGAATTTTTTTGCATTTATTATTGAATTTTCTAAATCGGGTCGGGTTCGAACAGATAGGAAAGAAATTATTTTTGTTCCCTATTTTTCGGCCTGTTTTGGCCCGTTTCGTCTTGAAATGAAACCTGGATGGTGTTTTTTAATTTTTAGAATTTTTTTGCATTTATTGTTGAATTCTCTAACTCGGGTCGGGCTCGAACGGATAGGATGGAAATTTTTTTCCTTCTCTATTTTTCGGCCTGTCTTCACCCGTTTCGTCCTGAAATGAAACCTGGATGATGTTTTTTAATTTTTAAAATTTTTTTGCATTTGTTTTTGAATTTTCTAACTCGGGTCGGGTTTGAACGGATACGAAGAAAATTTTTTTTCCTCTCCATTTTTTGGCTTGTCTTGGCCCGTTTCATCTTGAAACGAACCTTGGATGATGTTTTTTAATTTTTAGAATTTTTTTGCTTTTATTATTGAATTTTCTAACTCGGGTCGGGTTTGAACGGATAGGAAGGAAATTATTTTTGTCCTCTATTTTTCGGCCTGTCGTTGAACATTTCGTCCTGGAATGAAGCCTGGATGATGTTTCTTAATTTTTAAAATTTTTTTGCATTTATTTTTGAATTTTCTAACTCGGGTCGGGTTCGAACAGATAGGAAGGAAATTTTTTTTCTTCTCTATTTTTCGGCCTGTCTTCACCCGTTTCGTCTTGAAATGAAACCTGGATGATATTTTTAAATTTTTAGAATTTTTTTGAACTTGTTTTTGAATTTTCTAAATCGGGTCGGGTTCGAACGGATAGGAAGGAAATTATTTTTGTTCTCTATTTTTCGGCCTGTTTTGGCTCGTTTCGTCTTGAAATGAAACCTGCATGATGTTTTTTAATTTTTAAAATAATTTTACATTAATTTTTGAATTTTCTAACTCGAGTCAGGTCCGAACGGATAGGAAGGAAATGTTTTTTCTTCTCTATTTTTCGGCCTGTCTTCGCCCGTTTCGTCTTCAAATGAAACCTGGCTGATGTTTTTTAATTTTTAGAATTTTTTTGCATTTGTTTTTGAATTTTCTAACTTGGGTCGGGTTAGAACGGATAGGAAGGAAATTATTTTTGTTCACTATTTTTGAGCCTGTCATTGCCCGTTTTGACTGGAAATAAAGCATGGATGATGTTTTTTAATTTTTTAAATTTTTTTGCATTTATTTTTGAATTTTCTAACTCCGGTCGGGTTCGAACGGATTGGAAGGAAATTATATTTGTTCCCTATTTTTCGACCTGTCCTGGCACGTTTCATCTTGAAATGAAGCCTGGATGATGGTTTTTAATTTTTAAAATTTTTTTGCATTTATTTTTGAATTTTCTAACTCGGGTCGGGTTCGAACGGATAGGAAGAAATTTTTTTTTCTTCTCTATTTTTCACCGTTTCGTCTTGAAATGACGCCTGGATGATGTTTTTTAATTTTTTAAATTTTTTTGCATTTATTTTTGAATTTTCTAACTCGGGTCGGGTTCGAACGGATAGGAAGGAAATTATTTTTGTTCTCTATCTTTCGGCTTGTCCTATCCCGTTTCGTCTTGAAATGAAGCCTGGATGATGTTTTTTAATTTTTAAAATTTTTTTGCATTTATTTTCGAAATTTCTAACTCGGGTCGGGTTCAAACGGATAGGAAGAAAATTTTTTTCTCCCTATTTTTCGGCCTGTCTTCACCCGTTTCGTCTTGAAATGAAACCTGGATGATATTTTTTAATTTTTAGAATTTTTTTGAACTGGTTTTTGAATTTTCTAAATCGGGTCGGGTTCGAACGGATAGGAAGGAAATTATTTTTGTTCTCTATTTTTCGGCCTGTTTTGGCTCGTTTCGTCTTGAAATGAAACCTGCATGATGTTTTTTAATTTTTAAAATAATTTTACATTAATTTTTGAATTTTCTAACTCGAGTTAGGTCCGAACGGATAGGAAGGAAATGTTTTTTCTTCTCTATTTTTCGGCCTGTCTTCGCCCGTTTCGTCTTCAAATGAAACCTGGCTGATGTTTTTTAATTTTTAGAATTTTTTTGCATTTGTTTTTGAATTTTCTAACTTGGGTCGGGTTAGAACGGATAGGAAGGAAATTATTTTTGTTCACTATTTTTGAGCCTGTCATTGCCCGTTTTGACTGGAAATAAAGCATGGATGATGTTTTTTAATTTTTTAAATTTTTTTGCATTTATTTTTGAATTTTCTAACTCCGGTCGGGTTCGAACGGATTGGAAGGAAATTATATTTGTTCCCTATTTTTCGACCTGTCCTGGCACGTTTCATCTTGAAATGAAGCCTGGATGATGGTTTTTAATTTTTAAAATTTTTTTGCATTTATTTTTGAATTTTCTAACTCGGGTCGGGTTCGAACGGATAGGAAGAAATTTTTTTTTCTTCTCTATTTTTCACCGTTTCGTCTTGAAATGAAGCCTGGATGATGTTTTTTAATTTTTTAAATTTTTTTGCATTTATTTTTGAATTTTCTAACTCGGGTCGGGTTCGAACGGATAGGAAGGAAATTATTTTTGTTCTCTATCTTTCGGCTTGTCCTATCCCGTTTCGCCTTGAAATGAAGCCTGGATGATGTTTTTTAATTTTTAAAATTTTTTTGCATTTATTTTCGAAATTTCTAACTCGGGTCGGGTTCAAACGGATAGGAAGAAAATTTTTTTCTACCTATTTTTCGGCCTGTCTTCACCCGTTTCGTCTTGAAATGAAACCTGGATGATATTTTTTAATTTTTAGAATTTTTTTGAACTTGTTTTTGAATTTTCTAAATCGGGTCGGGTTCGAACGGATAGGAAGGAAATTATTTTTGTTCTCTATTTTTCGGCCTGTTTTGGCTCGTTTCGTCTTGAAATGAAACCTGCATGATGTTTTTTAATTTTTAAAATAATTTTACATTAATTTTTGAATTTTCTAACTCGAGTCAGGTCCGAACGGATAGGAAGGAAATGTTTTTTCTTCTCTATTTTTCGGCCTGTCTTCGCCCGTTTCGTCTTCAAATGAAACCTGGCTGATGTTTTTTAATTTTTAGAATTTTTTTGCATTTGTTTTTGAATTTTCTAACTTGGGTCGGGTTAGAACGGATAGGAAGGAAATTATTTTTGTTCACTATTTTTGAGCCTGTCATTGCCCGTTTTGACTGGAAATAAAGCATGGATGATGTTTTTTAATTTTTTAAATTTTTTTGCATTTATTTTTAAATTTTCTAACTCCGGTCGGGTTCGAACGGATTGGAAGGAAATTATATTTGTTCCCTATTTTTCGACCTGTCCTGGCACGTTTCATCTTGAAATGAAGCCTGGATGATGGTTTTTAATTTTTAAAATTTTTTTGCATTTATTTTTGAATTTTCTAACTCGGGTCGGGTTCGAACGGATAGGAAGAAATTTTTTTTTCTTCTCTATTTTTCACCGTTTCGTCTTAAAATGAAGCCTGGATGATGTTTTTTAATTTTTTAAATTTTTTTGCATTTATTTTTGAATTTTCTAACTCGGGTCGGGTTCGAACGGATAGGAAGGAAATTATTTTTGTTCTCTATTTTTCGGCTTGTCCTATCCCGTTTCGCCTTGAAATGAAGCCTGGATGATGTTTTTTAATTTTTAAAATTTTTTTGCATTTATTTTCGAAATTTCTAACTCGGGTCGGGTTCAAACGGATAGGAAGAAAATTTTTTTTCTCCCTATTTTTCGGCCTGTCTTCACCCGTTTCGTCTTGAAATGAAACCTGGATGATGTTTTTTAATTTTTAAAATTTTTTTGCATTTATTTTTGAATTTTCTAACTCGGGTCGGGTTCGAACGGATAGGAATAAAATTTGTTTTCTTCTCTCTTTTTCGGCCTGTCTTCACCCGTTTCGTCTTGAAATGAAATCTGGATGATGTTTTTTAATTTGTGGAATTTTTTTGCATTTGTTTTTTAATTTTCCAAATTGGGTCGGGTTCGAATGGATACGAAGGAAATTATTTTTGTTCCCTATTTTTCGTCCTGTTTTGGCCCGTTTTGTCTTGAAATGAAACCTGGATGATATTTTTTAATTTTTAAAATTTTTTTGCATTTATTTTTGAATTTTCTAACTCGGGTCGGGTTCGAACGGATAGGAAGAAATTTTTTTTTCTTCTCTATTTTTCACCGTTTCGTCTTGAAATGAAGCCTGGTTGATGTTTTTTAATTTTTTTAATTTTTTTGCATTTATTTTTGAATTTTCTAACTCGGGTCGGGTTCGAACGGATAGGAAGGAAATTATTTTTGTTCTCTATTTTTCGGCTTGTCCTATCCCGTTTCGACTTGAAATGAAGACTGGATGATGTTTTTTAATTTTTAAAATTTTTTTGCATTTATTTTCGAAATTTCTAACTCGGGTCGGGTTCAAACGGATAGGAAGAAAATTTTTTTTCTCCCTATTTTTCGGCCTGTCTTCACCCGTTTCGTCTTGAAATGAAACCTGGATGATGTTTTTTAATTTTTAAAATTTTTTTGCATTTATTTTTGAATTTTCTAACTCGGGTCGGGTTCGAACGGATAGGAATAAAATTTGTTTTCTTCTCTCTTTTTCGGCCTGTCTTCACCCGTTTCGTCTTGAAATGAAATCTGGATGATGTTTTTTAATTTGTGGAATTTTTTTGCATTTGTTTTTTAATTTTCCAAATTGGGTCGGGTTCGAATGGATACGAAGGAAATTATTTTTGTTCCCTATTTTTCGTCCTGTTTTGGCCCGTTTCGTCTTGAAATGAAACCTGGATGATATTTTTTAATTTTTAAAATTTTTTTGCATTTATTTTTGAAATTTCTAACTCGGGTCGGGTTCGAACGGATAGGAAGGAAATTTTTTTTCTTCTCTATTTTTCGGCCTGTCATCACCCGTTTCGTCTTGAAATGAAACCTGGATGATGTTTTTTAATTTTTACAATTTTTTTGCATTTGTTTTTGAATTTTCTAAATCGGGTCGGGTTCGAACGGATAGGAAGGAAATTATTTTTGTTCTCTATTTTTCGGCTTGTCCTTGCCCGTTTCGCCTTGAAATGAAGCCTGGATGATGTTTTTTAATTTTTAAAATTTTTTTGCATTTATTTTTGAATTTTCTAACTCGGGTCGGGTTCAAACGGATAGGAAGAAAATTTTTTTCTTCCCTATTTTTCGGCCTGTCTTCACCCGTTTCGTCTTGAAATGAAACCTGGATGATGTTTTTTAATTTTTAAAATTTTTTTGCATTTATTTTTGAATTTTCTAACTCGGGTCGGGTTCGAACGGATAGGAATAAAATTTTTTTTCTTCTCTATTTTTCGGCCTTTCTTCACCCATTTCGTCTTGAAATGAAACCTGGATGATGGTTTTTAATTTTTAGAATTTTTTTGCATTTGTTTTTGAATTTTCTAACTCGGGTCGGGTTTGAACGGATAGGAAGGAAATTTTTTTTCTTCTCTATTTTTTGGCCTGTCTTCACCCGTTTCGTCTTGAAATGAAACCTGGATGATGTTTTTTAATTTTTAGAATTTTTTTGCATTTGTTTTTTAATTTTCTAACTCGGGTCGGGTTAGAACGGATAGGAAGGAAATTATTTTTGTTCACTATTTTTCAGCCTGTCATTGCCCATTCCGACTAGAAATAAAGCATGGATGATGTTTTTTAATTTTTTTAATTTTTTTGCATTTATTTTTGAATTTTCTAACTCAGGTCGGGTTCGAACGGATAGGAAGAAAATTTTTCTTCCTCTCAATTTTTCGGCCTGTCCTGGCCCGTTTCGTCTTGAAACGAAGCCTGGATGATGTTTTTTAATTTTTAGAATTTTTTTGCATTTATTATTGAATTTTCTAACTCGGGTCGGGTTCGAACGGATAGGAAGGAAATTATTTTTGTTCTCTATTTTTCGGCTTGTCCTTGCCCGTTTCGCCTTGAAATGAAGCCTGATTGATGTTTTTTAATTTTTAAAATTTTTTTGCATTTATTTTTGAATTTTCTAACTGGGGTCGGGTTCGAATGGCTAGGAATAAAATTTTTTTTTCTTCTATATTTTTCGGCCTGTCCTGGCCCGTTTCGTCTTGAAACGAAGCCTGGATGATGTTTTTTAATTTTTAGAATTTTTTTGCATTTATTATTGAATTTTCTAACTCGGGTCGGGTTCGAACGGATAGGAAGGAAATTATTTTTGTTCTCTATTTTTCGGCCTGTCCTTGCCCGTTTCGTCTTGGAATGAAGTCTGGATGACGTTTTTTAATTTTTAAAATTTGTTTGCATTTATTTTTGAATTTTCTAAATCGGGTCGGGTTCGAACGGATAGGAAGGAAATTTTTTTTGTTCTCTATTTTTCGGCCTGTCTTCACCCGTTTCGTCTTGAAATGAAACCTGGATGATGTTTTTTAATTTTTAGAATTTTTTTGCATTTGTTTTTGAATTTTGTACATCGGGTCGGGTTCGAACGGATAGGAAGGAAATTATTTTTGTTCTCTATTTTTCGGCCTGTTTTGACCCGTTTCGTCTTGAAATGAAACCTGGAAGATGTTTTTTAATTTTTATAATTTTTTAGCATTTATTTTTGAATTTTCTAACTCGGGTCGGGTTCGAACGGATAGGAAGGAAATTTTTTTTCTTCTCTATTCTTCGGCGTGTCTTCACCCGTTTCGTCTTGAAATGAAACCCGGATGATGTTTTTCAAATTTTAGAATTTTTTTGCATTTGTTTTTGAATTTTCTAAAACGGGTCGGGTTCGAACGGATAGGAAGGAAATTATTTTTGTTCTCTATTTTTCGGCTTGGCCTTGCCCATTTCGCCTTCAAATGAAGCCTGGATGATGTTTTTTAATTTTTAAAATTTTTTTGCATTTATTTTTGAATTTTCTAACTCGGGTCGGGTTCAAACGGATAGGAAGAAAATTTTTTTCTTCCCTATTTTTCGGCCTGTCTTCACCCGTTTCGTCTTGAAATGAAACCTGGATGATGTTTTTTAATTTTTAAAATTTTTTTGCATTTATTTTTGAATTTTCTAACTCGGGTCGGGTTCGAACGGATAGGAATAAAAATTTTTTTCTTCTCTATTTTTCGGCCTTTCTTCACCCATTTCGTCTTGAAATGAAACCTGGATGATGGTTTTTAATTTTTAGAATTTTTTTGCATTTGTTTTTGAATTTTCTAACTCGGGTCGGGTTTGAACGGATAGGAAGGAAATTTTTTTTCTTCTCTATTTTTTGGCCTGTCTTCACCCGTTTCGTCTTGAAATGAAACCTGGATGATGTTTTTTAATTTTTAGAATTTTTTTGCATTTGTTTTTTAATTTTCTAACTCGGGTCGGGTTAGAACGGATAGGAAGGAAATTATTTTTGTTCACTATTTTTCAGCCTGTCATTGCCCATTCCGACTAGAAATAAAGCATGGATGATGTTTTTTAATTTTTTTAATTTTTTTGCATTTATTTTTGAATTTTCTAACTCAGGTCGGGTTCGAACGGATTGGAAGGAAATTATATTTGTTCCCTATTTTTCGACCTGTCCTGGCACGTTTCATCTTGGAATGAAGCCTGGAAGATGGTTTTTAATTTTTAAAATTTTTTTGCATTTATTTTTGAATTTTCTAACTCGGGTCGGGTTCGAACGGATAGGAAGAAAATTTTTTTTCTTCTCTATTTTTCACCGTTTCGTCTTGAAATGAAGCCTGGATAATGTTTTTTAATTTTTAAATTTTTTTTGCATTTATTTTTGAATTTTCTAACTCGGGTCGGGTTCGAACGGATAGGAAGGAAATTATTTTTGTTCTCTATTTTACGGCTTGTCCTTTCCCGTTTCGCCTTGAAATGAAGCCTGGATGACGTTTTTTAATTTTTAAAATTTTTTTGCATTTATTTTCGAAATTTCTAACTCGGGTCGGGTTCGGACGGATAGGAAGGAAATTTTTTTTCTTCTTTATTTTTCGGCCTGTCTTCACCCGTTTCGTCTGGAAATGAAACCTGGATGATGTTTTTTAATTTTTACAATTTTTTTGCATTTGTTTTTGAATTTTCTAAATCGGGTCGGGTTCGAACGGATAGGAAGGAAATTATTTTTGTTCTCTATTTTTCGCCTTGTCCTTGCCCGTTTCGCCTTGAAATGAAGCCTGGATGATGTTTTTTAATTTTTAAAATTTTTTTGCATTTATTTTTGAATTTTTTAACTCGGGTCGGGTTCAAACAGATAGGAAGAAAATTTTTTTTCTCCCTATTTTTCGGCCTGTCTTCACCCGTTTCGTCTTGAAATGAAACCTGGATGATGTTTTTTAATTTTTAAAATTTTTTTGCATTTATTTTTGAATTTTCTAACTCGGGTCTGGTTCGAACGAATAGGAATAAAATTTATTTTCTTCTCTATTTTTCGGCCTGTCTTCACCCGTTTCGTCTTGAAATGAAACCTGGATGATGTTTTTTAATTTGTAGAATTTTTTTGCATTTGTTTTTGAATTTTCCAAATCGGGTCGGGTTCGAACGGATACGAAGGAAATTATTTTTGTTCCCTATTTTTCGTCCTGTTTTGGCCCGTTTCGTCTTGAAATGAAACCTGGATGATGTTTTTAAATTTTTAAAATTTTTTTGCATTTATTTTTGAATTTTCTAACTCAGGTCGGGTTCGAACGGATAGGAAGAAAATTTTTCCTCCTCTCAATTTTTCGGCCTGTCCTGGCCCGTTTCGTCTTGAAACGAAGCCTGGATGATGTTTTTTAATTTTTAGAATTTTTTTGCATTTATTATTGAATTTTCTAACTCGGGTCGGGTTCGAACGGATAGGAAGGAAATTATTTTTGTTCTCTATTTTTCGGCTTGTCCTTGCCCGTTTCGCCTTGAAATGAAGCCTGATTGATGTTTTTTAATTTTTAAAATTTTTTTGCATTTATTTTTGAATTTTCTAACTGGGGTCGGGTTCGAATGGCTAGGAATAAAATTTTTTTTTCTTCTATATTTTTCGGCCTGTCCTGGCCCGTTTCGTCTTGAAACGAAGCCTGGATGATGTTTTTTAATTTTTAGAATTTTTTTGCATTTATTATTGAATTTTCTAACTCGGGTCGGGTTCGAACGGATAGGAAGGAAATTATTTTTGTTCTCTATTTTTCGGCCTGTCCTTGCCCGTTTCGTCTTGGAATGAAGTCTGGATGACGTTTTTTAATTTTTAAAATTTGTTTGCATTTATTTTTGAATTTTCTAACTCGGGTCGGGTTCGAACGGATAGGAAGGAAATTTTTTTTGTTCTCTATTTTTCGGCCTGTCTTCACCCGTTTCGTCTTGAAATGAAACCTGGATGATGTTTTTTAATTTTTAGAATTTTTTTGCATTTGTTTTTGAATTTTGTACATCGGGTCGGGTTCGAACGGATAGGAAGGAAATTATTTTTGTTCTCTATTTTTCGGCCTGTTTTGACCCGTTTCGTCTTGAAATGAAACCTGGAAGATGTTTTTTAATTTTTATAATTTTTTAGCATTTATTTTTGAATTTTCTAACTCGGGTCGGGTTCGAACGGATAGGAAGGAAATTTTTTTTCTTCTCTATTCTTCGGCGTGTCTTCACCCGTTTCGTCTTGAAATGAAACCCGGATGATGTTTTTCAAATTTTAGAATTTTTTTGCATTTGTTTTTGAATTTTCTAAAACGGGTCGGGTTCGAACGGATAGGAAGGAAATTATTTTTGTTCTCTATTTTTCGGCTTGGCCTTGCCCGTTTCGCCTTCAAATGAAGCCTGGATGATGTTTTTTAATTTTTAAAATTTTTTTGCATTTATTTTTGAAATTTCTAACTCGGGTCGGGTTCGAACGGATAGGAAGGAAATTTTTTTTCTTCTCTATTTTTCGGCCTGTCTTCACCCGTTTCGTCTTGAAATGAAACCTGGATGATGTTTTTTAATTTTTAGAATTTTTTTGCATTTGTTTATGAATTTTCTAAATCGGGTCGGGTTCGAACGGATGGGAAGGAAAATATTTTTGTTCTCTATTTTTCGGCTTGTCCTCTCCCGTTTCGCCTTGAAACGAAGCCTGGAAGATGTTTTTTAATTTTTAAAATTTTTTTGCTTTTATTTTAGAAATTTCTAACTCGGGTCGGGTTCGAACGGTTAGGATGGAAACTTTTTTTCTTCTCTATTTTTCGGCCTGTCTTCACCCGTTTCGTCTTGAAATGAAACCTGTATGAGGTTTTTTAATTTTTAGAATTTTTTTGTATTTGTTTATGAATTTTCTAAATCGGGTCGGGTTCGAACAGATAGGAAGGAAATTATTTTTGTTCTCTATTTTTCGGCTTGTCCTTGCCCGTTTCGCCTTGAAATGAAGCCTGGACGATGTTTTTTAATTTTTAAAATTTTTTTGCATTTATTTTTGAATTGTCTAACTCGGGTCGGATTGAACGAATAGGAAGAAAATTTTTTTTCTTCCCTATTTTTCGTCCTGTCTTGGCCCGTTTCGTCCTGAAACGAAGCCTGGATGATGTTTTTTAATTTTTAAAATTTTTCTGCATTTGTTATGGAATTTTCTAACTCGGGTCGGGTTCAAACGGATAGGAAGGAAATTATTTTTATTCTCTATTTTTCGTCCTATCCTTGCCCGTTTCGTCTTGGAATGAAGCCTGGATGATGTTTTTTAATTTTTAAAATTTTTTTGCATTTATTTTTGAATTTTTTAACTCGGGTCGGGTTCGAACGGATAGGAAGGAAATTTTTTTTGTTCTCTATTTTTCGGCCTGTCTTCACCCGTTTCGCCTTGAAATGAAACCTGGATGATGTTTTTTAATTTTTAGAATTTTTTTGCATTTGTTTTTCAATTTTCTAAATAGGGTCGGGCTCGAACAGATAGGAAAGAAATTATTTTTGTTCTCTATTTTTCGTCCTGCTTTGGCCCGTTTCGTCTTGAAATGAAACCTGGATGATGTTTTTTAATTTTTAAAATTTTTTTGCATTTATTTTTGAATTTTCTAACTCTGGTCGGGTTCGAACGGATAGGAAGAAAAATTTTCTTCCTCTCAATTTTTCGGCCTATCCTGGCCCGTTTCGTCTTGAAACGAAGCCTGGATGATGTTTTTTAATTTTTAGAATTTTTTGGCATTTATTATTGAATCTTCTAACTCGGGTCGGGTTCGAACGGATAGGAAGGAAATTATTTTTGTTCTCTATTTTTCGGCCTGTCCTTGCCCGTTTCGTCTTGGAATGAAGCCTGGATGATGTTTTTTAATTTTTAAAATTTTTTTGCATTTATTTTTGAATTTTCTAACTCGGGTTGGGTTCGAACGGATAGGAAGGAAATTTTTTTCTTCTCTATTTTTCGGCCTGTCTTCACCCGTTTCGTCTTGAAATGAAACCCAGATGATGTTTTTTAATTTTTAGAATTTTTTTGCATTTGTTTTTGAATTTTCTAAATCGGGTCGGGTTTGAACGGATAGGAAGGAAATTATTTTTGTTCTCTATTTTCCGGCCTGTTTTGGCCCGTTTCGTCTTGAAATGAAACCTGGATGATGTTTTTTAATTTTTAAAATTTTTTTGCATTAATTTTTGAATTTTCTAACTCGGGTCAGGTCCGAATGGATAGGAAGTAAATGTTTTTTCTTCTCTATTTTTCGGCCTGTCTTCGCCCGTTTCGTCTTGAAATGAAGCCTGGATGACGTTTTTTAGTTTTTAAAATTTTTTTGCATTTGTTTTTGAATTTTGTACATCGGCTCGGGTTCGAACGGATAGGAAAGAAATTATTTTTGTTCTCTATTTTTCGGCCTGTTTTGACCCGTTTCGTCTTGAAATGAAACCTGGATGATGTTTTTTAATTTTTATAATTTTTTTGCATTTATTTTTGAATTTTCTAACTCGGGTCGGGTTCGAACGGATAGGATGAAAATTTCTTTTCCTCTCTATTTTTTGGCCTGTCTTGGCCCGTTTCGTCTTGAAAAGAAGCCTGGATGATGTTTTTTAATTTTTAGAATTTTTTAGCATTTATTTTCGAAATTTCTAACCCGGGTCAGGATCGAACGGATAGGAAGGAAATTTTTTTTCTTCTCTATTCTTCGGCCTGTCTTCACCCGTTTCGTCTTGAAATGAAACCTGGATGATGTTTTTCAAATTTTACAATTTTTTTGCATTTGTTTTTGAATTTTCTAAATCGGGTCGGGTTCGAACGGATAGGAAGGAAATTATTTTTGTTCTCTATTTTTCGGCTTGTCCTTGTCCGTTTCGCCTTGAAATGAAGCCTGATTGATGTTTTTTAATTTTTAAAATTTTTTTGCATTTATTTTTGAATTTTCTAACTGGGGTCGGGTTCGAATGGCTAGGAAGAAAATTTATTTTTCTTCTCTATTTTTCGGCCTGTCCTGGCCCGTTTCGTCTTGAAACGAAGCCTGGATGATGTTTTTTAATTTTTATAATTTTTTTGCATTTATTATTGAATTTTCTAACTCTGGTCGGGTTCGAACGGATAGGAAGGAAATTATTTTTCTTCTTTATTTTTCGGCCTGTCCTTGCCCGTTTCGTCTTGGAATGAAGTCTGGATGACGTTTTTTAATTTTTAAAATTTGTTTTCATTTATTTTTGAATTTTCTAACTCGGGTCGGGTTCGAACGGATATGAAGGAAATTTTTTTTGTTCTCTATTTTTCGGCCTGTCTTCACCCGTTTCGTCTTGAAATGAAACCTGGATGATGTTTTTTAATTTTTAGAATTTTTTTGCATTTGTTTTTGAATTTTGTACATCGGGTCGGGTTCGAACTGATAGGAAGGAAATTATTTTTGTTCTCTATTTTTCAGCCTGTTTTGACCCGCTTCGTCTTGAAATGAAACCTGGAAGATGTTTTTTAATTTTTATAATTTTTTTGCATTTATTTTTGAATTTTCTAACTCGGGTCGGGTTCGAACGGATAGGAAGAAAATTTTTTTTCCTCTCAATTTTTTGGCCTGTCTTGGCCCGTTTCGTCTTGAAACGAAGCCTGGATGATGTTTTTTAATTTTTAGAATTTTTTAGTATTTATTTTCGAAATTTCTAACTCAGGTCGGGATCGAACGGATAGGAAGGAAATTTTTTTTCTTCTCTATTCTTCGGCCTGTCTTCACCCGTTTCGTCTTGAAATGAAACCTGGATGATGTTTTTTAATTTTTACAATTTTTTTGCACTTGTTTTTGAATTTTCTAAATCGGGTCGGGTTCGAACTGATAGGAAGGAAATTATTTTTGTTCTCTATTTTTCGGCTTGGCCTTGCCCGTTTCGTCTTGAAATGAAGCCTGGCTGATGTTTTTTAATTTTTAAAATTTTTTTGCATTTATTTTCGAAATTTCTAACTCGGGTCGGGATCGAACGGATAGGAAGGTAATTTTTTTTCTGCTCTATTTTTCGGCCTGTCTTCACCCGTTTCGTCTTGAAATGAAACCTGGATGATGTTTTTTAATTTTTACAATTTTTTGTGCATTTGTTTTTGAATTTTCTAAATCGGGCCGGGTTCGAAAGGATAGGAAGGAAATTATTTTTGTTCTCTATTTTTCGGCTTGTCCTTGCCCATTTCGCCTTGAAATGAAGCCTGGATGATGTTTTTTAATTTTTAAAATTTTTTTGCATTTATTTTTGAATTTTCTAACTGGGGTCGGGTTCGAACGGATAGGAAGAAAATTTTTTTTTCTTCACTATTTTTCGGCCTGTCCTGGCCCGTTTTGTCTTGAAACGAAGCCTGGATGATGTTTTTTAATTTTTAGAATTTTTTTGCATTTATTATTGAATTTTCTATCTCGGGTCGGGTTCGAACGGATAATAAGGAAATTATTTTTGTTCTCTATTTTTCGGGCTGTCCTTGCCTGTTTCGTCTTGGAATGAAGTCTGGATGACGTTTTTTAATTTTTAAAATTTGTTTGCATTTATTTTTGAATTTTCTAACTCGGGTCGGGTTCGAACGGATAGGAAGGAAATTTTTTTTGTTCTCTATTTTTTGGCCTGTCTTCACCCGTTTCGTCTTGAAATGAAACCTGGATGATGTTTTTTAATTTTTAGAATTTTTTTGCATTTGTTTTTGAATTTTCTATATCGGGTCGGGTTCGAACGGATAGGAAGAAAATTATTTTTGTTCTCTTTTTCTCGGCCTGTCTTCACCCGTTTCGTCTTGAAATGAAACCTGGATGATGTTTTTTAATTTTTAGAATTTTTTTGCATTTGTTTTTCAATTTTCTAAATCGGGTCGGGCTCGAACAGATAGAAAGAAATTATTTTTGTTCTCTATTTTTCGTCCTGTTTTGGCCCGTTTCGTCTTGAAATGAAACCTGGATGATGTTTTTTAATTTTTAAAATTTTTTTGCATTTATTTTTGAATTTTCTAACTCTGGTTGGGTTCGAACGGATAGGAAGAAAAATTTTCTTCCTCTCAATTTTTCGGCCTGTCCTGGCCCGTTTCGTCTTGAAACGAAGCCTGGATGTTGTTTTTTAATTTTTAGAATTTTTTTGCATTTATTATTGAATTTTCTAACTCGGGTCGGGTTCGAACGGATAGGAAGGAAATTTTTTTTCTTCTCTATTTTTCGGCCTGTCTTCACCCGTTTCGTCTTGAAATGAAACCTGGATGATGTTTTTTAATTTTTAGAATTTTTTTGCATTTGTTTATGAATTTTCTAAATCGGGTCGGGTTCGAACGGATGGGAAGGAAAATATTTTTGTTCTCTATTTTTCGGCTTGTCCTCTCCCGTTTCGCCTTGAAACGAAGCCTGGAAGATGTTTTTTAATTTTTAAAATTTTTTTGCTTTTATTTTAGAAATTTCTAACTCGGGTCGGGTTCGAACGGTTAGGATGGAAACTTTTTTTCTTCTCTATTTTTCGGCCTGTCTTCACCCGTTTCGTCTTGAAATGAAACCTGGATGAGGTTTTTTAATTTTTAGAATTTTTTTGTATTTGTTTATGAATTTTCTAAATCGGGTCGGGTTCGAACGGATAGGAAGGAAATTATTTTTGTTCTCTATTTTTCGGCTTGTCCTTGCCCGTTTCGCCTTGAAATGAAGCCTGATTGATGTTTTTTAATTTTTAAAATTTTTTTGCATTTATTTTTGAATTTTCTAACTGGGGTCGGGTTCGAATGGCTAGGAATAAAATTTTTTTTTCTTCTATATTTTTCGGCCTGTCCTGGCCCGTTTCGTCTTGAAACGAAGCCTGGATGATGTTTTTTAATTTTTAGAATTTTTTTGCATTTATTATTGAATTTTCTAACTCGGGTCGGGTTCTAACGGATAGGAAGGAAATTATTTTTGTTCTCTATTTTTCGGCCTGTCCTTGCCCGTTTCGTCTTGGAATGAAGTCTGGATGACGTTTTTTAATTTTTAAAATTTGTTTGCATTTATTTTTGAATTTTCTAACTCGGGTCGGGTTCGAACGGATAGGAAGGAAATTTTTTTTGTTCTCTATTTTTCGGCCTGTCTTCACCCGTTTCGTCTTGAAATGAAACCTGGATGATGTTTTTTAATTTTTAGAATTTTTTTGCATTTGTTTTTGAATTTTGTACATCGGGTCGGGTTCGAACGGATAGGAAGGAAATTATTTTTGTTCTCTATTTTTCGGCCTGTTTTGACCCGTTTCGTCTTGAAATGAAACCTGGAAGATGTTTTTTAATTTTTATAATTTTTTAGCATTTATTTTTGAATTTTCTAACTCGGGTCGGGTTCGAACGGATAGGAAGGAAATTTTTTTTCTTCTCTATTCTTCGGCGTGTCTTCACCCGTTTCGTCTTGAAATGAAACCCGGATGATGTTTTTCAAATTTTAGAATTTTTTTGCATTTGTTTTTGAATTTTCTAAAACGGGTCGGGTTCGAACGGATAGGAAGGAAATTATTTTTGTTCTCTATTTTTCGGCTTGGCCTTGCCCATTTCGCCTTCAAATGAAGCCTGGATGATGTTTTTTAATTTTTAAAATTTTTTTGCATTTATTTTTGAAATTTCTAACTCGGGTCGGGTTCGAACGGATAGGAAGGAAATTTTTTTTCTTCTCTATTTTTCGGCCTGTCTTCACCCGTTTCGTCTTGAAATGAAACCTGGATGATGTTTTTTAATTTTTAGAATTTTTTTGCATTTGTTTATGAATTTTCTAAATCGGGTCGGGTTCGAACAGATGGGAAGGAAAATATTTTTGTTCTCTATTTTTCGGCTTGTCCTCTCCCGTTTCGCCTTGAAACGAAGCCTGGAAGATGTTTTTTAATTTTTAAAATTTTTTTGCTTTTATTTTAGAAATTTCTAACTCGGGTCGGGTTCGAACGGTTAGGATGGAAACTTTTTTTCTTCTCTATTTTTCGGCCTGTCTTCACCCGTTTCGTCTTGAAATGAAACCTGTATGAGGTTTTTTAATTTTTAGAATTTTTTTGTATTTGTTTATGAATTTTCTAAATCGGGTCGGGTTCGAACGGATAGGAAGGAAATTATTTTTGTTCTCTATTTTTCGGCTTGTCCTTGCCCGTTTCGCCTTGAAATGAAGCCTGGACGATGTTTTTTAATTTTTAAAATTTTTTTGCATTTATTTTTGAATTGTCTAACTCGGGTCGGATTGAACGAATAGGAAGAAAATTTTTTTTCTTCCCTATTTTTCGTCCTGTCTTGGCCCGTTTCGTCCTGAAACGAAGCCTGGATGATGTTTTTTAATTTTTAAAATTTTTCTGCATTTGTTATGGAATTTTCTAACTCGGGTCGGGTTCAAACGGATAGGAAGGAAATTATTTTTATTCTCTATTTTTCGTCCTATCCTTGCCCGTTTCGTCTTGGAATGAAGCCTGGATGATGTTTTTTAATTTTTAAAATTTTTTTGCATTTATTTTTGAATTTTTTAACTCGGGTCGGGTTCGAACGGATAGGAAGGAAATTTTTTTTGTTCTCTATTTTTCGGCCTGTCTTCACCCGTTTCGCCTTGAAATGAAACCTGGATGATGTTTTTTAATTTTTAGAATTTTTTTGCATTTGTTTTTCAATTTTCTAAATAGGGTCGGGCTCGAACAGATAGGAAAGAAATTATTTTTGTTCTCTATTTTTCGTCCTGCTTTGGCCCGTTTCGTCTTGAAATGAAACCTGGATGATGTTTTTTAATTTTTAAAATTTTTTTGCATTTATTTTTGAATTTTCTAACTCTGGTCGGGTTCGAACGGATAGGAAGAAAAATTTTCTTCCTCTCAATTTTTCGGCCTATCCTGGCCCGTTTCGTCTTGAAACGAAGCCTGGATGATGTTTTTTAATTTTTAGAATTTTTTGGCATTTATTATTGAATCTTCTAACTCGGGTCGGGTTCGAACGGATAGGAAGGAAATTTTTTTTCTTCTCTATTCTTCGGCCTGTCTTCACCCGTTTCGTCTTGAAATGAAACCTGGATGATGTTTTTTAATTTTTACAATTTTTTTGCACTTGTTTTTGAATTTTCTAAATCGGGTCGGGTTCGAACTGATAGGAAGGAAATTATTTTTGTTCTCTATTTTTCGGCTTGGCCTTGCCCGTTTCGTCTTGAAATGAAGCCTGGCTGATGTTTTTTAATTTTTAAAATTTTTTTGCATTTATTTTCGAAATTTCTAACTCGGGTCGGGATCGAAAGGATAGGAAGGTAATTTTTTTTCTGCTCTATTTTTCGGCCTGTCTTCACCCGTTTCGTCTTGAAATGAAACCTGGATGATGTTTTTTAATTTTTACAATTTTTTGTGCATTTGTTTTTGAATTTTCTAAATCGGGCCGGGTTCGAAAGGATAGGAAGGAAATTATTTTTGTTCTCTATTTTTCGGCTTGTCCTTGCCCATTTCGCCTTGAAATGAAGCCTGGATGATGTTTTTTAATTTTTAAATTTTTTTTGCATTTATTTTTGAATTTTCTAACTGGGGTCGGGTTCGAACGGATAGGAAGAAAATTTTTTTTTCTTCACTATTTTTCGGCCTGTCCTGGCCCGTTTTGTCTTGAAACGAAGCCTGGATGATGTTTTTTAATTTTTAGAATTTTTTTGCATTTATTATTGAATTTTCTAACTCGGGTCGGGTTCGAACGGATAATAAGGAAATTATTTTTGTTCTCTATTTTTCGGGCTGTCCTTGCCTGTTTCGTCTTGGAATGAAGTCTGGATGACGTTTTTTAATTTTTAAAATTTGTTTGCATTTATTTTTGAATTTTCTAACTCGGGTCGGGTTCGAACGGATAGGAAGGAAATTTTTTTTGTTCTCTATTTTTTGGCCTGTCTTCACCCGTTTCGTCTTGAAATGAAACCTGGATGATGTTTTTTAATTTTTAGAATTTTTTTGCATTTGTTTTTGAATTTTGTATATCGGGTCGGGTTCGAACGGATAGGAAGAAAATTATTTTTGTTCTCTTTTTCTCGGCCTGTCTTCACCCGTTTCGTCTTGAAATGAAACCTGGATGATGTTTTTTAATTTTTAGAATTTTTTTGCATTTGTTTTTCAATTTTCTAAATCGGGTCGGGCTCGAACAGATAGGAAAGAAATTATTTTTGTTCTCTATTTTTCGTCCTGTTTTGGCCCGTTTCGTCTTGAAATGAAACCTGGATGATGTTTTTTAATTTTTAAAATTTTTTTGCATTTATTTTTGAATTTTCTAACTCTGGTCGGGTTCGAACGGATAGGAAGAAAAATTTTCTTCCTCTCAATTTTTCGGCCTGTCCTGGCCCGTTTCGTCTTGAAACGAAGCCTGGATGTTGTTTTTTAATTTTTAGAATTTTTTTGCATTTATTATTGAATTTTCTAACTCGGGTCGGGTTCGAACGGATAGGAAGGAAATTATTTTTGTTCTCTATTTTTCGGCCTGTCCTTGCCCGTTTCGTCTTGGAATGAAGCCTGGATGATGTTTTTTAATTTTTAAAATTTTTTTGCATTTATTTTTGAATTTTCCAACTCGGGTCGAGTTCGAACGGATAGGAAGAAAATTTTTTTCTTCTCTATTTTTCGGCCTGTCTTCACCCGTTTCGGCTTGAAATGAAACCTAGATGATGTTTTTTAATTTTTAGAATTTTTTGCATTTGTTTTTGAATTTTCCAAATCGGTTCGGGTTCGAACGGATACGAAGGAAATTATTTTTGTTCCCTATTTTTTGGCCTGTTTTGGCCCGTTTCGTCTTGAAATGAAACCTGGATGATGTTTTTTAATTTTTAAAATTTTTTTGCATTAATTTTTGAATTTTCTAACTCGGGTCAGGTCCGAATGGATAGGAAGTAAATGTTTTTTCTTCCCTATTTTGGGCCTGTCTTCGCCCGTTTCGTCTTGAAATGAAGCCTGGATGACGTTTTTTAATTTTTAAAATTTTTTTGCATTTGTTTTTGAATTTTGTACATCGGGTCGGGTTCGAACGGATAGGAAAGAAATTATTTTTGTTATCTATTTTTCGGCCTGTTTTGACCCGTTTCGTCTTGAAATGAAACCTGGATGATGTTTTTTAATTTTTATAATTTTTTTGCATTTATTTTTGAATTTTCTAACTCGGGTCGGGTTCAAACGGATAGGAAGAAAATTTTTTTTCCTCTCTATTTTTTGGCCTGTCTTGGCCCGTTTCGTCTTGAAAAGAAGCCTGGATGATGTTTTTTAATTTTTAGAATTTTTTAGCATTTATTTTCGAAATTTCTAACTCGGGTCGGGATCGAACGGATAGGAAGGAAATTTTTTTTCTTCTCTATTTTTCGGCCTGTCTTCACCCGTTTCGTCTTGAAATGAAACCTGGATGATGTTTTTTAATTTTTACAATTTTTTTTGCATTTGTTTTTGAATTTTCTAAATCGGGTCGGGTTCGAACGGATAGGAAGGAAATTATTTTTGTTCTCTATTTTTCGGCTTGGCCTTGCCCGTTTCGCCTTGAAATGAAGCCTGGATGATGTTTTTTAATTTTTAAAATTTTTTTGCATTTATTTTCGAAATTTCTAACTCGGGTCGGGATCGAACGGATAGGAAGGAAATTTTTTTTCTTCTCTATTTTTCGGCCTGTCTTCACCCGTTTCGTCTTGAAATGAAACCTAGATGATGTTTTTTAATTTTTAGAATTTTTTTGCATTTGTTTTTGAATTTTCTAAATCGGGTCGGGTTTGAACGGATAGGAAGGAAATTATTTTTGTTCTCTATTTTTCGGCCTGTTTTGGCCCGTTTCGTCTTGAAATGAAACCTGGATGATGTTTTTTATTTTTTAAAATTTTTTTGCATTAATTTTTGAATTTTCTAATTCGGGTCAGGTCCGAATGGATAGGAAGTAAATGTTTTTTCTTCTCTATTTTTCGGCCTGTCTTCGCCCGTTTCGTCTTGAAATGAAGCCTGGATGACGTTTTTTAATTTTTAAAATTTTTTTGCATTTGTTTTTGAATTTTGTACATCGGGTCGAGTTCGAACGGATAGGAAAGAAATTATTTTTGTTCCCTATTTTTCGGCCTGTTTTGACCCGTTTCTTCTTGAAATGAAACCTGGATGATGTTTTTTAATTTTTATAATTTTTTTGCATTTATTTTTGAATTTTCTAACTCGGGTCGGGTTCGAACGGATAGGAAGAAAATTTTTTTCCTCTCTATTTTTTGGCTTGTGTTGGCCCGTTTCGTCTTGAAAGGAAGCCTGGATGATGTTTTTTAATTTTTAGAATTTCTTAGCATTTATTTTCGAAATTTCTAACCCGGGTCGGGATCGAACGGATAGGAAGGAAATTTTTTTTCTTCTCTATTCTTCGGCCTGTCTTCACCCGTTTCGTCTTGAAATGAAACCTGGATGATGTTTTTTAATTTTTACAATTTTTTTGCATTTGTTTTTGAATTTTCTAAATCGGGTCGGGTTCGAACGGATAGGAAGGAAATTATTTTTGTTCTCTATTATTCGGCCTGGCCTTGCCCGTTTCGCCTTGAAATGAAGCCTGAATGATGTTTTTTAATTTTTAAAATTTTTTTGCATTTATTTTCGAAATTTCTAACTCGGGTCGGGATCGAACGGATAGGAAGGAAATTATTTTTGTTCTCTATTTTTCGGCTTGTCCTTGCCCGTTTCGCCTTGAAATGAAGCCTGATTGATGTTTTTTAATTTTGAAAATTTTTTTGCATTTATTTTTGAATTTTCTAACTGGGGTCGGGTTCGAATGGCTAGGAAGAAAATTTTTTTTTGTTCTCTATTTTTCGGCCTGTCCTGGCCCGTTTCGTCTTGAAACGAAGCCTGGATGATGTTTTTTAATTTTTAGAATTTTTTTGCATTTATTATTGAATTTTCTAACTCGGGTCGGGTTCGAACGGATAGGAAGGAAATTATTTTTGTTCTCTATTTTTCGGCCTGTCCTTGCCCGTTTCGTCTTGGAATGAAGTCTGGATGACGTTTTTTAATTTTTAAAATTTGTTTGCATTTATTTTTGAATTTTCTAACTCGGGTCGAGTTCGAACGGATAGGAAGGAAATTTTTTTTGTTCTCTATTTTTCGGCCTGTCTTCACCCGTTTCGTCTTGAAATGAAACCTGGATGATGTTTTTTAATTTTTAGAATTTTTTTGCATTTGTTTTTGAATTTTGTACATCGGGTCGGGTTCGAACGGATAGGGAGGAAATTATTTTTGTTCTCTATTTTTCGGCCTGTTTTGACCCGTTTCGTCTTGAAATGAAACCTGGAAGATGTTTTTTAATTTTTATAATTTTTTTGCATTTATTTTTGAATTTTCTAACTCGGGTCGGGTTCGAACGGATAGGAAGAAAATTTTTTTTCCTCTCTATTTTTTGGCCTGTCGTGGCCCGTTTCGTCTTGAAACGAAGCCTGGATGATGTTTTTTAATTTTTAGAATTTTTTAGTATTTATTTTCGAAATTTCTAACTCGGGTCGGGATCGAACGGATAGGAAGGAAATTTTTTTTCTTCTCTATTCTTCGGCCTGTCTTCACCCGTTTCTTCTTGAAATGAAACCTGGATGATGTTTTTTAATTTTTACAATTTTTTTGCATTTGTTTTTGAATTTTCTAAATCGGGTCGGGTTCGAACTGATAGGAAGGAAATTATTTTTGTTCTATATTTTTCGGCTTGGCCTTGCCCGTTTCGTCTTGAAATGAAGCCTGGCTGATGTTTTTTAATTTTTAAAATTTTTTTGCATTTATTTTCGAAATTTCTAACTCGGGTCGGGATCGAACGGATAGGAAGGAAATTTTTTTTCTGCTCTATTTTTCGGCCTGTCTTCACCCGTTTCGTCTTGAAATGAAACCTGGATGATGTTTTTTAATTTTTACAATTTTTTTTGCATTTGTTTTTGAATTTTCTAAATCGGGTCGGGTTCGAACGGATAGGAAGGAAATTATTTTTGTTCTCTATTTTTCGGCTTGTCCTTGCCCATTTCGCCTTGAAATGAAGCCTGGATGATGTTTTCTAATTTTTAAAATTTTTTTGCATTTATTTTTGAATTTTCTAACTGGGGTCGGGTTCGAACGGATAGGAAGGAAATTTTTTTTGTTCTCTATTTTTTGGCCTGTCTTCACCCGTTTCGTCTTGAAATGAAACCTGGATGATGTTTTTTAATTTTTAGAATTTTTTTGCATTTGTTTTTGAATTTTGTATATCGGGTCGGGTTCGAACGGATAGGAAGAAAATTATTTTTGTTCTCTTTTTCTCGGCCTGTCTTCACCCGTTTCGTCTTGAAATGAAACCTGGATGATGTTTTTTAATTTTTAGAATTTTTTTGCATTTGTTTTTCAATTTTCTAAATCGGGTCGGGCTCGAACAGATAGGAAAGAAATTATTTTTGTTCTCTATTTTTCGTCGTGTTTTGGCCCGTTTCGTCTTGAAATGAAACCTGGATGATGTTTTTTAATTTTTAAAATTTTTTTGCATTTATTTTTGAATTTTCTAACTCTGGTCGGGTTCGAACGGATAGGAAGAAAAATTTTCTTCCTCTCAATTTTTCGGCCTGTCCTGGCCCGTTTCGTCTTGAAACGAAGCCTGGATGTTGTTTTTTAATTTTTAGAATTTTTTTGCATTTATTATTGAATTTTCTAACTCGGGTCGGGTTCGAACGGATAGGAAGGAAATTATTTTTGTTCTCTATTTTTCGGCCTGTCCTTGCCCGTTTCGTCTTGGAATGAAGTCTGGATGATGTTTTTTAATTTTTAAAATTTTTTTGCATTTATTTTTGAATTTTCCAACTCGGGTCGAGTTCGAACGGATAGGAAGGAAATTTTTTTCTTCTCTATTTTTCGGCCTGTCTTCACCCGTTTCGGCTTGAAATGAAACCTAGATGATGTTTTTTAATTTTTAGAATTTTTTGCATTTGTTTTTGAATTTTCCAAATCGGTTCGGGTTCGAACGGATACGAAGGAAATTATTTTTGTTCCCTATTTTTTGGCCTTTTTTGGCCCGTTTCGTCTTGAAATGAAACCTGGATGATGTTTTTTAATTTTTAAAATTTTTTTGCATTAATTTTTGAATTTTCTAACTCGGGTCAGGTCCGAATGGATAGGAAGTAAATGTTTTTTCTTCCCTATTTTGGGCCTGTCTTCGCCCGTTTCGTCTTGAAATGAAGCCTGGATGACGTTTTTTAATTTTTAAAATTTTTTTGCATTTGTTTTTGAATTTTGTACATCGGGTCGGGTTCGAACGGATAGGAAAGAAATTATTTTTGTTATCTATTTTTCGGCCTGTTTTGACCCGTTTCGTCTTGAAATGAAACCTGGATGATGTTTTTTAATTTTTATAATTTTTTTGCATTTATTTTTGAATTTTCTAACTCGGGTCGGGTTCAAACGGATAGGAAGAAAATTTTTTTTCCTCTCTATTTTTTGGCCTGTCTTGGCCCGTTTCGTCTTGAAAAGAAGCCTGGATGATGTTTTTTAATTTTTAGAATTTTTTAGCATTTATTTTCGAAATTTCTAACTCGGGTCGGGATCGAACGGATAGGAAGGAAATTTTTTTTCTTCTCTATTTTTCGGCCTGTCTTCACCCGTTTCGTCTTGAAATGAAACCTGGATGATGTTTTTTAATTTTTACAATTTTTTTTGCATTTGTTTTTGAATTTTCTAAATCGGGTCTGGTTCGAACGGATAGGAAGGAAATTATTTTTGTTCTCTATTTTTCGGCTTGGCCTTGCCCGTTTCGCCTTGAAATGAAGCCTGGATGATGTTTTTTAATTTTTAAAATTTTTTTGCATTTATTTTCGAAATTTCTAACTCGGGTCGGGATCGAACGGATAGGAAGGAAATTTTTTTTCTTCTCTATTTTTCGGCCTGTCTTCACCCGTTTCGTCTTGAAATGAAACCTAGATGATGTTTTTTAATTTTTAGAATTTTTTTGCATTTGTTTTTGAATTTTCTAAATCGGGTCGGGTTTGAACGGATAGGAAGGAAATTATTTTTGTTCTCTATTTTTCGGCCTGTTTTGGCCCGTTTCGTCTTGAAATGAAACCTGGATGATGTTTTTTATTTTTTAAAATTTTTTTGCATTAATTTTTGAATTTTCTAATTCGGGTCAGGTCCGAATGGATAGGAAGTAAATGTTTTTTCTTCTCTATTTTTCGGCCTGTCTTCGCCCGTTTCGTCTTGAAATGAAGCCTGGATGACGTTTTTTAATTTTTAAAATTTTTTTGCATTTGTTTTTGAATTTTGTACATCGGGTCGGGTTCGAACGGATAGGAAAGAAATTATTTTTGTTCCCTATTTTTCGGCCTGTTTTGACCCGTTTCTTCTTGAAATGAAACCTGGATGATGTTTTTTAATTTTTATAATTTTTTTGCATTTATTTTTGAATTTTCTAACTCGGGTCGGGTTCGAACGGATAGGAAGAAAATTTTTTTCCTCTCTATTTTTTGGCTTGTGTTGGCCCGTTTCGTCTTGAAAGGAAGCCTGGATGATGTTTTTTAATTTTTAGAATTTCTTAGCATTTATTTTCGAAATTTCTAACCCGGGTCGGGATCGAACGGATAGGAAGGAAATTTTTTTTCTTCTCTATTCTTCGGCCTGTCTTCACCCGTTTCGTCTTGAAATGAAACCTGGATGATGTTTTTTAATTTTTACAATTTTTTTGCATTTGTTTTTGAATTTTCTAAATCGGGTCGGGTTCGAACGGATAGGAAGGAAATTATTTTTGTTCTCTATTATTCGGCCTGGCCTTGCCCGTTTCGCCTTGAAATGAAGCCTGAATGATGTTTTTTAATTTTTAAAATTTTTTTGCATTTATTTTCGAAATTTCTAACTCGGGTCGGGATCGAACGGATAGGAAGGAAATTATTTTTGTTCTCTATTTTTCGGCTTGTCCTTGCCCGTTTCGCCTTGAAATGAAGCCTGATTGATGTTTTTTAATTTTTAAAATTTTTTTGCATTTATTTTTGAATTTTCTAACTGGGGTCGGGTTCGAATGGCTAGGAAGAAAATTTTTTTTTCTTCTCTATTTTTCGGCCTGTCCTGGCCCGTTTCGTCTTGAAACGAAGCCTGGATGATGTTTTTTAATTTTTAGAATTTTTTTGCATTTATTATTGAATTTTCTAACTCGGGTCGGGTTCGAACGGATAGGAAGGAAATTATTTTTGTTCTCTATTTTTCGGCCTGTCCTTGCCCGTTTCGTCTTGGAATGAAGTCTGGATGACGTTTTTTAATTTTTAAAATTTGTTTGCATTTATTTTTGAATTTTCTAACTCGGGTCGGGTTCGAACGGATAGGAAGGAAATTTTTTTTCTTCTCTATTTTTCGGCCTGTCTTCACCCGTTTCGTCTTGAAATGAAACCTGGATGATGTTTTTTAATTTTTAGAATTTTTTTGCATTTGTTTTTGAATTTTGTACATCGGGTCGGGTTCGAACGGATAGGAAGGAAATTATTTTTGTTCTCTATTTTTCGGCCTGTTTTGACCCGTTTCGTCTTGAAATGAAACCTGGAAGATGTTTTTTAATTTTTATAATTTTTTTGCATTTATTTTTGAATTTTCTAACTCGGGTCGGGTTCGAACGGATAGGAAGAAAATTTTTTTTCCTCTCTATTTTTTGGCCTGTCTTGGCCCGTTTCGTCTTGAAACGAAGCCTGGATGATGTTTTTTAATTTTTAGAATTTTTTAGTATTTATTTTCGAAATTTCTAACTCGGGTCGGGATCGAACGGATAGGAAGGAAATTTTTTTTCTTCTCTATTCTTCGGCCTGTCTTCACCCGTTTCTTCTTGAAATGAAACCTGGATGATGTTTTTTAATTTTTACAATTTTTTTGCATTTGTTTTTGAATTTTCTAAATCGGGTCGGGTTCGAACTGATAGGAAGGAAATTATTTTTGTTCTATATTTTTCGGCTTGGCCTTGCCCGTTTCGTCTTGAAATGAAGCCTGGCTGATGTTTTTTAATTTTTAAAATTTTTTTGCATTTATTTTCGAAATTTCTAACTCGGGTCGGGATCGAACGGATAGGAAGGAAATTTTTTTTCTGCTCTATTTTTCGGCCTGTCTTCACCCGTTTCGTCTTGAAATGAAACCTGGATGATGTTTTTTAATTTTTACAATTTTTTTTGCATTTGTTTTTGAATTTTCTAAATCGGGTCGGGTTCGAACGGATAGGAAGGAAATTATTTTTGTTCTCTATTTTTCGGCTTGTCCTTGCCCATTTCGCCTTGAAATGAAGCCTGGATGATGTTTTCTAATTTTTAAAATTTTTTTGCATTTATTTTTGAATTTTCTAACTGGGGTCGGGTTCGAACGGATAGGAAGGAAATTTTTTTTTCTTCTCTATTTTTCGGCCTGTCCTGCCCCGTTTCGTCTTGAAACGAAGCCTGGATGATGTTTTTTAATTTTTAGAATTTTTTTGCATTTATTATTGAATTTTCTAACTCGTGTCGGGTTCGAACGGATAGGAAGGAAATTATTTTTGTTCTCTATTTTTCGGGATGTCCTTGCCCGTTTCGTCTTGGAATGAAGTCTGGATGACGTTTTTTAATTTTTAAAATTTGTTTGCATTTATTTTTGAATTTTCTAACTCGGGTCGGGTTCGAACGGATAGGAAGGAAATTTTTTTTTTCTCTATTTTTCGGCCTGTCTTCACCCGTTTCTTCTTGAAATGAAACCTGGATGATGTTTTTTAATTTTTAGAATTTTTTTGCATTTGTTTTTGAATTTAGTATATCGGGTCGGGTTCGAACGGATAGGAAGGAAATTATTTTTGTGCTCTATTTTTCGGCCTGTCTTCACCCGTTTCGTCTTGAAATGAAACCTGGATGATGTTTTTTAATTTTTAGAATTTTTTTGCATTTGTTTTTCAATTTTCTAAATCGGGTCGGGCTCGAACAGATAGGAAAGAAATTATTTTTGTTCTCTATTTTTCGTCCTATTTTGGCCCGTTTCGTCTTGAAATGAAACCTGGATGATGTTTTTTAATTTTTAAAATTTTTTTACATTTATTATTGAATTTTCTAACTCGGGTCGGGTTCGAACGGATAGGAAGGAAATTATTTTTGTTCTCTATTTTTAGGGCTGTCCTTGCCCGTTTCGTCTTGGAATGAAGTCTGGATGACGTTTTTTAATTTTTAAAATTTGTTTGCATTTATTTTTGAATTTTCTAACTCGGGTCGGGTTCGAACGGATAGGAAGGAAATTTTTTTTTTCTCTATTTTTCGGCCTGTCTTCACCCGTTTCGTCTTGAAATGAAACCTGGATGATGTTTTTTAATTTTTAGAATTTTTTTGCATTTGTTTTTGAATTTTGTATATCGGGTCGGGTTCGAACGGATAGGAAGGAAATTATTTTTGTTCTCTATTTTTCGGCCTGTCTTCACCCGTTTCGTCTTGAAATGAAACCTGGATGATGTTTTTTAATTTTTAGAATTTTTTTGCATTTGTTTTTCAATTTTCTAAATCGGGTCGGGCTCGAACAGATAGGAAAGAAATTATTTTTGTTCTCTATTTTTCGTCCTGTTTTGGCCCGTTTCGTCTTGAAATGAAACCTGGATGATGTTTTTTAATTTTTAAAATATTTTTGCATTTATTTTTGAATTTTCTAACTCTGGTCGGGTTCGAACGGATAGGAAGAAAAATTTTCTTCCTCTCAATTTTTCGGCCTGTCCTGGCCCGTTTAGTCTTGAAACGAAGCCTGGATGTTGTTTTTTAATTTTTAGAATTTTTTTGCATTTATTATTGAATTTTCTAACTCGGGTCGGGTTCGAACGGATAGGAAGGAAATTATTTTTGTTCTCTATTTTTCGGCCTGTCCTTGCCCGTTTCGTCTTGGAATGAAGCCTGGATGATGTTTTTTAATTTTTAAAATTTTTTTGCATTTATTTTTGAATTTTCTAACTCGGGTCGGTTTCGAACGGATAGGAAGGAAATTTTTTTCTTCTCTATTTTTCGGCCTGTCTTCACCCGTTTCGTCTTGAAATGAAACCTAGATGATGTTTTTTAATTTTTAGAATTTTTTTGCATTTGTTTTTGAAATTTTCCAAATTGGGTCGGGTTCGAACGGATACGAAGGAAATTATTTTTGTTCCCTATTTTTCGGCCTGTTTTGGCCCGTTTCGTCTTGAAATGAAACCTGGATGATGTTTTTTAATTTTTAAAATTTTTTTGCATTAATTTTTGAATTTTCTAACTCGGGTCAGGTCCGAATGGATAGGAAGTAAATGTTTTTTCTTCTCTATTTTGGGCCTGTCTTCGCGCGTTTCGTCTTGAAATGAAGCCTTGATGACGTTTTTTAATTTTTAAAATTTTTTTGCATTTGTTTTTGAATTTTGTACATCGGGTCGAGTTCGAACGGATAGGAAAGAAATTATTTTTGTTCTCTATTTTTCGGCCTGTTTTGACCCGTTTCGTCTTGAAATGAAACCTGGATGATGTTTTTTAATTTTTATAATTTTTTTGCATTTATTTTTTAATTTTCTAACTCGGGTCGGGTTCAAACGGATAGGAAGGAAATTTTTTTTCTTCTCTATTCTTCGGCCTGTCTTCACCCGTTTCGTCTTGAAATGAAACCTGGATGATGTTTTTTAATTTTTACAATTTTTTTGCATTTGTTTTTGAATTTTCTAAATCGGGTCGGGTTCGAACGAATAGGAAGGAAATTATTTTTGTTCTCTTTTTTTCGGCTTGGCCTTGCCCGTTTCGCCTTGAAATGAAGCCTGGATGATGTTTTTTAATTTTTAAAATTTTTTGCATTTATTTTCGAAATTTCTAACTCGGGTCGGGATCGAACGTATAGGAAGGAAATTTTTTTTCTTCTCTATTTTTCGGCCTGTCTTCACCCGTTTCGTCTTGAAATGAAACCTGGATGATGTTTTTTAATTTTTACAATTTTTTTTGCATTTGTTTTTGAATTTTCTAAATCGGGTCGGGTTCGAACGGATAGGAAGGAAATTATTTTTTTTTCTCTATTTTTCGGCTTGTCCTTGCCCATTTCGCCTTGAAATGAAGCCTGATTGATGTTTTTTAATTTTTAAAATTTTTTTGCATTTATTTTTGAATTTTCTAACTGGGGTCGGGTTCGAATGGCTAGGAAGAAAATTTTTTTTTCTTCTCTATTTTTCGGCCTGTCCTGGCCCGTTTCGTCTTGAAACGAAGCCTGGATGATGTTTTTTAATTTTTAGAATTTTTTTGCATTTATTATTGAATTTTCTAACTCGGGTCGGGTTCGAACGGATAGGAAGGAAATTATTTTTGTTCTCTATTTTTCGGCCTGTCCTTGCCCGTTTCGTCTTGGAATCAAGTCTGGATGACGTTTTTTAATTTTTAAAATTTTTTTCCATTTATTTTTGAATTTTCTAACTCGGGTCGGGTTCGAACGGATAGGAAGGAAATTTTTTTCTTCTCTATTTTTCGGCCTGTCTTCACCCGTTTCGTCTTGAAATGAAACCTAGATGATGTTTTTTAATTTTTAGAATTTTTTTGCATTTGATTTTGAATTTTCTAAATCGGGTCGGGTTTGAACGGTTAGGAAGGAAAATATTTTTGTTCTCTATTTTTCGGCCTGTTTTTGCCCGTTTCGTCTTGAAATGAAACCTGGATGATGTTTTTTAATTTTTAAAATTTTTTTGCATTAACTTTTGAATTTTCTAACTCGGGTCAGGTCCGAATGGATAGGAAGTAAATGTTTTTTCTTCTCTGTTTTTCGGCCTGTCTTCGCCCGTTTCGTCTTGAAATGAAGCCTGGATGACGTTTTTTAATTTTTATAATTTTTTTGCATTTATTTTTTAATTTTCTAACTCGGGTCGGGTTCGAACGGATAGGATGAAATTTTTTTTTCCTCTCTATTTTTTGGCCTGTCTTGGCCCGTTTCGTCTTGAAAAGAAGCCTGGATGATGTTTTTTAATTTTTAGAATTTTTTAGCATTTATTTTCGAAATTTCTAACTCGGGTCGGGATCGAACGGATAGGAAGGAAATTTTTTTTCTTCTCTATTCTTCGGCCTGTCTTCACCCGTTTCATCTTGAAATGAACCCTGGATGATGTTTTTTAATTTTTACAATTTTTTTTGCATTTTTTTTTAATTTTCTAAATCGGGTTGGGTTCGAACGGATAGGAAGGAAATTATTTTTGTTCTCTATTTTTCGGCTTGTCCTTGCCCGTTTCGCCTTGAAATGAAGCCTGATTGATGTTTTTTAATTTTTTAAAATTTTTTTGCATTTATTTTTGAATTTTCTAACTGGGGTCGGGTTCGAATGGCTAGGAAGAAATTTTTTTTTTCTTCTCTATTTTTCGGCCTGTCCTGGCCCGTTTCGTCTTGAAACGAAGCCTGGATGATGTTTTTTAATTTTTAGAATTTTTTTGCATTTATTATTGAATTTTCTAACTCGGGTCGGGTTCGAACGGATAAGAAGGAAATTATTTTTGTTCTCTAATTTTCGGCCTGTCCTTGCCCGTTTCATCTTGAAATGAAGCCTGGATGATGTTTTTTAATTGTTAAAATTTTTTTGCTTTTATTTTTAAATTTTCTAACTCGGGTCGGGTTCGAATGGATAGGAAGGAAATTTTTTTTCTTCTCTATTTTTCGGCCTGTCTTCGCCCGTTTCGTCTTGAAATGAAACCTGGATGATGTTTTTTAATTTTTAGAATTTTTTTGCATTAGTTTTTGAATTTTGTACATCGGGTCGGGTTCGAACGGAGAGGAAGGAAATTATTTTTGTTCTCTATTTTTCGGCCTGTTTTGACCCGTTTCGTCTTGAAATGAAGCCTGGATGATGTTTTTTAATTTTTAAAATTTTTTTGCATTTATTTTCGAAATTTCTAACTCGGGTCGGGTTCGAACGGATAGGAAGGAAATTTTTTTTCTTCTCTATTTTTCGGCCTGTCTTCACCCGTTTCGTCTTGAAATGAAACCTGGATGATGTTTTTTAATTTTTAGAATTTTTTTGCATTTGTTTATGAATTTTCTAAATCGGGTCGGGTTCGAACGGATAGGAAGGAAAATATTTTTGTTCTCTATTTTTCGGCTTGTCCTCTCCCGTTTCGCCTTGAAACAAAACCTGGAAGATGTTTTTTAATTTTTAAAATTTTTTTGCATTTATTTTCGAAATTTCTAACTCGGGTCGGGTTCAAAGGGTTAGGAAGGAAATTTTTTTTCTTCTCTATTTTTCGGCCCGTCTTCTCCCGTTTCATCTTGAAATGAAACCTGGATGAGGTTTTTTAATTTTTAGAATTTTTTTGTATTTGTTTCTGAATTTTCTAAATCGGGTCGGGTTCGAACGGATAGGAAGGAAATTATTTTTGTTCTCTAATTTTCGGCCTGTCCTTGCCCGTTTCTTCTTGAAATGAAGCCTGGATGATGTTTTTTAATTGTTAAAATTTTTTTGCTTTTATTTTTAAATTTTCTAACTCGGGTCGGGTTCGAATGGATAGGAAGGAAATTTTTTTTCTTCTCTATTTTTCGGCCTGTCTTCGCCCGTTTCGTCTTGAAATGAAACCTGGATGATGTTTTTTAATTTTTAGAATTTTTTTGCATTAGTTTTTGAATTTTGTACATCGGGTCGGGTTCGAACGGAGAGGAAGGAAATTATTTTTGTTCTCTATTTTTCGGCCTGTTTTGACCCGTTTCGTCTTGAAATGAAGCCTGGATGATGTTTTTTAATTTTTAAAATTTTTTTGCATTTATTTTTGAATTTTCTAACTCGGGTCGGTTTCAAACGGATAGGAAGAAAATTTTTTTTCTTCCCTATTTTTCGGCCTGTCTTCACCCGTTTCGTCTTGAAATGAAACCTGGATGATGTTTTTTAATTTTTACAATTTTTTTGCATTTGTTTTTGAATTTTCTAACTCGAGTCAGGTCCGAACGAATAGGAAGGAAATGTTTTTTCTTCTCTAATTTTTGGCCTGTCTTCGCCCGTTTCGTCTTGAAATTAAACCTGGGTGATGTTTTTTAATTTTTAGAATTTTTTTGCATTTATTTTTGAATTCTCTAACTCGGGTCGGGTTCGAACGGATAGGAAGGAATTTTTTTTTCTTCTCTATTTTTCGACCTGTCTTCCCCCGTTTCGTCTTGAAATGAAACCTGAATGATGTTTTTTAATTTTTAGAATTTTTTTGTATTTGTTTATTAATTTTCTAAATCGGGTCGGGTTCGAACGGATAGGAAGGAAATTATTTTTGTTCTCTATTTTTCGGCCTGTCCTTGCCCGTTTCGTCTTGGAATCAAGTCTGGATGACGTTTTTTAATTTTTAAAATTTGTTTGCATTTATTTTCGAATTTTCTAACTCGGGTCGGGTTCGAACGGATAGGAAGGAAATTTTTTTTATTATCTCTTTTTTGGCCTGTCTTCACCCGTTTCGTCTTGAAATGAAACCTGGATGATGTTTTTTAATTTTTAGAATTTTTTCGCATTTGTTTTTGAATTTTGTACATCGGGTCGGGTTCGAACGGATAGGAAGGAAATTATTTTTGTTCTCTATTTTTCGGCCTGTTTTGACCCGTTTCGTCTTGAAATGAAACCTGGATGATGTTTTTTAATTTTTATAATTTTTTTGCATTTATTTTTGAATTTTCTATCTCGAGTCGGGTTCGAACGGATAGGAAGGAATTTTTTTTTCTTCTCTATTTTTCGACCTGTCTTCCCCCGTTTCGTCTTGAAATGAAACCTGGATGATGTTTTTTAATTTTTAGAATTTTTTTGTATTTGTTTATGAATTTTCTAAATCGGGTCGGGTTCGAACGGATAGGAAGGAAATTATTTTTGTTCTCTATTTTTCGGCCTGTCCTTGCCCGTTTCGTCTTGGAATCAAGTCTGGATGACGTTTTTTAATTTTTAAAATTTGTTTGCATTTATTTTCGAATTTTCTAACTCGGGTCGGGTTCGAACGGATAGGAAGGAAATTTTTTTTATTATCTCTTTTTCGGCCTGTCTTCACCCGTTTCGTCTTGAAATGAAACCTGGATGATGTTTTTTAATTTTTAGAATTTTTTTGCATTTGTTTTTGAATTTTGTACATCGGGTCGGGTTCGAACGGATAGGAAGGAAATTATTTTTGTTCTCTATTTTTCGGCCTGTTTTGACCCGTTTCGTCTTGAAATGAAACCTGGATGATGTTTTTTAATTTTTATAATTTTTTTGCATTTATTTTTGAATTTTCTAACTCTGGTCGGGTTCGAACGGATAGGAAGAAAAATTTTCTTCCTCTCAATTTTTCGGCCTGTCCTGGCCCGTTTCGTCTTGAAACGAAGCCTGGATGATGTTTTTTAATTTTTAGAATTTTTTTGCATTTATTATTGAATTTTCTAACTCGGGTCGGGTTCGAACGGATAGGAAAGAAATTATTTTTGTTCTCTATTTTTCGTCCTGTTTTGGCCCGTTTCGTCTTGAAATGTAACCTGGATGATGTTTTTTAATTTTTATAATTTTTTTGCATTTATTTTTGAATTTTCTAACTCTGGTCGGGTTCGAACGGATAGGAAGAAAAATTTTCTTCCTCTCAATTTTTCGGCCTGTCCTGGCCCGTTTCGTCTTGAAATGAAACCTAGATGATGTTTTTTAATTTTTAGAATTTTTTTGCATTTGTTTTTGAATTTTCTAAATCGGGTCGGTTTTGAACGGATAGGAAGGAAAATATTTTTGTTCTCTATTTTTCGGCCTGTTTTTGCCCGTTTCGTCTTGAAATGAAACCTGGATGATGTTTTTTAATTTTTAAAATTTTTTTGCATTAACTTTTGAATTTTCTAACTCGGGTCAGGTCCGAATGGATAGGAAGTAAATGTTTTTTCTTCTCTGTTTTTCGGCCTGTCTTCGCCTGTTTCGTCTTGAAATGAAGCCTGGATGACTTTTTTTAATTTTTAAAATTTTTTTGCATTTGTTTTTGAATTTTGTACATCGGGTCGGGTTCGAACGGATAGGAAAGAAATTATTTTTGTTCTCTATTTTTCGGCCTGTTTTGACCCGTTTCGTCTTGAAATGAAACCTGGATGATGTTTTTTAATTTTTATAATTTTTTTGCATTTATTTTTTAATTTTCTAACTCGGGTCGGGTTCGAACGGATAGGATGAAATTTTTTTTTCCTCTCTATTTTTTGGCCTGTCTTGGCCCGTTTCGTCTTGAAAAGAAGCCTGGATGATGTTTTTTAATTTTTAGAATTTTTTAGCATTTATTTTCGAAATTTCTAACTCGGGTCGGGATCGAACGGATAGGAAGGAAATTTTTTTTCTTCTCTATTCTTCGGCCTGTCTTCACCCGTTTCTTCTTGAAATGAAACCTGGATGATGTTTTTTAATTTTTACAATTTTTTTTGCATTTGTTTTTGAATTTTCTAAATCGGGTCGGGTTCGAACGGATAGGAAGGAAATTATTTTTGTTCTCTATTTTTCAGCTTGTCCTTGCCCGTTTCGCCTTGAAATGAAGCCTGATTGATGTTTTTTAATTTTTAATATTTTTTTGCATTTATTTTTGAATTTTCTAACTGGGGTCGGGTTCGAAAGGCTAGGAAGAAATTTTTTTTTTCTTCTCTATTTTTCGGCCTGTCCTGGCCCGTTTCGTCTTGAAACGAAGCCTGGATGATGTTTTTTAATTTTTAGAATTTTTTTGCATTTATTATTGAATTTTCTAACTCGGGTCGGGTTCGAACGGATAGGAAGGAAATTATTTTTGTTCTCTATTTTTCGGCCTGTCCTTGCCCGTTTCGTCTTGGAATGAAGTCTGGATGAAGTTTTTTAATTTTTAAAATTTGTTTGCATTTATTTTTGAATTTTCTAACTCGGGTCGGGTTCGAACGGATAGGAAGGAAATTTTTTTTGTTCTCTATTTTTCGGCCTGTCTTCACCCGTTTCGTCTTGAAATGAAACCTGGATGATGTTTTTTAATTTTTAGAATTTTTTTGCATTTGTTTTTGAATTTTGTACATCGGGTCGGGTTCGAACGGATAGGAAGGAAATTATTTTTGTTCTCTATTTTTCGGCCTGTTTTGACCCGTTTCATCTTGAAATGAAACCTGGAAGATGTTTTTTAATTTTTATAATTTTTTTGCATTTATTTTTGAATTTTCTAACTCGGGTCGGGTTCGAACGGATAGGATGAAAATTTTTTTTCCTCTCTATTTTTTGGCCTGTCTTGGCCCGTTTCGTCTTGAAACGAAGCCTGGATGATATTTTTTAATTTTTAGAATTTTTTAGCATTTATTTTCGAAATTTCTAACTCGGGTCGGGATCGAACGGATAGGAAGGAAATTTTTTTTCTTCTCTATTCTTCGGCCTGTCTTCACCCGTTTCGTCTTGAAATGAAACCCGGATGATGTTTTTCAATTTTTAGAATTTTTTTGCATTTGTTTTTGAATTTTCTAAAACGGGTCGGGTTCGAACGGATAGGAAGGAAATTATTTTTGTTCTCTATTTTTCGGCTTGGCCTTGCCCATTTCGCCTTCAAATGAAGCCTGGATAATGTTTTTTAATTTTTAAAATTTTTTTGCATTTATTTTCGAAATTTCTAACTCGGGTCGGGTTCGAACGGATAGGAAGGAAATTTTTTTTCTTCTCTATTTTTCGGCCTGTCTTCACCCGTTTCGTCTTGAAATGAAACCTGGATGATGTTTTTTAATTTTTAGAATTTTTTTGCATTTGTTTATGAATTTTCTAAATCGGGTCGGGTTCGAACGGATAGGAAGGAAAATATTTTTGTTCTCTATTTTTCGGCTTGTCCTCTCCCGTTTCGCCTTGAAACAAAGCCTGGAAGATGTTTTTTAAGTTTTAAAATTTTTTTGCATTTATTTTCGAAATTTCTAACTCGGGTCGGGTTCCAAGGCTTAGGAAGGAAATTTTTTTTCTTCTCTATTTTTCGGCCTGTCTTCACCCGTTTCTTCTTGAAATGAAACCTGGATGATGTTTTTTAATTTTTAGAATTTTTTTGCATTTGTTTTTGAATTTTGTACATCGGGTCGGGTTCGAACGGATAGGAAGGAAATTATTTTTGTTCTCTATTTTTCGGCCTGTTTTGACCCGTTTCGTCTTGAAATGAAACCTGGAAGATGTTTTTTAATTTTTATAATTTTTTTGCATTTATTTTTGAATTTTCTAACTCGGGTCGGGTTCGAATGGATAGGAAGAAAATTTTTTTTCCTCTCTATTTTTTGGCCTGTCTTGGCCCGTTTCGTCTTGAAACGAAGCCTGGATGATGTTTTTTAATTTTTAGAATTTTTTAGCATTTATTTTCGAAATTTCTAACTCGGGTCGGGATCGAACGGATAGGAAGGAAATTTTTTTTCTTCTCTATTCTTCGGCCTGTCTTCACCCGTTTCGTCTTGAAATGAAACCCGGATGATGTTTTTCAATTTTTAGAATTTTTTTGCATTTGTTTTTGAATTTTCTAAAACGGGTCGGGTTCGAACGGATAGGAAGGAAATTATTTTTGTTCTCTATTTTTCGGCTTGGCCTTGCCCATTTCGCCTTCAAATGAAGCCTGGATAATGTTTTTTAATTTTTAAAATTTTTTTGCATTTATTTTCGAAATTTCTAACTCGGGTCGGGTTCGAACGGATAGGAAGGAAATTTTTTTTCTTCTCTATTTTTCGGCCTGTCTTCACCCGTTTCGTCTTGAAATGAAACCTGGATGATGTTTTTTAATTTTTAGAATTTTTTTGCATTTGTTTATGAATTTTCTAACTCGGGTCGGGTTCGAACGGATAGGAAGGAAAATATTTTTGTTCTCTATTTTTCGGCTTGTCCTCTCCCGTTTCGCCTTGAAACAAAGCCTGGAAGATGTTTTTTAATTTTTAAAATTTTTTTGCATTTATTTTCGAAATTTCTAACTCGGGTCGGGTTCGAAGGGTTAGGAAGGAAATTTTTTTTCTTCTCTATTTTTCGGCCTGTCTTCACCCGTTTCATCTTGAAATGAAACCTGGATGAGGTTTTTTAATTTTTAGAATTTTTTTGTATTTGTTTATGAATTTTCTAAATCGGGTCGGGTTCGAACGGATAGGAAGGAAATTATTTTTGTTCTCTAATTTTCGGCCTGTCCTTGCCCGTTTCATCTTGAAATGAAGCCTGGATGATGTTTTTTAATTGTTAAAATTTTTTTGCTTTTATTTTTAAATTTTCTAACTCGGGTCGGGTTCGAATGGATAGGAAGGAAATTTTTTTTCTTCTCTATTTTTCGGCCTGTCTTCGCCCGTTTCGTCTTGAAATGAAACCTGGATGATGTTTTTTAATTTTTAGAATTTTTTTGCATTAGTTTTTGAATTTTGTACATCGGGTCGGGTTCGAACGGAGAGGAAGGAAATTATTTTTGTTCTCTATTTTTCGGCCTGTTTTGACCCGTTTCGTCTTGAAATGAAGCCTGGATGATGTTTTTTAATTTTTAAAATTTTTTTGCATTTATTTTTGAATTTTCTAACTCGGGTCGGTTTCAAACGGATAGGAAGAAAATTTTTTTTCTTCCCTATTTTTCGGCCTGTCTTCACCCGTTTCGTCTTGAAATGAAACCTGGATGATGTTTTTTAATTTTTAGAATTTTTTTGCATTTGTTTTTGAATTTTGTACATCGGGTCGGGTTCGAACGGATAGGAAGGAAATTATTTTTGTTCTCTATTTTTCGGCCTGTTTTGACCCGTTTCGTCTTGAAATGAAACCTGGATGATGTTTTTTAATTTTTATAATTTTTTTGCATTTATTTTTGAATTTTCTAACTCGAGTCGGGTTCGAACGGATAGGAAGGAATTTTTTTTTCTTCTCTATTTTTCGACCTGTCTTCCCCCGTTTCGTCTTGAAATGAAACCTGGATGATGTTTTTTAATTTTTAGAATTTTTTTGTATTTGTTTATGAATTTTCTAAATCGGGTCGGGTTCGAACGGATAGGAAGGAAATTATTTTTGTTCTCTATTTTTCTGCCTGTCCTTGCCTGTTTCGTCTTGGAATCAAGTCTGGATGACGTTTTTTAATTTTTAAAATTTGTTTGCATTTATTTTCGAATTTTCTAACTCGGGTCGGGTTCGAACGGATAGGAAGGAAATTTTTTTTATTATCTCTTTTTCGGCCTGTCTTCACCCGTTTCGTCTTGAAATGAAACCTGGATGATGTTTTTTAATTTTTAGAATTTTTTTGCATTTGTTTTTGAATTTTGTACATCGGGTCGGGTTCGAACGGATAGGAAGGAAATTATTTTTGTTCTCTATTTTTCGGCCTGTTTTGACCCGTTTCGTCTTGAAATGAAACCTGGATGATGTTTTTTAATTTTTATAATTTTTTTGCATTTATTTTTGAATTTTCTATCTCGAGTCGGGTTCGAACGGATAGGAAGAAATTTTTTTTTCCTCTCTATTTTTTGGCCTGCCTTGGCCCGTTTCTTCTTGAAACGAAGCCTGGATGATGTTTTTTAATTTTTAGCATTTTTTAGCATTTATTATTGAATTTTCTAACTCGGGTCGGGTTCGAACGAATAGGAAGGAAATTATTTTTGTTCTCTATTTTTCAGCCTGTTTTCGCCCGTTTCGTCTTGAAATGAAACCTGGATGATGTTTTTTAATTTTTATAATTTTTTTGCATTTATTTTTGAATTTTCTATCTCGAGTCGGGTTCGAACGAATAGGAAGGAAATTATTTTTGTTCTCTAATTTTCGGCCTGTCCTTGCCCGTTTCCTCTTGAAATGAAGCCTGGATGATGTTTTTTAATTGTTAAAATTTTTTTGCTTTTATTTTTAAATTTTCTAACTCGGGTCGGGTTCGAATGGATAGGAAGGAAATTTTTTTTCTTCTCTATTTTTCGGCCTGTCTTCGCCCGTTTCGTCTTGAAATGAAACCTGGATGATGTTTTTTAATTTTTAGAATTTTTTTGCATTAGTTTTTGAATTTTGTACATCGGGTCGGGTTCGAACGGAGAGGAAGGAAATTATTTTTGTTCTCTATTTTTCGGCCTGTTTTGACCCGTTTCGTCTTGAAATGAAGCCTGGATGATGTTTTTTCATTTTTAAAATTTTTTTGCATTTATTTTTGAATTTTCTAACTCGGGTCGGTTTCAAACGAATAGGAAGAAAATTTTTTTTCTTCCCTATTTTTCGGCCTGTCTTCACCCGTTTCGTCTTGAAATGAAACCTGGATGATGTTTTTTAATTTTTACAATTTTTTTGCATTTGTTTTTGAATTTTCTAACTCGAGTCAGGTCCGAACGAATAGGAAGGAAATGTTTTTTCTTCTCTATTTTTTGGCCTGTCTTCACCCGTTTCGTCTTGAAATTAAACCTGGGTGATGTTTTTTAATTTTTAGAATTTTTTTGCATTTATTTTTGAATTCTCTAACTCGGGTCGGGTTCGAACGGATAGGAAGGAATTTTTTTTTCTTCTCTATTTTTCGACCTGTCTTCCCCCGTTTCGTCTTGAAATGAAACCTGGATGATGTTTTTTAATTTTTAGAATTTTTTTGTATTTGTTTATGAATTTTCTAAATCGGGTCGGGTTCGAACGGATAGGAAGGAAATTATTTTTGTTCTCTATTTTTCGGCCTGTCCTTGCCCGTTTCGTCTTGGAATCAAGTCTGGATGACGTTTTTTAATTTTTAAAATTTGTTTGCATTTATTTTTGAATTTTCTAACTCGGGTCGGTTTCGAACGGATAGGAAGGAAATTTTTTTTATTATCTATTTTTCGGCCTGTCTTCACCCGTTTCGTCTTGAAATGAAACCTGGATGATGTTTTTTAATTTTTAGAATTTTTTTGCATTAGTTTTTGAATTTTGTACATCGGGTCGGTTTCGAACGGATAGGAAGGAAATTATTTTTGTTCTCTATTTTTCGGCCTGTTTTGACCCGTTTCGTCTTGAAATGAAACCTGGATGATGTTTTTTAATTTTTATAATTTTTTTGCATTTATTTTGGAATTTTCTAACTCGAGTCGGGTTCGAACGGATAGGAGGGAATTTTTTTTTCTTCTCTATTTTTCGACCTGTCTTCCCCCGTTTCGTCTTGAAATGAAACCTGGATGATGTTTTTTAATTTTTAGAATTTTTTTGTATTTGTTTATGAATTTTCTAAATCGGGTCGGGTTCGAACGGATAGGAAGGAAATTATTTTTGTTCTCTATTTTTCAGCCTGTCCTTGCCCGTTTCGTCTTGGAATCAAGTCTGGATGACGTTTTTTAATTTTTAAAATTTGTTTGCATTTATTTTCGAATTTTCTAACTCGGGTCGGTTTCGAACGGTTAGGAAGGAAATTTTTTTTATTATCTCTTTTTCGGCCTGTCTTCACCCGTTTCGTCTTGAAATGAAACCTGGATGATGTTTTTTAATTTTTAGAATTTTTTTGCATTTGTTTTTGAATTTTGTACATCGGGTCTGGTTCGAACGGATAGGAAGGAAATTATTTTTGTTCTCTATTTTTCGGCCTGTTTTGACCCGTTTCGTCCTGAAATGAAACCTGGATGATGTTTTTTAATTTTTATAATTTTTTTACATTTATTTTTGAATTTTCTATCTCGAGTCGGGTTCGAACGGATAGGAAGAAAATTTTTTTTCCTCTCTATTTTTTGGCCTGCCTTGGCCCGTTTCTTCTTGAAACGAAGCCTGGATGATATTTTTTAATTTTTAGCATTTTTTAGCATTTATTATTGAATTTTCTAACTCGGGTCGGGTTCGAACGAATAGGAAGGAAAATATTTTTGTTCTCTATTTTTCGGCCTATCCTTGACCGTTTCGTCTTGGAATGAAGCCTGGATGTTGTTTCTTAATTTTTAAAATTTTTTTGCATTTATTTTTGAATTTTCTAACTCGGGTCGGGTTCGAACGGATAGGAAGGAAATTTTTATTCTTCTCCATTTTTCGGCTTGTCTTCACCCGTTTCGTCTTGAAATGAAACCTGGATGATGTTTTTGAATTTTCTAACTCGAGTCAGGTCCGAACGAATAGGAAGGAAATGTTTTTTCTTCTCTATTTTTTGGCCTGTCTTCGCCCGTTTCGTCTTGAAATGAAACCTGGATGATTGTTTTAATTTTTAGAATTTTTTTGCATTTATTTTTGAATTTTCTAACTCGGGTCGGGTTCGAACGGATAGGAAGGAAATTATTTTTGTTCTCTATTTTTCGGCCTGTCCTTGCCCGTTTCGTCTTGGAATGAAGTCTGGATGACGTTTTTTAATTTTTAAAATTTGTTTGCATTTATTTTTGAATTTTCTAACTCGGGTCGGGTACGAACGGATAGGAAGGAAATTTTTTTTGTTCTCTATTTTTCGGCCTGTCTTCACCCGTTTTGTCTTGAAATGAAACCTGGATGATGTTTTTTAATTTTTAGAATTTTTTTGCATTTATTTTTGAATTTTCTAACTCGGGTCGGGTTCGAACGGATAGGAAGGAAATTATTTTTGTTCTCTATTTTTCGGCCTGTCCTTGCCCGTTTCGTCTTAGAATGAAGTCTAGATGACGTTTTTTAATTTTTAAAATTTGTTTACATTTATTTTTGAATTTTCTAACTCGGGTCGGGTTCGAACGGATAGGAAGGAAATTTTTTTTGTTCTCTATTTTTCGGCCTGTCTTCACCCGTTTCGTCTTGAAATGAAACCTGGATGATGTTTTTTAATTTTTAGAATTTTTTTGTATTTGTTTATGAATTTTCTAAATCGGGTCGGGTTCGAACGGATAGGAAGGAAATTATTTTTGTTCTCTAATTTTCGGCCTGTCCTTGCCCGTTTCATCTTGAAATGAAGCCTGGATGATGTTTTTTAATTGTTAAAATTTTTTTGCTTTTATTTTTAAATTTTCTAACTCGGGTCGGGTTCGAATGGATAGGAAGGAAATTTTTTTTCTTCTCTATTTTTCGGCCTGTCTTCGCCCGTTTCGTCTTGAAATGAAACCTGGATGATGTTTTTTAATTTTTAGAATTTTTTTGCATTTGTTTATGAATTTTCTAAATCGGGTCGGGTTCGAACGGATAGGAAGGAAAATATTTTTGTTCTCTATTTTTCGGCTTGTCCTCTCCCGTTTCGCCTTGAAACAAAGCCTGGAAGATGTTTTTTAATTTGTAAAATTTTTTTGCATTTATTTTCGAAATTTCTAACTCGGGTCGGGTTCAAAGGGTTAGGAAGGAAATTTTTTTTCTTCTCTATTTTTCGGCCCGTCTTCTCCCGTTTCATCTTGAAATGAAACCTGGATGAGGTTTTTTAATTTTTAGAATTTTTTTGTATTTGTTTCTGAATTTTCTAAATCGGGTCGGGTTCGAACGGATAGGAAGGAAATTATTTTTGTTCTCTAATTTTCGGCCTGTCCTTGCCCGTTTCTTCTTGAAATGAAGCCTGGATGATGTTTTTTAATTGTTAAAATTTTTTTGCTTTTATTTTTAAATTTTCTAACTCGGGTCGGGTTCGAATGGATAGGAAGGAAATTTTTTTTCTTCTCTATTTTTCGGCCTGTCTTCGCCCGTTTCGTCTTGAAATGAAACCTGGATGATGTTTTTTAATTTTTAGAATTTTTTTGCATTAGTTTTTGAATTTTGTACATCGGGTCGGGTTCGAACGGAGAGGAAGGAAATTATTTTTGTTCTCTATTTTTCGGCCTGTTTTGACCCGTTTCGTCTTGAAATGAAGCCTGGATGATGTTTTTTAATTTTTAAAATTTTTTTGCATTTATTTTTGAATTTTCTAACTCGGGTCGGTTTCAAACGGATAGGAAGAAAATTTTTTTTCTTCCCTATTTTTCGGCCTGTCTTCACCCGTTTCGTCTTGAAATGAAACCTGGATGATGTTTTTTAATTTTTACAATTTTTTTGCATTTGTTTTTGAATTTTCTAACTCGAGTCAGGTCCGAACGAATAGGAAGGAAATGTTTTTTCTTCTCTAATTTTTGGCCTGTCTTCGCCCGTTTCGTCTTGAAATTAAACCTGGGTGATGTTTTTTAATTTTTAGAATTTTTTTGCATTTATTTTTGAATTCTCTAACTCGGGTCGGGTTCGAACGGATAGGAAGGAATTTTTTTTTCTTCTCTATTTTTCGACCTGTCTTCCCCCGTTTCGTCTTGAAATGAAACCTGGATGATGTTTTTTAATTTTTAGAATTTTTTTGTATTTGTTTATGAATTTTCTAAATCGGGTCGGGTTCGAACGGATAGGAAGGAAATTATTTTTGTTCTCTATTTTTCGGCCTGTCCTTGCCCGTTTCGTCTTGGAATCAAGTCTGGATGACGTTTTTTAATTTTTAAAATTTGTTTGCATTTATTTTCGAATTTTCTAACTCGGGTCGGGTTCGAACGGATAGGAAGGAAATTTTTTCTATTATCTATTTTTCGGCCTGTCTTCACCCGTTTCGTCTTGAAATGAAACCTGGATGATGTTTTTTAATTTTTAGAATTTTTTTGCATTTGTTTTTGAATTTTGTACATCGGGTCGGGTTCGAACGGATAGGAAGGAAATTATTTTTGTTCTCTATTTTTCGGCCTGTTTTGACCCGTTTCGTCTTGAAATGAAACCTGGATGATGTTTTTAATTTTTATAATTTTTTTGCATTTATTTTTGAATTTTCTATCTCGAGTCGGGTTCGAACGGATAGGAAGGAATTTTTTTTTCTTCTCTATTTTTCGACATGTCTTCCCCCGTTTCGTCTTGAAATGAAACCTGGATGATGTTTTTTAATTTTTAGAATTTTTTTGTATTTGTTTATGAATTTTCTAAATCGGGTCGGGTTCGAACGGATAGGAAGGAAATTATTTTTGTTCTCTATTTTTCGGCCTGTCCTTGCCCGTTTCGTCTTGGAATCAAGTCTGGATGACGTTTTTTAATTTTTAAAATTTGTTTGCATTTATTTTCGAATTTTCTAACTCGGGTCGGGTTCGAACGGATAGGAAGGAAATTTTTTTTATTATCTCTTTTTCGGCCTGTCTTCACCCGTTTCGTCTTGAAATGAAACCTGGATGATGTTTTTTAATTTTTAGAATTTTTTTGCATTTGTTTTTGAATTTTGTACATCGGGTCGGGTTCGAACGGATAGGAAGGAAATTATTTTTGTTCTCTATTTTTCGGCCTGTTTTGACCCGTTTCGTCTTGAAATGAAACCTGGATGATGTTTTTTAATTTTTATAATTTTTTTGCATTTATTTTTGAATTTTCTAACTCTGGTCGGGTTCGAACGGATAGGAAGAAAAATTTTCTTCCTCTCAATTTTTCGGCCTGTCCTGGCCCGTTTCGTCTTGAAACGAAGCCTGGATGATGTTTTTTAATTTTTAGAATTTTTTTGCATTTATTATTGAATTTTCTAACTCGGGTCGGGTTCGAACGGATAGGAAAGAAATTATTTTTGTTCTCTATTTTTCGTCCTGTTTTGGCCCGTTTCGTCTTGAAATGAAACCTGGATGATGTTTTTTAATTTTTATAATTTTTTTGCATTTATTTTTGAATTTTCTAACTCTGGTCGGGTTCGAACGGATAGGAAGAAAAATTTTCTTCCTCTCAATTTTTCGGCCTGTCCTGGCCCGTTTCGTCTTGAAATGAAACCTAGATGATGTTTTTTAATTTTTAGAATTTTTTTGCATTTGTTTTTGAATTTTCTAAATCGGGTCGGGTTTGAACGGATAGGAAGGAAAATATTTTTGTTCTCTATTTTTCGGCCTGTTTTTGCCCGTTTCGTCTTGAAATGAAACCTGGATGATGTTTTTTAATTTTTAAAATTTTTTTGCATTAACTTTTGAATTTTCTAACTCGGGTCAGGTCCGAATGGATAGGAAGTAAATGTTTTTTCTTCTCTGTTTTTCGGCTTGTCTTCGCCTGTTTCGTCTTGAAATGAAGCCTGGATGACGTTTTTTAATTTTTAAAATTTTTTTGCATTTGTTTTTGAATTTTGTACATCGGGTCGGGTTCGAACGGATAGGAAAGAAATTATCTTTGTTCTCTATTTTTCGGCCTGTTTTGACCCGTTTCGTCTTGAAATGAAACCTGGATGATGTGTTTTAATTTTTATAATTTTTTTGCATTTATTTTTTAATTTTCTAACTCGGGTCGGGTTCGAACGGATAGGATGAAATTTTTTTTTCCTCTCTATTTTTTGGCCTGTCTTGGCCCGTTTCGTCTTGAAAAGAAGCCTGGATGATGTTTTTTAATTTTTAGAATTTTTTAGCATTTATTTTCGAAATTTCTAACTCGGGTCGGGATCGAACGGATAGGAAGGAAATTTTTTTTCTTCTCTATTCTTCGGCCTGTCTTCACCCGTTTCGTCTTTAAATGAAACCTGGATGATGATTTTTAATTTTTACAATTTTTTTTGCATTTGTTTTTGAATTTTCTAAATCGGGTCGGGTTCGAACGGATAGGAAGGAAATTATTTTTGTTCTCTATTTTTCAGCTTGTCCTTGCCCGTTTCGCCTTGAAATGAAGCCTGATTGATGTTTTTTAATTTTTAATATTTTTTTGCATTTATTTTTGAATTTTCTAACTGGGGTCAGGTTCGAAAGGCTAGGAAGAAATTTTTTTTTTCTTCTCTATTTTTCGGCCTGTCCTGGCCCGTTTCGTCTTGAAACGAAGCCTGGATGATGTTTTTTAATTTTTAGAATTTTTTTGCATTTATTATTGAATTTTCTAACTCGGGTCGGGTTCGAACGGATAGGAAGGAAATTATTTTTGTTCTCTATTTTTCGGCCTGTCCTTGCCCGTTTCGTCTTGGAATGAAGTCTGGATGAAGTTTTTTAATTTTTAAAATTTGTTTGCATTTATTTTTGAATTTTCTAACTCGGGTCGGGTTCGAACGGATAGGAAGGAAATTTTTTTTGTTCTCTATTTTTCGGCCTGTCTTCACCCGTTTCGTCTTGAAATGAAACCTGGATGATGTTTTTTAATTTTTAGAATTTTTTTGCATTTGTTTTTGAATTTTGTACATCGGGTCGGGTTCGAACGGATAGGAAGGAAATTATTTTTGTTCTCTATTTTTCGGCCTGTTTTGACCCGTTTCATCTTGAAATGAAACCTGGAAGATGTTTTTTAATTTTTATAATTTTTTTGCATTTATTTTTGAATTTTCTAACTCGGGTCGGGTTCGAACGGATAGGAAGAAAATTTTTTTTCCTCTCTATTTTTTGGCCTGTCTTGGCCCGTTTCGTCTTGAAACGAAGCCTGGATGATATTTTTTAATTTTTAGAATTTTTTAGCATTTATTTTCGAAATTTCTAACTCGGGTCGGGATCGAACGGATAGGAAGGAAATTTTTTTTCTTCTCTATTCTTCGGCCTGTCTTCACCCGTTTCGTCTTGAAATGAAACCCGGATGATGTTTTTCAATTTTTATAATTTTTTTGCATTTGTTTTTGAATTTTCTAAAACGGGTCGGGTTCGAACGGATAGGAAGGAAATTATTTTTGTTCTCTATTTTTCGGCTTGGCCTTGCCCATTTCGCCTTCAAATGAAGCCTGGATAATGTTTTTTAATTTTTAAAATTTTTTTGCATTTATTTTCGAAATTTCTAACTCGGGTCGGGTTCGAACGGATAGGAAGGAAATTTTTTTTCTTCTCTATTTTTCGGCCTGTCTTCACCCGTTTCGTCTTGAAATGAAACCTGGATGATGTTTTTTAATTTTTAGAATTTTTTTGCATTTGTTTATGAATTTTCTAAATCGGGTCAGGTTCGAACGGATAGGAAGGAAAATATTTTTGTTCTCTATTTTTCGGCTTGTCCTCTCCCGTTTCGCCTTGAAACAAAGCCTGGAAGATGTTTTTTAAATTTTAAAATTTTTTTGCATTTATTTTCGAAATTTCTAACTCGGGTCGGGTTCCAAGGCTTAGGAAGGAAATTTTTTTTCTTCTCTATTTTTCGGCCTGTCTTCACCCGTTTCTTCTTGAAATGAAACCTGGATGATGTTTTTTAATTTTTAGAATTTTTTTGCATTTGTTTTTGAATTTTGTACATCGGGTCGGGTTCGAACGGATAGGAAGGAAATTATTTTTGTTCTCTATTTTTCGGCCTGTTTTGACCCGTTTCGTCTTGAAATGAAACCTGGAAGATGTTTTTTAATTTTTAAAATTTTTTTGCATTTATTTTTGAATTTTGTAACTCGGGTCGGGTTCGAATGGATAGGAAGAAAATTTTTTTTCCTCTCTATTTTTTGGCCTGTCCTGGCCCGTTTCGTCTTGAAACGAAGCCTGGATGATGTTTTTTAATTTTTAGAATTTTTTAGCATTTATTTTCGAAATTTCTAACTCGGGTCGGGATCGAACGGATAGGAAGGAAATTTTTTTTCTTCTCTATTCTTCGGCCTGTCTTCACCCGTTTCGTCTTGAAATGAAACCCGGATGATGTTTTTCAATTTTTAGAATTTTTTTGCATTTGTTTTTGAATTTTCTAAAACGGGTCGGGTTCGAACGGATAGGAAGGAAATTATTTTTGTTCTCTATTTTTCGGCTTGTCCTTTCCCATTTCGCCTTCAAATGAAGCCTGGATAATGTTTTTTAATTTTTAAAATTTTTTTGCATTTATTTTCGAAATTTCTAACTCGGGTCGGGTTCGAACGGATAGGAAGGAAATTTTTTTTCTTCTCTATTTTTCGGCCTGTCTTCACCCGTTTCGTCTTGAAATGAAACCTGGATGATGTTTTTTAATTTTTAGAATTTTTTTGCATTTGTTTATGAATTTTCTAAATCGGGTCGGGTTCGAACGGATAGGAAGGAAAATATTTTTGTTCTCTATTTTTCGGCTTGTCCTCTCCCGTTTCGCCTTGAAACAAAGCCTGGAAGATGTTTTTTAATTTTTAAAATTTTTTTGCATTTATTTTCGAAATTTCTAACTCGGGTCGGGTTCGAAGGGTTAGGAAGGAAATTTTTTTTCTTCTCGATTTTTCGGCCTGTCTTCACCCGTTTCATCTTGAAATGAAACCTGGATGAGGTTTTTTAATTTTTAGAATTTTTTTGTATTTGTTTATGAATTTTCTAACTCGGGTCGGGTTCGAATGGATAGGAAAGAAATTTTTTTTCTTCTCTATTTTTCGGCCTGTCTTCGCCCGTTTCGTCTTGAAATGAAACCTGGATGATGTTTTTTAATTTTTAGAATTTTTTTGCATTAGTTTTTGAATTTTGTACATCGGGTCGGGTTCGAACGGAGAGGAAGGAAATTATTTTTGTTCTCTATTTTTCGGCCTGTTTTGACCCGTTTCGTCTTGAAATGAAGCCTGGATGATGTTTTTTAATTTTTAAAATTTTTTTGCATTTATTTTTGAATTTTCTAACTCGGGTCGGTTTCAAACGGATAGGAAGAAAATTTTTTTTCTTCCCTATTTTTCGGCCTGTCTTCACCCGTTTCGTCTTGAAATGAAACCTGGATGATGTTTTTTAATTTTTAGAATTTTTTTGCATTTGTTTTTGAATTTTGTACATCGGGTCGGGTTCGAACGGATAGGAAGGAAATTATTTTTGTTCTCTATTTTTCGGCCTGTTTTGACCCGTTTCGTCTTGAAATGAAACCTGGATGATGTTTTTTAATTTTTATAATTTTTTTGCATTTATTTTTGAATTTTCTAACTCGAGTCGGGTTCGAACGGATAGGAAGGAATTTTTTTTTCTTCTCTATTTTTCGACCTGTCTTCCCCCGTTTCGTCTTGAAATGAAACCTGGATGATGTTTTTTAATTTTTAGAATTTTTTTGTATTTGTTTATGAATTTTCTAAATCGGGTCGGGTTCGAACGGATAGGAAGGAAATTATTTTTGTTCTCTATTTTTCTGCCTGTCCTTGCCTGTTTCGTCTTGGAATCAAGTCTGGATGACGTTTTTTAATTTTTAAAATTTGTTTGCATTTATTTTCGAATTTTCTAACTCGGGTCGGGTTCGAACGGATAGGAAGGAAATTTTTTTTATTATCTCTTTTTCGGCCTGTCTTCACCCGTTTCGTCTTGAAATGAAACCTGGATGATGTTTTTTAATTTTTAGAATTTTTTTGCATTTGTTTTTGAATTTTGTACATCGGGTCGGGTTCGAACGGATAGGAAGGAAATTATTTTTGTTCTCTATTTTTCGGCCTGTTTTGACCCGTTTCGTCTTGAAATGAAACCTGGATGATGTTTTTTAATTTTTATAATTTTTTTGCATTTATTTTTGAATTTTCTATCTCGAGTCGGGTTCGAACGGATAGGAAGAAATTTTTTTTTCCTCTCTATTTTTTGGCCTGCCTTGGCCCGTTTCTTCTTGAAACGAAGCCTGGATGATGTTTTTTAATTTTTAGCATTTTTTAGCATTTATTATTGAATTTTCTAACTCGGGTCGGGTTCGAACGAATAGGAAGGAAATTATTTTTGTTCTCTATTTTTCGGCCTGTCTTCGCCCGTTTCGTCTTGAAATGAAACCTGGATGATGTTTTTTAATTTTTATAATTTTTTTGCATTTATTTTTGAATTTTCTATCTCGAGTCGGGTTCGAACGAATAGGAAGGAAATTATTTTTGTTCTCTAATTTTCGGCCTGTCCTTGCCCGTTTCCTCTTGAAATGAAGCCTGGATGATGTTTTTTAATTGTTAAAATTTTTTTGCTTTTATTTTTAAATTTTCTAACTCGGGTCGGGTTCGAATGGATAGGAAGGAAATTTTTTTTCTTCTCTATTTTTCGGCCTCCCTTCGCCCGTTTCGTCTTGAAATGAAACCTGGATGATGTTTTTTAATTTTTAGAATTTTTTTGCATTAGTTTTTGAATTTTGTACATCGGGTCGGGTTCGAACGGAGAGGAAGGAAATTATTTTTGTTCTCTATTTTTCGGCCTGTTTTGACCCGTTTCGTCTTGAAATGAAGCCTGGATGATGTTTTTTCATTTTTAAAATTTTTTTGCATTTATTTTTGAATTTTCTAACTCGGGTCGGTTTCAAACGGATAGGAAGAAAATTTTTTTTCTTCCCTATTTTTCGGCCTGTCTTCACCCGTTTCGTCTTGAAATGAAACCTGGATGATGTTTTTTAATTTTTACAATTTTTTTGCATTTGTTTTTGAATTTTCTAACTCGAGTCAGGTCCGAACGAATAGGAAGGAAATGTTTTTTCTTCTCTATTTTTTGGCCTGTCTTCGCCCGTTTCGTCTTGAAATTAAACCTGGGTGATGTTTTTTAATTTTTAGAATTTTTTTGCATTTATTTTTGAATTCTCTAACTCGGGTCGGGTTCGAACGGATAGGAAGGAATTTCTTTTTCTTCTCTATTTTTCGACCTGTCTTCCCCCGTTTCGTCTTGAAATGAAACCTGGATGATGTTTTTTAATTTTTAGAATTTTTTTGTATTTGTTTATGAATTTTCTAAATCGGGTCGGGTTCGAACGGATAGGAATGAAATTATTTTTGTTCTCTATTTTTCGGCCTGTCCTTGCCCGTTTCGTCTTGGAATCAAGTCTGGATGACGTTTTTTAATTTTTAAAATTTGTTTGCATTTATTTTCGAATTTTCTAACTCGGGTCGGTTTCGAACGGATAGGAAGGAAATTTTTTTTATTATCTATTTTTCGGCCTGTCTTCACCCGTTTCGTCTTGAAATGAAACCTGGATGATGTTTTTTAATTTTTAGAATTTTTTTGCATTTGTTTTTGAATTTTGTACAACGGGTCGGTTTCGAACGGATAGGAAGGAAATTATTTTTGTTCTCTATTTTTCGGCCTGTTTTGACCCATTTTGTCTTGAAATGAAGCCTGGATGATGTTTTTTAATTTTTTTAATTTTTTTGCGTTTATTTTGGAATTTTCTAACTCGGGTCGGGTTCGAACGGATAGGAGGGAATTTTTTTTTCTTCCCTATTTTTCGACCTGTCTTCCCCCGTTTCGTCTTGAAATGAAACCTGGATGATGTTTTTTAATTTTTAGAATTTTTTTGTATTTGTTTATGAATTTTCTAAATCGGGTCGGGTTCGAACGGATAGGAAGGAAATTATTTTTGTTCTCTATTTTTCGGCCTGTCCTTGCCCGTTTCGTCTTGGAATCAAGTCTGGATGACGTTTTTTAATTTTTAAAATTTGTTTGCATTTATTTTCGAATTTTCTAACTCGGGTCGGTTTCGAACGGTTAGGAAGGAAATTTTTTTTATTATCTCTTTTTCGGCCTGTCTTCACCCGTTTCGTCTTGAAATGAAACCTGGATGATGTTTTTTAATTTTTAGAATTTTTTTGCATTTATTTTTGAATTTTCTAACTCGGGTCGGGTTCGAACGGATAGGAAGGAATTTCTTTTTCTTCTCTATTTTTCGACCTGTCTTCCCCCGTTTCGTCTTGAAATGAAACCTGGATGATGTTTTTTAATTTTTAGAATTTTTTTGCATTTGTTTATGAATTTTCTAAATCGGGTCAGGTTCGAACGGATAGGAAGGAAAATATTTTTGTTCTCTATTTTTCGGCTTGTCCTCTCCCGTTTCGCCTTGAAACAAAGCCTGGAAGATGTTTTTTAAATTTTAAAATTTTTTTGCATTTATTTTCGAAATTTCTAACTCGGGTCGGGTTCCAAGGCTTAGGAAGGAAATTTTTTTTCTTCTCTATTTTTCGGCCTGTCTTCACCCGTTTCTTCTTGAAATGAAACCTGGATGATGTTTTTTAATTTTTAGAATTTTTTTGCATTTGTTTTTGAATTTTGTACATCGGGTCGGGTTCGAACGGATAGGAAGGAAATTATTTTTGTTCTCTATTTTTCGGCCTGTTTTGACCCGTTTCGTCTTGAAATGAAACCTGGAAGATGTTTTTTAATTTTTATAATTTTTTTGCATTTATTTTTGAATTTTCTAACTCGGGTCGGGTTCGAATGGATAGGAAGAAAATTTTTTTTCCTCTCTATTTTTTGGCCTGTCCTGGCCCGTTTCGTCTTGAAACGAAGCCTGGATGATGTTTTTTAATTTTTAGAATTTTTTAGCATTTATTTTCGAAATTTCTAACTCGGGTCGGGATCGAACGGATAGGAAGGAAATTTTTTTTCTTCTCTATTCTTCGGCCTGTCTTCACCCGTTTCGTCTTGAAATGAAACCCGGATGATGTTTTTCAATTTTTAGAATTTTTTTGCATTTGTTTTTGAATTTTCTAAAACGGGTCGGGTTCGAACGGATAGGAAGGAAATTATTTTTGTTCTCTATTTTTCGGCTTGGCCTTGCCCATTTCGCCTTCAAATGAAGCCTGGATAATGTTTTTTAATTTTTAAAATTTTTTTGCATTTATTTTCGAAATTTCTAACTCGGGTCGGGTTCGAACGGATAGGAAGGAAATTTTTTTTCTTCTCTATTTTTCGGCCTGTCTTCACCCGTTTCGTCTTGAAATGAAACCTGGATGATGTTTTTTAATTTTTAGAATTTTTTTGCATTTGTTTATGAATTTTCTAAATCGGGTCGGGTTCGAACGGATAGGAAGGAAAATATTTTTGTTCTCTATTTTTCGGCTTGTCCTCTCCCGTTTCGCCTTGAAACAAAGCTTGGAAGATGTTTTTTAATTTTTAAAATTTTTTTGCATTTATTTTCGAAATTTCTAACTCGGGTCGGGTTCGAAGGGTTAGGAAGGAAATTTTTTTTCTTCTCGATTTTTCGGCCTGTCTTCACCCGTTTCATCTTGAAATGAAACCTGGATGAGGTTTTTTAATTTTTAGAATTTTTTTGTATTTGTTTATGAATTTTCTAACTCGGGTCGGGTTCGAATGGATAGGAAAGAAATTTTTTTTCTTCTCTATTTTTCGGCCTGTCTTCGCCCGTTTCGTCTTGAAATGAAACCTGGATGATGTTTTTTAATTTTTAGAATTTTTTTGCATTAGTTTTTGAATTTTGTACATCGGGTCGGGTTCGAACGGAGAGGAAGGAAATTATTTTTGTTCTCTATTTTTCGGCCTGTTTTGACCCGTTTCGTCTTGAAATGAAGCCTGGATGATGTTTTTTAATTTTTAAAATTTTTTTGCATTTATTTTTGAATTTTCTAACTCGGGTCGGTTTCAAACGGATAGGAAGAAAATTTTTTTTCTTCCCTATTTTTCGGCCTGTCTTCACCCGTTTCGTCTTGAAATGAAACCTGGATGATGTTTTTTAATTTTTAGAATTTTTTTGCATTTGTTTTTGAATTTTGTACATCGGGTCGGGTTCGAACGGATAGGAAGGAAATTATTTTTGTTCTCTATTTTTCGGCCTGTTTTGACCCGTTTCGTCTTGAAATGAAACCTGGATGATGTTTTTTAATTTTTATAATTTTTTTGCATTTATTTTTGAATTTTCTAACTCGAGTCGGGTTCGAACGGATAGGAAGGAATTTTTTTTTCTTCTCTATTTTTCGACCTGTCTTCCCCCGTTTCGTCTTGAAATGAAACCTGGATGATGTTTTTTAATTTTTAGAATTTTTTTGTATTTGTTTATGAATTTTCTAAATCGGGTCGGGTTCGAACGGATAGGAAGGAAATTATTTTTGTTCTCTATTTTTCTGCCTGTCCTTGCCTGTTTCGTCTTGGAATCAAGTCTGGATGACGTTTTTTAATTTTTAAAATTTGTTTGCATTTATTTTCGAATTTTCTAACTCGGGTCGGGTTCGAACGGATAGGAAGGAAATTTTTTTTATTATCTCTTTTTCGGCCTGTCTTCACCCGTTTCGTCTTGAAATGAAACCTGGATGATGTTTTTTAATTTTTAGAATTTTTTTGCATTTGTTTTTGAATTTTGTACATCGGGTCGGGTTCGAACGGATAGGAAGGAAATTATTTTTGTTCTCTATTTTTCGGCCTGTTTTGACCCGTTTCGTCTTGAAATGAAACCTGGATGATGTTTTTTAATTTTTATAATTTTTTTGCATTTATTTTTGAATTTTCTATCTCGAGTCGGGTTCGAACGGATAGGAAGAAATTTTTTTTTCCTCTCTATTTTTTGGCCTGCCTTGGCCCGTTTCTTCTTGAAACGAAGCCTGGATGATGTTTTTTAATTTTTAGCATTTTTTAGCATTTATTATTGAATTTTCTAACTCGGGTCGGGTTCGAACGAATAGGAAGGAAATTATTTTTGTTCTCTATTTTTCGGCCTGTCTTCGCCCGTTTCGTCTTGAAATGAAACCTGGATGATGTTTTTTAATTTTTATAATTTTTTTGCATTTATTTTTGAATTTTCTATCTCGAGTCGGGTTCGAACGAATAGGAAGGAAATTATTTTTGTTCTCTAATTTTCGGCCTGTCCTTGCCCGTTTCCTCTTGAAATGAAGCCTGGATGATGTTTTTTAATTGTTAAAATTTTTTTGCTTTTATTTTTAAATTTTCTAACTCGGGTCGGGTTCGAATGGATAGGAAGGAAATTTTTTTTCTTCTCTATTTTTCGGCCTCCCTTCGCCCGTTTCGTCTTGAAATGAAACCTGGATGATGTTTTTTAATTTTTAGAATTTTTTTGCATTAGTTTTTGAATTTTGTACATCGGGTCGGGTTCGAACGGAGAGGAAGGAAATTATTTTTGTTCTCTATTTTTCGGCCTGTTTTGACCCGTTTCGTCTTGAAATGAAGCCTGGATGATGTTTTTTCATTTTTAAAATTTTTTTGCATTTATTTTTGAATTTTCTAACTCGGGTCGGTTTCAAACGGATAGGAAGAAAATTTTTTTTCTTCCCTATTTTTCGGCCTGTCTTCACCCGTTTCGTCTTGAAATGAAACCTGGATGATGTTTTTTAATTTTTACAATTTTTTTGCATTTGTTTTTGAATTTTCTAACTCGAGTCAGGTCCGAACGAATAGGAAGGAAATGTTTTTTCTTCTCTATTTTTTGGCCTGTCTTCGCCCGTTTCGTCTTGAAATTAAACCTGGGTGATGTTTTTTAATTTTTAGAATTTTTTTGCATTTATTTTTGAATTCTCTAACTCGGGTCGGGTTCGAACGGATAGGAAGGAATTTCTTTTTCTTCTCTATTTTTCGACCTGTCTTCCCCCGTTTCGTCTTGAAATGAAACCTGGATGATGTTTTTTAATTTTTAGAATTTTTTTGTATTTGTTTATGAATTTTCTAAATCGGGTCGGGTTCGAACGGATAGGAATGAAATTATTTTTGTTCTCTATTTTTCGGCCTGTCCTTGCCCGTTTCGTCTTGGAATCAAGTCTGGATGACGTTTTTTAATTTTTAAAATTTGTTTGCATTTATTTTCGAATTTTCTAACTCGGGTCGGTTTCGAACGGATAGGAAGGAAATTTTTTTTATTATCTATTTTTCGGCCTGTCTTCACCCGTTTCGTCTTGAAATGAAACCTGGATGATGTTTTTTAATTTTTAGAATTTTTTTGCATTTGTTTTTGAATTTTGTACAACGGGTCGGTTTCGAACGGATAGGAAGGAAATTATTTTTGTTCTCTATTTTTCGGCCTGTTTTGACCCGTTTCGTCTTGAAATGAAACCTGGATGATGTTTTTTAATTTTTATAATTTTTTTGCATTTATTTTGGAATTTTCTAACTCGAGTCGGGTTCGAACGGATAGGAGGGAATTTTTTTTTCTTCTCTATTTTTCGACCTGTCTTCCCCCGTTTCGTCTTGAAATGAAACCTGGATGATGTTTTTTAATTTTTAGAATTTTTTTGTATTTGTTTATGAATTTTCTAAATCGGGTCGGGTTCGAACGGATAGGAAGGAAATTATTTTTGTTCTCTATTTTTCGGCCTGTCCTTGCCCGTTTCGTCTTGGAATCAAGTCTGGATGACGTTTTTTAATTTTTAAAATTTGTTTGCATTTATTTTCGAATTTTCTAACTCGGGTCGGTTTCGAACGGTTAGGAAGGAAATTTTTTTTATTATCTCTTTTTCGGCCTGTCTTCACCCGTTTCGTCTTGAAATGAAACCTGGATGATGTTTTTTAATTTTTAGAATTTTTTTGCATTTATTTTTGAATTTTCTAACTCGGGTCGGGTTCGAACGGATAGGAAGGAATTTCTTTTTCTTCTCTATTTTTCGACCTGTCTTCCCCCGTTTCGTCTTGAAATGAAACCTGGATGATGTTTTTTAATTTTTAGAATTTTTTTGTATTTGTTTATGAATTTTCTAAATCGGGTCGGGTTCGAACGGATAGGAAGGAAATTATTTTTGTTCTCTATTTTTCGGCCTGTCCTTGCCCGTTTCGTCTTGGAATCAAGTCTGGATGACGTTTTTTAATTTTTAAAATTTGTTTGCATTTATTTTCGAATTTTCTAACTCGGGTCGGTTTCGAACGGATAGGAAGGAAATTTTTTTTATTATCTATTTTTCGGCCTGTCTTCACCCGTTTCGTCTTGAAATGAAACCTGGATGATGTTTTTTAATTTTTAGAATTTTTTTGCATTTGTTTTTGAATTTTGTACAACGGGTCGGTTTCGAACGGATAGGAAGGAAATTATTTTTGTTCTCTATTTTTCGGCCTGTTTTGACCCGTTTCGTCTTGAAATGAAACCTGGATGATGTTTTTTAATTTTTATAATTTTTTTGCATTTATTTTGGAATTTTCTAACTCGAGTCGGGTTCGAACGGATAGGAGGGAATTTTTTTTCTTCTCTATTTTTCGACCTGTCTTCCCCCGTTTCGTCTTGAAATGAAACCTGGATGATGTTTTTTAATTTTTAGAATTTTTTTGCATTTGTTTTTGAATTTTGTACATCGGGTCGGGTTCGAACGGATAGGAAGGAAATTATTTTTGTTCTCTATTTTTCGGCCTGTTTTGACCCGTTTCGTCCTGAAATGAAACCTGGATGATGTTTTTTAATTTTTATAATTTTTTTACATTTATTTTTGAATTTTCTATCTCGAGTCGGGTTCGAACGGATAGGAAGAAAATTTTTTTTCCTCTCTATTTTTTGGCCTGCCTTGGCCCGTTTCTTCTTGAAACGAAGCCTGGATGATATTTTTTAATTTTTAGCATTTTTTAGCATTTATTATTGAATTTTCTAACTCGGGTCGGGTTCGAACGAATAGGAAGGAAAATATTTTTGTTCTCTATTTTTCGGCCTATCCTTGACCGTTTCGTCTTGGAATGAAGCCTGGATGTTGTTTCTTAATTTTTAAAATTTTTTTGCATTTATTTTTGAATTTTCTAACTCGGGTCGGGTTCGAACGGATAGGAAGGAAATTTTTATTCTTCTCCATTTTTCGGCTTGTCTTCACCCGTTTCGTCTTGAAATGAAACCTGGATGATGTTTTTGAATTTTCTAACTCGAGTCAGGTCCGAACGAATAGGAAGGAAATGTTTTTTCTTCTCTATTTTTTGGCCTGTCTTCGCCCGTTTCGTCTTGAAATGAAACCTGGATGATTGTTTTAATTTTTAGAATTTTTTTGCATTTATTTTTGAATTTTCTAACTCGGGTCGGGTTCGAACGGATAGGAAGGAAATTATTTTTGTTCTCTATTTTTCGGCCTGTCCTTGCCCGTTTCGTCTTGGAATGAAGTCTGGATGACGTTTTTTAATTTTTAAAATTTGTTTGCATTTATTTTTGAATTTTCTAACTCAGGTCGGGTTCGAACGGATAGGAAGGAAATTTTTTTTGTTCTCTATTTTTCGGCCTGTCTTCACCCGTTTTGTCTTGAAATGAAACCTGGATGAGGTTTTTTAATTTTTAGAATTTTTTTGCATTTATTTTTGAATTTTCTAACTCGGGTCGGGTTCGAACGGATAGGAAGGAAATTATTTTTGTTCTCTATTTTTCGGCCTGTCCTTGCCCGTTTCGTCTTGGAATGAAGTCTAGATGACGTTTTTTAATTTTTAAAATTTGTTTACATTTATTTTTGAATTTTCTAACTCGGGTCGGGTTCGAACGGATAGGAAGGAAATTTTTTTTGTTCTCTATTTTTCGGCCTGTCTTCACCCGTTTCGTCTTGAAATGAAACCTGGATGATGTTTTTTAATTTTTAGAATTTTTTTGTATTTGTTTATGAATTTTCTAAATCGGGTCGGGTTCGAACGGATAGGAAGGAAATTATTTTTGTTCTCTAATTTTCGGCCTGTCCTTGCCCGTTTCATCTTGAAATGAAGCCTGGATGATGTTTTTTAATTGTTAAAATTTTTTTGCTTTTATTTTTAAATTTTCTAACTCGGGTCGGGTTCGAATGGATAGGAAGGAAATTTTTTTTCTTCTCTATTTTTCGGCCTGTCTTCGCCCGTTTCGTCTTGAAATGAAACCTGGATGATGTTTTTTAATTTTTAGAATTTTTTTGCATTTGTTTATGAATTTTCTAAATCGGGTCGGGTTCGAACGGATAGGAAGGAAAATATTTTTGTTCTCTATTTTTCGGCTTGTCCTCTCCCGTTTCGCCTTGAAACAAAGCCTGGAAGATGTTTTTTAATTTGTAAAATTTTTTTGCATTTATTTTCGAAATTTCTAACTCGGGTCGGGTTCAAAGGGTTAGGAAGGAAATTTTTTTTCTTCTCTATTTTTCGGCCCGTCTTCTCCCGTTTCATCTTGAAATGAAACCTGGATGAGGTTTTTTAATTTTTAGAATTTTTTTGTATTTGTTTCTGAATTTTCTAAATCGGGTCGGGTTCGAACGGATAGGAAGGAAATTATTTTTGTTCTCTATTTTTCGGCCTGTCCTTGCCCGTTTCGTCTTGGAATGAAGTCTAGATGACGTTTTTTAATTTTTAAAATTTGTTTACATTTATTTTTGAATTTTCTAACTCGGGTCGGGTTCGAACGGATAGGAAGGAAATTTTTTTTGTTCTCTATTTTTCGGCCTGTCTTCACCCGTTTCGTCTTGAAATGAAACCTGGATGATGTTTTTTAATTTTTAGAATTTTTTTGTATTTGTTTATGAATTTTCTAAATCGGGTCGGGTTCGAACGGATAGGAGGGAAATTATTTTTGTTCTCTATTTTTCGGCCTGTCCTTGCCCGTTTCGTCTTGGAATCAAGTCTGGATGACGTTTTTTAATTTTTAAAATTTGTTTGCATTTATTTTCGAATTTTCTAACTCGGGTCGGGTTCGAACGGATAGGAAGGAAATTTTTTTTATTATCTATTTTTCGGCCTGTCTTCACCCGTTTCGTCTTGAAATGAAACCTGGATGATGTTTTTTAATTTTTAGAATTTTTTTGCATTTGTTTTTGAATTTTGTACATCGGGTCGGGTTCGAACGGATAGGAAGGAAATTATTTTTGTTCTCTATTTTTCGGCCTGTTTTGACCCGTTTCGTCTTGAAATGAAACCTGGATGATGTTTTTTAATTTTTATAATTTTTTTGCATTTATTTTTGAATTTTCTAACTCGAGTCGGGTTCGAACGGATAGGAAGAAAATTTTTTTTCCTCTCTATTTTTTGGCCTGCCTTGGCCCGTTTCTTCTTGAAACGAAGTCTGGATGATGTTTTTTAATTTTTAGCATTTTTTAGCATTTATTATTGAATTTTCTAACTCGGGTCGGGTTCGAACGAATAGGAAGGAAATTATTTTTGTTCTCTATTTTTCGGCCTATCCTTGACCGTTTCGTCTTGGAATGAAGCCTGGATGTTGTTTCTTAATTTTTAAAATTTTTTTGCATTTATTTTTGAATTTTCTAACTCGGGTCGGGTTCGAACGGATAGGAAGGAAATTTTTATTCTTCTCCATTTTTCGGCCTGTCTTCACCCGTTTCATCTTGAAATGAAACCTGGATGATGTTTTTGAATTTTCTAACTCGAGTCAGATCCGAACGAATAGGAAGGAAATGTTTTTTCTTCTCTATTTTTTGGCCTGTCTTCGCCCGTTTCGTCTTGAAATTAAACCTGGGTGATGTTTTTTAATTTTTAGAATTTTTTTGCATTTATTTTTGAATTCTCTAACTCGGGTCGGGTTCGAACGGATAGGAAGGAAATTTTTTTTCTTCTCTATTTTTCGACCTGTCGTCCCCCGTTTCGTCTTGAAATGAAACCTGGATGATGTTTTTTAATTTTTAGAATTTTTTTGCATTTGTTTTTGAATTTTCTAAATCGGGTCGGTTTCGAACTGATAGGAAGGAAATTATTTTTGTTCTCTATTTTTCGGCTTGGCCTTGCCCATTTCGCCTTGAAATGAAGCCTGGATGATGTTTTTTAATTTTTAAATTTTTTTTGCATTTATTTTCAAAATTTCTAACTCGGGTCGGGTTCGAACGGATAGGTAGGAAATTTTTTTTCTTCTCTATTTTTCGGCCTGTCTTTACCCGTTTCGTCTTGAAATGAAACCTGGATGATGTTTTTTAATTTTTAGGATTTTTTTGTATTTGTTTATAAATTTTCTAAATCTGGTCGGGTTCGAACGGATAGGAAGGAAATTATTTTTGTTCTCTATTTTTCGGCCTGTCCTTGCCCGTTTCATCTTGAAATAAAGCCTGGATGATGTTTTTTAATTTTGAAAATTTTTTTGCATTTATTTTTAAATTTTCTAACTTGGGTCGGGTTTGAATGGATAGGAAGGAAATTTTTTTCTTCTCTATTTTTCGGCCTGTCTTCGCCCGTTTCGTCTTGAAATGAAACCTGGATGATTGTTTTAATTTTTAGAATTTTTTTGCATTTATTTTTGAATTTTCTAACTCGGGTCGGGTTCGAACGGATAGGAAGGAAATTATTTTTGTTCTCTATTTTTCGGCCTGTCCTTGCCCGTTTCGTCTTGGAATGAAGTCTGGATGACGTTTTTTAATTTTTAAAATTTGTTTGCATTTATTTTTGAATTTTCTAACTCGGGTCGGGTTCCAACGGATAGGAAGGAAATTTTTTTTGTTCTCTATTTTTCGGCCTGTCTTCACCCGTTTCGTCTTGAAATGAAACCTGGATGATGTTTTTTAATTTTTAGAATTTTTTTGCATTTGTTTTTGAATTTTGTACATCGGGTCGGGTTCGAACGGATAGGAAGGAAATTATTTTTGTTCTCTATTTTTCGGACTGTTTTGACCCGTTTCGTCTTGAAATGAAACCTGGATGATGTTTTTTAATTTTTATAATTTTTTTGCATTTATTTTTGAATTTTCTAACTCGGGTCGAGTTCGAACAGATAGGAAGAAAATTTTTTTTCCTCTCTATTTTTTGGCCTGTCATGGCCCGTTTCGTCTTGAAACGAAGCCTGGATGATGTTTTTTAATTTTTAGTATTTTTTAGCATTTATTATTGAATTTTCTAACTCGGGTCGGGTTCGAACGGATAGGAAGGAAATTATTTTTGTTCTCTATTTTTCGGCCTGTCCTTGACCGTTTCGTCTTGGAATGAAGCCTGGATGATGTTTCTTAATTTTTAAAATTTTTTTGCATTTATTTTTGAATTTTCTAACTCGGGTCGGGTTCGAACGGATAGGAAGGAAGTTTTTATTCTTCTCCATTTTTCGGCCTGTCTTCATTCGTTTCGTCTTGAAATGAAACCTCGATGATGTTTTTGAATTTTTTAAATCGGGTCGGGTTCGAACGGATAGGAAGGAAATTATTTTTGTTCTCTATTTTTCGGCCTGTTTTGGCCCGTTTTGTCTTGAAATGAAACCTGCATGATGTTTTTTAATTTTTAAAATTTTTTTGCATTAATTTTTGAATTTTCTAACTCGAGTCAGGTCCGAACGGATAGGAAGGAAATGTTTTTTGCCTGTCTTCGCCCGTTTCGTCTTGAAATGAAACCTGGGTGATGTTTTTTAATTTTTAGAATTTTTTTGCATTTATTTTTGAATTCTCTAACTCGGGTCGGGTTCGAACGGATAGGAAGGAAATTTTTTTTCTTCTCTATTTTTCGATCTGTCTTCACCCGTTTCGTTTTGAAACGAAACCTGGATGATGTTTTTTAATTTTTAGAATTTTTTTGCATTTGTTTTTGAATTTTCTAAATCGGGTCGGTTTCGAACTGATAGGAAGGAAATTATTTTTGTTATCTATTTTTCGGCCTGTCTTCACCCGTTTCGTCTTGAAATGAAACCTGGATGATGTTTTTTAATTTTTAGAATTTTTTTGCATTTGTTTTTGAATTTTGTACATCGGGTCGGGTTCGAACGGATAGGAAGGAAATTATTTTTGTTCTCTATTTTTCGGCCTGTTTTGACCCGTTTCGTCTTGAAATGAAACCTGGATGATGTTTTTTAATTTTTATAATTTTTTTGCATTTATTTTTGAATTTTCTAACTCGAGTCGGGTTCGAACGGATAGGAAGAAAATTTTTTTTCCTCTCTATTTTTTGGCCTGTCTTGGCCCGTTTCGTCTTGAAACGAAGCCTGGATGATGTTTTTTAATTTTTAGCATTTTTTAGCATTTATTATTGAATTTTCTAACTCGGGTCGGGTTCGAACGAATAGGAAGGAAATTATTTTTGTTCTCTATTTTTCGGCCTGTCCTTGACCGTTTCGTCTTGGAATGAAGCCTGGATGTTGTTTCTTAATTTTTAAAATTTTTTTGCATTTATTTTTGAATTTTCTAACTCGGGTCGGGTTCGAACGGATAGGAAGGAAATTTTTATTCTTCTCCATTTTTCGGCCTGTCTTCACCCGTTTCGTCTTGAAATGAAACCTGGAAGATGTTTTTGAATTTTCTAACTCGAGTCAGGTCCGAACGAATAGGAAGGAATTGTTTTTTCTTCTCTATTTTTTGGCCTGTGTTCGCCCGTTTCGTCTTGAAATTAAACCTGGGTGATGTTTTTTAATTTTTAGAATTTTTTTGCATTTATTTTTGAATTCTCTAACTCGGGTCGGGTTCGAACGGATAGGAAGGAAATTTTTTTTCTTCTCTATTTTTCGACTTGTCTTCCCCCGTTTCGTCTTGAAATGAAACCTGGATGATGTTTTTTAATTTTTAGAATTTTTTTGCATTTGTTTTTGAATTTTCTAAATCGGATCGGTTTCGAACTGATAGGAAGGAAATTATTTTTGTTCTCTATTTTTCGGCTTGGCCTTGCCCATTTCGCCTTGAAATGAAGCCTGGATGATGTTTTTTAATTTTTAAAATTTTTTTGCATTTATTTTCAAAATTTCTAACTCGGGTCGGGTTCGAACGGATAGGTAGGAAATTTTTTTTCTTCTCTATTTTTCGGCCTGTCTTTACCCGTTTCGTCTTGAAATGAAACCTGGATGATGTTTTTTAATTTTTAGGATTTTTTTGTATTTGTTTATAAACTTTTTAAATCGGGTCGGGTTTGAACGGATAGGAAGGAAATTATTTTTGTTCTCTATTTTTCGGCCTGTCCTTGCCCGTTTCATCTTGAAATAAAGCCTGGATGATGTTTTTTAATTTTTAAAATTTTTTTGCATTTATTTTTAAATTTTCTAACTCGGGTCGGGTTCGAATGGATAGGAAGGAAATTTTTTTCTTCTCTATTTCTCGGCCTGTCTTCGCCCGTTTCGTCTTGAAATGAAACCTGGATGATTGTTTTAATTTTTAGAATTTTTTTGCATTTATTTTTGAATTTTCTAACTCGGGTCGGGTTCGAACGGATAGGATGGAAATTATTTTTGTTCCCTATTTTTCGGCCTGTCCTTGCCCGTTTCGTCTTGGAATGAAGTCTGGATGACGTTTTTTAATTTTTAAAATTTGTTTGCATTTATTTTTGAATTTTCTAACTCGGGTCGGGTTCGAACGGATAGGAAGGAAATTTTTTTTGTTCTCTATTTTTCGGCCTGTCTTCACCTGTTTCGTCTTGAAATGAAACCCGGATGATGTTTTTTAATTTTTAGAATTTTTTTGCATTTGTTTTTGAATTTTGTACATCGGGTCGGGTTCGAACGGATAGGAAGGAAATTATTTTTGTTCTCTATTTTTCGGACTGTTTTGACCCGTTTCGTCTTGAAATGAAACCTGGATGATGTTTTTTAATTTTTATAATTTTTTTGCATTTATTTTTGAATTTTCTAACTCGGGTCGAGTTCGAACGGATAGGAAGAAAATTTTTTTTCCTCTCTATTTTTTGGCCTGTTTTGGCCCGTTTCGTCTTGAAACGAAACCTGGATGATGTTTTTTAATTTTTAGTATTTTTTAGCATTTATTATTGAATTTTCTAACTCGGGTCGGGTTCGAACGGATAGGAAGGAAATTATTTTTGTTCTCTATTTTTCGGCCTGTCCTTGACCGTTTCGTCTTGGAATGAAGCCTGGATGATGTTTCTTAATTTTTAAAATTTTTTTGCATTTATTTTTGAATTTTCTAACTCGGGTCGGGTTCGAACGGATAGGAAGGAAGTTTTTATTCTTCTCCATTTTTCGGCCTGTCTTCACCCGTTTCGTCTTGAAATGAAACCTCGATGATGTTTTTGAATTTTCTAAATCGGGTCGGGTTCGAACGGATAGGGAGGAAATTATTTTTGTTCTCTATTTTTCGGCCTGTCATTGCCCGTTTCGTCTTGAAATGATGCCTGGATGATGTTTTTTTAGTTTTTTAAATTTTTTTGCATTTATTTTTGAATTTTCAAACTCGGGTCGGGTTCGAACGGATAGGAAGGAAATTATTTTTGTTCTCTATTTTTCGGCTTGTCCTTGCCCGTTTCGCCTTGAAATGAAGCCTGGATGATGTTTTTTAATTTTTAAAATTTTTTTGCATTTATTTTTGAATTTTCTAACTCGGGTCGGGTTCGAACAGATAGGAAGAAAATTTTTTTCTTCTCTATTTTTCGGCCTGTCCTGGCCCGTTTCGTCTAGAAACGAAGCCTGGATGATGGTTTTTAATTCTTAGAATTTTTTTGCATTTATTATTGAATTTTCTAACTCGGGTCGGGGTCGAACGGATAGGAAGGAAATTATTTTTGTTCTCTATTTTTCGGCCTGTCCTTGACCGTTTCGTCTTGGAATGAAGCCTGGATGATGTTTTTTAATTTTTAAAATTTTTTTGCATTTGTTTTTGAATTTTCTAACTCGGGTCGGGTATTCGAACGGATAGGAAGGAAATTGTTTTTATTCTCTATTTTTCGGCCTATCCTCGCCCGTTTCATCCTGAAATGAAGCCTGGATGTTGTTTTTTCATTTTTAAAATTTTTTTGCATTTATTTTCGAAATTTCAAACTCGGGTCGGGTTCGAACGGATAGGAAGGAAATTTTTTTTCTTCTCTATTTTTCGGCCTGTCTTCACCCGTTTCGTCCTGAAATGTAACCTGGATGATGTTTTTTAATTTTTAGAATTTTTTTGCATTTATTTATGAATTTTCTAAATCGAGTCGGTTTCGAACGGATAGGGAGGAAATTATTTTTGTTCTATATTTTTCGGCTTGTCCTTGCCCGTTTCGCCTTGAAATGAAGCTTGGATGATGTTTTTTAATTTTTAAAATTTTTTTGCATTTATTTTTGAATTTACTAACTCGGGTCGGGTTCGAACAGATAGGAAGAAAATTTTTTTCTTCTCTATTTTTCGGCCTGTCCTGGCCCGTTTCGTCTTGAAACGAAGCCTGGATGATGGTTTTTAATTTTTAAAATTTTTTTGCATTTATTTTTGAATTTTCTAACTCGGGTCGGGTTCGAACTGATAGGAAGGAAATTATTTTTGTTCTCTATTTTTCGGCCTGTCCTTGACCGTTTCGTCTTGGAATGAAGCCTGGATGATGTTTCTTAATTTTTAAAATTTTTTTGCATTTATTTTTGAATTTTCTAACTCGGGTCGGGTTCGAACGGATAGGAAGGAAGTTTTTATTCTTCTCCATTTTTCGGCCTGTCTTCACCCGTTTCGTCTTGAAATGAAACCTCGATGATGTTTTTGAATTTTCTAAATCAGGTCGGGTTCGAACGGATAGGGAGGAAATTATTTTTGTTCTCTATTTTTCGGCCTGTCATTGCCCGTTTCGTCTTGAAATGATGCCTGGATGATGTTTTTTTAATTTTTTAAATTTTTTTGCATTTATTTTTGAATTTTCAAACTCGGGTCGGGTTCGAACGGATAGGAAGGAAATTATTTTTGTTCTCTATTTTTCGACTTGTCCTTGCCCGTTTCGCCTTGAAATGAAGCCTGGATGATGTTTTTTAATTTTTAAAATTTTTTTGCATTTATTTTTGAATTTTCTAACTCGGGTCGGGTTCGAACAGATAGGAAGAAAATTTTTTTCTTCTCTATTTTTCGGCCTGTCATGGCCCGTTTCGTCTTGAAACGAAGCCTGGATGATGGTTTTTAATTCTTAGAATATTTTTGCATTTATTATTGAATTTTCTAACTCGGGTCGGGTTCGAACGGATAGGAAGGAAATTATTTTTGTTCTCTATTTTTCGGCCTGTCCTTGACCGTTTCGTCTTGGAATGAAGCCTGGATGATGTTTTTTAATTTTTAAAATTTTTTTGCATTTGTTTTTGAATTTTCTAACTCGGGTCGGGTATTCGAACGGATAGGAAGGAAATTGTTTTTATTCTCTATTTTTCGGCCTCTCCTCGCCCGTTTCATCCTGAAATGAAGCCTGGATGTTGTTTTTTAATTTTTAAAATTTTTTTGCATTTATTTTCGAAATTTCAAACTCGGGTCGGGTTCGAACGGATAGGAAGGAAATTTTTTTTCTTCTCTATTTTTCGGCCTGTCTTCACCCGTTTCGTCCTGAAATGTAACCTGGATGATGTTTTTTAATTTTTAGAATTTTTTTGCATTTATTTATGAATTTTCTAAATCGAGTCGGTTTCGAACGGATAGGGAGGAAATTATTTTTGTTCTCTATTTTTCGGCTTGTGCTTGCCCGTTTCGCCTTGAAATGAAGCCTGGATGATGTTTTTTAATTTTTAAATTTTTTTTGCATTTATTTTTGAATTTACTAACTCGGGTCGGGTTCGAACAGATAGGAAGAAAATTTTTTTCTTCTCTATTTTTCGGCCTGTCCTGGCCCGTTTCGTCTTGAAACGAAGCCTGGATGATGGTTTTTAATTTTTAAAATTTTTTTGCATTTATTTTTGAATTTTCTAACTCGGGTCGGGTTCGAACTGATAGGAAGGAAATTATTTTTGTTCTCTATTTTTCGTCTTGTCCTTGCCCTTTTCGCCTTGAAATGAAGCCTGGATGATGTTTTTTAATTTTTAAAATTTTTTTGCATTTATTTTTGAATTTTCTAACTCGGGTCGGGTTTGAACGGATAGGAAGAAAATTATTTTTGTTCTCTATTTTTCGGCCTGTCATTGCCCGTTTCGTCTTGAAATGATGCCTGGATGATGTTTTTTAATTTTTAAAATTTTTTTGCATTTATTTTTGAATTTACTAACTCGGGTTGGGTTCGAACAGATAGGAAGAAAATTTTTTTCTTCTCTATTTTTCAGCCTGTCCTGGCCCGTTTCGTCTTGAAACGAAGCCTGGATGATGGTTTTTAATTTTTAAAATTTTTTTGCATTTATTTTTGAATTTTCTAACTCGGGTCGGGTTCGAACGGATAGGAAGGAAATTATTTTTGTTCTCTATTTTTCGGCTTGTCCTTGCCCGTTTCACCTTGAAATGAAGCCTGGATGATGTTTTTTAATTTTTCAAATTTTTTTGCATTTATTTTTGAATTTTCTAACTCGGGTCGGGTTCGAACGGATAGGAAGGAAATTATTTTTGTTCTCTATTTTTCGGCTTGTCCTTGCCCGTTTCGCCTTGAAATGAAGCCTGGATGATGTTTTTTAATTTTTCAAATTTTTTTGCATTTATTTTTGAATTCTCTAACTCGGGTCGGGTTCGAACGGATAAGAAGAAATTTTTTTCTTCTCTATTTTTCGGCCTGTCCTGGCCCGTTTCGTCTTGAAACGAAGCCTGGATGATGGTTTTTAATTTTTAGAATTTTTTTGCATTTATTATTGAATTTTCTAACTCGGGTCGGGTTCGAACGGATAGGAAGGAAATTATTTTTGTTCTCTATTTTTCAGCCTGTCCTTGACCGTTTCGTCTTGGAATGAAGCCTGGATGATGTTTTTTAATTTTTAAAATTTTTTTGCATTTGTTTTTGAATTTTCTAACTCGGGTCGGGTATTCGAACGGATAGGAAGGAAATTGTTTTTGTTCTATATTTTTCGGCCTGTCCTCGCCCGTTTCATCCTGAAATGAAGCCTGGATGTTGTTTTTTAATTTTTAAAATTTTTTTGCATTTATTTTCGAAATTTCAAACTCGGGTCGGGTTCGAACGGATAGGAAGGAAATTTTTTTTCTTCTCTATTTTTCGGCCTGTCTTCACCCGTTTCGTCTTGAAATGTAACCTGGATGATGTTTTTTAATTTTTAGAATTTTTTTGCATTTATTTATGAATTTTCTAAATCGAGTCGGTTTCGAACGGATAGGGAGGAAATTATTTTTGTTCTCTATTTTTCGGCTTGTCCTTGCCCGTTTCGCCTTGAAACGAAGCCTGGATGATGTTTTTTAATTTTTAGAATTTTTTTGCATTTATTATTGAATTTTCTAACTCGGGTCGGGTTCGAACGGATAGGAAGGAAATTATTTTTGTTCTCTATTTTTCGGCTTGTCCTTGCCCGTTTCGCCTTGAAATGAAGCCTGGATGATGTTTTTTAATTTTTGAAATTTTTGTGCATTTATTTTTGAATTTTCTAACTCGGGTCGGGTTTGAACGGAAAGGAAGAAAATTATTTTTGTTCTCTATTTTTCGGCCTGTCAATGCCCGTGTCGTCTTGAAATGATGCCTGGATGATGTTTTTTAATTTTTAAAATTTTTTTGCATTTATTTTTGAATTTTCAAACTCGGGTCGGGTTCGAACGGATAGGAAGGAAATTATTTTTGTTCTCTATTTTTCGGCTTGTCCTTGCCCGTTTCACCTTGAAATGAAGCCTGGATGATGTTTTTTAATTTTTAAAATTTTTGCCTTTATTTTTGAATTTTCTAACTCGGGTCGGGTTCGAACGGATAGGAAGAAAATTTTTTTGCTTCTCTATTTTTCGGCCTGTCCTGGCCCGTTTCGTCTTGAAACGAAGCCTGGATGATGTTTTTTAATTTTTAGAATTTTTTTGCATTTATTTATGAATTTTCTAAATCGGGTCGGGTTCGAACGGATAGGGAGGAAATTATTTTTGTTCTCTATTTTTCGGCTTGTCCTTGCCCGTTTCGCCTTGAAACGAAGCCTGGATGATGTTTTTTAATTTTTAGAATTTTTTTGCATTTATTATTGAATTTTCTAACTCGGGTCGGGTTCGAACGGATAGGAAGGAAATTGTTTTTGTTCTCTATTTTTCGGCCTGTCCTCGCCCGTTTCATCCTGAAATGAAGCCTGGATGTTGTTTTTTAATTTTTAAAATTTTTTTGCATTTATTTTCGAAATTTCAAACTCGGGTCGGGTTCGAACGGATAGGAAGGAAATTTTTTTTCTTCTCTATTTTTCGGCCTGTCTTCACCCGTTTCGTCTTGAAATGTAACCTGGATGATGTTTTTTAATTTTTAGAATTTTTTTGCATTTATTTATGAATTTTCTAAATCGAGTCGGTTTCGAACGGATAGGGAGGAAATTATTTTTGTTCTCTATTTTTTGGCTTGTCCTTGCCCATTTCGCCTTCAAAAGAAGCCTGGATGATGTTTTTTAATTTTTAGAATTTTTTTGCATTTATTATTGAATTTTCTAACTCGGGTCGGGTTCGAACGGATAGGAAGGAAATTATTTTTGTTCTCTATTTTTCGGCTTGTCCTTGCCCGTTTCGCCTTGAAATGAAGCCTGGATGATGTTTTTTAATTTTTAAAATTTTCGTGCATTTATTTTTTAATTTTCTAACTCGTGTCGGGTTTGAACGGAAAGGAAGAAAATTATTTTTGTTCTCTACTTTTCGGCCTGTCATTGCCCGTGTCGTCTTGAAATGTTGCCTGGATGATGTTTTTTAATTTTTAAAATTTTTTTGCATTTATTTTTGAATTTTCATACTCGGGTCGGGTTCGAACGGATAGGAAGGAAATTATTTTTGTTCTCTATTTTTCGGCTTGTCCTTGCCCGTTTCACCTTGAAATAAAGCCTGGATGATGTTTTTTAATTTTTAAAATATTTTTGCCATTATTTTTGAATTTTCTAACTCGGGTCGGGTTCGAACGGATAGGAAGAAAATTTTTTTGCTTCTCTATTTTTCGGCCTGTCCTGGCCCGTTTCGTCTTGAAACGAAGCCTGGATGATGGTTTTTAATTTTTTGAATTTTTTTGCATTTATTATTGAATTTTCTAACTCGGGTCGGGTTCGAACGGATAGGAAGGAAATTATTTTTGTTCTCTATTTTTCAGCCTGTCCTTGACCGTTTCGTCTTGGAATGAAGCCTGGATGATGTTTTTTAATTTTTAAAATTTTTTTGCATTTATTTTTGAATTTTCTAACTCGGGTCGGGTTCGAACGGATAGGAAGGAAATTATTTTTGTTCTCTATTTTTCGGCTTGTCCTTGCCCGTTTCGTCCTGAAATGAAGCCTGGATGATGTTTTTCAATTTTTAAAATATTTTTGCATTTATTATTGAATTTTCTAACTCGGGTCGGGTTCGAACGGATAGGAAGGAAATTATTTTTGTTCTCTATTTTTCGGCTTGTCCTTGCCCGTTTCGCCTTGAAATGAAGCCTGGATGATGTTTTTTAATTTTTAAAATTTTTTTGCATTTATTTTTGAATTCTCTAACTCGGGTCGGGTTCGAACGGATAAGAAGAAATTTTTTTCTTCTCTATTTTTCGGCCTGTCCTGGCCCGTTTCGTCTTGAAACGAAGCCTGGATGATGGTTTAGAATTTTTTTGCATTTATTATTGAATTTTCTAACTCGGGTCGGGTTCGAACGGATAGGAAGGAAATTATTTTTGTTCTCTATTTTTCAGCCTGTCCTTGACCGTTTCGTCTTGGAATGAAGCCTGGATGATGTTTTTTAATTTTTAAAATTTTTTTGCATTTATTTTTGAATTTTCTAACTCGGGTCGGGTTCGAACGGATAGGAAGGAAATTATTTTTGTTCTCTATTTTTCGGCCTGTCATTGCCCGTTTCGTCTTGAAATGATGCCTGGATGATGTTTTTTAATTTTTAAAATTTTTTTGCATTTCTTTTTGAATTTACTAACTCGGGTTGGGTTCGAACAGATAGGAAGAAAATTTTTTTCTTCTCTATTTTTCAGCCTGTCCTGGCCCGTTTCGTCTTGAAACGAAGCCTGGATGATGGTTTTTAATTTTTAAAATTTTTTTGCATTTATTTTTGAATTTTCAAACTCGGGTCGGGCTCGAACGGATAGGAAGGAAATTATTTTTGTTCTCTATTTTTCGGCTTGTCCTCGCTCGTTTCGCCTTGAAATGAAGCCTGGATGATGTTTTTTAATTTTTAGAATTTTTTTGCATTTATTTATGAATTTTCTAAATCGGGTCGGGTTCGAACGGATAGGAAGGAAATTATTTTTGTTCTCTATTTTTCGGCTTGTCCTTGCCCGTTTCGCCTTGAAATGAAGCCTGGATGATGTTTTTTAATTTTTGAAATTTTTGTGCATTTATTTTTGAATTTTCTAACTCGGGTCGGGTTTGAACGGAAAGGAAGAAAATTATTTTTGTTCTCTATTTTTCGGCCTGTCAATGCCCGTGTCGTCTTGAAATGATGCCTGGATGATGTTTTTTAATTTTTAAAATTTTTTTGCATTTATTTTTGAATTTTCAAACTCGGGTCGGGTTCGAACGGATAGGAAGGAAATTATTTTTGTTCTCTATTTTTCGGCTTGTCCTTGCCCGTTTCGCCTTGAAATGAAGCCTGGATGATGTTTTTTAATTTTTAAAATTTTTGCCTTTATTTTTGAATTTTCTAACTCGGGTCGGGTTCGAACGGATAGGAAGAAAATTTTTTTGCTTCTCTATTTTTCGGCCTTTCCTGGCCCGTTTCGTCTTGAAACGAAGCCTGGATGATGGTTTTTAATTTTTAGAATTTTTTTGCATTTATTATTGAATTTTCTAACTCGGGTCGGGTTCGAACGGATAGGAAGGAAATAATTTTTGTTCTCTATTTTTCAGCCTGTCCTTGACCGTTTCGTCTTGGAATGAAGCCTGGATGATGTTTTTTAATTTTTAAAATTTTTTTGCATTTGTTTTTGAATTTTCTAACTCGGGTCGGGTATTCGAACGGATAGGAAGGAAATTGTTTTTGTTCTCTATTTTTCGGCCTGTCCTCGCCCCTTTCATCCTGAAATGAAGCCTGGATGTTGTTTTTCAATTTTTAAAATTTTTTTGCATTTATTTTCGAAATTTCAAATTCGGGTCGGGTTCGAACGGATAGGAAGGAAATTTTTTTTCTTCTCTATTTTCGGCCTGTCTTCACCCGTTTCGTCTTTAAATGTAACCTGGATGATGATTTTTAATTTTTAGAATTTTTTTGCATTTATTATTGAATTTAAAAACTCGGGTCGGGTTCGAACGGATAGGAAGGAAATTATTTTTGTTCTCTATTTTTCGGCTTGTCCTTGCCCGTTTCGCCTTGAAATGAAGCCTGGATGATGTTTTTTAATTTTTGAAATTTTTGTGCATTTATTTTTGAATTTTCTAACTCGGGTCGGGTTTGAACGGAAAGGAAGAAAATTATTTTTGTTCTCTATTTTTCGGCCTGTCAATGCCCGTGTCGTCTTGAAATGATGCCTGGATGATGTTTTTTAATTTTTAAAAATTTTTTGCATTTATTTTTGAATTTTCAAACTCGGGTCGGGTTCGAACGGATAGGAAGGAAATTATTTTTGTTCTCTATTTTTCGGCTTGTCCTTGCCCGTTTCGCCTTGAAATGAAGCCTGGATGATGTTTTTTAATTTTTAAAATTTTTGCCTTTATTTTTGAATTTTCTAACTCGGGTCGGGTTCGAACGGATAGGAAGAAAATTTTTTTGCTTCTCTATTTTTCGGCCTGTCCTGGCCCGTTTCGTCTTGAAACGAAGCCTGGATGATGGTTTTTAATTTTTAGAATTTTTTTGCATTTATTATTGAATTTTCTAACTCGGGTCGGGTTCGAACGGATAGGAAGGAAATTATTTTTGTTCTCTATTTTTCGGCCTGTCCTTGACCGTTTCGTCTTGGAATGAAGCCTGGATGATGTTTTTTAATTTTTAAAATTTTTTTGCATTTGTTTTTGAATTTTCTAACTCGGGTCGGGTATTCGAACGGATAGGAAGGAAATTGTTTTTGTTCTCTATTTTTCGGCTTGTCCTCGCCAGTTTCATCCTGAAATGAAGCCTGGATGTTGTTTTTCAATTTTTAAAATTTTTTTGCATTTATTTTCGAAATTTCAAATTCGGGTCGGGTTCGAACGGATAGGAAGGAAATTTTTTTTCTTCTCTATTTTCGGCCTGTCTTCACCCGTTTCGTCTTTAAATGTAACCTGGATGATGATTTTTAATTTTTAGAATTTTTTTGCATTTATTATTGAATTTAAAAACTCGGGTCGGGTTCGAACGGATAGGAAGGAAATTATTTTTGTTCTCTATTTTTCGGCTTGTCCTTGCCCGTTTCGCCTTGAAATGAAGCCTGGATGATGTTTTTTAATTTTTGAAATTTTTGTGCATTTATTTTTGAATTTTCTTACTCGGGTCGGGTTTGAACGGAAAGGAAGAAAATTATTTTTGTTCTCTATTTTTCGGCCTGTCAATGCCCGTGTCGTCTTGAAATGATGCCTGGATGATGTTTTTTAATTTTTAAAAATTTTTTGCATTTATTTTTGAATTTTCAAACTCGGGTCGGGTTCGAACGGATAGGAAGGAAATTATTTTTGTTCTCTATTTTTTGGCTTGTCCTTGCCCGTTTCGCCTTGAAATGAAGCCTGGATGATGTTTTTTAATTTTTAAAATTTTTGCCTTTATTTTTGAATTTTCTAACTCGGGTCGGGTTCGAACGGATAGGAAGAAAATTTTTTTGCTTCTCTATTTTTCGGCCTGTCCTGGCCCGTTTCGTCTTGAAACGAAGCCTGGATGATGGTTTTTAATTTTTAAAATTTTTTTGCATTTATTTTTGAATTTTCTAACTCGGGTCGGGTTCGAACTGATAGGAAGGAAATTATTTTTGTTCTCTATTTTTCGGCTTGTCCTTGCCCGTTTCACCTTGAAATGAAGCCTGGATGATGTTTTTTAATTTTTAAAATTTTTTTGCATTTATTATTGAATTTTCTAACTCGGGTCGGGTTCGAACGGATAGGAAGGAAATTATTTTTGTTCTCTATTTTTCGGCTTGTCCTTGCCCGTTTCGCCTTGAAATGAAGCCTGGATGATGTTTTTTAATTTTTAAAATTTTTTTGCATTTATTTTTGAATTTTCTAACTCGGGTCGGGTTTGAACGGATAGGAAGAAAATTATTTTTGTTCTCTATTTTTCGGCCTGTCATTGCCCGTTTCGTCTTGAAATGATGCCTGGATGATGTTTTTTAATTTTTAAAATTTTTTTGCATTTATTTTTGAATTTACTAACTCGGGTTGGGTTCGAACAGATAGGAAGAAAATTTTTTTCTTCTCTATTTTTCAGCCTGTCCTGGCCCGTTTCGTCTTGAAACGAAGCCTGGATGATGGTTTTTAATTTTTAAAATTTTTTTGCATTTATTTTTGAATTTTCTAACTCGGGTCGGGTTCGAACGGATAGGAAGGAAATTATTTTTGTTCTCTATTTTTCAGCTTGTCCTTGCCCGTTTCACCTTGAAATGAAGCCTGGATGATGTTTTTTAATTTTTAAAATTTTTTTGCATTTATTTTTGAATTTTCTAACTCGGGTCGGGTTCGAACGGATAGGAAGGAAATTATTTTTGTTCTCTATTTTTCGGCTTGTCCTTGCCCGTTTCGCCTTGAAATGAAGCCTGGATGATGTTTTTTAATTTTTCAAATTTTTTTGCATTTATTTTTGAATTCTCTAACTCGGGTCGGGTTCGAACGGATAAGAAGAAATTTTTTTCTTCTCTATTTTTCGGCCTGTCCTGGCCCGTTTCGTCTTGAAACAAAGCCTGGATGATGGTTTTTAATTTTTCGAATTTTTTTGCATTTATTATTGAATTTTCTAACTCGGGTCGGGTTCGAACGGATAGGAAGGGAATTATTTTTGTTCTCTATTTTTCAGCCTGTCCTTGACCGTTTCGTCTTGGAATGAAGCCTGGATGATGTTTTTTAATTTTTAAAATTTTTTTGCATTTGTTTTTGAATTTTCTAACTCGGGTCGGGTATTCGAACAGATAGGAAGGAAATTGTTTTTGTTCTCTATTTTTCGGCCTGTCCTCGCCCGTTTCATCCTGAAATGAAGCCCGGATGTTGTTTTTTAATTTTTAAAATTTTTTTGCATTTATTTTCGAAATTTCAAACTCGGGTCGGGTTCGAACGGATAGGAAGGAAATTTTTTTTCTTCTCTATTTTTCGGCCTGTCTTCACCCGTTTCGTCTTGAAATGTAACCTGGATGATGTTTTTTAATTTTTAGAATTTTTTTGCATTTATTTATGAATTTTCTAAATCGAGTCGGTTTCGAACGGATAGGGAGGAAATTATTTTTGTTCTCTATTTTTCGGCTTGTCCTTGCCCGTTTCGCCTTGAAACGAAGCCTGGATGATGTTTTTTAATTTTTAGAATTTTTTTGCATTTATTATTGAATTTTCTAACTCGGGTCGGGTTCGAACGGATAGGAAGGAAATTATTTTTGTTCTCTATTTTTCGGCTTGTCCTTGCCCGTTTCGCCTTGAAATGAAGCCTGGATGATGTTTTTTAATTTTTGAAATTTTTGTGCATTTATTTTTGAATTTTCTAACTCGGGTCGGGTTTGAACGGAAAGGAAGAAAATTATTTTTGTTCTCTATTTTTCGGCCTGTTAATGCCCGTGTCGTCTTGAAATGATGCCTGGATGATGTTTTTTAATTTTTAAAATTTTTTTGCATTTATTTTTGAATTTTCAAACTCGGGTCGGGTTCGAACGGATAGGAAGGAAATTATTTTTGTTCTCTATTTTTCGGCTTGTCCTTGCCCGTTTCGCCTTGAAATGAAGCCTGGATGATGTTTTTTAATTTTTAAAATTTTTGCCTTTATTTTTGAATTTTCTAACTCGGGTCGGGTTCGAACGGATAGGAAGAAAATTTTTTTGGTTCTCTATTTTTCGGCCTGTCCTTGCCCGTTTCGCCTTGAAATGAAGCCTGGATGATGTTTTTTAATTTTTAGAATTTTTTTGCATTTATTTATGAATTTTCTAAATCGAGTCGGTTTCGAACGAATAGGGAGGAAATTATTTTTGTTCTCTATTTTTCGGCTTGTCCTTTCCCGTTTCGCCATGAAACGAAGCCTGGATGATGTTTTTTAATTTTTAGAATTTTTTGGCATTTATTATTGAATTTTCTAACTCGGGTCGGGTTCGAACGGATAGGAAGGAAATTGTTTTTGTTCTCTATTTTTCGGCCTGTCCTCGCCCGTTTCATCCTGAAATGAAGCCTGGATGTTGTTTTTTAATTTTTAAAATTTTTTTGCATTTATTTTCGAAATTTCAAACTCGGGTCGGGTTCGAACGGATAGGAAGGAAATTTTTTTTCTTCTCTATTTTTCGGCCTGTCTTCACCCGTTTCGTCTTGAAATGTAACCTGGATGATGTTTTTTAATTTTTAGAATTTTTTTGCATTTATTTATGAATTTTCTAAATCGAGTCGGTTTCGAACGGATAGGGAGGAAATTATTTTTGTTCTCTATTTTTTGGCTTGTCCTTGCCCATTTCGCCTTGAAAAGAAGCCTGGATGATGTTTTTTAATTTTTAGAATTTTTTTGCATTTATTATTGAATTTTCTAACTCGGGTCGGGTTCGAACGGATAGGAAGGAAATTATTTTTGTTCTCTATTTTTCGGCTTGTCCTTGCCCGTTTCGCCTTGAAATGAAGCCTGGATGATGTTTTTTAATTTTTAAAATTTTTGTGCATTTATTTTTTAATTTTCTAACTCGTGTCGGGTTTGAACGGAAAGGAAGAAAATTATTTTTGTTCTCTATTTTTCGGCCTGTCATTGCCCGTGTCGTCTTGAAATGATGCCTGGATGATGTTTTTTAATTTTTAAAATTTTTTTGCATTTATTTTTGAATTTTCAAACTCGGGTCGGGTTCGAACGGATAGGAAGGAAATTATTTTTGTTCTCTATTTTTCGGCTTGTCCTTGCCCGTTTCACCTTGAAATGAAGCCTGGATGATGTTTTTTAATTCTTAAAATATTTTTGCCATTATTTTTGAATTTTCTAACTCGGGTCGGGTTCGAACGGATAGGAAGAAAATTTTTTTGCTTCTCTATTTTTCGGCCTGTCCTGGCCCGTTTCGTCTTGAAACGAAGCCTGGATGATGGTTTTTAATTTTTTGAATTTTTTTGCATTTATTATTGAATTTTCTAACTCGGGTCGGGTTCGAACGGATAGGAAGGAAATTATTTTTGTTCTCTATTTTTCAGCCTGTCCTTGACCGTTTCGTCTTGGAATGAAGCCTGGATGATGTTTTTTAATTTTTAAAATTTTTTTGCATTTATTTTTGAATTTTCTAACTCGGGTCGGGTTCGAACGGATAGGAAGGAAATTATTTTTGTTCTCTATTTTTCGGCTTGTCCTTGCCCGTTTCATCCTGAAATGAAGCCTGGATGATGTTTTTCAATTTTTAAAATATTTTTGCATTTATTTTTGAATTTTCTAACTCGGGTCGGGTTCGAACGGATAGGAAGGAAATTATTTTTGTTCTCTATTTTTCGGCTTGTCCTTGCCCGTTTCGCCTTGAAATGAAGCCTGGATGATGTTTTTTAATTTTTCAAATTTTTTTGCATTTATTTTTGAATTCTCTAACTCGGGTCGGGTTCGAACGGATAATAAGAAATTTTTTTCTTCTCTATTTTTCAGCCTGTCCTGGCCCGTTTCGTCTTGAAACGAAGCCTGGATGATGGTTTTTAATTTTTAGAATTTTTTTGCATTTATTATTGAATTTTCTAACTCGGGTCGGGTTCGAACGGATAGGAAGGAAATTATTTTTGTTCTCTATTTTTCAGCCTGTCCTTGACCGTTTCGTCTTGGAATGAAGCCTGGATGATGTTTTTTAATTTTTAAAATTTTTTTGCATTTGTTTTTGAATTTTCTAACTCAGGTCGGGTATTCGAACGGATAGGAAGGAAATTGTTTTTGTTCTCTATTTTTCGGCCTGTCCTCGCCCGTTTCATCCTGAAATGATGCCTGGATGATGTTTTTTAATTTTTAAAATTTTTTTGCATTTATTTTTGAAATTTCAAACTCGGGTCGGGTTCGAACGGATAGGAAGGAAATTATTTTTGTTCTCTATTTTTCGGCTTGTCCTTGCCCGTTTCGCCTTGAAATGAAGCCTGGATGATGTTTTTTAATTTTTAGAATTTTTTTGCATTTATTTATGAATTTTCTAAATCGGGTCGGGTTCGAACGGATAGGGAGGAAATTATTTTTGTTCTCTATTTTTCGGCTTGTCCTTGCCCGTTTCATCTTGAAAAGAAGCCTGGATGATGTTTTTTAATTTTTAGAATTTTTTTGCATTTATTATTGAATTTTCTAACTCGGGTCGGGTTCGAACGGATAGGAAGGAAATTATTTTTGTTCTCTATTTTTCGGCTTGTCCTTGCCCGTTTCGCCTTGAAATGAAGCCTGGATGATGTTTTTTAATTTTTGAAATTTTTGTGCATTTATTTTTGAATTTTCTAACTCGGGTCGGGTTTGAACGGAAAGGAAGAAAATTATTTTTGTTCTCTATTTTTCGGCCTGTCAATGCCCGTGTCGTCTTGAAATGATGCCTGGATGATGTTTTTTAATTTTTAAAATTTTTTTGCATTTATTTTTGAATTTTCAAACTCGGGTCGGGTTCGAACGGATAGGAAGGAAATTATTTTTGTTCTCTATTTTTCGGCTTGTCCTTGCCCGTTTCGCCTTGAAATGAAGCCTGGATGATGTTTTTTAATTTTTAAAATTTTTGCCTTTATTTTTGAATTTTCTAACTCGGGTCGGGTTCGAACGGATAGGAAGAAAATTTTTTTGCTTCTCTATTTTTCGGCCTGTCCTGGCCCGTTTCGTCTTGAAACGAAGCCAGGATGATGGTTTTTAATTTTTAGAATTTTTTTGCATTTATTATTGAATTTTCTAACTCGGGTCGGGTTCGAACGGATAGGAAGGAAATTATTTTTGTTCTCTATTTTTCAGCCTGTCCTTGACCGTTTCGTCTTGGAATGAAGCCTGGATGATGTTTTTTAATTTTTAAAATTTTTTTGCATTTGTTATTGAATTTTCTAACTCGGGTCGGGTATTCGAACGGATAGGAAGGAAATTGTTTTTGTTCTCTATTTTTCGGCCTGTCCTCGCCCCTTTCATCCTGAAATGAAGCCTGGATGTTGTTTTTCAATTTTTAAAATTTTTTTGCATTTATTTTCGAAATTTCAAACTCGGGTCGGGTTCGAACGGATAGGAAGGAAATTTTTTTTCTTCTCTATTTTCGGCCTGTCTTCACCCGTTTCGTCTTTAAATGTAACCTGGATGATGATTTTTAATTTTTAGAATTTTTTTGCATTTATTATTGAATTTAAAAACTCGGGTCGGGTTCGAACGGATAGGAAGGAAATTATTTTTGTTCTCTATTTTTCGGCTTGTCCTTGCCCGTTTCGCCTTGAAATGAAGCCTGGATGATGTTTTTTAATTTTTGAAATTTTTGTGCATTTATTTTTGAATTTTCTAACTCGGGTCGGGTTTGAACGGAAAGGAAGAAAATTATTTTTGTTCTCTATTTTTCGGCCTGTCAATGCCCGTGTCGTCTTGAAATGATGCCTGGATGATGTTTTTTAATTTTTAAAAATTTTTTGCATTTATTTTTGAATTTTCAAACTCGGGTCGGGTTCGAACGGATAGGAAGGAAATTATTTTTGTTCTCTATTTTTCGGCTTGTCCTTGCCCGTTTCGCCTTGAAATGAAGCCTGGATGATGTTTTTTAATTTTTAAAATTTTTGCCTTTATTTTTGAATTTTCTAACTCGGGTCGGGTTCGAACGGATAGGAAGAAAATTTTTTTGCTTCTCTATTTTTCGGCCTGTCCTGGCCCGTTTCGTCTTTAAACGAAGTCTGGATGATGGTTTTTAATTTTTAGAATTTTTTTGCATTTATTATTGAATTTTCTAACTCGGGTCGGGTTCGAACGGATAGGAAGGAAATTATTTTTGTTCTCTATTTTTCAGCCTGTCCTTGACCGTTTCGTCTTGGAATGAAGCCTGGATGATGTTTTTTAATTTTTAAAATTTTTTTGCATTTGTTTTTGAATTTTCTAACTCGGGTCGGGTACTCGAACGGATAGGAAGGAAATTGTTTTTGTTCTCTATTTTTCGGCCTGTCCTCGCCCCTTTCATCCTGAAATGAAGCCTGGATGTTGTTTTTCAATTTTTAAAATTTTTTTGCATTTATTTTCGAAATTTCAAACTCGGATCGGGTTCGAACGGATAGGAAGGAAATTTTTTTTCTTCTCTATTTTCGGCCTGTCTTCACCCGTTTCGTCTTTAAATGTAACCTGGATGATGTTTTTTAATTTTTAGAATTTTTTTGCATTTATTTATGAATTTTCTAAATCGGGTCGGTTTCGAACGGATAGGAAGGAAATTATTTTTGTTCTCTATTTTTCGGCTTGTCCTTGCCCGTTTCGCCTTGAAACGAAGCCTGGATGATGTTTTTTAATTTTTAGAATTTTTTGGCATTTATTATTGAATTTTCTAACTCGGGTCGGGTTCGAACGGATAGGAAGGAAATTATTTTTGTTCTCTATTTTTCGGCTTGTCCTTGCCCGTTTCGCCTTGAAACGAAGCCTGGATGATGTTTTTTAAATTTTAAAATTTTTGTGCATTTATTTTAGAATTTTCTAACTCGGGTCGGGTTTGAACGGAAAGGAAGAAAATTATTTTTGTTCTCTATTTTTCAGCCTGTCATTGCCCGTGTCGTCTTGAAATGATGCCTGGATGATGTTTTTTAATTTTTAAAATTTTTTTGCATTTATTTTTGAATTTTCAAACTCGGGTCGGGTTCGAACGGATAGGAAGGAAATTATTTTTGTTCTCTATTTTTCGGCTTGTCCTTGCTCGTTTCGCCTTGAAATGAAGCCTGGATGATGTTTTTTAATTTTTAAAATTTTTTTGCAGTTATTTTTGAATTTTCTAACTCGGGTCGGGTTCGAACGGATAGGAAGAAAATTTTTTTTCTTCTCTATTTTTCGGCCTGTCCTGGCCCGTTTCGTCTTGAAACGAAGCCTGGATGATGTTTTTTAATTTTTAGAATTTTTTTGCATTTATTATTGAATTTTCTAACTCGGGTCGGGTTCGAACGGATACGAAGGAAATTATTTTTGTTCTCTATTTTTCGGCCTGTCCTTACCCGTTTCGTCTTGGAATGAAGCCTGGATGATGTTTTTTAATTTTTAAAATTTTTTTGCATTTGTTTTTGAATTTTCTAACTCGGGTCGGGTATTCGAACGGATAGGAAGGAAATTATTTTTGTTCTCTATTTTTCGGCCTGTCCTTGCCCGTTTCATCCAGAAATGAAGCTTGGATGTTGTTTTTTAATTTTTAAAATTTTTTTGCACTTATTTTCGAAATTTCAAACTCGTGTCGGGTTCGAACGGATAGGAAGGAAATTCTTTTTCTTCTCTATTTTTCGGCCTGTCTTCACCCGTTTCGTCTTGAAATGTAACCTGGATGATGTTTTTTAATTTTTAGAATTTTTTTGCATTTGTTTATGAATTTTCTAAATCGGATCGGGTTCGAACGGATAGGAAGGAAATTATTTTTGTTCTCTATTTTTCGGCCTGTCCTTGCCCGTTTCGTCTTGGAATGAAGCCTGGATGATGTTTTTTAATTTTTTAAATTTTTTTGCATTTGTTTTTGAATTTTCTAACTCGGGTCGGGTATTCGAACGGATAGGAAGGAAATTATTTTTGTTCTCTATTTTTCGGCCAGTCCTTGCCCGTTTCATCCAGAAATGAAGCCTGGATGTTGTTTTTTAATTTTTAAAATTTTATTGCATTTATTTTCGAAATTTCAAACTCGGGTCGGGTTCGAATGGATAGGAAGGAAATTTTTTTTCTTCTCTATTTTTCGGCCTGTCTTCACCCGTTTCGTCTTGAAATGTAACCTGGATGATGTTTTTTAATTTTTAGAATTTTTTTGCATTTGTTTATGAATTTTCTAAATCGGGTCGGGTTCGAACGGATAGGGAGGAAATTATTTTTGTTCTCTATTTTTCGGCCTCTCATTGCCCGTTTCGTCTTGAAATGATGCCTGGATGATGTTTTTTAATTTTTTTAAATTTTTTTGCATTTATTTTTGAATTTTCAAACTCGGGTCGGGTTCGAACGGATAGGAAGGAAATTATTTTTGTTCTCTATTTTTCGGCATGTCCTTGCCCGTTTCGCCTTGAAATGAAGCCTGGATGATGTTTTTTAATTTTTAAAATTTTTTTGCATTTATTTTTGAATTTTCTAACTCGGGTCGGGTTCGAACGGATAGGAAGAAAATTTTTTTTCTTCTCTATTTTTCGGCCTGTCCTGGCCCGTTTCGTCTTGAAACGAATCCTGGATGATGTTTTTTAATTTTTAGAATTTTTTTGCATTTATTATTGAATTTTCTAACTCGGGTCGGGTTCGAACGGATAGGAAGGAAATTATTTTTGTTCTCTATTTTTCGGCTTGTCCTTGCCCGTTTCGCCTTGAAATGAAGCCTGGATGATGTTTTTTAATTTTTAAAATTTTTGCCTTTATTTTTGAATTTTCTAACTCGGGTCGGGTTCGAACGGATAGGAAGAAAATTTTTTTGCTTCTCTATTTTTCGGCCTGTCCTGGCCCGTTTCGTCTTTAAACGAAGTCTGGATGATGGTTTTTAATTTTTAGAATTTTTTTGCATTTATTATTGAATTTTCTAACTCGGGTCGGGTTCGAACGGATAGGAAGGAAATTATTTTTGTTCTCTATTTTTCAGCCTGTCCTTGACCGTTTCGTCTTGGAATGAAGCCTGGATGATGTTTTTTAATTTTTAAAATTTTTTTGCATTTGTTTTTGAATTTTCTAACTCGGGTCGGGTACTCGAACGGATAGGAAGGAAATTGTTTTTGTTCTCTATTTTTCGGCCTGTCCTCGCCCCTTTCATCCTGAAATGAAGCCTGGATGTTGTTTTTCAATTTTTAAAATTTTTTTGCATTTATTTTCGAAATTTCAAACTCGGGTCGGGTTCGAACGGATAGGAAGGAAATTTTTTTTCTTCTCTATTTTCGGCCTGTCTTCACCCGTTTCGTCTTTAAATGTAACCTGGATGATGATTTTTAATTTTTAGAATTTTTTTGCATTTATTATTGAATTTAAAAACTCGGGTCGGGTTCGAACGGATAGGAAGGAAATTATTTTTGTTCTCTATTTTTCGGCTTGTCCTTGCCCGTTTCGCCTTGAAATGAAGCCTGGATGATGTTTTTTAATTTTTGAAATTTTTGTGCATTTATTTTTGAATTTTCTAACTCGGGTCGGGTTTGAACGGAAAGGAAGAAAATTATTTTTGTTCTCTATTTTTCGGCCTGTCAATGCCCGTGTCGTCTTGAAATGATGCCTGGATGATGTTTTTTAATTTTTAAAAATTTTTTGCATTTATTTTTGAATTTTCAAACTCGGGTCGGGTTCGAACGGATAGGAAGGAAATTATTTTTGTTCTCTATTTTTCGGCTTGTCCTTGCCCGTTTCGCCTTGAAATGAAGCCTGGATGATGTTTTTTAATTTTTAAAATTTTTGCCTTTATTTTTGAATTTTCTAACTCGGGTCGGGTTCGAACGGATAGGAAGAAAATTTTTTTGCTTCTCTATTTTTCGGCCTGTCCTGGCCCGTTTCGTCTTTAAACGAAGTCTGGATGATGGTTTTTAATTTTTAGAATTTTTTTGCATTTATTATTGAATTTTCTAACTCGGGTCGGGTTCGAACGGATAGGAAGGAAATTATTTTTGTTCTCTATTTTTCAGCCTGTCCTTGACCGTTTCGTCTTGGAATGAAGCCTGGATGATGTTTTTTAATTTTTAAAATTTTTTTGCATTTGTTTTTGAATTTTCTAACTCGGGTCGGGTACTCGAACGGATAGGAAGGAAATTGTTTTTGTTCTCTATTTTTCGGCCTGTCCTCGCCCCTTTCATCCTGAAATGAAGCCTGGATGTTGTTTTTCAATTTTTAAAATTTTTTTGCATTTATTTTCGAAATTTCAAACTCGGATCGGGTTCGAACGGATAGGAAGGAAATTTTTTTTCTTCTCTATTTTCGGCCTGTCTTCACCCGTTTCGTCTTTAAATGTAACCTGGATGATGTTTTTTAATTTTTAGAATTTTTTTGCATTTATTTATGAATTTTCTAAATCGAGTCGGTTTCGAACGGATAGGGAGGAAATTATTTTTGTTCTCTATTTTTCGGCTTGTCCTTGCCCGTTTCGCCATGAAACGAAGCCTGGATGATGTTTTTTAATTTTTAGAATTTTTTGGCATTTATTATTGAATTTTCTAACTCGGGTCGGGTTCGAACGGATAGGAAGGAAATTGTTTTTGTTCTCTATTTTTCGGCTTGTCCTTGCCCGTTTCGCCTTGAAATGAAGCCTGGATGATGTTTTTTAAATTTTAAAATTTTTGTGCATTTATTTTAGAATTTTCTAACTCGGGTCGGGTTTGAACGGAAAGGAAGAAAATTATTTTTGTTCTCTATTTTTCAGCCTGTCATTGCCCGTGTCGTCTTGAAATGATGCCTGGATGATGTTTTTTAATTTTTAAAATTTTTTTGCATTTATTTTTGAATTTTCAAACTCGGGTCGGGTTCGAACGGATAGGAAGGAAATTATTTTTGTTCTCTATTTTTCGGCTTGTCCTTGCCCGTTTCGCCTTGAAATGAAGCCTGGATGATGTTTTTTAATTTTTAAAATTTTTTTGCAGTTATTTTTGAATTTTCTAACTCGGGTCGGGTTCGAACGGATAGGAAGAAAATTTTTTTTCTTCTCTATTTTTCGGCCTGTCCTGGCCCGTTTCGTCTTGAAACGAAGCCTGGATGATGTTTTTTAATTTTTAGAATTTTTTTGCATTTATTATTGAATTTTCTAACTCGGGTCGGGTTCGAACGGATAGGAAGGAAATTATTTTTGTTCTCTATTTTTCGGCCTGTCCTTACCCGTTTCGTCTTGGAATGAAGCCTGGATGATGTTTTTTAATTTTTAAAATTTTTTTGCATTTGTTTTTGAATTTTCTAACTCGGGTCGGGTATTCGAACGGATAGGAAGGAAATTATTTTTGTTCTCTATTTTTCGGCCTGTCCTTGCCCGTTTCATCCAGAAATGAAGCTTGGTTGTTGTTTTTTAATTTTTAAAATTTTTTTGCACTTATTTTCGAAATTTCAAACTCGTGTCGGGTTCGAACGGATAGGAAGGAAATTCTTTTTCTTCTCTATTTTTCGGCCTGTCTTCACCCGTTTCGTCTTGAAATGTAACCTGGATGATGTTTTTTAATTTTTAGAATTTTTTTGCATTTGTTTATGAATTTTCTAAATCGGATCGGGTTCGAACGGATAGGAAGGAAATTATTTTTGTTCTCTATTTTTCGGCCTGTCCTTACCCGTTTCGTCTTGGAATGAAGCCTGGATGATGTTTTTTAATTTTTTAAATTTTTTTGCATTTGTTTTTGAATTTTCTAACTCGGGTCGGGTATTCGAACGGATAGGAAGGAAATTATTTTTGTTCTCTATTTTTCGGCCTGTCCTTGCCCGTTTCATCCAGAAATGAAGCCTGGATGTTGTTTTTTAATTTTTAAAATTTTATTGCATTTATTTTCGAAATTTCAAACTCGGGTCGGGTTCGAATGGATAGGAAGGAAATTTTTTTTCTTCTCTATTTTTCGGCCTGTCTTCACCCGTTTCGTCTTGAAATGTAACCTGGATGACGTTTTTTAATTTTTAGAATTTTTTTGCATTTGTTTATGAATTTTCTAAATCGGGTCGGGTTCGAACGGATAGGGAGGAAATTATTTTTGTTCTCTATTTTTCGGCCTCTCATTGCCCGTTTCGTCTTGAAATGATGCCTGGATGATGTTTTTTAATTTTTTTAAATTTTTTTGCATTTATTTTTGAATTTTCAAACTCGGGTCGGGTTCGAACGGATAGGAAGGAAATTATTTTTGTTCTCTATTTTTCGGCATGTCCTGGCCCGTTTCGCCTTGAAATGAAGCCTGCATGATGTTTTTTAATTTTTAAAATTTTTTTGCATTTATTTTTGAATTTTCTAACTCGGGTCGGGTTCGAACGGATAGGAAGAAAATTTTTTTTCTTCTCTATTTTTCGGCCTGTCCTGGCCCGTTTCGTCTTGAAACGAATCCTGGATGATGTTTTTTAATTTTTAGAATTTTTTTGCATTTATTATTGAATTTTCTAACTCGGGTCGGGTTCGAACGGATAGGAAGGAAATTATTTTTGTTCTCTATTTTTCGGCTTGTCCTTGCCCGTTTCGCCTTGAAATGAAGCCTGGATGATGTTTTTTAATTTTTAAAATTTTTGCCTTTATTTTTGAATTTTCTAACTCGGGTCGGGTTCGAACGGATAGGAAGAAAATTTTTTTGCTTCTCTATTTTTCGGCCTGTCCTGGCCCGTTTCGTCTTTAAACGAAGTCTGGATGATGGTTTTTAATTTTTAGAATTTTTTTGCATTTATTATTGAATTTTCTAACTCGGGTCGGGTTCGAACGGATAGGAAGGAAATTATTTTTGTTCTCTATTTTTCAGCCTGTCCTTGACCGTTTCGTCTTGGAATGAAGCCTGGATGATGTTTTTTAATTTTTAAAATTTTTTTGCATTTGTTTTTGAATTTTCTAACTCGGGTCGGGTACTCGAACGGATAGGAAGGAAATTGTTTTTGTTCTCTATTTTTCGGCCTGTCCTCGCCCCTTTCATCCTGAAATGAAGCCTGGATGTTGTTTTTCAATTTTTAAAATTTTTTTGCATTTATTTTCGAAATTTCAAACTCGGGTCGGGTTCGAACGGATAGGAAGGAAATTTTTTTTCTTCTCTATTTTCGGCCTGTCTTCACCCGTTTCGTCTTTAAATGTAACCTGGATGATGTTTTTTAATTTTTAGAATTTTTTTGCATTTATTTATGAATTTTCTAAATCGAGTCGGTTTCGAACGGATAGGGAGGAAATTATTTTTGTTCTCTATTTTTCGGCTTGTCCTTGCCCGTTTCGCCTTGAAACGAAGCCTGGATGATGTTTTTTAATTTTTAGAATTTTTTGGCATTTATTATTGAATTTTCTAACTCGGGTCGGGTTCGAACGGATAGGAAGGAAATTGTTTTTGTTCTCTATTTTTCGGCTTGTCCTTGCCCGTTTCGCCTTGAAATGAAGCCTGGATGATGTTTTTTAAATTTTAAAATTTTTGTGCATTTATTTTAGAATTTTCCAACTCGGGTCGGGTTTGAACGGAAAGGAAGAAAATTATTTTTGTTCTCTATTTTTCAGCCTGTCATTGCCCGTGTCGTCTTGAAATGATGCCTGGATGATGTTTTTTAATTTTTAAAATTTTTTTGCATTTATTTTTGAATTTTCAAACTCGGGTCGGGTTCGAACGGATAGGAAGGAAATTATTTTTGTTCTCTATTTTTCGGCTTGTCCTTGCTCGTTTCGCCTTGAAATGAAGCCTGGATGATGTTTTTTAATTTTTAAAATTTTTTTGCAGTTATTTTTGAATTTTCTAACTCGGGTCGGGTTCGAACGGATAGGAAGAAAATTTTTTTTCTTCTCTATTTTTCGGCCTGTCCTGGCCCGTTTCGTCTTGAAACGAAGCCTGGATGATGGTTTTTAATTTTTAGAATTTTTTTGCATTTATTATTGAATTTTCTAACTCGGGTCGGGTTCGAACGGATAGGAAGGAAATTATTTTTGTTCTCTATTTTTCGGCCTGTCCTTACCCGTTTCGTCTTGGAATGAAGCCTGGATGATGATTTTTAATTTTTAAAATTTTTTTGCATTTGTTTTTGAATTTTCTAACTCGGGTCGGGTATTCGAACGGATAGGAAGGAAATTATTTTTGTTCTCTATTTTTCGGCCTGTCCTTGCCCGTTTCATCCAGAAATGAAGCTTGGATGTTGTTTTTTAATTTTTAAAATTTTTTTGCACTTATTTTCGAAATTTCAAACTCGTGTCGGGTTCGAACGGATAGGAAGGAAATTTTTTTACTTCTCTATTTTTCGGCCTGTCTTCACCCGTTTCGTCTTGAAATGTAACCTGGATGATGTTTTTTAATTTTTAGAATTTTTTTGCATTTGTTTATGAATTTTCTAAATCGGGTCGGGTTCGAACGGATAGGAAGGAAATTATTTTTGTTCTCTATTTTTCGGCCTGTCCTTACCCGTTTCGTCTTGGAATGAAGCCTGGATGATGTTTTTTAATTTTTTAAATTTTTTTGCATTTGTTTTTGAATTTTCTAACTCGGGTCGGGTATTCGAACGGATAGGAAGGAAATTATTTTTGTTCTCTATTTTTCGGCCAGTCCTTGCCCGTTTCATCCAGAAATGAAGCCTGGATGTTGTTTTTTAATTTTTAAAATTTTATTGCAATTATTTTCGAAATTTCAAACTCGGGTCGGGTTCGAATGGATAGGAAGGAAATTTTTTTTCTTCTCTATTTTTCGGCCTGTCTTCACCCGTTTCGTCTTGAAATGTAACCTGGATGACGTTTTTTAATTTTTAGAATTTTTTTGCATTTGTTTATGAATTTTCTAAATCGGGTCGGGTTCGAACGGATAGGGAGGAAATTATTTTTGTTCTCTATTTTTCGGCCTCTCATTGCCCGTTACGTCTTGAAATGATGCCTGGATGATGTTTTTTAATTTTTTTAAATTTTTTTGCATTTATTTTTGAATTTTCAAACTCGGGTCGGGTTCGAACGGATAGGAAGGAAATTATTTTTGTTCTCTATTTTTCGGCATGTCCTGGCCCGTTTCGCCTTGAAATGAAGCCTGCATGATGTTTTTTAATTTTTAAAATTTTTTTGCATTTATTTTTGAATTTTCTAACTCGGGTCGGGTTCGAACGGATAGGAAGAAAATTTTTTTTCTTCTCTATTTTTCGGCCTGTCCTGGCCCGTTTCGTCTTGAAACGAATCCTGGATGATGTTTTTTAATTTTTAGAATTTTTTTGCATTTATTATTGAATTTTCTAACTCGGGTCGGGTTCGAACGGATAGGAAGGAAATTATTTTTGTTCTCTATTTTTCGGCCTGTCCTTACCCGTTTCGTCTTGGAATGAAACCTGGATGATGTTTTTTAATTTTTAAAATTTGTTTGCATTTGTTTTTGAATTTTCTAACTCGGGTCGGGTATTCGAACGGATAGTTAGGAAATTATTTTTGTTCTCTATTTTTCGGCCTGTCCTTGCCCGTTTCATCCAGAAATGAAACCTGGGTGTTGTTTTTTAATTTTTAAAATTTTTTTGCACTTATTTTCGAAATTTCAAACTCGTGTCGGGTTCGTACGGATAGGAAGGAAATTTTTTTTCTTCTCCATTTTTTGGCCTGTCTTCACCCGTTTCGTCTTGAAATGTAACCTGGATGATGTTTTTTAATTTTTAGAATTTTTTTGCATTTGTTTATGAATTTTCTAAACCGGGTCGGGTTCGAACGGATTGGAAGGAAATTATTTTTGTTCTCTATTTTTCGGCCTGTCCTGACCCGTTTCGTCTTGGAATGAAGCCAGGATGATGTTTCCTAATTTTTAAAATTTTTCTGCATTTGTTTTTGAATTTTCTAACTCGGGTCGGGTATTCGAAAGGATAGGAAGGAAATTGTTTTTGTTCTCTATTTTTCGGACGGTTCTTGCCCGTTTCATCCAGAAATGAAGCCTGGATGTTGTTTTCTAGTTTTTAAAATTTTTTTGCATTTATTTTCGAAATTTCTAAATCGGGTCGGGTTCGAACGGATAGGAAGGAAATTATTTTTGTTCTCTATTTTTCGGCTTGTGCTTGCCCGTTTCGCCTTGAAATGAAGCCTGGATGATGTTTTTTAATTTTTAGAATTTTTTTGCATTTATTTTTGAATTTTCTAACTCGGGTCGGGTTTGAACGGATAGGAAGAAAATTATTTTTGTTCTCTATTTTTCGGCCTGTCATTGCCCGTTTCATCTTGAAATGATGCCTGGATGATGTTTTTAAATTTTTTTGCATTTATTTTTGAATTTTCAAACTCGGGTCGGGTTCGAATGGATAGGAAGGAAATTATTTTTGTTCTCTATTTTTCGGCTTGTCCTTGCCCGTTTCGCCTTGAAATGAAGCCTGGATGATGTTTTTTAATTTTTAAAATTTTTTTGCATTTATTTTTGAATTCTCTAACTCGGGTCGGGTTCGAACGGATAAGAAGAAATTTTTTTCTTCTCTATTTTTCGGCCTGTCCTGGCCCGTTTCGTCTTGAAACGAAGCCTGGATGATGGTTTTTAATTTTTTGAATTTTTTTGCATTTATTATTGAATTTTCTAACTCGGGTCGGGTTCGAACGGATAGGAAGGAAATTATTTTTGTTCTCTATTTTTCAGCCTGTCCTTGACCGTTTCGTCTTGGAATGAAGCCTGGATGATGTTTTTTAATTTTTAAAATTTTTTTGCATTTATTTTTGAATTTTCTAACTCGGGTCGGGTTCGAACGGATAGGAAGGAAATTATTCTTGTTCTCTATTTTTCGGCTTGTCCTTGCCCGTTTCATCCTGAAATGAAGCCTGGATGATGTTTTTCAATTTTTAAAATATTTTTGCATTTATTTTTGAATTTTCTAACTCGGGTCGGGTTCGAACGGATAGGAAGGAAATTATTTTTGTTCTCTATTTTTCGGCTTGTCCTTGCCCGTTTCGCCTTGAAATGAAGCCTGGATGATGTTTTTTAATTTTTAAAATTTTTTTGCATTTATTTTTGAATTCTCTAACTCGGGTCGGGTTCGAACGGATAAGAAGAAATTTTTTTCTTCTCTATTTTTCGGCCTGTCCTGGCCCGTTTCGTCTTGAAACGAAGCCTGGATGATGGTTTTTAATTTTTAGAATTTTTTTGCATTTATTATTGAATTTTCTAACTCGGGTCGGGTTCGAACGGATAGGAAGGAAATTATTTTTGTTCTCTATTTTTCAGCCTGTCCTTGACCGTTTCGTCTTGGAATGAAGCCTGGATGATTTTTTTAATTTTTAAAATTTTTTTGCATTTGTTTTTGAATTTTCTAACTCAGGTCGGGTATTCGAACGGATAGGAAGGAAATTGTTTTTGTTCTCTATTTTTCGGCCTGTCCTCGCCCGTTTCATCCTGAAATGATGCCTGGATGATGTTTTTTAATTTTTAAAATTTTTTTGCATTTATTTTCGAAATTTCAAACTCGGGTCGGGTTCGAACGGATAGGAAGGAAATTATTTTTGTTCTCTATTTTTCGGCTTGTCCTCGCTCGTTTCGCCTTGAAATGAAGCCTGGATGATGTTTTTTAATTTTTAGAGTTTTTTTGCATTTATTTATGAATTTTCTAAATCGGGTCGGGTTCGAACGGATAGGAAGGAAATTATTTTTGTTCTCTATTTTTCGGCTTGTCCTTGCCCGTTTCGCCTTGAAATGAAGCCTGGATGATGTTTTTTAATTTTTGAAATTTTTGTGCATTTATTTTTGAATTTTCTAACTCGGGTCGGGTTTGAACGGAAAGGAAGAAAATTATTTTTGTTCTCTATTTTTCGGCCTGTCAATGCCCGTGTCGTCTTGAAATGATGCCTGGATGATGTTTTTTAATTTTTAAAATTTTTTTGCATTTCTTTTTGAATTTTCAAACTCGTGTCGGGTTCGAACGGGTAGGAAGGAAATTATTTTTGTTCTCTATTTTTCGGCTTGTCCTTGCCCGTTTCGCCTTGAAATGAAGCCTGGATGATGTTTTTTAATTTTTAAAATTTTTGCCTTTATTTTTGAATTTTCTAACTCGGGTCGGGTTCGAACGGATAGGAAGAAAATTTTTTTTCTTCTCTATTTTTCGGCCTGTCCTGGCCCGTTTCGTCTTGAAACGAAGCCTGGATGATGGTTTTTAATTTTTAGAATTTTTTTGCATTTATTATTGAATTTTCTAACTCGGGTCGGGTTCGAACGGATAGGAAGGAAATTATTTTTGTTCTCTATTTTTCAGCCTGTCCTTGACCGTTTCGTCTTGGAATGAAGCCTGGATGATGTTTTTTAATTTTTAAAATTTTTTTGCATTTGTTTTTGAATTTTCTAACTCGGGTCGGGTATTCGAACGGATAGGAAGGAAATTGTTTTTGTTCTCTATTTTTCGGCCTGTCCTCGCCCCTTTCATCCTGAAATGAAGCCTGGATGTTGTTTTTCAATTTTTAAAATTTTTTTGCATTTATTTTCGAAATTTCAAATTCGGGTCGGGTTCGAACGGATAGGAAGGAAATTTTTTTTCTTCTCTATTTTCGGCCTGTCTTCTCCCGTTTCGTCTTTAAATGTAACCTGGATGATGATTTTTAATTTTTAGAATTTTTTTGCATTTATTATTGAATTTAAAAACTCGGGTCGGGTTCGAACGGATAGGAAGGAAATTATTTTTGTTCTCTATTTTTCGGCTTGTCCTTGCCCGTTTCGCCTTGAAATGAAGCCTGGATGATGTTTTTTAATTTTTGAAATTTTTGTGCATTTATTTTTGAATTTTCTAACTCGGGTCGGGTTTGAACGGAAAGGAAGAAAATTATTTTTGTTCTCTATTTTTCGGCCTGTCAATGCCCGTGTCGTCTTGAAATGATGCCTGGATGATGTTTTTTAATTTTTAAAAATTTTTTGCATTTATTTTTGAATTTTCAAACTCGGGTCGGGTTCGAACGGATAGGAAGGAAATTATTTTTGTTCTCTATTTTTCGGCTTGTCCTTGCCCGTTTCGCCTTGAAATGAAGCCTGGATGATGTTTTTTAATTTTTAAAATTTTTGCCTTTATTTTTGAATTTTCTAACTCGGGTCGGGTTCGAACGGATAGGAAGAAATTTTTTTTGCTTCTCTATTTTTCGGCCTGTCCTGGCCCGTTTCGTCTTGAAACGAAGCCTGGATGATGGTTTTTAATTTTTAAAATTTTTTTGCATTTATTTTTGAATTTTCTAACTCGGGTCGGGTTCGAACTGATAGGAAGGAAATTATTTTTGTTCTCTATTTTTCGGCTTGTCCTTGCCCGTTTCACCTTGAAATGAAGCCTGGATGATGTTTTTTAATTTTTAAAATTTTTTTGCATTTATTATTGAATTTTCTAACTCGGGTCGGGTTCGAACGGATAGGAAGGAAATTATTTTTGTTCTCTATTTTTCGGCTTGTCCTTGCCCGTTTCGCCTTGAAATGAAGCCTGGATGATGTTTTTTAATTTTTAAAATTTTTTTGCATTTATTTTTGAATTTTCTAACTCGGGTCGGGTTTGAACGGATAGGAAGAAAATTATTTTTGTTCTCTATTTTTCGGCCTGTCATTGCCCGTTTCGTCTTGAAAAGAAGCCTGGATGATGTTTTTTAATTTTTAGAATTTTTTTGCATTTATTTTTGAATTTACTAACTCGGGTTGGGTTCGAACAGATAGGAAGAAAATTTTTTTCTTCTCTATTTTTCAGCCTGTCCTGGCCCGTTTCGTCTTGAAACGAAGCCTGGATGATGGTTTTTAATTTTTAAAATTTTTTTGCATTTATTTTTGAATTTTCTAACTCGGGTCGGGTTCGAACGGATAGGAAGGAAATTATTTTTGTTCTCTATTTTTCGGCTTGTCCTTGCTCGTTTCGCCTTGAAATGAAGCCTGGATGATGTTTTTTAATTTTTAAAATTTTTTTGCAGTTATTTTTGAATTTTCTAACTCGGGTCGGGTTCGAACGGATAGGAAGAAAATTTTTTTTCTTCTCTATTTTTCGGCCTGTCCTGGCCCGTTTCGTCTTGAAACGAAGCCTGGATGATGTTTTTTAATTTTTAGAATTTTTTTGCATTTATTATTGAATTTTCTAACTCGGGTCGGGTTCGAACGGATAGGAAGGAAATTATTTTTGTTCTCTATTTTTCGGCCTGTCCTTACCCGTTTCGTCTTGGAATGAAGCCTGGATGATGTTTTTTAATTTTTAAAATTTGTTTGCATTTGTTTTTGAATTTTCTAACTCGGGTCGGGTATTCGAACGGATAGGAAGGAAATTATTTTTGTTCTCTATTTTTCGGCCTGTCCTTGCCCGTTTCATCCAGAAATGAAGCTTGGATGTTGCTTTTTAATTTTTAAAATTTTTTTGCACTTATTTTCGAAATTTCTAACTTATGTCGGGTTCGAACGTATAGGAAGGAAATTTTTTTTCTTCTCTGTTTTTCGGCCTGTCTTCACCCGTTTCGTCTTGAAATGTAACCTGGATGATGTTTTTTAATTTTTAGAATTTTTTTGCATTTGTTTATGAATTTTCTAAATCGGGTCGGGTTCGAACGGATAGGAAGGAAATTATTTTTGTTCTCTATTTTTCGGCCTGTCCTTACCCGTTTCGTCTTGGAATGAAGCCTGGATGATGTTTTTTAATTTTTTAAATTTTTTTGCATTTGTTTTTGAATTTTCTAACTCGGGTCGGGTATTCGAACGGATAGGAAGGAAATTATTTTTGTTCTCTATTTTTCGGCCAGTCCTTGCCCGTTTCATCCAGAAATGAAGCCTGGATGTTGTTTTTTAATTTTTAAAATTTTATTGCAATTATTTTCGAAATTTCAAACTCGGGTCGGGTTCGAATGGATAGGAAGGAAATTTTTTTTCTTCTCTATTTTTCGGCCTGTCTTCACCCGTTTCGTCTTGAAATGTAACCTGGATGACGTTTTTTAATTTTTAGAATTTTTTTGCATTTGTTTATGAATTTTCTAAATCGGGTCGGGTTCGAACGGATAGGGAGGAAATTATTTTTGTTCTCTATTTTTCGGCCTCTCATTGCCCGTTTCGTCTTGAAATGATGCCTGGATGATGTTTTTTAATTTTTTTAAATTTTTTTGCATTTATTTTTGAATTTTCAAACTCGGGTCGGGTTCGAACGGATAGGAAGGAAATTATTTTTGTTCTCTATTTTTCGGCATGTCCTGGCCCGTTTCGCCTTGAAATGAAGCCTGCATGATGTTTTTTAATTTTTAAAATTTTTTTGCATTTATTTTTGAATTTTCTAACTCGGGTCGGGTTCGAACGGATAGGACGAAAATTTTTTTTCTTCTCTATTTTTCGGCCTGTCCTGGCCCGTTTCGTCTTGAAACGAAGCCTGGATGATGTTTTTTAATTTTTAGAATTTTTTTGCATTTATTATTGAATTTTCTAACTCGGGTCGGGTTCGAACGGATAGGAAGGAAATTATTTTTGTTCTCTATTTTTCGGCCTGTCCTTACCCGTTTCGTCTTGGAATGAAACCTGGATGATGTTTTTTAATTTTTAAAATTTGTTTGCATTTGTTTTTGAATTTTCTAACTCGGGTCGGGTATTCGAACGGATAGGAAGGAAATTATTTTTGTTCTCTATTTTTCGGCCTGTCCTTGCCCGTTTCATCCAGAAATGAAACCTGGGTGTTGTTTTTTAATTTTTAAAATTTTTTTGCACTTATTTTCGAAATTTCAAACTCGTGTCGGGTTCGTACGGATAGGAAGGAAATTTTTTTTCTTCTCCATTTTTTGGCCTGTCTTCACCCGTTTTGTCTTGAAATGTAACCTGGATGATGTTTTTTAATTTTTAGAATTTTTTTGCATTTGTTTATGAATTTTCTAAACCGGGTCGGGTTCGAACGGATTGGAAGGAAATTATTTTTGTTCTCTATTTTTCGGCCTGTCCTGACCCGTTTCGTCTTGGAATGAAGCCAGGATGATGTTTCCTAATTTTTAAAATTTTTCTGCATTTGTTTTTGAATTTTCTAACTCGGGTCGGGTATTCGAAAGGATAGGAAGGAAATCGTTTTTGTTCTCTATTTTTCGGACGGTTCTTGCCCGTTTCATCCAGAAATGAAGCCTGGATGTTGTTTTCTAGTTTTTAAAATTTTTTTGCATTTATTTTCGAAATTTCTAAATCGGGTCGGGTTCGAACGGATAGGAAGGAAATTATTTTTGTTCTCTATTTTTCGGCTTGTCCTTGCCCGTTTTGCCTTGAAATGAAGCCTGGATGATGTTTTTTAATTTTTAGAATTTTTTTGCATTTATTTTTGAATTTTCTAACTCGGGTCGGGTTTGAACGGATAGGAAGGAAATTATTTTTGTTCTCTATTTTTCGGCCTGTCCTTGCCCGTTTCATCCAGAAATGAAACCTGGGTGTTGTTTTTTAATTTTTAAAATTTTTTTGCACTTATTTTCGAAATTTCAAACTCGTGTCGGGTTCGTACGGATAGGAAGGAAATTTTTTTTCTTCTCCATTTTTTGGCCTGTCTTCACCCGTTTCGTCTTGAAATGTAACCTGGATGATGTTTTTTAATTTTTAGAATTTTTTTGCATTTGTTTATGAATTTTCTAAACCGGGTCGGGTTCGAACGGATTGGAAGGAAATTATTTTTGTTCTCTATTTTTCGGCCTGTCCTGACCCGTTTCGTCTTGGAATGAAGCCAGGATGATGTTTCCTAATTTTTAAAATTTTTCTGCATTTGTTTTTGAATTTTCTAACTCGGGTCGGGTATTCGAAAGGATAGGAAGGAAATTGTTTTTGTTCTCTATTTTTCGGACGGTTCTTGCCCGTTTCATCCAGAAATGAAGCCTGGATGTTGTTTTCTAGTTTTTAAAATTTTTTTGCATTTATTTTCGAAATTTCTAAATCGGGTCGGGTTCGAACGGATAGGAAGGAAATTATTTTTGTTCTCTATTTTTCGGCTTGTCCTTGCCCGTTTTGCCTTGAAATGAAGCCTGGATGATGTTTTTTAATTTTTAGAATTTTTTTGCATTTATTTTTGAATTTTCTAACTCGGGTCGGGTTTGAACGGATAGGAAGAAAATTATTTTTGTTCTCTATTTTTCGGCCTGTCATTGCCCGTTTCATCTTGAAATGATGCCTGGATGATGTTTTTTAATTTTTTAAATTTTTTTGCATTTATTTTTGAATTTTCAAACTCGGGTCGGGTTCGAATGGATAGGAAGGAAATTATTTTTGTTCTCTATTTTTCGGCTTGTCCTTGCCCGTTTCGCCTTGAAATGAAGCCTGGATGATGTTTTTTAATTTTTAAAATTTTTTTGCATTTATTTTTGAATTCTATAACTCGGGTCGGGTTCGAACGGATAAGAAGAAATTTTTTTCTTCTCTATTTTTCGGCCTGTCCTGGCCCGTTTCGTCTTGAAACGAAGCCTGGATGATGGTTTTTAATTTTTTGAATTTTTTTGCATTTATTATTGAATTTTCTAACTCGGGTCGGGTTCGAACGGATAGGAAGGAAATTATTTTTGTTCTCTATTTTTCAACCTGTCCTTGACCGTTTCGTCTTGGAATGAAGCCTGGATGATGTTTTTTAATTTTTAAAATTTTTTTGCATTTATTTTTGAATTTTCTAACTCGGGTCGGGTTCGAACGGATAGGAAGGAAATTATTTTTGTTCTCTATTTTTCGGCTTGTCCTTGCCCGTTTCATCCTGAAATGAAGCCTGGATGATGTTTTTCAATTTTTAAAATATTTTTGCATTTATTTTTGAATTTTCTAACTCGGGTCGGGTTCGAACGGATAGGAAGGAAATTATTTTTGTTCTCTATTTTTCGGCTTGTCCTTGCCCGTTTCGCCTTGAAATGAAGCCTGGATGATGTTTTTTAATTTTTAAAATTTTTTTGCATTTATTTTTGAATTCTCTAACTCGGGTCGGGTTCGAACGGATAGGAAGAAAGTTTTTTTTTCTCCTCTATTTTTTCGGCCTGTCCTGGCCCGTTTCGTCTTGAAACGAAGCCTGGATGATGGTTTTTAATTTTTAGAATTTTTTTGCATTTATTATTGAATTTTCTAACTCGGGTCGGGTTCGAACGGATAGGAAGGAAATTATTTTTGTTCTCTATTTTTCAGCCTGTCCTTGACCGTTTCGTCTTGGAATGAAGCCTGGATGATGTTTTTTAATTTTTAAAATTTTTTTGCATTTGTTTTTGAATTTTCTAACTCAGGTCGGGTATTCGAACGGATAGGAAGGAAATTGTTTTTGTTCTCTATTTTTCGGCCTGTCCTCGCCCGTTTCATCCTGAAATGATGCCTGGATGATGTTTTTTAATTTTTAAAATTTTTTTGCATTTATTTTCGAAATTTCAAACTCGGGTCGGGTTCGAACGGATAGGAAGGAAATTATTTTTGTTCTCTATTTTTCGGCTTGTCCTCGCTCGTTTCGCCTTGAAATGAAGCCTGGATGATGTTTTTTAATTTTTAGAGTTTTTTTGCATTTATTTATGAATTTTCTAAATCGGGTCGGGTTCGAACGGATAGGAAGGAAATTATTTTTGTTCTCTATTTTTCGGCTTGTCCTTGCCCGTTTCGCCTTGAAATGAAGCCTGGATGATGTTTTTTAATTTTTGAAATTTTTGTGCATTTATTTTTGAATTTTCTAACTCGGGTCGGGTTTGAACGGAAAGGAAGAAAATTATTTTTGTTCTCTATTTTTCGGCCTGTCAATGCCCGTGTCGTCTTGAAATGATGCCTGGATGATGTTTTTTAATTTTTAAAATTTTTTTGCATTTATTTTTGAATTTTCAAACTCGGGTCGGGTTCGAACGGATAGGAAGGAAATTATTTTTGTTCTCTATTTTTCGGCCTGTCCTTGCCCGTTTCGCCTTGAAATGAAGCCTGGATGATGTTTTTTAATTTTTAAAATTTTTGCCTTTATTTTTGAATTTTCTAACTCGGGTCGGGTTCGAACGGATAGGAAGAAAATTTTTTTGCTTCTCTATTTTTCGGCCTGTCCTGGCCCGTTTCGTCTTGAAACGAAGCCTGGATGATGGTTTTTAATTTTTAGAATTTTTTTGCATTTATTATTGAATTTTCTAACTCGGGTCGGGTTCGAACGGATAGGAAGGAAATTATTTTTGTTCTCTATTTTTCAGCCTGTCCTTGACCGTTTCGTCTTGGAATGAAGCCTGGATGATGTTTTTTAATTTTTAAAATTTTTTTGCATTTGTTTTTGAATTTTCTAACTCGGGTCGGGTATTCGAACGGATAGGAAGGAAATTGTTTTTGTTCTCTATTTTTCGGCCTGTCCTCGCCCCTTTCATCCTGAAATGAAGCCTGGATGATGTTTTTCAATTTTTAAAATTTTTTTGCATTTATTTTCGAAATTTCAAATTCGGGTCGGGTTCGAACGGATAGGAAGGAAATTTTTTTTCTTCTCTATTTTCGGCCTGTCTTCACCCGTTTCGTCTTTAAATGTAACCTGGATGATGATTTTTAATTTTTAGAATTTTTTTGCATTTATTATTGAATTTAAAAACTCGGGTCGGGTTCGAACGGATAGGAAGGAAATTATTTTTGTTCTCTATTTTTCGGCTTGTCCTTGCCCGTTTCGCCTTGAAATGAAGCCTGGATGATGTTTTTTAATTTTTGAAATTTTTGTGCATTTATTTTTGAATTTTCTAACTCGGGTCGGGTTTGAACGGAAAGGAAGAAAATTATTTTTGTTCTCTATTTTTCGGCCTGTCAATGCCCGTGTCGTCTTGAAATGATGCCTGGATGATGTTTTTTAATTTTTAAAAATTTTTTGCATTTATTTTTGAATTTTCAAACTCGGGTCGGGTTCGAACGGATAGGAAGGAAATTATTTTTGTTCTCTATTTTTCGGCTTGTCCTTGCCCGTTTCGCCTTGAAATGAAGCCTGGATGATGTTTTTTAATTTTTAAAATTTTTGCCTTTATTTTTGAATTTTCTAACTCGGGTCGGGTTCGAACGGATAGGAAGAAAATTTTTTTGCTTCTCTATTTTTCGGCCTGTCCTGGCCCGTTTCGTCTTGAAACGAAGCCTGGATGATGGTTTTTAATTTTTAAAATTTTTTTGCATTTATTTTTGAATTTTCTAACTCGGGTCGGGTTCGAACTGATAGGAAGGAAATTATTTTTGTTCTCTATTTTTCGGCTTGTCCTTGCCCGTTTCACCTTGAAATGAAGCCTGGATGATGTTTTTTAATTTTTAAAATTTTTTTGCATTTATTATTGAATTTTCTAACTCGGGTCGGGTTCGAACGGATAGGAAGGAAATTATTTTTGTTCTCTATTTTTCGGCTTGTCCTTGCCCGTTTCGCCTTGAAATGAAGCCTGGATGATGTTTTTTAATTTTTAAAATTTTTTTGCATTTATTTTTGAATTTTCTAACTCGGGTCGGGTTTGAACGGATAGGAAGAAAATTATTTTTGTTCTCTATTTTTCGGCCTGTCATTGCCCGTTTCGTCTTGAAATGATGCCTGGATGATGTTTTTTAATTTTTAAAATTTTTTTGCATTTATTTTTGAATTTACTAACTCGGGTTGGGTTCGAACAGATAGGAAGAAAAATTTTTTCTTCTCTATTTTTCAGCCTGTCCTGGCCCGTTTCGTCTTGAAACGAAGCCTGGATGATGGTTTTTAATTTTTAAAATTTTTTTGCATTTATTTTTGAATTTTCTAACTCGGGTCGGGTTAGAACGGATAGGAAGGAAATTATTTTTGTTCTCTATTTTTCGGCTTGTCCTTGCCCGTTTCACCTTGAAATGAAGCTTGGATGATGTTTTTTAATTTTTAAAATTTTTTTGCATTTATTTTTGAATTTTCTAACTCGGGTCGGGTTCGAACGGATAGGAAGGAAATTATTTTTGTTCTCTATTTTTCGGCTTGTCCTTGCCCGTTTCGCCTTGAAATGAAGCCTGGATGATGTTTTTTAATTTTTCAAATTTTTTTGCATTTATTTTTGAATTCTCTAACTCGGGTCGGGTTCGAACGGATAAGAAGAAATTTTTTTCTTCTCTATTTTTCGGCCTGTCCTGGCCCGTTTCGTCTTGAAACAAAGCCTGGATGATGGTTTTTAATTTTTAGAATTTTTTTGCATTTATTATTGAATTTTCTAACTCGGGTCGGGTTCGAACGGATAGGAAGGAAATTATTTTTGTTCTCTATTTTTCAGCCTGTCCTTGACCGTTTCGTCTTGGAATGAAGCCTGGATGATGTTTTTTAATTTTTAAAATTTTTTTGCATTTGTTTTTGAATTTTCTAACTCGGGTCGGGTATTCGAACGGATAGGAAGGAAATTGTTTTTGTTCTCTATTTTTCGGCCTGTCCTCGCCCGTTTCATCCTGAAATGAAGCCTGGATGTTGTTTTTTAATTTTTAAAATTTTTTTGCATTTATTTTCGAAATTTCAAACTCGGGTCGGGTTCGAACGGATAGGAAGGAAATTTTTTTTCTTCTCTATTTTTCGGCCTGTCTTCACCCGTTTCGTCTTGAAATGTAACCTGGATGATGTTTTTTAATTTTTAGAATTTTTTTGCATTTATTTATGAATTTTCTAAATCGAGTCGGTTTCGAACGGATAGGGAGGAAATTATTTTTGTTCTCTATTTTTCGACTTGTCCTTGCCCGTTTCGCCTTGAAAAGAAGCCTGGATGATGTTTTTTAATTTTTAGAATTTTTTTGCATTTATTATTGAATTTTCTAACTCGGGTCGGGTTCGAACGGATAGGAAGGAAATTATTTTTGTTCTCTATTTTTCCGCTTGTCCTTGCTCGTTTCGCCTTGAAATGAAGCCTGGATGATGTTTTTTAATTTTTGAAATTTTTGTGCATTTATTTTTGAATTTTCTAACTCGGGTCGGGTTTGAACGGAAAGGAAGAAAATTATTTTTGTTCTCTATTTTTCGGCCTGTTAATGCCCGTGTCGTCTTGAAATGATGCCTGGATGATGTTTTTTAATTTTTAAAATTTTTTTGCATTTATTTTTGAATTTTCAAACTCGGGTCGGGTTCGAACGGATAGGAAGGAAATTATTTTTGTTCTCTATTTTTCGGCTTGTCCTTGCCCGTTTCGCCTTGAAATGAAGCCTGGATGATGTTTTTTAATTTTTAAAATTTTTGCCTTTATTTTTGAATTTTCTAACTCGGGTCGGGTTCGAACGGATAGGAAGAAAATTTTTTTGCTTCTCTATTTTTCGGCCTGTCCTTGCCCGTTTCATCCAGAAATGAAGCCTGGATGATGTTTTTTAATTTTTAGAATTTTTTTGCATTTATTTATGAATTTTCTAAATCGAGTCGGTTTCGAACGAATAGGGAGGAAATTATTTTTGTTCTCTATTTTTCGGCTTGTCCTTTCCCGTTTCGCCATGAAACGAAGCCTGGATGATGTTTTTTAATTTTTAGAATTTTTTTGCATTTATTATTGAATTTTCTAACTCGGGTCGGGTTCGAACGGATAGGAAGGAAATTGTTTTTGTTCTCTATTTTTCGGCCTGTCCTCGCCCGTTTCATCCTGAAATGAAGCCTGGATGTTGTTTTTTAATTTTTAAAATTTTTTTGCATTTATTTTCGAAATTTCAAACTCGGGTCGGGTTCGAACGGATAGGAAGGAAATTTTTTTTCTTCTTTATTTTTCGGCCTGTCTTCACCCGTTTCGTCTTGAAATGTAACCTGGATGATGTTTTTTAATTTTTAGAATTTTTTTGCATTTATTTATGAATTTTCTAAATCGAGTCGGTTTCGAACGGATAGGGAGGAAATTATTTTTGTTCTCTATTTTTTGGCTTGTCCTTGCCCATTTCGCCTTGAAAAGAAGCCTGGATGATGTTTTTTAATTTTTAGAATTTTTTTGCATTTATTATTGAATTTTCTAACTCGGGTCGGGTTCGAACGGATAGGAAGGAAATTATTTTTGTTCTCTATTTTTCGGCTTGTCCTTGCCCGTTTCGCCTTGAAATGAAGCCTGGATGATGTTTTTTAATTTTTAAAATTTTTGTGCATTTATTTTTTAATTTTCTAACTCGTGTCGGGTTTGAACGGAAAGGAAGAAAATTATTTTTGTTCTCTATTTTTCGGCCTGTCATTGCCCGTGTCGTCTTGAAATGATGCCTGGATGATGTTTTTTAATTTTTAAAATTTTTTTGCATTTATTTTTGAATTTTCAAACTCGGGTCGGGTTCGAACGGATAGGAAGGAAATTATTTTTGTTCTCTATTTTTCGGCTTGTCCTTGCCCGTTTCACCTTGAAATGAAGCCTGGATGATGTTTTTTAATTCTTAAAATATTTTTGCCATTATTTTTGAATTTTCTAACTCGGGTCGGGTTCGAACGGATAGGAAGAAAATTTTTTTGCTTCTCTATTTTTCGGCCTGTCCTGGCCCGTTTCGTCTTGAAACGAAGCCTGGATGATGGTTTTTAATTTTTTGAATTTTTTTGCATTTATTATTGAATTTTCTAACTCGGGTCGGGTTCGAACGGATAGGAAGGAAATTATTTTTGTTCTCTATTTTTCAGCCTGTCCTTGACCGTTTCGTCTTGGAATGAAGCCTGGATGATGTTTTTTAATTTTTAAAATTTTTTTGCATTTATTTTTGAATTTTCTAACTCGGGTCGGGTTCGAACGGATAGGAAGGAAATTATTTTTGTTCTCTATTTTTCGGCTTGTCCTTGCCCGTTTCATCCTGAAATGAAGCCTGGATGATGTTTTTCAATTTTTAAAATATTTTTGCATTTATTTTTGAATTTTCTAACTCGGGTCGGGTTCGAACGGATAGGAAGGAAATTATTTTTGTTCTCTATTTTTCGGCTTGTCCTTGCCCGTTTCGCCTTGAAATGAAGCCTGGATGATGTTTTTTAATTTTTCAAATTTTTTTGCATTTATTTTTGAATTCTCTAACTCGGGTCGGGTTCGAACGGATAATAAGAAATTTTTTTCTTCTCTATTTTTCGGCCTGTCCTGGCCCGTTTCGTCTTGAAACGAAGCCTGGATGATGGTTTTTAATTTTTAGAATTTTTTTGCATTTATTATTGAATTTTCTAACTCGGGTCGAGTTCGAACGGATAGGAAGGAAATTATTTTTGTTCTCTATTTTTCAGCCTGTCCTTGACCGTTTCGTCTTGGAATGAAGCCTGGATGATGTTTTTTAATTTTTAAAATTTTTTTGCATTTGTTTTTGAATTTTCTAACTCAGGTCGGGTATTCGAACGGATAGGAAGGAAATTGTTTTTGTTCTCTACTTTTCGGCCTGTCCTCGCCCGTTTCATCCTGAAATGATGCCTGGATGATGTTTTTTAATTTTTAAAATTTTTTTGCATTTATTTTTGAAATTTCAAACTCGGGTCGGGTTCGAACGGATAGGAAGGAAATTATTTTTGTTCTCTATTTTTCGGCTTGTCCTTGCTCGTTTCGCCTTGAAATGAAGCCTGGATGATGTTTTTTAATTTTTAGAATTTTTTTGCATTTATTTATGAATTTTCTAAATCGGGTCGGGTTCGAACGGATAGGGAGGAAATTATTTTTGTTCTCTATTTTTCGGCTTGTCCTTGCCCGTTTCCTCTTGAAAAGAAGCCTGGATGATGTTTTTTAATTTTTAGAATTTTTTTGCATTTATTATTGAATTTTCTAACTCGGGTCGGGTTCGAACGGATAGGAAGGAAATTATTTTTGTTCTCTATTTTTCGGCTTGTCCTTGCCCGTTTCGCCTTGAAATGAAGCCTGGATGATGTTTTTTAATTTTTGAAATTTTTGTGCATTTATTTTTGAATTTTCTAACTCGGGTCGGGTTTGAACGGAAAGGAAGAAAATTATTTTTGTTCTCTATTTTTCGGCCTGTCAATGCCCGTGTCGTCTTGAAATGATGCCTGGATGATGTTTTTTAATTTTTAAAATTTTTTTGCATTTATTTTTGAATTTTCAAACTCGGGTCGGGTTCGAACGGATAGGAAGGAAATTATTTTTGTTCTCTATTTTTCGGCTTGTCCTTGCCCGTTTCGCCTTGAAATGAAGCCTGGATGATGTTTTTTAATTTTTAAAATTTTTGCCTTTATTTTTGAATTTTCTAACTCGGGTCGGGTTCGAACGGATAGGAAGAAAATTTTTTTGCTTCTCTATTTTTCGGCCTGTCCTGGCCCGTTTCGTCTTGAAACGAAGCCAGGATGATGGTTTTTAATTTTTAGAATTTTTTTGCATTTATTATTGAATTTTCTAACTCGGGTCGGGTTCGAACGGATAGGAAGGAAATTATTTTTGTTCTCTATTTTTCAGCCTGTCCTTGACCGTTTCGTCTTGGAATGAAGCCTGGATGATGTTTTTTAATTTTTTAAATTTTTTTGCATTTGTTATTGAATTTTCTAACTCGGGTCGGGTATTCGAACGGATAGGAAGGAAATTGTTTTTGTTCTCTATTTTTCGGCCTGTCCTCGCCCCTTTCATCCTGAAATGAAGCCTGGATGTTGTTTTTCAATTTTTAAAATTTTTTTGCATTTATTTTCGAAATTTCAAACTCGGGTCGGGTTCGAACGGATAGGAAGGAAATTTTTTTTCTTCTCTATTTTCGGCCTGTCTTCACCCGTTTCGTCTTTAAATGTAACCTGGATGATGATTTTTAATTTTTAGAATTTTTTTGCATTTATTATTGAATTTTAAAACTCGGGTCGGGTTCGAACGGATAGGAAGGAAATTATTTTTGTTCTCTATTTTTCGGCTTGTCCTTGCCCGTTTCGCCTTGAAATGAAGCCTGGATGATGTTTTTTAATTTTTGAAATTTTTGTGCATTTATTTTTGAATTTTCTAACTCGGGTCGGGTTTGAACGGAAAGGAAGAAAATTATTTTTGTTCTCTATTTTTCGGCCTGTCAATGCCCGTGTCGTCTTGAAATGATGCCTGGATGATGTTTTTTAATTTTTAAAAATTTTTTGCATTTATTTTTGAATTTTCAAACTCGGGTCGGGTTCGAACGGATAGGAAGGAAATTATTTTTGTTCTCTATTTTTCGGCTTGTCCTTGCCCGTTTCGCCTTGAAATGAAGCCTGGATGATGTTTTTTAATTTTTAAAATTTTTGCCTTTATTTTTGAATTTTCTAACTCGGGTCGGGTTCGAACGGATAGGAAGAAAATTTTTTTGCTTCTCTATTTTTCGGCCTGTCCTGGCCCGTTTCGTCTTTAAACGAAGCCTGGATGATGGTTTTTAATTTTTAGAATTTTTTTGCATTTATTATTGAATTTTCTAACTCGGGTCGGGTTCGAACGGATAGGAAGGAAATTATTTTTGTTCTCTATTTTTCAGCCTGTCCTTGACCGTTTCGTCTTGGAATGAAGCCTGGATGATGTTTTTTAATTTTTAAAATTTTTTTGCATTTGTTTTTGAATTTTCTAACTCGGGTCGGGTACTCGAACGGATAGGAAGGAAATTGTTTTTGTTCTCTATTTTTCGGCCTGTCCTCGCCCCTTTCATCCTGAAATGAAGCCTGGATGTTGTTTTTCAATTTTTAAAATTTTTTTGCATTTATTTTCGAAATTTCAAACTCGGGTCGGGTTCGAACGGATAGGAAGGAAATGTTTTTTTCTTCTCTATTTTCGGCCTGTCTTCACCCGTTTCGTCTTTAAATGTAACCTGGATGATGTTTTTTAATTTTTAGAATTTTTTTGCATTTATTTATGAATTTTCTAAATCGAGTCGGTTTCGAACGGATAGGGAGGAAATTATTTTTGTTCTCTATTTTTCGGCTTGTCCTTGCCCGTTTCGCCTTGAAACGAAGCCTGGATGATGTTTTTTAATTTTTAGAATTTTTTGGCATTTATTATTGAATTTTCTAACTCGGGTCGGGTTCGAACGGATAGGAAGGAAATTGTTTTTGTTCTCTATTTTTCGGCTTGTCCTTGCCCGTTTCGCCTTGAAATGAAGCCTGGATGATGTTTTTTAATTTTAAAATTTTTGTGCATTTATTTTAGAATTTTCTAACTCGGGTCGGGTTTGAACGGAAAGGAAGAAAATTATTTTTGTTCTCTATTTTTCAGCCTGTCATTGCCCGTGTCGTCTTGAAATGATGCCTGGATGTTGTTTTTTAATTTTTAAAATTTTTTTGCATTTATTTTTGAATTTTCAAACTCGGGTCGGGTTCGAACGGATAGGAAGGAAATTATTTTTGTTCTCTATTTTTCGGCTTGTCCTTGCTCGTTTCGCCTTGAAATGAAGCCTGGATGATGTTTTTTAATTTTTAAAATTTTTTTGCAGTTATTTTTGAATTTTCTAACTCGGGTCGGGTTCGAACGGATAGGAAGAAAATTTTTTTTCTTCTATATTTTTCGGCCTGTCCTGGCCCGTTTCGTCTTGAAACGAAGCCTGGATGATGTTTTTTAATTTTTAGAATTTTTTTGCATTTATTATTGAATTTTCTAACTCGGGTCGGGTTCGAACGGATAGGAAGGAAATTATTTTTGTTCTCTATTTTTCGGCCTGTCCTTACCCGTTTCGTCTTGGAATGAAGCCTGGATGATGTTTTTTAATTTTTAAAATTTTTTTGCATTTGTTTTTGAATTTTCTAACTCGGGTCGGGTATTCGAACGGATAGGAAGGAAATTATTTTTGTTCTCTATTTTTCGGCCTGTGCTTGCCCGTTTCATCCAGAAATGAAGCTTGGATGTTGTTTTTTAATTTTTAAAATTTTTTTGCACTTATTTTCGAAATTTCAAACTCGTGTCGGGTTCGAACGGATAGGAAGGAAATTCTTTTTCTTCTCTATTTTTCGGCCTGTCTTCACCCGTTTCGTCTTGAAATGTAACCTGGATGATGTTTTTTAATTTTTAGAATTTTTTTGCATTTGTTTATGAATTTTCTAAATCGGGTCGGGTTCGAACGGATAGGAAGGAAATTATTTTTGTTCTCTATTTTTCGGCCTGTCCTTACCCGTTTCGTCTTGGAATGAAGCCTGGATGATGTTTTTTAATTTTTTAAATTTTTTTGCATTTGTTTTTGAATTTTCTAACTCGGGTCGGGTATTCGAACGGATAGGAAGGAAATTATTTTTGTTCTCTATTTTTCGGCCAGTCCTTGCCCGTTTCATCCAGAAATGAAGCCTGGATGTTGTTTTTTAATTTTTAAAATTTTATTGCATTTATTTTCGAAATTTCAAACTCGGGTCGGGTTCGAATGGATATGAAGGAAATTTTTTTTCTTCTCTATTTTTCGGCCTGTCTTCACCCGTTTCGTCTTGAAATGTAACCTGGATGACGTTTTTTAATTTTTAGAATTTTTTTGCATTTGTTTATGAATTTTCTAAATCGGGTCGGGTTCGAACGGATAGGGAGGAAATTATTTTTGTTCTCTATTTTTCGGCCTGTCATTGCCCGTTTCGTCTTGAAATGATGCCTGGATGATGTTTTTTAATTTTTTTAAATTTTTTTGCATTTATTTTTGAATTTTCAAACTCGGGTCGGGTTCGAACGGATAGGAAGGAAATTATTTTTGTTCTCTATTTTTCGGCATGTCCTGGCCCGTTTCGCCTTGAAATGAAGCCTGCATGATGTTTTTTAATTTTTAAAATTTTTTTGCATTTATTTTTGAATTTTCTAACTCGGGTCGGGTTCGAACGGATAGGAAGAAAATTTTTTTTCTTCTCTATTTTTCGGCCTGTCCTGGCCCGTTTCGTCTTGAAACGAATCCTGGATGATGTTTTTTAATTTTTAGAATTTTTTTGCATTTATTATTGAATTTTCTAACTCGGGTCGGGTTCGAACGGATAGGAAGGAAATTATTTTTGTTCTCTATTTTTCGGCCTGTCCTTACCCGTTTCGTCTTGGAATGAAACCTGGATGATGTTTTTTAATTTTTAAAATTTGTTTGCATTTGTTTTTGAATTTTCTAACTCGGGTCGGGTATTCAAACGGATAGGAAGGAAATTATTTTTGTTCTCTATTTTTCGGCCTGTCCTTGCCCGTTTCATCCAGAAATGAAACCTGGGTGTTGTTTTTTAATTTTTAAAATTTTTTTGCACTTATTTTCGAAATTTCAAACTCGTGTCGGGTTCGTACGGATAGGAAGGAAATTTTTTTTCTTCTCCATTTTTTGGCCTGTCTTCACCCGTTTTGTCTTGAAATGTAACCTGGATGATGTTTTTTAATTTTTAGAATTTTTTTGCATTTGTTTATAAATTTTCTAAACCGGGTCGGGTTCGAACGGATAGGAAGGAAATTATTTTTGTTCTCTATTTTTCGGCCTGTCCTGACCCGTTTCGTCTTGGAATGAAGCCAGGATGATGTTTCCTAATTTTTAAAATTTTTCTGCATTTGTTTTTGAATTTTCTAACTCGGGTCGGGTATTCGAAAGGATAGGAAGGAAATTGTTTTTGTTCTCTATTTTTCGGACGGTTCTTGCCCGTTTCATCCTGAAATGAAGCCTGGATGTTGTTTTCTAGTTTTTAAAATTTTTTTGCATTTATTTTCGAAATTTCTAAATCGGGTCGGGTTCGAACGGATAGGAAGGAAATTATTTTTGTTCTCTATTTTTCGGCTTGTCCTTGCCCGTTTTGCCTTGAAATGAAGCCTGGATGATGTTTTTTAATTTTTATAATTTTTTTGCATTTATTTTTGAATTTTCTAACTCGGGTCGGGTTTGAACGGATAGGAAGAAAATTATTTTTGTTCTCTATTTTTCGGCCTGTCATTGCCCGTTTCATCTTGAAATGATGCCTGGATGATGTTTTTTAATTTTTTAAATTTTTTTGCATTTATTTTTGAATTTTCAAACTCGGGTCGGGTTCGAACGGGTAGGAAGGAAATTATTTTTGTTCTCTATTTTTCGGCCTGTCCTTGACCGTTTCGTCTTGGAATGAAGCCTGGATGATGTTTTTTAATTTTTAAAATTTTTTTGCATTTGTTTTTGAATTTTCTAACTCGGGTCGGGTATTCGAACGGATAGGAACGAAATTGTTTTTGTTGTATATTTTTCGGCCTATCCTCGCCCGTTTCATCCTGAAATGAAGCCTGGATGTTGTTTTTTAATTTTTAAAATTTTTTTGCATTTATTTTCGAAATTTCAAACTCGGGTCTGGTTCGAACGGATAGGAAGGAAATTTTTTTTCTTCTCTATTTCTCGGCCTGTCTTCACCCGTTTCGTCTTGAAATGTAACCTGGATGATGTTTTTTAATTTTTAGAATTTTTTTGCATTTATTTATGAATTTTCTAAATCGAGTCGGTTTCAAACGGATAGGGAGGAAATTATTTTTGTTCTCTATTTTTCGGCTTGTCCTTGCCCGTTTCGCCTTGAAAAGAAGCCTGGATGATGTTTTTTAATTTTTAGAATTTTTTTGCATTTATTATTGAATTTTCTAACTCGGGTCGGGTTCGAACGGATAGAAAGGAAATTATTTTTGTTCTCTATTTTTCGGCTTGTCCTTGCCCGTTTCGCCTTGAAATGAAGCCTGGATGATGTTTTTTAATTTTTAAAATTTTTGTGCATTTATTTTTTAATTTTCTAACTCGGGTCGGGTTTGAACGGAAAGGAAGAAAATTATTTTTGTTCTCTATTTTTCGGCCTGTCATTGCCCGTGTCGTCTTGAAATGATGCCTGGATGATGTTTTTTAATTTTTAAAATTTTTTTGCATTTATTTTTGAATTTTCAAACTCGGGTCGGGTTCGAACGGATAGGAAGGAAATTATTTTTGTTCTCTATTTTTCGGCTTGTCCTTGCCCGTTTCACTTTGAAATGAAGCCTGGATGATGTTTTTTAATTTTTAAAATTTTTTTGCCATTATTTTTGAATTTTCTAACTCGGGTTGGGTTCGAACGGATAGGAAGAAAATTTTTTTTCTTCTCTATTTTTCGGCCTGTCCTGGCCCGTTTCGTCTTGAAACGAAGCCTGGATGATGGTTTTTAATTTTTAGAATTTTTTTGCATTTATTATTGAATTTTCTAACTCGGGTCGGGTTCGAACGGATAGGAAGGAAATTATTTTTGTTCTCTATTTTTCAGCCTGTCCTTGACCGTTTCGTCTTGGAATGAAGCCTGGATGATGTTTTTTAATTTTTAAAATTTTTTTGCATTTGTTTTTGAATTTTCTAACTCGGGTCGGGTATTCGAACGGATAGGAAGGAAATTGTTTTTGTTCTCTATTTTTCGGCCTGTCCTCGCCCATTTCATCCTGAAATGAAGCCTGGATGTTGTTTTTCAATTTTTAAAATATTTTTGCATTTATTTTCGAAATTTCAAACTCGGGTCGGGTTCGAACGGATAGGAAGGAAATTTTTTTTCTTCTCTATTTTCGGCCTGTCTTCACCCGTTTCGTCTTGAAATGTAACCTGGATGATGTTTTTTAATTTTTAGAATTTTTTTGCATTTATTTATGAATTTTCTAAATCGAGTCGGTTTCGAACGGATAGGGAGGAAATTATTTTTGTTCTCTATTTTTCGGCTTGTCCTTGCCCGTTTTGCCTTGAAATGAAGCCCGGATGATGTTTTTTAATTTTTAGAATTTTTTTGCATTTATTTTTGAATTTTCTAACTCGGTTCGGGTTTGAACGGAGAGGAAGAAAATTATTTTTGTTCTCTATTTTTCGGCCTGTCATTGCCCGTTTCATCTTTAAATGATGCCTGGATGATGTTTTTTAATTTTTTAAATTTTTTTGCATTTATTTTTGAATTTTCAAACTCGGGTCGGGTTCGAACGGGTAGGAAGGAAATTATTTTTGTTCTCTATTTTTCGGCCTGTCCTTGACCGTTTCATCTTGGAATGAAGCCTGGATGATGTTTTTTAATTTTTAAAATTTTTTTGCATTTGTTTTTGAATTTTCTAACTCGGGTCGGGTATTCGAACGGATAGGAAGGAAATTGTTTTTGTTGTCTATTTTTCGGCCTATCCTCGCCCGTTTCATCCTGAAATGAAGCCTGGATGTTGTTTTTTAATTTTTAAAATTTTTTTGCATTTATTTTCGAAATTTCAAACTCGGGTCTGGTTCGAACGGATAGGAAGGAAATTTTTTTTCTTCTCTATTTCTCGGCCTGTCTTCACCCGTTTCGTCTTGAAATGTAACCTGGATGATGTTTTTTAATTTTTAGAATTTTTTTGCATTTATTTATAAATTTTCTAAATCGAGTCGGTTTCAAACGGATAGGGAGGAAATTATTTTTGTTCTCTATTTTTCGGCTTGTCCTTGCCCGTTTCGCCTTGAAAAGAAGCCTGGATGATGTTTTTTAATTTTTAGAATTTTTTTGCATTTATTATTGAATTTTCTAACTCGGGTCGGGTTCGAACGGATAGGAAGGAAATTATTTTTGTTCTCTATTTTTCGGCTTGTCCTTGCCCGTTTCGCCTTCAAATGAAGCCTGGATGATGTTTTTTAATTTTTGAAATTTTTGTGCATTTATTTTTGAATTTTCTAACTCGGGTCGGGTTTGAACGGAAAGGAAGAAAATTATTTTTGTTCTCTATTTTTCGGCCTGTCAATGCCCGTGTCGTCTTGAAATGATGCCTGGATGATGTTTTTTAATTTTTAAAATTTTTTTGCATTTATTTTTGAATTTTCAAACTCGGGTCGGGTTCGAACGGATAGGAAGGAATTTTTTTTCTTCTCTATTTTTCGGCCTGTCTTCACCCGTTTCGTCTTGAAATGTAACCTGGATGATGTTTTTTAATTTTTAGAATTTTTTTTGCATTTATTTATGAATTTTCTAAATCGAGTCGGTTTCGAACGGATAGGGAGGAAATTATTTTTGTTCTCTATTTTTCGGCTTGTCCTTGCCCGTTTCGCCTTGAAACGAAGCCTGGATGATGTTTTTTAATTTTTAGAATTTTTTTGCATTTATTATTGAATTTTCTAACTCGGGTCGGGTTCGAACGGATAGGAAGGAAATTGTTTTTGTTCTCTATTTTTCGGCCTGTCCTCGCCCGTTTCATCCTGAAATGAAGCCTGGATGTTGTTTTTTAATTTTTAAAATTTTTTTGCATTTATTTTCGAAATTTCAAACTCGGGTCGGGTTCGAACGGATAGGAAGGAAATTTTTTTTCTTCTCTATTTTTCGGCCTGTCTTCACCCGTTTCGTCTTGAAATGTAACCTGGATGATGTTTTTTAATTTTTAGAATTTTTTTGTATTTATTTATGAATTTTCTAAATCGAGTCGGTTTCGAACGGATAGGGAGGAAATTATTTTTGTTCTCTATTTTTTGGCTTGTCCTTGCCCGTTTCGCCTTGAAAAGAAGCCTGGATGATGTTTTTTAATTTTTAGAATTTTTTTGCATTTATTATTGAATTTTCTAACTCGAGTCGGGTTCGAACGGATAGGAAGGAAATTATTTTTGTTCTCTATTTTTCGGCTTGTCCTTGCCCGTTTCGCCTTGAAATGAAGCCTGGATGATGTTTTTTAATTTTTAAAATTTTTGTGCATTTATTTTTTAATTTTCTAACTCGGGTCGGGTTTGAACGGAAAGGAAGAAAATTATTTTTGTTCTCTATTTTTCGGCCTGTCATTGCCCGTGTCGTCTTGAAATGATGCCTGGATGATGTTTTTTAATTTTTAAAATTTTTTTGCATTTATTTTTGAATTTTCAAACTCGGGTCGGGTTCGAACGGATAGGAAGGAAATTATTTTTGTTCTCTATTTTTCGGCTTGTCCTTGCCCGTTTCACTTTGAAATGAAGCCTGGATGATGTTTTTTAATTTTTAAAATTTTTTTGCCATTATTTTTGAATTTTCTAACTCGGGTTGGGTTCGAACGGATAGGAAGAAAATTTTTTTGCTTCTCTATTTTTCGGCCTGTCCTGGCCCGTTTCGTCTTGAAACGAAGCCTGGATGATGGTTTTTAATTTTTAGAATTTTTTTGCATTTATTATTGAATTTTCTAACTCGGGTCGGGTTCGAACGGATAGGAAGGAAATTATTTTTGTTCTCTATTTTTCAGCCTGTCCTTGACCGTTTCGTCTTGGAATGAAGCCTGGATGATGTTTTTTAATTTTTAAAATTTTTTTGCATTTGTTTTTGAATTTTCTAACTCGGGTCGGGTATTCGAACGGATAGGAAGGAAATTGTTTTTGTTCTCTATTTTTCGGCCTGTCCTCGCCCATTTCATCCTGAAATGAAGCCTGGATGTTGTTTTTCAATTTTTAAAATATTTTTGCATTTATTTTCGAAATTTCAAACTCGGGTCGGGTTCGAACGGATAGGAAGGAAATTTTTTTTCTTCTCTATTTTCGGCCTGTCTTCACCCGTTTCGTCTTGAAATGTAACCTGGATGATGTTTTTTAATTTTTAGAATTTTTTTGCATTTATTTATGAATTTTCTAAATCGAGTCGGTTTCGAACGGATAGGGAGGAAATTATTTTTGTTCTCTATTTTTCGGCTTGTCCTTGCCCGTTTTGCCTTGAAATGAAGCCCGGATGATGTTTTTTAATTTTTAGAATTTTTTTGCATTTATTTTTGAATTTTCTAACTCGGTTCGGGTTTGAACGGAGAGGAAGAAAATTATTTTTGTTCTCTATTTTTCGGCCTGTCATTGCCCGTTTCATCTTTAAATGATGCCTGGATGATGTTTTTTAATTTTTTAAATTTTTTTGCATTTATTTTTGAATTTTCAAACTCGGGTCGGGTTCGAACGGGTAGGAAGGAAATTATTTTTGTTCTCTATTTTTCGGCCTGTCCTTGACCGTTTCATCTTGGAATGAAGCCTGGATGATGTTTTTTAATTTTTAAAATTTTTTTGCATTTGTTTTTGAATTTTCTAACTCGGGTCGGGTATTCGAACGGATAGGAAGGAAATTGTTTTTGTTGTCTATTTTTCGGCCTATCCTCGCCCGTTTCATCCTGAAATGAAGCCTGGATGTTGTTTTTTAATTTTTAAAATTTTTTTGCATTTATTTTCGAAATTTCAAACTCGGGTTTTCTTCTCTATTTCTCGGCCTGTCTTCACCCGTTTCGTCTTGAAATGTAACCTGGATGATGTTTTTTAATTTTTAGAATTTTTTTGCATTTATTTATAAATTTTCTAAATCGAGTCGGTTTCAAACGGATAGGGAGGAAATTATTTTTGTTCTCTATTTTTCGGCTTGTCCTTGCCCGTTTCGCCTTGAAAAGAAGCCTGGATGATGTTTTTTAATTTTTAGAATTTTTTTGCATTTATTATTGAATTTTCTAACTCGGGTCGGGTTCGAACGGATAGGAAGGAAATTATTTTTGTTCTCTATTTTTCGGCTTGTCCTTGCCCGTTTCGCCTTCAAATGAAGCCTGGATGATGTTTTTTAATTTTTGAAATTTTTGTGCATTTATTTTTGAATTTTCTAACTCGGGTCGGGTTTGAACGGAAAGGAAGAAAATTATTTTTGTTCTCTATTTTTCGGCCTGTCAATGCCCGTGTCGTCTTGAAATGATGCCTGGATGATGTTTTTTAATTTTTAAAATTTTTTTGCATTTATTTTTGAATTTTCAAACTCGGGTCGGGTTCGAACGGATAGGAAGGAATTTTTTTTCTTCTCTATTTCTCGGCCTGTCTTCACCCGTTTCGTCTTGAAATGTAACCTGGATGATGTTTTTTAATTTTTAGAATTTTTTTGCATTTATTTATGAATTTTCTAAATCGAGTCGGTTTCGAACGGATAGGGAGGAAATTATTTTTGTTCTCTATTTTTCGGCTTGTCCTTGCCCGTTTCGCCTTGAAACGAAGCCTGGATGATGTTTTTTAATTTTTAGAATTTTTTTGCATTTATTATTGAATTTTCTAACTCGGGTCGGGTTCGAACGGATAGGAAGGAAATTGTTTTTGTTCTCTATTTTTCGGCCTGTCCTCGCCCGTTTCATCCTGAAATGAAGCCTGGATGTTGTTTTTTAATTTTTAAAATTTTTTTGCATTTATTTTCGAAATTTCAAACTCGGGTCGGGTTCGAACGGATAGGAAGGAAATTTTTTTTCTTCTCTATTTTTCGGCCTGTCTTCACCCGTTTCGTCTTGAAATGTAACCTGGATGATGTTTTTTAATTTTTAGAATTTTTTTGTATTTATTTATGAATTTTCTAAATCGAGTCGGTTTCGAACGGATAGGGAGGAAATTATTTTTGTTCTCTATTTTTTGGCTTGTCCTTGCCCGTTTCGCCTTGAAAAGAAGCCTGGATGATGTTTTTTAATTTTTAGAATTTTTTTGCATTTATTATTGAATTTTCTAACTCGAGTCGGGTTCGAACGGATAGGAAGGAAATTATTTTTGTTCTCTATTTTTCGGCTTGTCCTTGCCCGTTTCGCCTTGAAATGAAGCCTGGATGATGTTTTTTAATTTTTAAAATTTTTGTGCATTTATTTTTTAATTTTCTAACTCGGGTCGGGTTTGAACGGAAAGGAAGAAAATTATTTTTGTTCTCTATTTTTCGGCCTGTCATTGCCCGTGTCGTCTTGAAATGATGCCTGGATGATGTTTTTTAATTTTTAAAATTTTTTTGCATTTATTTTTGAATTTTCAAACTCGGGTCGGGTTCGAACGGATAGGAAGGAAATTATTTTTGTTCTCTATTTTTCGGCTTGTCCTTGCCCGTTTCACCTTGAAATGAAGCCTGGATGATGTTTTTTAATTTTTAAAATTTTTTTGCCATTATTTTTGAATTTTCTAACTCGGGTCGGGTTCGAACGGATAGGAAGAAAATTTTTTTGCTTCTCTATTTTTCGGCCTGTCCTGGCCCGTTTCGTCTTGAAACGAAGCCTGGATGATGGTTTTTAATTTTTAGAATTTTTTTGCATTTATTATTGAATTTTCTAACTCGGGTCGGGTTCGAACGGATAGGAAGGAAATTATTTTTGTTCTCTATTTTTCAGCCTGTCCTTGACCGTTTCGTCTTGGAATGAAGCCTGGATGATGTTTTTTAATTTTTAAAATTTTTTTGCATTTGTTTTTGAATTTTCTAACTCGGGTCGGGTATTCGAACGGATAGGAAGGAAATTGTTTTTGTTCTCTATTTTTCGGCCTGTCCTCGCCCATTTCATCCTGAAATGAAGCCTGGATGTTGTTTTTCAATTTTCAAAATATTTTTGCATTTATTTTCGAAATTTCAAACTCGGGTCGGGTTCGAACGGATAGGAAGGAAATTTTTTTTCTTCTCTATTTTCGGCCTGTCTTCACCCGTTTCGTCTTGAAATGTAACCTGGATGATGTTTTTTAATTTTTAGAATTTTTTTGCATTTATTTATGAATTTTCTAAATCGAGTCGGTTTCGAACGGATAGGGAAGAAATTATTTTTGTTCTCTATTTTTCGGCTTGTCCTTGCCCGTTTCGCCTTGAAACGAAGCCTGGATGATGTTTTTTAATTTTTAGAATTTTTTGGCATTTATTATTGAATTTTCTAACTCGGGTCGGGTTCGAACGGATAGGAAGGAAATTATTTTTGTTCTCTATTTTTCGGCTTGTCCTTGCCCGTTTCGCCTTGAAATGAAGCCTGGATGATGTTTTTTAAATTTTAAAATTTTTGTGCATTTATTTTTGAATTTTCTAACTCGGGTCGGGTTTGAACGGAAAGGAAGAAAATTATTTTTGTTCTCTATTTTTTGGCCTGTCATTGCCCGTGTCGTCTTGAAATGATGCCTGGATGATGTTTTTTAATTTTTAAAATTTTTTTGCATTTATTTTTGAATTTTCAAACTCGGGTCGGGTTCGAACGGATAGGAAGGAAATTATTTTTGTTCTCTATTTTTCGGCTTGTCCTTGCTCGTTTCGCCTTGAAATGAAGCCTTGATGATGTTTTTTAATTTTTAAATTTTTTTTGCATTTATTTTTGAATTTTCTAACTCGGGTCGGGTTCGAACGGATAGGAAGAAAATTTTTTTTCTTCTCTATTTTTCGGCCTGTCCTGGTCCGTTTCGTCTTGAAACGAAGCCTGGATGACGGTTTTTAATTTTTAGAATTTTTTTGCATTTATTATTGAATTTTCTAACTCGGGTCGGGTTCGAACGGATAGGAAGGAAATTATTTTTGTTCTCTATTTTTCGGCCTGTCCTTACCCGTTTCGTCTTGGAATGAAGCCTGGATGATGTTTTTTAATTTTTAAAATTTTTTTGCATTTGTTTTTGAATTTTCTAACTCGGGTCGGGTATTCGAACGGATAGGAAGGAAATTATTTTTGTTCTCTATTTTTCGGCCTGTCCTTGCCCGTTTCATCCAGAAATGAAGCCTGGATGTTGTTTTTTAATTTTTAAAATTTTTTTGCACTTATTTTCGAAATTTCAAACTCGTGTCGGGTTCGAACGGATAGAAAGGAAATTATTTTTGTTCCCTATTTTTCGGCCTGTCTTCACCCGTTTCGTCTTGAAATGTAACCTGGATGATGTTTTTTAATTTTTAGAATTTTTTTGCATTTGTTTATGAATTTTCTAAATCGGGTCGGGTTCAAACGGATAGGAAGGAAATTATTTTTGTTCTCTATTTTTCGGCCTGTCCTTACCCGTTTCGTCTTGGAATGAAGCCTGGATTATGTTTTTTAATTTTTTAAATTTTTTTGCATTTGTTTTTGAATTTTCTAACTCGGGTCGGGTATTCGAACGGATAGGAAGGAAATTATTTTTGTTCTCTATTTTTCGGCCAGTCCTTGCCCGTTTCATCCAGAAATGAAGCCTGGATGTTGTTTTTTAATTTTTAAAATTTTTTTGCATTTATTTTCGAAATTTCAAACTCGGGTCGGGTTCGAATGGATAGGAAGGAAATTTTTTTTCTTCTCTATTTTTCGGCCTGTCTTCACCCGTTTCGTCTTGAAATGTAACCTGGATGACGTTTTTTAATTTTTAGAATTTTTTTGCATTTGTTTATGAATTTTCTAAATCGGGTCGGGTTCGAACGGATAGGGAGGAAATTATTTTTGTTCTCTATTTTTCGGCCTGTCATTGCCCGTTTCGTCTTGAACTGATGCCTGGATGATGTTTTTTAATTTTTTTAAATTTTTTTGCATTTATTTTTGAATTTTCAAACTCGGGTCGGGTTCGAACGGATAGGAAGGAAATTATTTTTGTTCTCTATTTTTCGGCATGTCCTGGCCCGTTTCGCCTTGAAATGAAGCCTGGATGATGTTTTTTAATTTTTAAAATTTTTTTGCATTTATTTTTGAATTTTCTAACTCGGGTCGGGTTCGAACGGATAGGAAGGAAATTATTTTTGTTCTCTATTTTTCGGCCTGTCCTTACCCGTTTCGTCTTGGAATGAAACCTGGATGATGTTTTTTAATTTTTAAAATTTGTTTGCATTTGTTTTTGAATTTTCTAACTCGGGTCGGGTATTCGAACGGATAGGAAGGAAATTATTTTTGTTCTCTATTTTTCGGCCTGTCCTTGCCCGTTTCATCCAGAAATGAAGCCTGGGTGTTGTTTTTTAATTTTTAAAATTTTTTTGCACTTATTTTCGAAATTTCAAACTCGTGTCGGATTCGTACGGATAGGATGGAAATTTTTTTTCTTCTCCATTTTTTGGCCTGTCTTCACTCGTTTCGTCTTGAAATGTAACCTGGATGATGTTTTTTAATTTTTAGAATTTTTTTGCATTTGTTTATGAATTTTCTAAACCGGGTCGGGTTCGAACGGATTGGAAGGAAATTATTTTTGTTCTCTATTTTTCGGCCTGTCCTGACCCGTTTCGTCTTGGAATGAAGCCAGGATGATGTTTCCTAATTTTTAAAATTTTTCTGCATTTGTTTTTGAATTTTCTAACTCGGGTCGGGTATTCGAAAGGATAGGAAGGAAATTGTTTTTGTTCTCTATTTTTCGGACGGTTCTTGCCCGTTTCATCCTGAAATGAAGCCTGGATGTTGTTTTCTAGTTTTTAAAATTTTTTTTGCATTTATTTTCGAAATTTCTAAATCGGGTCGGGTTCGAACGGAAAGGAAGGAAATTATTTTTGTTCTCTATTTTTCGGCTTGTCCTTGCCCGTTTTGCCTTGAAATGAAGCCTGGATGATGTTTTTTAATTTTTAGAATTTTTTTGCATTTATTTTTGAATTTTCTAACTCGGGTAGGGTTTGAACGGATAGGAAGAAAATTATTTTTGTTCTCTATTTTTCGGCCTGTCATTGCCCGTTTCATCTTGAAATGATGCCTGGATGATGTTTTTTAATTTTTTAAATTTTTTGCATTTATTTTTGAATTTTCAAACTCGGGTCGGGTTCGAACGGGTAGGAAGGAAATTATTTTTGTTCTCTATTTTTCGGCCTGTCCTTGCCCGTTTCGTCTTGGAATGAAACCTGGATGATGTTTTTTAATTTTTAAAATTTGTTTGCATTTGTTTTTGAATTTTCTAACTCGGGTCGGGTATTCGAACGGATAGGAAGGAAATTATTTTTGTTCTCTATTTTTCGGCCTGTCCTTGCCCGTTTCATCCAGAAATGAAGCCTGGGTGTTGTTTTTTAATTTTTAAAATTTTTTTGCACTTATTTTCGAAATTTCAAACTCGTGTCGGATTCGTACGGATAGGAAGGAAATTTTTTTTCTTCTCCATTTTTTGGCCTTTCTTCACCCGTTTCGTCTTGAAATGTAACCTGGATGATGTTTTTTAATTTTTGGAATTTTTTTGCATTTGTTTATGAATTTTCTAAACCGGGTCGGGTTCGAACGGATTGGAAGGAAATTATTTTTGTTCTCTATTTTTCGGCCTGTCCTGACCCGTTTCGTCTTGGAATGAAGCCAGGATGATGTTTCCTAATTTTTAAAATTTTTCTGCATTTGTTTTTGAATTTTCTAACTCGGGTCGGGTATTCGAAAGGATAGGAAGGAAATTGTTTTTGTTCTCTATTTTTCGGACGGTTCTTGCCCGTTTCATCCTGAAATGAAGCCTGGATGTTGTTTTCTAGTTTTTAAAATTTTTTTTGCATTTATTTTCGAAATTTCTAAATCGGGTCGGGTTCGAACGGATAGGAAGGAAATTATTTTTGTTCTCTATTTTTCGGCTTGTCCTTGCCCGTTTTGCCTTGAAATGAAGCCTGGATGATGTTTTTTAATTTTTAGAATTTTTTTGCATTTATTTTTGAATTTTCTAACTCGGGTCGGGTTTGAACGGATAGGAAGAAAATTATTTTTGTTCTCTATTTTTCGGCCTGTCATTGCCCGTTTCATCTTGAAATGATGCCTGGATGATGTTTTTTAATTTTTTAAATTTTTTGCATTTATTTTTGAATTTTCAAACTCGGGTCGGGTTCGAACGGGTAGAAAGAAAATTATTTTTGTTCTCTATTTTTCGGCCTGTCATTGCCCGTTTCATCTTGAAATGATGCCTGGATGATGTTTTTTAATTTTTAAAATTTTTTTGCATTTGTTTTTGAATTTTCTAACTCGGGTCGGGTATTCGAACGGATAGGAAGGAAATTGTTTTTGTTGTCTATTTTTCGGCCTATCCTCGCCCGTTTCATCCTGAAATGAAGCCTGGATGTTGTTTTTTAATTTTTAAAATTTTTTTGCATTTATTTTCGAAATTTCAAACTCGGGTCTGGTTCGAACGGATAGGAAGGAAATTTTTTTTCTTCTCTATTTCTCGGCCTGTCTTCACCCGTTTCGTCTTGAAATGTAACCTGGATGATGTTTTTTAATTTTTAGAATTTTATTGCATTTATTTATGAATTTTCTAAATCGAGTCGGTTTCAAACGGATAGGGAGGAAATTATTTTTGTTCTCTATTTTTCGGCTTGTCCTTGCCCGTTTCGCCTTGAAAAGAAGCCTGGATGATATTTTTTAATTTTTAGAATTTTTTTGCATTTATTATTGAATTTTCTAACTCGGGTCGGGTTCGAACGGATAGGAAGGAAATTATTTTTGTTCTCTATTTTTCGGCTTGTCCTTGCCCGTTTCGCCTTGAAATGAAGCCTGGATGATGTTTTTTAATTTTTAAAATTTTTGTGCATTTATTTTTGAATTTTCTAACTCGGGTCGGGTTTGAACGGAAAGGAAGAAAATTATTTTTGTTCTCTATTTTTCGGCCTGTCATTGCCCGTGTCGTCTTGAAATGATGCCTGGATGATGTTTTTTAATTTTTAAAATTTTTTTGCATTTATTTTTGAATTTTCAAACTCGGGTCGGGTTCGAACGGATAGGAAGGAAATTATTTTTGTTCTCTATTTTTCGGCTTGTCCTTGCCCGTTTCGCCTTGAAATGAAGCCTGGATGATGTTTTTTAATTTTTAAATTTTTTTTGCATTTATTTTTGAATTTTCTAACTCGGGTCGGGTTCGAACGGATAGGAAGAAAATTTTTTTTCTTCTCTATTTTTCGGCCTGTCCTGGCCCGTTTCGTCTTGAAACGAAGCCTGGATGATGTTTTTTAATTTTTAGAATTTTTTTGCATTTATTATTGAATTTTCTAACTCGGGTCGGGTTCGAACGGATAGGAAGGAAATTATTTTTGTTCTCTATTTTTCGGCCTGTCCTTACCCGTTTCGTCTTGGAATGAAGCCTGGATGATGTTTTTTAATTTTTAAAATTTTTTTGCATTTGTTTTTGAATTTTCTAACTCGGGTCGGGTATTTGAACGGATAGGAAGGAAATTATTTTTGTTCTCTATTTTTCGGCCTGTCCTTGCCCGTTTCATCCAGAAATGAAGCCTGGATGTTGTTTTTTAATTTTTAAAATTTTTTTGCACTTATTTTCGAAATTTCAAACTCGTGTCGGGTTCGAACGGATAGGAAGGAAATTATTTTTGTTCTCTATTTTTCGGCCTGTCTTCACCCGTTTCGTCTTGAAATGTAACCTGGATGATGTTTTTTAATTTTTAGAATTTTTTTGCATTTGTTTATGAATTTTCTAAATCGGGTCGGGTTCGAACGGATAGGAAGGAAATTATTTTTGTTCTCTATTTTTCGGCCTGTCCTTACCCGTTTCGTCTTGGAATGAAGCCTGGATGATGTTTTTTAATTTTTAAAATTTTTTTGCATTTGTTTTTGAATTTTCTAACTCGGGTCGGGTATTTGAACGGATAGGAAGGAAATTATTTTTGTTCTCTATTTTTCGGCCAGTCCTTGCCCGTTTCATCCAGAAATGAAGCCTGGATGTTGTTTTTTAATTTTTAAAATTTTTTTGCATTTATTTTCGAAATTTCAAACTCGGGTCGGGTTCGAATGGATAGGAAGGAAATTTTTTTTCTTCTCTATTTTTCGGCCTGTCTTCACCCGTTTCGTCTTGAAATGTAACCTGGATGACGTTTTTTAATTTTTAGAATTTTTTTGCATTTGTTTATGAATTTTCTAAATCGGGTCGGGTTCGAACGGATAGGGAGGAAATTATTTTTGTTCTCTATTTTTCGGCCTGTCATTGTCCGTTTCCTCTTGAAATGATGCCTGGATGATGTTTTTTAATTTTTTTTAATTTTTTTGCATTTATTTTTGAATTTTCAAACTCGGGACGGGTTCGAACGGATAGGAAGGAAATTATTTTTGTTCTCTATTTTTCGGCTTGTCCTGGCCCGTTTCGCCTTGAAATGAAGCCTGGATGATGTTTTTTAATTTTTAAAATTTTTTTGCATTTATTTTTGAATTTTCTAACTCGGGTCGGGTTCGAACGAATAGGAAGAAAATTTTTTTTCTTCTCTATTTTTCGGCTTGTCCTGGCCCGTTTCGTCTTGAAACGAATCCTGGATGATGTTTTTTAATTTTTAGAATTTTTTTGCATTTATTATTGAATTTTCTAACTCGGGTCGGGTTCGAACGGATAGGAAGGAAATTTTTTTTCTTCTCTATTTTTTGGCCTGTCCTGGCCCGTTTCGTCTTGAAACGAAGCCTGGATGATGGTTTTTAATTTTTTGAATTTTTTTGCATTTATTATTGAATTTTCTAACTCGGGTCGGGTTCGAACGGATAGGAAGGAAATTATTTTTGTTCTCTATTTTTCAGCCTGTCCTTGACCGTTTCGTCTTGGAATGAAGCCTGGATGATGTTTTTTAATTTTTAAAATTTTTTTGCATTTGTTTTTTAATTTTCTAACTCGGGTCGGGTATTCGAACGGATAGGAAGGAAATTGTTTTTGTTCTCTATTTTTCGGCCTGTCCTCGCCCGTTTCATCCTGAAACGAAGCCTGGATGTTGTTTTTCAATTTTTAAAATATTTTTGCATTTATTTTCGAAATTTCAAACTCGTGTCGGGTTCGAACGGATAGGAAGGAAATTTTTTTTCTTCTCTATTTTCGACCTGTCTTCACCCGTTTGGTCTTGAAATGTAACCTGGATGATGTTTTTTAATTTTTAGAATTTTTTTGCATTTTATTTATGAATTTTCTAAATCGAGTCGGTTTCGAACGGATAGGGAGGAAATTATTTTTGTTCTCTATTTTTCGGCTTGTCCTTGCCCGTTTCGCCTTGAAACGAAGCCTGGATGATGTTTTTTAATTTTTAGAATTTTTTGGCATTTATTATTGAATTTTCTAACTCGGGTCGGGTTCGAACGGATAAGAAGGAAATTATTTTTTTTCTCTATTTTTCGGCTTGTCCTTGCCCGTTTCGCCTTTAAATGAAGCCTGGATGATGTTTTTTAATTTTTAAAATTTTTGTGCATTTATTTTTGAATTTTCTAACTCGGGTCGGGTTTGAACGGAAAGGAAGAAAATTATTTTTGTTCTCTATTTTTCGGCCTGTCATTGCCCGTGTCGTCTTGAAATGATGCCTGGATGATGTTTTTTAATTTTTAAAATTTTTTTGCATTTATTTTTGAATTTTCAAACTCGGGCCGGGTTCGAACGGATAGGAAGGAAATTATTTTTGTTCTCTATTTTTCGGCTTGTCCTTGCTCGTTTCGCCTTGAAATGAAGCCTGGATGATGTTTTTTAATTTTTAAAATTTTTTTGCATTTATTTTTGAATTTTCTAACTCGGGTCGGGTATTCGAACGGATAGGAAGGAAATTATTTTTCTTCTCTATTTTTCGGCCTGTCCTTGCCCGTTTCATCCAGAAATGAAGCCTGGATGTTGTTTTTTAATTTTTAAAATTTTTTTGCACTTATTTTCGAAATTTCAAACTCGTGTCGGGTTCGAACGGATAGGAAGGAAATTATTTTTGTTCTCTATTTTTCGGCCTGTCCTTACCCGTTTCGTCTTGGAATGAAGCCTGGATGATGTTTTTTAATTTTTAAAATTTGTTTGCATTTGTTTTTGAATTTTCTAACTCGGGTCGGGTATTCGAACGGATAGGAAGGAAATTATTTTTGTTCTCTATTTTTCGGCCTGTCCTTGCCCGTTTCATCCAGAAATGAAGCCTGGATGTTGTTTTTTAATTTTTAAAATTTTTTTGCACTTATTTTCGAAATTTCAAACTCGTGTCGGGTTCGAACGGATAGGAAGGAAATTATTTTTGTTCTCTATTTTTCGGCCTGTCATTGTCCGTTTCCTCTTGAAATGATGCCTGGATGATGTTTTTTAATTTTTTTAAATTTTTTTGCATTTATTTTTGAATTTTCAAACTCGGGACGGGTTCGAACGGATAGGAAGGAAATTATTTTTGTTCTCTATTTTTCGGCTTGTCCTGGCCCGTTTCGCCTTGAAATGAAGCCTGGATGATGTTTTTTAATTTTTAAAATTTTTTTGCATTTATTTTTGAATTTTCTAACTCGGGTCGGGTTCGAACGAATAGGAAGAAAATTTTTTTTCTTCTCTATTTTTCGGCTTGTCCTGGCCCGTTTCGTCTTGAAACGAATCCTGGATGATGTTTTTTAATTTTTAGAATTTTTTTGCATTTATTATTGAATTTTCTAACTCGGGTCGGGTTCGAACGGATAGGAAGGAAATTTTTTTTCTTCTCTATTTTTTGGCCTATCCTGGCCCGTTTCGTCTTGAAACGAAGCCTGGATGATGGTTTTTAATTTTTAGAATTTTTTTGCATTTATTATTGAATTTTCTAACTCGGGTCGGGTTCGAACGGATAGGAAGGAAATTATTTTTGTTCTCTATTTTTCAGCCTGTCCTTGACCGTTTCGTCTTGGAATGAAGCCTGGATGATGTTTTTTAATTTTTAAAATTTTTTTGCATTTGTTTTTTAATTTTCTAACTCGGGTCGGGTATTCGAACGGATAGGAAGGAAATTGTTTTTGTTCTCTATTTTTCGGCCTGTCCTCGCCCGTTTCATCCTGAAACGAAGCCTGGATGTTGTTTTTCAATTTTTAAAATATTTTTGCATTTATTTTCGAAATTTCAAACTCGGGTCGGGTTCGAACGGATAGGAAGGAAATTTTTTTTCTTCTCTATTTTCGACCTGTCTTCACCCGTTTGGTCTTGAAATGTAACCTGGATGATGTTTTTTAATTTTTAGAATTTTTTTGCATTTTATTTATGAATTTTCTAAATCGAGTCGGTTTCGAACGGATAGGGAGGAAATTATTTTTGTTCTCTATTTTTCGGCTTGTCCTTGCCCGTTTCGCCTTGAAACGAAGCCTGGATGATGTTTTTTAATTTTTAGAATTTTTTGGCATTTATTATTGAATTTTCTAACTCGGGTCGGGTTCGAACGGATAAGAAGGAAATTATTTTTTTTCTCTATTTTTCGGCTTGTCCTTGCCCGTTTCGCCTTGAAATGAAGCCTGGATGATGTTTTTTAATTTTTAAAATTTTTGTACATTTATTTTTGAATTTTCTAACTCGGGTCGGGTTTGAACGGAAAGGAAGAAAATTATTTTTGTTCTCTATTTTTCGGCCTGTCATTGCCCGTGTCGTCTTGAAATGATGCCTGGATGATGTTTTTTAATTTTTAAAATTTTTTTGCATTTATTTTTGAATTTTCAAACTCGGGCCGGGTTCGAACGGATAGGAAGGAAATTATTTTTGTTCTCTATTTTTCGGCTTGTCCTTGCTCGTTTCGCCTTGAAATGAAGCCTGGATGATGTTTTTTAATTTTCAAAATTTTTTTGCATTTATTTTTGAATTTTCTAACTCGGGTCGGGTTCGAACGGATAGGAAGAAAATTTTTTTTCTTCTCTATTTTTCGGCCTGTCCTGGCCCGTTTCGTCTTGAAACGAAGCCTGGATGATGTTTTTTAATTTTTAGAATTTTTTTGCATTTATTATTGAATTTTCTAACTCGGGTCGGGTTCGAACGGATCGGAAGGAAATTATTTTTGTTCTCTATTTTTCGGCCTGTCCTTACCCGTTTCGTCTTGGAATGAAGCCTGGATGATGTTTTTTAATTTTTAAAATTTGTTTGCATTTGTTTTTGAATTTTCTAACTCGGGTCGGGTATTCGAACGGATAGGAAGGAAATTATTTTTGTTCTCTATTTTTCGGCCTGTCCTTGCCCGTTTCATCCAGAAATGAAGCCTGGATGTTGTTTTTTAATTTTTAAAATTTTTTTGCACTTATTTTCGAAATTTCAAACTCGTGTCGGGTTCGAACGGATAGGAAGGAAATTATTTTTGTTCTCTATTTTTCGGCCTGTCTTCACCCGTTTCGTCTTGAAATGTAACCTGGATGATGTTTTTTAATTTTTAGAATTTTTTTGCATTTGTTTATGAATTTTCTAAATCGGGTCGGGTTCGAACGGATAGGAAGGAAATTATTTTTGTTCTCTATTTTTCGGCCTGTCCTTACCCGTTTCGTCTTGGAATGAAGCCTGGATTATGTTTTTTAATTTTTTAAATTTTTTTGCATTTGTTTTTGAATTTTCTAACTCGGTTCGGGTATTCGAACGGATAGGAAGGAAATTATTTTTGTTCTCTATTTTTCGGCCAGTCCTTGCCCGTTTCATCCAGAAATGAAGCCTGGATGTTGTTTTTTAATTTTTAAAATTTTTTTGCATTTATTTTCGAAATTTCAAACTCGGGTCGGGTTCGAATGGATAGGAAGGAAATTTTTTTTCTTCTCTATTTTTCGGCCTGTCTTCACCCGTTTCGTCTTGAAATGTAACCTGGATGACGTTTTTTAATTTTTAGAATTTTTTTGCATTTGTTTATGAATTTTCTAAATCGGGTCGGGTTCGAACGGATAGGGAGGAAATTATTTTTGTTCTCTATTTTTCGGCCTGTCATTGCCCGTTTCGTCTTGAAATGATGCCTGGATGATGTTTTTTAATTTTTTTAAATTTTTTTGCATTTATTTTTGAATTTTCAAACTCAGGTCGGGTTCGAACGGATAGGAAGGAAATTATTTTTGTTCTCTATTTTTCGGCTTGTCCTGGCCCGTTTCGCCTTGAAATGAAGCCTGGATGATGTTTTTTAATTTTTAAAATTTTTTTGCATTTATTTTTGAATTTTCTAACTCGGGTCGGGTTCGAACGGATAGGAAGAAAATTTTTTTTCTTCTCTATTTTTCGGCCAGTCCTGGCCCGTTTCGTCTTGAAACGAAGCCTGGATGATGTTTTTTAATTTTTAGAATTTTTTTGCATTTATTATTGAATTTTCTAACTCGGGTCGGGTTCGAACGGATAGGAAGGAAATTATTTTTGTTCTCTATTTTTCGACCTGTCCTTACCCGTTTCGTCTTGGAATGAAGCCTGGATGATGTTTTTTAATTTTTAAAATTTGTTTGCATTTGTTTTTGAATTTTCTAACTCGGGTCGGGTATTCGAACGTATAGGAAGGAAATTATTTTTGTTCTCTATTTTTCGGCCTGTCCTTGCCCGTTTCATCCAGAAATGAAGCCTGGGTGTTGTTTTTTAATTTTTAAAATTTTTTTTGCACTTATTTTCGAAAATTCAAACTCGTGTCGGGTTCGAACGGATTGGAAGGAAATTTTTTTTCTTCTCCATTTTTTGGCCTGTCTTCACCCGTTTCGTCTTGAAATGTAACCTGGATGATGTTTTTTAATTTTTAGAATTTTTTTGCATTTATTTATGAATTTTCTAAACCGGGTCGGGTTCGAACGGATTGGAAGGAAATTATTTTTGTTCTCTATTTTTCGGCCTGTCCTGACCCGTTTCGTCTTGGAATGAAGCCAGGATGATGTTTCCTAATTTTTAAAATTTTTCTGCATCTGTTTTTGAATTTTCTAACTCGGGTCGGGTATTCGAAAGGATAGGAAGGAAATTGTTTTTGTTCTCTATTTTTCGGACGGTTCTTGCCCGTTTCATCCTGAAATGAAGCCTGGATGTTGTTTTCTAGTTTTTAAAATTTTTTTGCATTTATTTTCGAAATTTCTAAATCGGGTCGGGTTCGAACGGATAGGAAGGAAATTATTTTTGTTCTCTATTTTTCAGCTTGTCCTTGCCCGTTTTGCCTTGAAATGAAGCCTGGATGATGTTTTTTAATTTTTAGAATTTTTTTGCATTTATTTTTGAATTTTCTAACTCGGGTCGCGTTTGAACGGATAGGAAGAAAATTATTTTTGTTCTCTATTTTTCGGCCTGTCATTGCCCGTTTCATCTTGAAATGATGCCTGGATGATGTTTTTTAATTTTTAAAATTTTTTTGCATTTATCTTTGAATTTTCAAACTCGGGTCGGGTTCGAACGGGTAGGAAGGAAATAATTTTTGTTCTTTATTTTTCGGCTTGTCCTTGCCCGTTTCGCCATGAAATGAAGCCTGGATGATGTTTTTTAATTTTTAAAATTTTTTTGCATTTATTTTTGAATTTTCTAACTCGGGTCGGGTTCGAACGTATAGGAAGAAAATTTTTTTTCTTCTCTATTTTTCGGCTTGTCCTGGCCCGTTTCATCTTGAAACGAAGCCTGGATGATGTTTTTTAATTTTTAGAATTTTTTTGCATTTATTATTGAATTTTCTAACTCGGGTCGGGTTCGAACGGATAGGAAGGAAATTTTTTTTCTTCTCTATTTTTTGGCCTGTCTTCACCAGTTTCGCCTTGAAATGTAACCTGGATGATGTTTTTTAATTTTTAGAATTTTTTTGCATTTGTTTATGAATTTTCTAAACCGGGTCGGGTTCGAACGGATTGGAAGGAAATTATTTTTGTTCTCTATTTTTCGGCCTGTCCTGACCCGTTTCGTCTTGGAATGAAGCCAGGATGATGTTTCCTAATTTTTAAAATTTTTCTGCATTTGTTTTTGAATTTTCTAACTCGGGTCGGGTATTCGAAAGGATAGGAAGGAAATTGTTTTTGTTCTCTATTTTTCGGACGGTTCTTGCCCGTTTCATCCTGAAATGAAGCCTGGATGTTGTTTTCTAGTTTTTAAAATTTTTTTGCATTTATTTTCGAAATTTCAAACTCGGGTCGGGTTCGAATGGATAGGAAGGAAATTTTTTTTCTTCTCTATTTTTCGGCCTGTCTTCACCCGTTTCGTCTTGAAATGTAACCTGGATGATGTTTTTTAATTTTTAGAATTTTTTTTCATTTGTTTATGAATTTTCTAAATCGGGTCGGGTTCGAACGGATAGGGAGGAAATTATTTTTGTTCTCTATTTTTCGGCCTGTCATTGCCCGTTTCGTCTTGAAATGATGCCTGGATGATGTTTTTTAATTTTTTAAATTTTTTTGCATTTATTTTTGAATTTTCAAACTCGGGTCGGGTTCGAACGGATAGGACGGAAATTATTTTTGTTCTCTATTTTTCGGCTTGTCCTTGCCCATTTCGCCTTGAAATGAAGCCTGGATGATGTTTTTTAATTTTTAAAATTTTTTTGCATTTATTTTTGAATTTTCTATCTCGGGTCGGGTTCGAACGGATAGGAAGAAAATTTTTTTTCTTCTCTATTTTTCGGCCTGTCCTGGCCCGTTTCGTCTTGAAACGAAGCCTGGATGATGGTTTTTAATTTTTAGAATTTTTTTGCGTTTATTATTGAATTTTCTAACTCGGGTCGGGTTCGAACGGATAGGAAGAAAATTTTTTTTCTTCTCTATTTTTCGGCCTGTCCTGGCCCGTTTCGTCTTGAAACGAAGCCTGGATGATGGTTTTTAATTTTTAGAATTTTTTTGCATTTATTTTTGAATTTTCTAACTCGGGTCGGGTTTGAACGGATAGGAAGAAAATTATTTTTGTTCTCTATTCTTCGGCCTGTCATTGCCCGTTTCATCTTGAAATGATGCCTGGATGATGTTTTTTAATTTTTTAAATTTTTTTGCATTTATTTTTGAATTTTCAAACTCGGGTCGGGTTCGAACGGGTAGGAAGGAAATTATTTTTGTTGTCTATTTTTCGGCTTGACCTTGCCCGTTTCGCCATGAAATGAAGCCTGAATGATGTTTTTTAATTTTTAAAATTTTTTTGCATTTATTTTTGATTTTTCTAACTCGGGTCGGGTTCGAAAGGATAGGAAGAAAAATTTTTTTCTTCTCTATTTTTCGGCTTGTCCTGGCCCGTTTCATCTTGAAACGAAGCCTGGATGATGTTTTTTAATTTTTAGAATTTTTTTGCATTTATTATTGAATTTTCTAACTCGGGTCGGGTATTCGAACAGATAGGAAGGAAATTGTTTTTGTTCTCTATTTTTCGGCCTGTCCTTGCCCGTTTCCTCCAGAAATGAAGCCCGGATGTTGTTTTTTAATTTTTAAAATTTTTTTGCATTTATTTTCGAAATTTCAAACTCGGGTCGGGTTCGAACGGATAGGAAGGAAATTTTTTTTCTTCTCTATTTTTCGGCCTGTCTTCACCCGTTTCGTCTAGAAATGTAACCTGGATGATGTTTTTTAATTTTTAGAATTTTTTTGCATTTATTTATAAATTTTCTAAATCGAGTCGGTTTCGAACGGATAGGGAGGAAATTATTTTTGTTCTCTAATTTTCGGCTTGTCCTGGCCCATTTCGCCATGAAACGAAGCCTGGATGATGTTTTTTAATTTTTAGAATTTTTTTGCATTTATTATTGAATTTTCTAACTCGGGTCGGGTTCGAACGGATAGGAAGGAAATTATTTTTGTTCTCTATTTTTCGGCTTGTCCTTGCCCGTTTTGCCTTGAAATGAAGCCTGGATGATGTTTTTTAATTTTTAGAATTTTTTTGCATTTATTTTTGAATTTTCTAACTCGGGTCAGGTTTGAACGGATAGGAAGAAAATTATTTTTGTTCTCTATTTTTCGGCCTGTCATTGCCCGTTTCATCTTGAAATGATGCCTGGATGATGTTTTTTAATTTTTTAAATTTTTTTGCATTTATTTTTGAATTTTCAAACTCAGGTCGGGTTCGAACGGGTAGGAAGGAAATTATTTTTGTTCTCTATTTTTCGGCTTGTCCTTGCCCGTTTCGCCATGAAATGAAGCCTGGATGATGTTTTTTAATTTTTAAATTTTTTTTGCATTTATTTTTGAATTTTCTAACTCGGGTCGGGTTCGAACGGATAGGAAGAAAAAATTTTTTCTTCTCTATTTTTCGGCTTGTCCTGGCCCGTTTCATCTTGAAACGAAGCCTGGATGATGTTTTTTAATTTTTAGAATTTTTTTGCATTTATTATTGAATTTTCTAACTCGGGTCGGGTTCGAACGGATAGGAAGGAAATTTTTTTTCTTCTCTATTTTTTGGCCTGTCTTCACCCGTTTCGTCTTGAAATGTAACCTGGATGATGTTTTTTAATTTTTAGAATTTTTTTGCATTTGTTTATGAATTTTCTAAACCGGGTCGGGTTTGGACGGATTGGAAGGAAATTATTTTTGTTCTCTATTTTTCGGCCTGTCCTGACCCGTTTCGTCTTGGAATGAAGCCAGGATGATGTTTCCTAATTTTTAAAATTTTTCTGCATTTGTTTTTGAATTTTCTAACTCGGGTTGGGTATTCGAAAGGATAGGAAGGAAATTGTTTTTGTTCACTATTTTTCGGACGGTTCTTGCCCGTTTCATCCTGAAATGAAGCCTGGATGTTGTTTTCTAGTTTTTAAAATTTTTTTGCATTTATTTTCGAAATTTCAAACTCGGATCGGGTTCGAATGGATAGGAAGGAAATTTTTTTTCTTCTCTATTTTTCGGCCTGTCTTCACCCGTTTCGTCTTGAAATGTAAACTGGATGATGTTTTTTAATTTTTAGAATTTTGTTGCATTTGTTTATGAATTTTCTAAATCGGGTCGGGTTCGAACGGATAGGGAGGAAATTATTTTTGTGCTCTATTTTTCGGCCTGTTATTGCCCGTTTCGTCTTGAAATGATACCTGGATGATGTTTTTTAATTTTTAAAATTTTTTTGCATTAATTTTTGAATTTTCTAACTCGGGTCGGGTATTCGAACAGATAGGAATGAAATTGTTTTTGTTCTCTATTTTTCGGCCTGTCCTCGCCCGTTTCATCCTGAAATGAAGCCCGGATGTTGTTTTTTAATTTTTAAAATTTTTTTGCATTTATTTTCGAAATTTCAAACTCGGGTCGGGTTCGAACGGATAGGAAGGAAATTGTTTTTGTTCTCTATTTTTCGGCCTGTCCTCGCCCGTTTCATCCTGAAATGAAGCCCGGATGTTGTTTTTTAATTTTTAAAATTTTTTTGCATTTATTTTCGAAATTTCAAACTCGGGTCGGGTTCGAATGGATAGGAAGGAAATTTTTTTTCTTCTCTATTTTTCGGCCTGTCTTCACCCGTTTCGTCTAGAAATGTAACCTGGATGATGTTTTTTAATTTTTAAAATTTTTTTGCATTTATTTATGAATTTTCTAAATCGAGTCGGTTTCGAACGGATAGGGAGGAAATTATTTTTGTTCTCTAATTTTCGGCTTGTCCTTGCCCGTTTCGCCATGAAACGAAGCCTGGATGATGTTTTTTAATTTTTAGAATTTTTTTGCATTTATTATTGAATTTTCTAACTCGGGTCGGGTTCGAACGGATAGGAAGGAAATTATTTTTGTTCTCTATTTTTCGGCTTGTCCTTGCCCGTTCCGCCTTGAAACGAAGCCTGGATGATGTTTTTTAATTTTTAGAATTTTTTTGCATTTATTTTTGAATTTTCTAACTCGGGTCGGGTTTGAACGGATAGGAAGAAAATTATTTTTGTTCTCTATTTTTCGGCCTGTCATTGCCCGTTTCGTCTTGAAATGATGCCTGGATGATGTTTTTTAATTTTTAAAATTTTTTTGCATTTATTTTTGAATTTTCAAACTCGGGTCGGGTTCGAACGGATAGGAAGGAAATTATTTTTGTTCTCTATTTTTCGGCCTGTCCTTACCCGTTTCGTCTTGGAATGAAGCCTGGATGATGTTTTTTAATTTTTAAAATTTTTTTGCATTTGTTTTTGAATTTTCTAACTCGGGTCGGGTATTCGAACGGATAGGAAGGAAATTATTTTTGTTCTCTATTTTTCGGCCAGTCCTTGCCCGTTTCATCCAGAAATGAAGCCTGGATGTTGTTTTTTAATTTTTCAAATTTTTTTGCATTTATTTTCGAAATTTCAAACTCTGGTCGGGTTCGAAAGGATAGGAAGGAAATTTTTTTTCTTCTCTATTTTTCGGCCTGTCTTCACCCGTTTCGTCTTGAAATGTAACCTGGATGACGTTTTTTAATTTTTAGAATTTTTTAGCATTTGTTTATGAATTTTCTAAATCGGGTCGGGTTCGAACGGATAGGGAGGAAATTATTTTTGTTCTCTATTTTTCGGCCTGTCATTGCCCGTTTCGTCTTGAAATGATGCCTGGATGATGTTTTTTAATTTTTTTAAATTTTTTTGCATTTATTTTTGAATTTTCAAACTCGGGTCGGGTTCAAACGGATGGGAAGGAAATTATTTTTGTTCTCTATTTTTCGGCTTGTCCTGGCCCGTTTCGCCTTGAAATGACTCCTGGATGATGTTTTTTAATTTTTAAAATTTTTTTGCATTTATTTTTGAATTTTCTAACTCGGGTCGGGTTCGAACGGATAGGAAGGAAATTTTTTTTGTTCTCTATTTTTCGGCCTGTCCTGGCCCGTTTCGTCTTGAAACGAATCCTGGATGATGTTTTTTAATTTTTAGAATTTTTTTGCATTTATTTATGAATTTTCTAAATCGAGTCGGTTTCGAACGGATAGGGAGGAAATTATTTTTGTTCTCTAATTTTCGGCTTGTCCTTGCCCGTTTCGTCTTGAAATGATGCCTGGATGATGTTTTTTAATTTTTAAAATTTTTTTGCATTTATTTTTGAATTTTCAAACTTGGGTCGGCTTCGAACGGATAGGAAGGAAATTATTTTTGTTCTCTTTTTTTCGGCTTGTCCTTGCCTGTTTCGCCTTGAAATGAAGCTTGGATGTTGTTTTTTAATTTTTAAAATTTTTTTGCACTTATTTTCGAAATTTCAAACTCATGTCGGGTTCGAACGGATAGGAAGGAAATTTTCTTTCTTCTCTATTTTTTGGCCTGCCTTCACCCGTTTCGTCTTGAAATGTAACCTGGATGATGTTTTTTAATTTTTAGAATTTTTTTGCATTTGTTTATGAATTTTCTAAACCGGGTCGGGTTCGAACGGATAGGAAGGAAATTATATTTGTTCTTTATTTTTCGGCCTGTCCTGACCCGTTTCGTCTTGGAATGAAGCCTGGACGATGTTTTCTAATTTTTAAAATTTTTCTGCATTTGTTTTTGAATTTTCTAACTCGGGTCGGGTATTCGAAAGGATAGGAAGGAAATTGTTTTTGTTCTCTATTTTTCGGACGGTTCTTGCCCGTTTCATCCTGAAATGAAGCCTGGATGTTGTTTTTTAATTTTTAAAATTTTTTTGCATTTATTTTCGAAATTTCAAACTCGGGTCGGGTTCGAATGGATAGGAAGGAAATTTTTTTTCTTCTCTATTTTTCGGCCTGTCTTCACCCGTTTCGTCTTGAAATGTAACCTGGATGATGTTTTTTAATTTTTAGAATTTTTTTGCATTTGTTTATGAATTTTCTAAACCGGGTCGGGTTCGAACGGATAGGAAGGAAATTTTTTTTCTTCTCTATTTTTCGGCCTGTCTTCACCCGTTTCATCTTGAAATGTAAACTGGATGATGTTTTTTAATTTTTAGAATTTTGTTGCATTTGTTTATGAATTTTCTAAATCGGGTCGGGTTCGAACGGATAGGGAGGAAATTATTTTTGTTCTCTATTTTTCGGCCTGTCATTGCCCGTTTCCTCTTGAAATGATGCCTGGATGATGTTTTTTAATTTTTTTGCATTTATTTTTGAATTTTAAAACTCGGGTCGGGTTCGAACGGATAGGAAGGAAATTATTTTTGTTCTGTATTTTTCGGCTTGTCCTTGCCCGTTTCGCCTTGAAATGAAGCCAGGATGATGTTTTTTAATTTTTAAAATTTTTTTGCATTTATTTTTGAATTTTCAAACTCGGGTCGGGTTCGAACGGGTATGAAGGAAATTATTTTTGTTCTCTATTTTTCGGCCTGTCCTTGCCCGTTTCATCCAGAAATGAAGCCTGGGTGTTGTTTTTTAATTTTTAAAATTTTTTTGCACTTATTTTCGAAATTTCAAACTCGTGTCTTGTTCGAACGGATAGGAAGGAAATTTTTTTTCTTCTCTATTTTTTGGCCTGTCTTCACCCGTTTCGTCTTGAAAGGTAACCTGGATGATGTTTTTTAATTTTTAGAATTTTTTTGCATTTGTTTATGAATTTTCTAAACCGGGTCGGGTTCGAACGGATAGGAAGGAAATTATTTTTGTTCTCTATTTTTCGGCTTGTCCTTGCCCGTTTCGCCTTGAAATGAAGCCTGGATGATGTTTTTTAATTTTTAAAATTTTTTTGCATTTATTTTTGAATTTTCTAACTCGGGTCGGGCTTGAACGGATAGGAAGAAAAATTTTTTTCTTCTCTATTTTTCGGCCTGTCTTCACCCGTTTCGTCTTGAAATGTAACCTGGATGATGTTTTTTAATTTTTAGAATTTTTTTGCGTTTATTTTTGAATTTTCTAACTCGGTTCGGGTTTGAACGGATAGGAAGAAAATTATTTTTGTTCTCTATTTTTCGGCCTGTCATTGCCCGTTTCGTCTTGAAATGATGCCTGGATGATGTTTTTTCATTTTTAAATTTTTTTTGCATTTATTTTTGAATTTTCAAACTTGGGTCGGGTTCGAACGGATAGGAAGGAAATTATTTTTGTTCTCTATTTTTCGGCTTGTCCTTGCCCGTTTCGCCTTGAAATGAAGCTTGGATGTTGTTTTTTAATTTTTAAAATTTTTTTGCACTTATTTTCGAAATTTCAAACTCGTGTCGGCTTCGAACGGATAGGAAGGAAATTTTTTTTCTTCTCTATTTTTTGGCCTGCCTTCACCCGTTTCGTCTTGAAATGTAACCTGGATGATGTTTTTTAATTTTTAGAATTTTGTTGCATTTGTTTATGAATTTTCTAAATCGGGTCGGGTTCGAACGGATAGGGAGGGAATTATTTTTGTTCTCTATTTTTCGGCCTGTCCTTGCCCGTTTCGTCTTGAAATGATGCCTGGATGATTTTTTTAATTTTTTAAATTTTTTTGCATTTATTTTGGAATTTTCAAACTCGGGTCGGGTTCGAACGGATAGGAAGGAAATTATTTTTTTTCTCTATTTTTCGGCTTGTCCTGGCCCGTTTCGCCTTGAAATGAATCCTGGATGATGTTTTTTAATTTTTAGAATTTTTTTGCATTTATTTTTGAATTTTCTAACTCGGGTCGGGTTCGAACGGATAGGAAGAAAATTTTTTTTCTTCTCTATTTTTCGGCCTGTCCTGGCCCGTTTCGTCTTGAAACGAATCCTGGATGATGTTTTTTAATTTTTAGAATTTTTTTGCATTTATTTATGAATTTTCTAAATCGAGTCGGTTTCGAACGGATAGGGAGGAAATTATTTTTGTTCTCTAATTTTCGGCTTGTCCTTGCCCGTTTCGTCTTGAAATGATGCCTGGATGATGTTTTTTAATTTTTAAAATTTTTTTGCATTTATTTTTGAATTTTCAAACTTGGGTCGGCTTCGAACGGATAGGAAGGAAATTATTTTTGTTCTCTTTTTTTCGGCTTGTCCTTGCCTGTTTCGCCTTGAAATGAAGCTTGGATGTTGTTTTTTAATTTTTAAAATTTTTTTGCACTTATTTTCGAAATTTCAAACTCATGTCGGGTTCGAACGGATAGGAAGGAAATTTTCTTTCTTCTCTATTTTTTGGCCTGCCTTCACCCGTTTCGTCTTGAAATGTAACCTGGATGATGTTTTTTAATTTTTAGAATTTTTTTGCATTTGTTTATGAATTTTCTAAACCGGGTCGGGTTCGAACGGATAGGAAGGAAATTATATTTGTTCTTTATTTTTCGGCCTGTCCTGACCCGTTTCGTCTTGGAATGAAGCCTGGACGATGTTTTCTAATTTTTAAAATTTTTCTGCATTTGTTTTTGAATTTTCTAACTCGGGTCGGGTATTCGAAAGGATAGGAAGGAAATTGTTTTTGTTCTCTATTTTTCGGACGGTTCTTGCCCGTTTCATCCTGAAATGAAGCCTGGATGTTGTTTTTTAATTTTTAAAATTTTTTTGCATTTATTTTCGAAATTTCAAACTCGGGTCGGGTTCGAATGGATAGGAAGGAAATTTTTTTTCTTCTCTATTTTTCGGCCTGTCTTCACCCGTTTCGTCTTGAAATGTAACCTGGATGATGTTTTTTAATTTTTAGAATTTTTTTGCATTTGTTTATGAATTTTCTAAACCGGGTCGGGTTCGAACGGATAGGAAGGAAATTTTTTTTCTTCTCTATTTTTCGGCCTGTCTTCACCCGTTTCGTCTTGAAATGTAAACTGGATGATGTTTTTTAATTTTTAGAATTTTGTTGCATTTGTTTATGAATTTTCTAAATCGGGTCGGGTTCGAACGGATAGGGAGGAAATTATTTTTGTTCTCTATTTTTCGGCCTGTCATTGCCCGTTTCCTCTTGAAATGATGCCTGGATGATGTTTTTTTAATTTTTTAAATTTTTTTGCATTTATTTTTGAATTTTCAAACTCGGGTCGGGTTCGAACGGATAGGAAGGAAATTATTTTTGTTATGTATTTTTCGGCTTGTCCTTGCCCGTTTCGCCTTGAAATGAAGCTTGGATGATGTTTTTTAATTTTTTAAATTTTTTTGCATTTATTTTTGAATTTTCAAACTCGGGTCGGGTTCGAACGGGTATGAAGGAAATTATTTTTGTTCTCTATTTTTCGGCCTGTCCTTGCCCGTTTCATCCAGAAATGAAGCCTGGGTGTTGTTTTTTAATTTTTAAAATTTTTTTGCACTTATTTTCGAAATTTCAAACTCGTGTCGGGTTCGAACGGATAGGAAGGAAATTTTTTTTCTTCTCTATTTTTTGGCCTGCCTTCACCCGTTTCGTCTTGAAAGGTAACCTGGATGATGTTTTTTAATTTTTAGAATTTTTTTGCATTTGTTTATGAATTTTCTAAACCGGGTCGGGTTCGAACGGATAGGAAGGAAATTATTTTTGTTCTCTATTTTTCGGCTTGTCCTTGCCCGTTTCGCCTTGAAATGAAGCCTGGATGATGTTTTTTAATTTTTAAAATTTTTTTGCATTTATTTTTGAATTTTCTAACTCGGGTCGGGCTTGAACGGATAGGAAGAAAAATTTTTTTCTTCTCTATTTTTCGGCCTGTCTTCACCCGTTTCGTCTTGAAATGTAACCTGGATGATGTTTTTTAATTTTTAGAATTTTTTTGCGTTTATTTTTGAATTTTCTAACTCGGTTCGGGTTTGAACGGATAGGAAGAAAATTATTTTTGTTCTCTATTTTTCGGCCTGTCATTGCCCGTTTCGTCTTGAAATGATGCCTGGATGATGTTTTTTCATTTTTAAATTTTTTTTGCATTTATTTTTGAATTTTCAAACTTGGGTCGGGTTCGAACGGATAGGAAGGAAATTATTTTTGTTCTCTATTTTTCGGCTTGTCCTTGCCCGTTTCGCCTTGAAATGAAGCTTGGATGTTGTTTTTTAATTTTTAAAATTTTTTTGCACTTATTTTCGAAATTTCAAACTCGTGTCGGCTTCGAACGGATAGGAAGGAAATTTTTTTTCTTCTCTATTTTTTGGCCTGCCTTCACCCGTTTCGTCTTGAAATGTAACCTGGATGATGTTTTTTAATTTTTAGAATTTTGTTGCATTTGTTTATGAATTTTCTAAATCGGGTCGGGTTCGAACGGATAGGGAGGGAATTATTTTTGTTCTCTATTTTTCGGCCTGTCATTGCCCGTTTCGTCTTGAAATGATGCCTGGATGATTTTTTTAATTTTTTAAATTTTTTTGCATTTATTTTGGAATTTTCAAACTCGGGTCGGGTTCGAACGGATAGGAAGGAAATTATTTTTTTTCTCTATTTTTCGGCTTGTCCTGGCCCGTTTCGCCTTGAAATGACTCCTGGATGATGTTTTTTAATTTTTAAAATTTTTTTGCATTTATTTTTGAATTTTCTAACTCGGGTCGGGTTCGAACGGATAGGAAGAAAATTTTTTTTCTTCTCTATTTTTCGGCCTGTCCTGGCCCGTTTCGTCTTGAAACGAATCCTGGATGATGTTTTTTAATTTTTAGAATTTTTTTGCATTTATTTATGAATTTTCTAAATCGAGTCGGTTTCGAACGGATAGGGAGGAAATTATTTTTGTTCTCTAATTTTCGGCTTGTCCTTGCCCGTTTCGTCTTGAAATGATGCCTGGATGATGTTTTTTAATTTTTAAAATTTTTTTGCATTTATTTTTGAATTTTCAAACTTGGGTCGGCTTCGAACGGATAGGAAGGAAATTATTTTTGTTCTCTTTTTTTCGGCTTGTCCTTGCCTGTTTCGCCTTGAAATGAAGCTTGGATGTTGTTTTTTAATTTTTAAAATTTTTTTGCACTTATTTTCGAAATTTCAAACTCATGTCGGGTTCGAACGGATAGGAAGGAAATTTTCTTTCTTCTCTATTTTTTGGCCTGCCTTCACCCGTTTCGTCTTGAAATGTAACCTGGATGATGTTTTTTAATTTTTAGAATTTTTTTGCATTTGTTTATGAATTTTCTAAACCGGGTCGGGTTCGAACGGATAGGAAGGAAATTATATTTGTTCTTTATTTTTCGGCCTGTCCTGACCCGTTTCGTCTTGGAATGAAGCCTGGACGATGTTTTCTAATTTTTAAAATTTTTCTGCATTTGTTTTTGAATTTTCTAACTCGGGTCGGGTATTCGAAAGGATAGGAAGGAAATTGTTTTTGTTCTCTATTTTTCGGACGGTTCTTGCCCGTTTCATCCTGAAATGAAGCCTGGATGTTGTTTTTTAATTTTTAAAATTTTTTTGCATTTATTTTCGAAATTTCAAACTCGGGTCGGGTTCGAATGGATAGGAAGGAAATTTTTTTTCTTCTCTATTTTTCGGCCTGTCTTCACCCGTTTCGTCTTGAAATGTAACCTGGATGATGTTTTTTAATTTTTAGAATTTTTTTGCATTTGTTTATGAATTTTCTAAACCGGGTCGGGTTCGAATGGATAGGAAGGAAATTTTTTTTCTTCTCTATTTTTCGGCCTGTCTTCACCCGTTTCGTCTTGAAATGTAAACTGGATGATGTTTTTTAATTTTTAGAATTTTGTTGCATTTGTTTATGAATTTTCTAAATCGGGTCGGGTTCGAACGGATAGGGAGGAAATTATTTTTGTTCTCTATTTTTCGGCCTGTCATTGCCCGTTTCGTCTTGAAATGATGCCTGGATGATGTTTTTTTAATTTTTTAAATTTTTTTGCATTTATTTTTGAATTTTCAAACTCGGGTCGGGTTCGAACGGATAGGAAGGAAATTATTTTTGTTATGTATTTTTCGGCTTGTCCTTGCCCGTTTCGCCTTGAAATGAAGCTTGGATGATGTTTTTTAATTTTTTAAATTTTTTTGCATTTATTTTTGAATTTTCAAACTCGGGTCGGGTTCGAACGGGTATGAAGGAAATTATTTTTGTTCTCTATTTTTCGGCCTGTCCTTGCCCGTTTCATCCAGAAATGAAGCCTGGGTGTTGTTTTTTAATTTTTAAAATTTTTTTGCACTTATTTTCGAAATTTCAAACTCGTGTCGGGTTCGAACGGATAGGAAGGAAATTTTTTTTCTTCTCTATTTTTTGGCCTGCCTTCACCCGTTTCGTCTTGAAAGGTAACCTGGATGATGTTTTTTAATTTTTAGAATTTTTTTGCATTTGTTTATGAATTTTCTAAACCGGGTCGGGTTCGAACGGATAGGAAGGAAATTATTTTTGTTCTCTATTTTTCGGCTTGTCCTTGCCCGTTTCGCCTTGAAATGAAGCCTGGATGATGTTTTTTAATTTTTAAAATTTTTTTGCATTTATTTTTGAATTTTCTAACTCGGGTCGGGCTTGAACGGATAGGAAGAAAAATTTTTTTCTTCTCTATTTTTCGGCCTGTCTTCACCCGTTTCGTCTTGAAATGTAACCTGGATGATGTTTTTTAATTTTTAGAATTTTTTTGCGTTTATTTTTGAATTTTCTAACTCGGTTCGGGTTTGAACGGATAGGAAGAAAATTATTTTTGTTCTCTATTTTTCGGCCTGTCATTGCCCGTTTCGTCTTGAAATGATGCCTGGATGATGTTTTTTCATTTTTAAATTTTTTTTGCATTTATTTTTGAATTTTCAAACTTGGGTCGGGTTCGAACGGATAGGAAGGAAATTATTTTTGTTCTCTATTTTTCGGCTTGTCCTTGCCCGTTTCGCCTTGAAATGAAGCTTGGATGTTGTTTTTTAATTTTTAAAATTTTTTTGCACTTATTTTCGAAATTTCAAACTCGTGTCGGCTTCGAACGGATAGGAAGGAAATTTTTTTTCTTCTCTATTTTTTGGCCTGCCTTCACCCGTTTCGTCTTGAAATGTAACCTGGATGATGTTTTTTAATTTTTAGAATTTTGTTGCATTTGTTTATGAATTTTCTAAATCGGGTCGGGTTCGAACGGATAGGGAGGGAATTATTTTTGTTCTCTATTTTTCGGCCTGTCATTGCCCGTTTCGTCTTGAAATGATGCCTGGATGATTTTTTTAATTTTTTAAATTTTTTTGCATTTATTTTGGAATTTTCAAACTCGGGTCGGGTTCGAACGGATAGGAAGGAAATTATTTTTTTTCTCTATTTTTCGGCTTGTCCTTGCCCGTTTCGCCTTGAAATGAAGCCTGGATGATGTTTCTTAATTTTTTAAATTTTTTTGCACTTATTTTTGAATTTTCAAACTCGGGTCGGGTTCGAACGGGTAGGAAGGAAATTTTTTTTCTTCTCTATTTTTCGGCCTGTCCTGGCCCGTTTCGTCTTGAAACGAATCCTGGATGATGTTTTTTAATTTTTAGAATTTTTTTGCATTTATTATTGAATTTTCTAACTCGGGTCGGGTTCGAACGGATAGGAAGGAAATTATTTTTGTTCTCTATTTTTCGGCCTGTCCTTACCCGTTTCGTCTTGGAATGAATCCTGGATGATGTTTTTTAATTTTTAAAATTTGTTTGCATTTGTTTTTGAATTTTCTAACTCGGGTCGGGTATTCGAACGGATAGGAAGGAAATTATTTTTGTTCTCTATTTTCCGGCCCGTCCTTGCCCGTTTCATCCAGAAATAAAGCCTGGGTGTTGTTTTTTAATTTTTAAAATTTTTTTGCACTTATTTTCGAAATTTCAAACTCGTGTCGGGTTCGAACGGATAGGAAGGAAATTTTTTTTCTTCTCTATTTTTTGGCCTGTCTTCACCCGTTTCGGCTTGAAATGTAACCTGGATGATGTTTTTTAATTTTTAGAATTTTTTTGCATTTGTTTATAAATTTTCTAAACCGGGTCGGGTTCGAACGGATTGGAAGGAAATTATTTTTGTTCTCTATTTTTCGGCTTGTCCTGACCCGTTTCGTCTTGGAATGAAGCCAGGATGATGTTTCCTAATTTTTAAAATTTTTCTGCATTTGTTTTTGAATTTTCTAACTCGGGTCGGGTATTCGAAAGGATAGGAAGGAAATTTTTTTTGTTCTCTATTTTTCGGACGGTTCTTGCCCGTTTCATCCCGAAATGAAGCCTGGATGTTGTTTTTTAATTTTTAAACTTTTTTTGCATTTATTTTCGAAATTTCAAACTCGGGTCGGGTTCGAATGGATAGGAAGGAAATTTTTTTTCTTCTCTATTTTTCGGCCTGTCTTCACCCGTTTCGTCTTGAAATGTAACCTGGATGATGTTTTTTAATTTTTAGAATTTTTTTTCATTTGTTTATGAATTTTCTAAATCGGGTCGGGTTCGATCGGATAGGGAGGAAATTATTTTTGTTCCCTATTTTTCGGCCTGTCATTGCCCGTTTCGTCTTGAAATGATGCCTGGATGATGTTTTTTAATTTTTTAAATTTTTTTGCATTTATTTTTGAATTTTCAAACTCGGGTCGGGTTCGAACGGATAGGACGGAAATTATTTTTGTTCTCTATTTTTCGGCTTGTCCTTGCCCGTTTCGCCTTGAAATGAAGCCTGGATGATGTTTTTTAATTTTTAAAATTTTTTTGCATTTTTTTTTGAATTTTCTAACTCGGGTCGGGTTCGAACGGATAGGAAGAAAATTTTTTTTCTTCTCTATTTTTCGGCCTGTCCTGGCCCGTTTCGTCTTGAAACGAAGCCTGGATGATGGTTTTTAATTTTTAGAATTTTTTTGCGTTTATTATTGAATTTTCTAACTCGTGTCGGGTTCGAACGAATAGGAAGGAAATTATTTTTGTTCTCTATTTTTCAGCCTGTCCTTGCCCGTTTCGTCTTGGAATGAAGCCTGGATGATGTTTTTTAATTTTTAAAATTTTTTTGCATTTGTTTTTGAATTTTCTAACTCGGGTCGGGTATTCGAACAGATAGGAAGGAAATTTTTTTTCTTCTCTATTTTTCGGCCTGTCTTCACCCGTTTCGTCTTGAAATGTAACCTGGATGATGTTTTTTAATTTTTAGAATTTTTTTGCATTTATTTTCGAAATTTCAAACTCGGGTCGGGTTCGAACGGATAGGAAGGAAATTTTTTTTCTTCTCTATTTTTCGGCCTGTCTTCACCCGTTTCGTCTAGAAATGTAACCTGGATGATGTTTTTTAATTTTTAAAATTTTTTTGCATTTGTTTTTGAATTTTCTAACTCGGGTCGGGTATTCGAACAGATAGGAAGGAAATTGTTTTTCTTCTCTATTTTTCGGCCTGTCCTCGCCCGTTTCATCCTGAAATGAAGCCCGGATGTTGTTTTTTACTTTTTTAAATTTTTTTGCATTTATTTTCGAAATTTCAAACTCGTGTCGGGTTCGAACAGATAGGAAGGAAATTTTTTTTCTTCTCTATTTTTCGGCCTGTCTTCACCCGTTTCGTCTAGAAATGTAACCTGGATGATGTTTTTTAATTTTTAGAATTTTTTTGCATTTATTTATGAATTTTCTAAATCGAGTCGGTTTCGAACGAATAGGGAGGAAATTATTTTTGTTCTCTATTTTTCGGCTTGTCCTTTCCCGTTTCGCCATGAAACGAAGCCTGGATGATGTTTTTTAATTTTTATAATTTTTTTGCATTTATTATTGAATTTTCTAACTCGGGTCGGGTTCAAACGGTTAGGAAGGAAATTATTTTTGTTCTCTATTTTTCGGCTTGTCCTTGCCCGTTTTGCCTTGAAATGAAGCCTAGATGATGTTTTTTAATTTTTAGAATTTTTTTGCATTTATTTTTGAATTTTCTAACTCGGGTCGGGTTTGAACGGATAGGAAGAAAATTATTTTTGTTCTCTATTTTTCGGCCTGTCATTGCCCGTTTCGTCTTGAAATGATGCCTGGATGATGTTTTTTAATTTTTTAAATTTTTTTGCATTTATTTTTGAATTTTCAAACTTGGGCCGGGTTCGAACGGGTAGGAAGGAAATTATTTTTGTTCTCTATTTTTCGGCTTGTCCTTGCCCGTTTCGCCATGAAATGAAGCCTGGATGATGTTTTTTAATTTTTAAAATTTTTTTGCATTTATTTTTGAATTTTCTAACTCGGGTCGGGTTCGAACGGATAGGAAGAAAATTTTTTTTCTTCTCTATTTTTCGGCTTGTCCTGGCCCGTTTCATCTTGAAACGAAGCCTGGATGATGTTTTTTACTTTTTAGAATTTTTTTGCATTTATTATTGAATTTTCTAACTCGGGTCGGGTTCGAACGGATAGGAAGGAAATTATTTTTGTTCTCTATTTTTCGGCCTGTCCTTACCCGTTTCGTCTTGGAATGAAGCCTGGATGATGTTTTTTAATTTTTAAAATTTTTTTGCATTTGTTTTTGAATTTTCTAACTCGGGTCGGGTATTCGAACAGATAGGAAGGAAATTGTTTTTCTTCTCTATTTTTCGGCCTGTCCTCGCCCGTTTCATCCTGAAACGAAGCTCGGATGTTGTTTTTTACTTTTTAAAATTTTTTTGCATTTATTGTCGAAATTTCAAACTCGGGTCGGGTTCGAACAGATAGGAAGGAAATTTTTTTTCTTCTCTATTTTTCGGCCTGTCTTCACCCGTTTCGTCTAGAAATGTAACCTGGATGATGTTTTTTAATTTTTAGATTTTTTTTGCATTTATTTATGAATTTTCTAAATCGAGTCGGTTTCGAACGGATAGGGAGGAAATTATTTTTGTTCTCTAATTTTCGGCTTGTCCTTTCCCGTTTCGCCATGAAACGAAGCCTGGATGATGTTTTTTAATTTTTATAATTTTTTTGCATTTATTATTGAATTTTCTAACTCGGGTCGGGTTCGAACGGATAGGAAGGAAATTATTTTTGTTCTCTATTTTTCGGCCTGTCCTTACCCGTTTCGTCTTGGAATGAATCCTGGATGATGTTTTTTAATTTTTAAAATTTGTTTGCATTTGTTTTTGAATTTTCTAACTCGGGTCGGGTATTCGAACGGATAGGAAGGAAATTATTTTTGTTCTCTATTTTTCGGCCCGTCCTTGCCCGTTTCATCCAGAAATAAAGCCTGGGTGTTGTTTTTTAATTTTTAAAATTTTTTTGCACTTATTTTCGAAATTTCAAACTCGTGTCGGGTTCGAACGGATAGGAAGGAAATTTTTTTTCTTCTCTATTTTTTGGCCTGTCTTCACCCGTTTCGGCTTGAAATGTAACCTGGATGATGTTTTTTAATTTTTAGAATTTTTTTGCATTTGTTTATGAATTTTCTAAACCGGGTCGGGTTCGAACGGATTGGAAGGAAATTATTTTTGTTCTCTATTTTTCGGCTTGTCCTGACCCGTTTCGTCTTGGAATGAAGCCAGGATGATGTTTCCTAATTTTTAAAATTTTTCTGCATTTGTTTTTGAATTTTCTAACTCGGGTCGGGTATTCGAAAGGATAGGAAGGAAATTTTTTTTGTTCTCTATTTTTCGGACGGTTCTTGCCCGTTTCATCCTGAAATGAAGCCTGGATGTTGTTTTCTAGTTTTTAAACTTTTTTTGCATTTATTTTCGAAATTTCAAACTCGGGTCGGGTTCGAATGGATAGGAAGGAAATTTTTTTTCTTCTCTATTTTTCGGCCTGTCTTCACCCATTTCGTCTTGAAATGTAACCTGGATGATGTTTTTTAATTTTTAGAATTTTTTTTCATTTGTTTATGAATTTTCTAAATCGGGTCGGGTTCGAACGGATAGGGAGGAAATTATTTTTGTTCTCTATTTTTCGGCCTGTCATTGCCCGTTTCGTCTTGAAATGATGCCTGGATGATGTTTTTTAATTTTTTAAATTTTTTTGCATTTATTTTTGAATTTTCAAACTCGGGTCGGGTTCGAACGGATAGGACGGAAATTATTTTTGTTCTCTATTTTTCGGCTTGTCCTTGCCCGTTTCGCCTTGAAATGAAGCCTGGATGATGTTTTTTAATTTTTAAAATTTTTTTGCATTTTTTTTTGAATTTTCTAACTCGGGTCGGGTTCGAACGGATAGGAAGAAAATTTTTTTTCTTCTCTATTTTTCGGCCTGTCCTGGCCCGTTTCGTCTTGAAACGAAGCCTGGATGATGGTTTTTAATTTTTAGAATTTTTTTGCATTTATTATTGAATTTTCTAACTCGTGTCGGGTTCGAACGAATAGGAAGGAAATTATTTTTGTTCTCTATTTTTCAGCCTGTCCTTGCCCGTTTCGTCTTGGAATGAAGCCTGGATGATGTTTTTTAATTTTTAAAATTTTTTTGCATTTGTTTTTGAATTTTCTAACTCGGGTCGGGTATTCGAACAGATAGGAAGGAAATTTTTTTTCTTCTCTATTTTTCGGCCTGTCTTCACCCGTTTCGTCTTGAAATGTAACCTGGATGATGTTTTTTAATTTTTAGAATTTTTTTGCATTTATTTTCGAAATTTCAAACTCGGGTCGGGTTCGAACAGATAGGAAGGAAATTTTTTTTCTTCTCTATTTTTCGGCCTGTCTTCACCCGTTTCGTCTAGAAATGTAACCTGGATGATGTTTTTTAATTTTTAAAATTTTTTTGCATTTGTTTTTGAATTTTCTAACACGGGTCGGGTATTCGAACAGATAGGAAGGAAATTGTTTTTCTTCTCTATTTTTCGGCCTGTCCTCGCCCGTTTCATCCTGAAATGAAGCCCGGATGTTGTTTTTTACTTTTTTAAATTTTTTTGCATTTATTTTCGAAATTTCAAACTCGTGTCGGGTTCGAACAGATAGGAAGGAAATTTTTTTTCTTCTCTATTTTTCGGCCTGTCTTCACCCGTTTCGTCTAGAAATGTAACCTGGATGATGTTTTTTAATTTTTAGAATATTTTTGCATTTATTTATGAATTTTCTAAATCGAGTCGGTTTCGAACGGATAGGGAGGAAATTATTTTTGTTCTCTAATTTTCGGCTTGTCCTTTCCCGTTTCGCCATGAAACGAAGCCTGGATGATGTTTTTTAATTTTTATAATTTTTTTGCATTTATTATTGAATTTTCTAACTCGGGTCGGGTTCAAACGGTTAGGAAGGAAATTATTTTTGTTCTCTATTTTTCGGCTTGTCCTTGCCCGTTTTGCCTTGAAATGAAGCCTAGATGATGTTTTTTAATTTTTAGAATTTTTTTGCATTTATTTTTGAATTTTCTAACTCGGGTCGGGTTTGAACGGATAGGAAGAAAATTATTTTTGTTCTCTATTTTTCGGCCTGTCATTGCCCGTTTCGTCTTGAAATGATGCCTAGATGATGTTTTTTAATTTTTTAAATTTTTTTGCATTTATTTTTGAATTTTCAAACTTGGGCCGGGTTCGAACGGGTAGGAAGGAAATTATTTTTGTTCTCTATTTTTCGGCTTGTCCTTGCCCGTTTCGCCTTGAAATGAAGCCTGGATGATGTTTTTTAATTTTTAAAATTTTTTTGCATTTATTTTTGAATTTTCTAACTCGGGTCGGGTTCGAACGGATAGGAAGAAAATTTTTTTTCTTCTCTATTTTTCGGCTTGTCCTGGCCCGTTTCATCTTGAAACGAAGCCTGGATGATGTTTTTTACTTTTTAGAATTTTTTTGCATTTATTATTGAATTTTCTAACTCGGGTCGGGTTCGAACGGATAGGAAGGAAATTATTTTTGTTCTCTATTTTTCGGCCTGTCCTTACCCGTTTCGTCTTGGAATGAAGCCTGGATGATGTTTTTTAATTTTTAAAATTTTTTTGCATTTGTTTTTGAATTTTCTAACTCGGGTCGGGTATTCGAACAGATAGGAAGGAAATTGTTTTTCTTCTCTATTTTTCGGCCTGTCCTCGCCCGTTTCATCCTGAAACGAAGCTCGGATGTTTTTTTTTACTTTTTAAAATTTTTTTGCATTTATTGTCGAAATTTCAAACTCGGGTCGGGTTCGAACAGATAGGAAGGAAATTTTTTTTCTTCTCTATTTTTCGGCCTGTCTTCACCCGTTTCGTCTAGAAATGTAACCTGGATGATGTTTTTTAATTTTTAGATTTTTTTTGCATTTATTTATGAATTTTCTAAATCGAGTCGGTTTCGAACGGATAGGGAGGAAATTATTTTTGTTCTCTAATTTTCGGCTTGTCCTTTCCCGTTTCGCCATGAAACGAAGCCTGGATGATGTTTTTTAATTTTTATAATTTTTTTGCATTTATTATTGAATTTTCTAACTCGGGTCGGGTTCGAACGGTTAGGAAGGAAATTATTTTTGTTTTCTATTTTTCGGCTTGTCCTTGCCCGTTTTGCCTTGAAATGAAGCCTGGATGATGTTTTTTAATTTTTAGAATTTTTTTGCATTTATTTTTGAATTTTCTAACTCGGGTCGGGTTTGAACGGATAGGAAGAAAATTATTTTTGTTCTCTATTTTTCGGCCTGTCATTACCCGTTTCGTCTTGAAATGATGCCTAGATGTTGTTTTTTAATTTTTTAAATTTTTTTGCATTTATTTTTGAATTTTCAAACTTGGGCCGGGTTCGAACGGGTAGGAAGGAAATTATTTTTGTTCTCTATTTTTCGGCTTGTCCTTGCCCGTTTCGCCATGAAATGAAGCCTGGATGATGTTTTTTAATTTTTAAAATTTTTTTGCATTTATTTTTGAATTTTCTAACTCGGGTCGGGTTCGAACGGATAGGAAGAAAATTTTTTTTCTTCTCTATTTTTCGGCTTGTCCTGGCCCGTTTCATCTTGAAACGAAGCCTGGATGATGTTTTTTACTTTTTAGAATTTTTTTGCATTTATTATTGAATTTTCTAACTCGGGTCGGGTTCGAACGGATGGGAAGGAAATTATTTTTGTTCTCTATTTTTCGGCCTGTCCTTACCCGTTTCCTCTTGGAATGAAGCCTGGATTATGTTTTTTAATTTTTAAAATTTTTTTGTATTTGTTTTTGAATTTTCTAACTCGGGTCGGGTATTCGAACGGATAGGAAGGAAATTATTTTTGTTCTCTATTTTTCGGCCTGTCCTTGCCCGTTTCATCCAGAAATGAAGCCTGGATGTTGTTTTTTAATTTTTATAATTTTTTTGCACTTATTTTCGAAATTTCAAACTCGTGTCGGGTTCGAACGGATAGGAAGGAAATTTTTTTTCTTCTCTATTTCTTGGCCTGTCTTCACCCGTTTCGTCTTGAAATGTAACCTGGATGATGTTTTTTAATTTTTAGAATTTTTTTGCATTTGTTTATGAATTTTCTAAACCGGGTCGGGTTCGAACGGATAGGAAGGAAATTATTTTTGTTCTCTATTTTTCGGCCTGTCCTGACCCGTTTCGTCTTGGAATGAAGCCTGGATGATGTTTTCTAATTTTTAAAATTTTTCTGCATTTGTTTTTGAATTTTCTAACTCGGGCGGGTATTCGAAAGGATAGGAAGGAAATTGTTTTTGTTCTCTATTTTTCGGACGGTTCTTGCCCGTTTCATCCTGAAATGAAGCCTGGATGTTGTTTTTTAATTTTTAAAATTTTTTTGCATTTATTTTCGAAATTTCAAACTCGGGTCGGGTTCGAATGGATAGGAAGGAAATTTTTTTTCTTCTCTATTTTTCGGCCTGTCTTCACCTGTTTCGTCTTGAAATGTAAACTGGATGATGTTTTTTAATTTTTAGAATTTTGTTGCATTTGTTTATGAATTCTCTAAATCGGGTCGGGTTCGAACGGATAGGGAGGAAATTATTTTTGTTCTCTATTTTTCGGCCTGTTATTGCCCGTTTCGTCTTGAAATGATGCCTGGATGATGTTTTTTTAGTTTTTTAAATTTTTTTGCATTTATTTTTGAATTTTCAAACCCGGGTCGGGTTCGGACGGATAGGAAGGAAATTATTTTTGTTCTCTATTTTTCGGCTTGTCCTTGCCCGTTTCGCCTTGAAATGAAGCCTGGATGATGTTTTTTAATTTTTAAATTTTTTTTGCATTTATTTTTGAATTTTCTAACTCGGGTCGGGTTCGAACGGATAGGAAGAAAATTTTTTTCTTCTCTATTTTTCGGCCTGTCCTGGCCCGTTTCGTCTTGAAACGAAGCCTGGATGATGGTTTTTAATTTTTAGAATTTTTTTGCATTTATTATTGAATTTTCTAACTCGGGTCGGGTTCGAACGGATAGGAAGGAAATTATTTTTGTTCTCTATTTTTCGGCCTGTCCTTGACCGTTTCGTCTTGGAATGAAGCCTGGATGATGTTTTTTAATTTTTAAAATTTTTTTGCATTTGTTTTTGAATTTTCTAACTCGGGTCGGGTATTCGAACGGATAGGAAGGAAATTGTTTTTGTTCTCTATTTTTCGCCCTATCCTCGCCCGTTTCATCCTGAAATGAAGCCTGGATGTTGTTTTTTAATTTTTAAAATTTTTTTGCATTTATTTTCGAAATTTCAAACTCGGGTCGGGTTCGAACGGATAGGAAGGAAATTTTTTTTCTTCTCTATTTTTCGGCCTGTCTTCACTCGTTTCGTCTTGAAATGTAACCTGGATGATGTTTTTTAATTTTTAGAATTTTTTTGCATTTATTTATGAATTTTCTAAATCGAGTCGGTTTCGAACGGATAGGGAGGAAATTATTTTTGTTCTCTATTTTTCGGCTTGTCCTTGCCCGTTTCGCCTTGAAACGAAGCCTGGATGATGTTTTTTAATTTTTAGAATTTTTTTGCATTTATTTTTGAATTTTCTAACTCGGGTCGGGTTTGAACGGATAGGAAGAAAATTATTTTTGTTCTCTATTTTTCGGCCTGTCATTGCCCGTTTCGTCTTGAAATGATGCCTGGATGATGTTTTTTAATTTTTAAAATTTTTTTGCATTTATTTTTGAATTTTCAAACTCGGGTCGGGTTCGAACGGATAGGAAGGAAATTATTTTTGTTCTATATTTTTCGGCTTGTCCTTGCCCGTTTCGCCTTGAAATGAAGCCTGGATGATGTTTTTTAATTTTTAAAATTTTTTTGCATTTATTTTTGAATTTTCTAACTCGGGTCGGGTTCGAACGGATAGGAAGAAAATTTTTTTTCTTCTCTATTTTTCGGCCTGTCCTGGCCCGTTTCGTCTTGAAACGAAGCCTGGATGATGTTTTTTAATTTTTAGAATTTTTTTGCATTTATTATTGAATTTTCTAACTCGGGTCGGGTTCGAACGGATAGGAAGGAAATTATTTTTGTTCTCTATTTTTCGGCCTGTCCTTACCCGTTTCGTCTTGGAATGAAGCCTGGATGATGTTTTTTAATTTTTAAAATTTTTTTGCATTTGTTTTTGAATTTTCTAACTCGGGTCGGGTATTCGAACGGATAGGAAGGAAATTGTTTTTGTTCTCTATTTTTCGGCCTATCCTCGCCCGTTTCATCCTGAAATGAAGTCTGGATGTTTTTTTTTTAATTTTTAAAATTTTTTTGCATTTATTTTTGAATTTTCAAACTTGGGTCGGGTTCGAACGGATAGGAAGGAAATTATTTTTGTTCTCTATTTTTCGGCTTGTCCTTGCCCGTTTCGCCTTGAAATGAAGCTTGGATGTTGTTTTTTAATTTTTAAAATTTTTTTGCACTTATTTTCGAAATTTCAAACTCGTGTCGGGTTCGAACGGATAGGAAGGAAATTTTTTTTCTTATCTATTTTTTGGCCTGCCTTCACCCGTTTCGTCTTGAAATGTAACTTGAATGATGTTTTTTAATTTTTAGAATTTTTTTGCATTTGTTTATGAATTTTCTAAACCGGGTCGGGTTCGAACGGATAGGAAGGAAATTATTTTTGTTCTCTATTTTTCGGCCTGTCCTGACCCGTTTCGTCTTGGAATGAAGCCTGGATGATTTTTTCTAATTTTTAAAATTTTTCTGCATTTGTTTTTGAATTTTCTAACTCGGGTCGGGTATTCGAAAGGATAGGAAGGAAATTGTTTTTGTTCTCTATTTCTCGGACGGTTCTTGCCCGTTTCATCCTGAAATGAAGCCTGGATGTTGTTTTTTAATTTTTAAAATTTTTTTGCATTTATTTTCGAAATTTCAAACTCGGGTCGGGTTCGAATGGATAGGAAGGAAATTTTTTTTCTTCTCTATTTTTCGGCCTGTCTTCACCCGTTTCGTCTTGAAATGTAAACTGGATGATGTTTTTTAATTTTTAGAATTTTGTTGCATTTGTTTATGAATTTTCTAAATCGGGTCGGGTTCGAACGGATAGGGAGGAAATTATTTTTGTTCTCTAATTTTCGGCCTGTCATTGCCCGTTTCGTCTTGAAATGATGCCTGGATGATGTTTTTTTAATTTTTAAAATTTTTTTGCATTTATTTTTGAATTTTCAAACTCGGGTCGGGTTCGAACGGATAGGAAGGAAATTATTTTTGTTCTCTATTTTTCGGCTTGTCCTTGCCCGTTTCGCCTTGAAATGAAGCCTGGATGATGTTTTTTAATTTTTAAAATTTTTTTGCATTTATTTTTGAATTTTCTAACTCGGGTCGGGTTCGAACAGATAGGAAGAAAATTTTTTTCTTCTCTATTTTTCGGCCTGTCCTGGCCCATTTCGTCTTGAAACGAAGCCTGGATGATGGTTTTTAATTTTTAGAATTTTTTTGCATTTATTATTGAATTTTCTAACTCGGGTCGGGTTCGAACGGATAGGAAGGAAATTATTTTTGTTCTCTATTTTTCGGCCTGTCCTTGACCGTTTCGTCTTGGAATGAAGCCTGGATGATGTTTTTTAATTTTTAAGATTTTTTTGCATTTGTTTTTGAATTTTCTAACTCGGGTCGGGTATTCGAACGGATAGGAAGGAAATTGTTTTTGTTCTCTATTTTTCGGCCTGTCCTCGCCCGTTTCATCCTGAAATGAAGCCTGGATGTTGTTTTTTAATTTTTAAAATTTTTTTGCATTTATTTTCGAAATTTCAAACTCGGGTCGGGTTCGAACGGATAGGAAGGAAATTTTTTTTCTTCTCTATTTTTCGGCCTGTCTTCACCCGTTTCATCTTGAAATGTAACCTGGATGATGTTTTTTAATTTTTAGAATTTTTTTGCATTTATTTTTGAATTTTCTAACTCGGGTCGGGTTTGAACGGATAGGAAGAAAATTATTTTTGTTCTCTATTTTTCGGCCTGTCATTGCCCGTTTCGTCTTGAAATGATGCCTAGATGATGTTTTTTAATTTTTAAAATTTTTTTGCAATTATTTTTGAATTTTCAAACTTGGGTCGGGTTCGAACGGATAGGAAGGAAATTATTTTTGTTCTCTATTTTTCGGCTTGTCCTTGCCCGTTTCGCCTTGAAATGAAGCCTGGATGATGTTTTTTAATTTTTAAATTTTTTTTGCATTTATTTTTGAATTTTCTAACTCGGGTCGGGTTCGAACGGATAGGAAGAAAATTTTTTTTCTTCTCTATTTTTCGGCCTGTCCTGGCCCGTTTCGTCTTGAAACGAAGCCTGGATGATGTTTTTTAATTTTTAGAATTTTTTTGCATTTATTATTGAATTTTCTAACTCGGGTCGGGTATTCGAACGGATAGGAAGGAAATTATTTTTTTTCTCTATTTTTCGGCCTGTCCTTGCCCGTTTCATCCAGAAATGAAGCCTGGATGTTGTTTTTTAATTTTTAAAATTTTTTTGCACTTATTTTCGAAATTTCAAACTCGTGTCGGGTTCGAACGGATAGGAAGGAAATTTTTATTCTTCTCTACTTTTTCGGCCTGCCTTCACCCGTTTCGTCTTGAAATGTAACCTGGATGATGTTTTTTAATTTTTTGAATTTTTTTGCATTTGTTTATGAATTTTCTAAATCGGGTCGGGTTCGAACGGATAGGAAGGAAATTATTTTTGTTCTCTATTTTACGGCCTGTCCTTACCCGTTTCGTCTTTGAATGAAGCCTGGATGATGTTTTTTAATTTTTAAAATTTTTTTGCATTTGTTTTTGAATTTTCTAACTCGGGTCGGGTATTCGAACGGATAGGAAGGAAATTATTTTTGTTCTCTATTTTTCGGCCTGTCCTTGCCCGTTTCGTCTTGAAATGTAACCTGGATGACGTTTTTTAATTTTTAGAATTTTTTTGCATTTGTTTATGAATTTTCTATATCGGGTCGGGTTCGAACGGATAGGGAGGAAATTATTTTTGTTCTCTATTTTTCGGCCTGTCATTGCCCGTTTCGTCTTGAAATGATGCCTGGATGATGTTTTTTAATTTTTTAAATTTTTTTGCATTTATTTTTTAATTTTCAAACTCGGGTTGGTTTCGAACGGATAGGAAGGAAATTATTTTTGTTCCTTATTTTTCGGCCTGTCCTGACCCGTTTCGTCTTGGAATGAAGCCTGGATGATGTTTTCTAATTTTTAAAATTTTTCTGCATTTGTTTTTGAATTTTCTAACTCGGGTCGGGTATTCGAAAGGATAGGAAGGAAATTGTTTTTGTTCTCTATTTTTCGGACGGTTCTTGCCCGTTTCATCCTGAAATGAAGCCTGGATATTGTTTTTTAATTTTTAAAATTTTTTTGCATTTATTTTTGAAATTTCAAACTCGGGTCGTGTTCGAATGGATAGGAAGGAAATTTTTTTTCTTCTCTATTTTTCGGCCTGTCTTCACCCGTTTCGTCTTGAAATGTAAACTGGATAATGTTTTTTAACTTTTAGAATGTTGTTGCATTTGTTTATGAATTTTCTAAATCGGGTCGGGTTCGAACGGATAGGAAGGAAATTTTTTTTCTTCTCTATTTTTTGGCCTGCCTTCACCCGTTTCGTCTTGAAATGTAACCTGGATGATGTTTTTAAATTTTTAGAATTTTTTTGCATTTGTTTATGAATTTTCTAAACCGGGTCGGGTTGGAACGGATAGGAAGGAAATTATTTTTGTTCTCTATTTTTCGGCTTGTCCTTGCTCGTTTCGCCTGGAAATGAAGCCTGGATGATGTTTTTTAATTTTTAAAATTTTTTTGCATTTATTTTTGAATTTTCTAACTCGGGTCGGGTTTGAACGGATAGGAAGAAAATTTTTTTTCTTCTCTATTTTTCGGCCTGTCTTCACCCGTTTCGTCTTGAAATGTAACCTGGATGATGTTTTTTAATTTTTAGAATTTTTTTGCATTTATTTTTGAATATTCTAACTCGGGTCGGGTTTGAACGGATAGGAAGAAAATTATTTTTGTTCTCTATTTTTCGGCATGTCATTGCCCGTTTCGTCTTGAAATGATGCCTGGATGATGTTTTTTACTTTTTAAAATTTTTTTGCATTTATTTTTGAATTTTCAAACTTGGGTCGGGTTCGAACGGATAGGAAGGAAATTATTTTTGTTCTCTATTTTTAGGCTTGTCCTTGCCCGTTTCGCCTTGAAATGAAGCTTGGATGTTGTTTTTTAATTTTTAAAATTTTTTTGCACTTATTTTCGAAATTTCAAACTCGTGTCGGGTTCGAACGGATAGGAAGGAAATTTTTTTTCTTCTCTATTTTTTGGCCTGCCTTCACCTGTTTCGTCTTGAAATGTAACCTGGATGATGTTTTTTAATTTTTAGAATTTTTTTGCATTTGTTTATGAATTTTCTAAACCGGGTCGGGTTCGAACGGATAGGAAGGAAATTATTTTTGTTCTCTATTTTTCGGCCTGTCCTGACCCGTTTCGTCTTGGAATGAAGCCTGGATGATGTTTTCTAATTTTTAAAATTTTTCTGCATTTGTTTTTGAATTTTCTAACTCGGGTCGGGTATTCGAAAGGATAGGAAGGAAATTGTTTTTGTTCTCTATTTTTCGGACGGTTCTTGCCTGTTTCATCCTGAAATGAAGCCTGGATGTTGTTTTTTAATTTTTAAAATTTTTTTGCATTTATTTTCAAAATTTCAAACTCGGGTCGGGTTCGAATGGATAGGAAGGAAATTTTTTTTCTTCTCTATTTTTCGGCCTGTCTTCACCCGTTTCGTCTTGAAATCTAAACAGGATGATGTTTTTTATTTTTTAGAATTTTGTTGCATTTGTTTATGAATTTTCTAAATCGGGTCGGGTTCGAACGGATAGGGAGGAAATTATTTTTGTTCTCTATTTTTCGGCCTGTCATTGCCCGTTTCGTCTTGAAATGATGCCTGGATGACGTTTTTTTAATTTTTTAAATTTTTTTGCATTTATTTTCGAAATTTCAAACTCGGGTCGGGTTTGAATGGATAGGAAGGAAATTTTTTTTCTTCTCTATTTTTCGGCCTGTCTTCACCCGTTTCGTCTTGAAATGTAAACTGGATGATGTTTTTTAATTTTTAGAATTTTGTTGCATTTGTTTATGAATTTTCTAAATCGGGTCGGGTTCGAACGGATAGGGAGGAAATTATTTTTGTTCTCTATTTTTCGGCCTGTCATTGCCCGTTTCCTCTTGAAATGATGCCTGGATGATGTTTTTTTAATTTTTAAAATTTTTTTGCATTTATTTTTGAATTTTCAAACTCGGGTCGGGTTCGAACGGATAGGAAGGAAATTATTTTTGTTCTCTATTTTTCGGCTTGTCCTTGCCCGTTTCGCCTTGAAATGAAGCCTGGATGATGTTTTTTAATTTTTAAAATTTTTTTGCATTTATTTTTGAATTTTCTAACTCGGGTCGGGTTCGAACAGATAGGAAGAAAATTTTTTTCTTCTCTATTTTTCGGCCTGTCCTGGCCCATTTCGTCTTGAAACGAAGCCTGGATTATGGTTTTTAATTTTTAGAATTTTTTTGCATTTATTATTGAATTTTCTAACTCGGGTCGGGTTCGAACGGATAGGAAGGAAATTGTTTTTGTTCTCTATTTTTCGGCCTGTCCTCGCCCGTTTCATCCTGAAATGAAGCCTGGATGTTGTTTTTTAATTTTTAAAATTTTTTTGCATTTATTTTCGAAATTTCAAACTCGGGTCGGCTTCGAACGGATAGGAAGGAAATTTTTTTTCTTCTCTATTTTTCGGCCTGTCTTCACCCGTTTCATCTTGAAATGTAACCTGGATGATGTTTTTTAATTTTTAGAATTTTTTTGCATTTATTTTTGAATTTTCCAACTCGGGTCAGGTTTGAACGGATAGGAAGAAAATTATTTTTGTTCTCTATTTTTCGGCCTGTCATTGCCCGTTTCGTCTTGAAATGATGCCTGGATGATGTTTTTTAATTTTAAAATTTTTTTGCAATTATTTTTGAATTTTCAAACTTGGGTCGGGTTCGAACGGATAGGAAGGAAATTATTTTTGTTCTCTATTTTTCGGCTTGTCCTTGCCCGTTTCGCCTTGAAATGAAGCCTGGATGATGTTTTTTAATTTTTAAATTTTTTTTGCATTTATTTTTGAATTTTCTAACTCGGGTCGGGTTCGAACGGATAGGAAGAAAATTTTTTTTCTTCTCTATTTTTCGGCCTGTCCTGGCCCGTTTCGTCTTGAAACGAAGCCTGGATGATGTTTTTTAATTTTTAGAATTTTTTTGCATTTATTATTGAATTTTCTAACTCGGGTCGGGTTCGAACGGATAGGAAGGAAATTATTTTTGTTCTCTATTTTTCGGCCTGTCCATACCCGTTTCGTCTCGGAATGAAGCCTGGATGATGTTTTTTAATTTTTAAAATTTTTTTGCATTTGTTTTTGAATTTTCTAACTCGGGTCGGGTATTCGAACGGATAGGAAGGAAATTATTTTTTTTCTCTATTTTTCGGCCTGTCCTTGCCCGTTTCATCCAGAAATGAAGCCTGGATGTTGTTTTTTAATTTTTAAAATTTTTTTGCACTTATTTTCGAAATTTCAAACTCGTGTCGGGTTCGAACGGATAGGAAGGAAATTTTTTTTCTTCTCTACTTTTTCGGCCTGTCTTCACCCGTTTCGTCTTGAAATGTAACCTGGATGATGTTTTTTAATTTTTTGAATTTTTTTGCATTTGTTTATGAATTTTCTAAATCGGGTCGGGTTCGAACGGATAGGAAGGAAATTATTTTTGTTCTCTATTTTTCGGCCTGTCCTTACCCTTTTCGTCTTTGAATGAAGCCTGGATGATGTTTTTTAATTTTTAAAATTTTTTTGCATTTGTTTTTGAATTTTCTAACTCGGGTCGGGTATTCGAACGGATAGGAAGGAAATTCTTTTTGTTCTCTATTTTTCGGCCTGTCCTTGCCCGTTTCATCCAGAAATGAAGCCTGGATGTTGTTTTTTAATTTTTAAAATTTTTTTGCATTTATTTTCGAAATTTCAAACTCGGGTCGGGTTCGAATGGATAGGAAGGAAATTTTTTTTCTTCTTTATTTTTCGGCCTGTCTTCACCCGTTTCGTCTCGAAATGTAACCTGGATGACGTTTTTTAATTTTTAGAATTTTTTTGCATTTGTTTATGAATTTTCTATATCGGGTCGGGTTCGAACGGATAGGGAGGAAATTATTTTTGTTCTCTATTTTTCGGCCTGTCATTTCCCGTTTCGTCTTGAAGTGATGCCTGGATGATGTTTTTTAATTTTTTAAATTTTTTTGCATTTATTTTTTAATTTTCAAACTCGGGTCGGGTTCGAACGGATAGGAAGGAAATTATTTTTGTTCTCTATTTTTCGGCCTGTCATTGCCCGTTTCGTCTTGAAATGATGCCTGGATGATGTTTTTTAATTTTTTAAATTTTTTTGCATTTATTTTTGAATTTTCAAACTTGGGTCGGGTTCGAACGGATAGGAAGGAAATTATTTTTGTTCTCTATTTTTCGGCTTGTCCTTGCCCGTTTCGCCTTGAAATGAAGCTTGGATGTTGTTTTTTAATTTTTAAAATTTTTTTGCACTTATTTTCGAAATTTCAAACTCGTGTCGGGTTCGAACGGATAGGAAGGAAATTTTTTTTCTTCTCTATTTTTTGGCCTGCCTTCACCCGTTTCGTCTTGAAATGTAACCTGGATGATGTTTTTTAATTTTTAGAATTTTTTTGCATTTGTTTATGAATTTTCTAAACCGGATCGGGTTCGAACGGATAGGAAGGAAATTATTTTTGTTCCCTATTTTTCGGCCTGTCCTGACCCGTTTCGTCTTGGAATGAAGCCTGGATGATGTTTCCTAATTTTTAAAATTTTTCTGCATTTGTTTTTGAATTTTCTAACTCGGGTCGGGTATTCGAAAGGATAGGAAGGAAATTGTTTTTGTTCTCTATTTTTCGGACGGTTCTTGCCCGTTTCATCCTGAAATGAAGCCTGGATGTTGTTTTTTAATTTTTAAAATTTTTTTGCATTTATTTTCGAAATTTCAAACTCGGGTCGGGTTCGAATGGATAGGAAGGAAATTTTTTTTCTTCTTTATTTTTCGGCCTGTCTTCACCCGTTTCGTCTTGAAATGTAACCTGGATGACGTTTTTTAATTTTTAGAATTTTTTTGCATTTGTTTATGAATTTTCTATATCGGGTCGGGTTCGAACGGATAGGGAGGAAATTATTTTTGTTCTCTATTTTTCGGCCTGTCATTTCCCGTTTCATCTTGAAGTGATGCTTGGATGATGTTTTTTAATTTTTTAAATTTTTTTGGATTTATTTTTTAATTTTCAAACTCGGGTCGGGTTCGAACGGATAGGAAGGAAATTATTTTTGTTCTCTATTTTTCGGCCTGTCATTGCCCGTTTCGTCTTGAAATGATGCCTGGATGATGTTTTTTAATTTTTTAAATTTTTTTGCATCTATTTTTGAATTTTCAAACTTGGGTCGGGTTCGAACGGATAGGAAGGAAATTATTTTTGTTCTCTATTTTTCGGCTTGTCCTTGCCCGTTTCGCCTTGAAATGAAGCTTGGATGTTGTTTTTTAATTTTTAAAATTTTTTTGCACTTATTTTCGAAATTTCAAACTCGTGTCGGGTTCGAACGGATAGGAAGGAAATTTTTTTTCTTCTCTATTTTTTGGCCTGCCTTCACCCGTTTCGTCTTGAAATGTAACCTGGATGATGTTTTTTAATTTTTAGAATTTTTTTGCATTTGTTTATGAATTTTCTAAACCGGATCGGGTTCGAACGGATAGGAAGGAAATTATTTTTGTTCCCTATTTTTCGGCCTGTCCTGACCCGTTTCGTCTTGGAATGAAGCCTGGATGATGTTTCCTAATTTTTAAAATTTTTCTGCATTTGTTTTTGAATTTTCTAACTCGGGTCGGGTATTCGAAAGGATAGGAAGGAAATTGTTTTTGTTCTCTATTTTTCGGACGGTTCTTGCCCGTTTCATCCTGAAATGAAGCCTGGATGTTGTTTTTTAATTTTTAAAATTTTTTTGCATTTATTTTCGAAATTTCAAACTCGGGTCGGGTTCGAATGGATAGGAAGGAAATTTTTTTTCTTCTCTATTTTTCGGCCTGTCTTCACCCGTTTCGTCTTGAAATGTAAACTGGATGATGTTTTTTAATTTTTAGAATTTTGTTGCATTTGTTTATGAATTTTCTAAATCGGGTCGGGTTCGAACGGATAGGGAGGAAATTATTTTTGTTCTCTATTTTTCGGCCTGTCATTGCCCGTTTCGTCTTGAAATGATGCCTGGATGATGTTTTTTTAATTTTTTAAATTTTTTTGCATTTATTTTTGAATTTTCAAACTCGGGTCGGGTTCGAACGGATAGGAAGGAAATTATTTTTGTTCTCTATTTTTCGGCTTGTCCTTGCCCGTTTCGCCTTGAAATGAAGCCTGGATGATGTTTTTTAATTTTTTAAATTTTTTTGTATTTATTTTTGAATTTTCAAACTCGGGTCGGGTTCGAACGGGTAGGAAGGAAATTATTTTTGTTCTCTATTTTTCGGCCTGTCCTTTCCCGTTTCATCCAGAAATGAAGCCTGGGTGTTGTTTTTTAATTTTTAAAATTTTTTTGCACTTATTTTCGAAATTTCAAACTCGTGTCGGGTTCGAACGGATAGGAAGGAAATTTTTTTTCTTCTTTATTTTTTGGCCTGCCTTCACCTGTTTCGTCTTGAAATGTAACCTGGATTATATTTTTTAATTTTTTGAATTTTTTTGCATTTGTTTATGAATTTTCTAAACCGGGTCGGGTTCGAACGGATAGGAAGGAAATTATTTTTGTTCTCTATTTTTCGGCCTGTCCTGACCCGTTTCGTCTTGGAATGAAGCCTGGATGATGTTTTCTAATTTTTAAAATTTTTCTGCATTTGTTTTTGAATTTTCTAACTCGGGTCGGGTATTCGAAAGGATAGGAAGGAAATTGTTTTTGTTCTCTATTTTTCGGACGGTTCTTGCCCGTTTCATCCTGAAATGAAGACTGGATGTTGTTTTTTAATTTTTAAAATTTTTTTGCATTTATTTTCGAAATTTCAAACTCGGGTCGGGTTCGAATGTATAGGAAGAAAATTTTTTTTCTTCTCTATTTTTCGGCCTGTCTTCACCCGTTTCGTCTTGAAATGTAAACTGGATGATGTTTTTTAATTTTTAGAATGTTGTTGCATTTGTTTATGAATTTTCTAAATCGGGTCGGGTTCGAACGGATAGGGAGGAAATTATTTTTGTTCTCTATTTTTCGGCCTGTCATTGCCCGTTTCGTCTTGAAATGATGCCTGGATGATGTTTTTTTAATTTTTTAAATTTTTTTGCACTTATTTTTGAATTTTCAAACTCGGGTCGGGTTCGAACGGATAGGAAGGAAATTATTTTTGTTCTCTATTTTTCGGCCTGTCCTTGCCCGTTTCATCCAGAAATGAAGCCTGGGTGTTGTTTTTTAATTTTTAAAATTTTTTTGCACTTATTTTCGAAATTTCAAACTCGTGTCGGGTTCGAACGGATAGGAAGGAAATTTTTTTTCTTCTCTATTTTTTGGCCTGCCTTCACCCGTTTCGTCTTGAAATGTAACCTGGATGACGGTTTTTAATTTTTAGAATTTTTTTGCATTTGTTTATGAATTTTCTAAACCGGGTCGGGTTGGAACGGATAGGAAGGAAATTATTTTTGTTCTCTATTTTTCGGCTTGTCCTTGCCCGTTTCGCCTGGAAATGAAGCCTGGATGATGTTTTTTAATTTTTAAAATGTTTTTGCATTTATTTTTGAATTTTCTAACTCGGTTCGGGTTTGAACGGATAGGAAGAAAATTTTTTTTCTTCTCTATTTTTCGGCCTGTCTTCACCCGTTTCGTCTTGAAATGTAACCTGGATGATGTTTTTTAATTTTCAGAATTTTTTTGCATTTATTTTTGAATTTTCTAACTCGGGTCGGGTTTGAACGGATAGGAAGAAAATTATTTTTGTTCTCTATTTTTCGGCCTGTCATTACCCGTTTCGTCTTGAAATGATGCCTGGATGATGTTTTTTAATTTTTAAAATTTTTTTGCATTTATTTTTGAATTTTCAAACTTGGGTCGGGTTCGAACGGATAGGAAGGAAATTATTTTTGTTCTATATTTTTCGGCTTGTCCTTGCCCGTTTCGCCTTGAAATGAAGCTTGGATGTTGTTTTTTAATTTTTAAAATTTTTTTGCACTTATTTTCGAAATTTCAAACTCGTGTCGGGTTCGAACGGATAGGAAGGAAATTTTTTTTCTTCTCTATTTTTTGGCCTGCCTTCACCTGTTTCGTCTTGAAATGTAACCTGGATGATGTTTTTTAATTTTTAGAATTTTTTTGCATTTGTTTATGAATTTTCTAAACCGGGTCGGGTTCGAACGGATAGGAAGGAAATTATTTTTGTTCTCTATTTTTCGGCCTGTCCTGACCCGTTTCGTCTTGGAATGAAGCCTGTATGATGTTTTCTAATTTTTAAAATTTTTCTGCATTTGTTTTTGAATTTTCTAACTCGGGTCGGGTATTCGAAAGGATAGGAAGGAAATTGTTTTTGTTCTCTATTTTTCGGACGGTTCTTGCCCGTTTCATCCTGAAATGAAGCCTGGATGTTGTTTTTTAATTTTTAAAATTTTTTTGCATTTATTTTCGAAATTTCAAACTCGGGTCGGGTTCGAATGGATAGGAAGGAAATTTTTTTTCTTCTCTATTTTTCGACCTGTCTTCAACCGTTTCGTCTTGAAATGTAAACAGGATGATGTTTTTTATTTTTTAGAATTTTGTTGCATTTGTTTATGAATTTTCTAAATCGGGTCGGGTTCGAACGGATAGGGAGGAAATTATTTTTGTTCTCTATTTTTCGGCCTGTCATTACCCGTTTCGTCTTGAAATGATGCCTGGATGATGTTTTTTTTAATTTTTTAAATTTTTTTGCATTTATTTTTGAATTTTCAAACTTGGGTCGGGTTCGAACGGATAGGAAGGAAATTATTTTTGTTCTCTATTTTTCGGCTTGTCCTTGCCCGTTTCGCCTTGAAATGAAGCGTGCATGTTGTTTTTTAATTTTTAAAATTTTTTTGCACTTATTTTCGAAATTTCAAACTCGTGTCGGGTTCGAACGGATAGGAAGGAAATTTTTTTTCTTCTCTATTTTTTGGCCTGCCTTCACCCGTTTCGTCTTGAAATGTAACCTGGATGATGTTTTTTAATTTTTAGAATTTTTTTGCATTTGTTTATGAATTTTCTAAACCGGATCGAGTTCGAACGGATAGGAAGGAAATTATTTTTGTTCCCTATTTTTCGGCCTGTCCTGACCCGTTTCGTCTTGGAATGAAGCCTGGATGATGTTTTCTAATTTTTAAAATTTTTCTGCATTTGTTTTTGAATTTTCTAACTCGGGTCGGGTATTCGAAAGGATAGGAAGGAAATTGTTTTTGTTCTCTACTTTTCGGACGGTTCTTGCCCGTTTCATCCTGAAATGAAGCCTGGATGTTGTTTTTTAATTTTTTTAAATTTTTTTGCATTTATTTTCGAAATTTCAAACTCGGGTCGGGTTCGAATGGATAGGAAGGAAATTTTTTTTCTTCTCTATTTTTCGGCCTGTCTTCACCCGTTTTGTCTTGAAATGTAAACTGGATGATGTTTTTTAATTTTTAGAATGTTGTTGCATTTGTTTATGAATTTTCTAAATCGGGTCGGGTTCGAACGGATAGGGAGGAAATTATTTTTGTTCTCTATTTTTCGGCCTGTCATTGCCCGTTTCGTCTTGAAATGATGCCTGGATGATGTTTTTTAAATTTTTTAAATTTTTTTGCATTTATTTTTGAATTTTCAAACTCGGGTCGGGTTCGAACGGATAGGAAGGAAATTATTTTTGTTCTCTATTTTTCGGCTTGTCCTTGCCCGTTTCGCCTTGAAATGAAGCCTGGATGATGTTTTTTAATTTTTTAAATTTTTTTGCATTTATTTTTGAATTTTCAAACTCGGGTCGGGTTCGAACGGGTAGGAAGGAAATTATTTTTGTTCTCTATTTTTCGGCCTGTCCTTGCCCGTTTCATCCAGAAATGAAGCCTGGGTGTTGTTTTTTAATTTTTAAAATTTTTTTGCACTTATTTTCGAAATTTCAAACTCGTGTCGGGTTCGAACGGATAGGAAGGAAATTTTTTTTCTTCTCTATTTTTTGGCCTGTCTTCATCCGTTTCGTCTTGAAATGTAACCTGGATGATGTTTTTGAATTTTTAGAATTTTTTTGCATTTGTTTATGAATTTTCTAAACCGGGTCGGGTTCGAACGGATAGGAAGGAAATTATTTTTGTTCTCTATTTTTCGGCTTGTCCTTGCCCGTTTCGCCTTGAAATGAAGCCTGGATGATGTTTTTTAATTTTTAAAATTTTTTTGCATTTATTTTTGAATTTTCTAACTCGGGTCGGGTTTGAACGGATAGGCAGAAAATTTTTTTTCTTCTCTATTTTTCGGCCTGTCTTCACCCGTTTCGTCTTGAAATGTAACCTGGATGATGTTTTTTAATTTTTAGAATTTTTTTGCATTTATTATTGAATTTTCTAACTCGGGTCGGGTTTGAACGGATAGGAAGAAAATTATTTTTGTTCTCTATTTTTCGGCCTGTCATTGCCCGTTTCGTCTTGAAATGATGCCTGGATGATGTTTTTTAATTTTTAAAATTTTTTTGCATTTATTTTTGAATTTTCAAACTTGGGTCGGGTTCGAACGGATAGGAAGGAAATTATTTTTGTTCTCTATTTTTCGGCTTGTCCTTGCCCGTTTCGCCTTGAAATGAAGCTTGAATGTTGTTTTTTAATTTTTAAAATTTTTTTGCACTTATTTTCGAAATTTCAAACTCGTGTCGGGTTCGAACGGATAGGAAGGAAATTTTTTTTCTTCTCTATTTTTTGGCCTGCCTTCACCTGTTTCGTCTTGAAATGTAACCTGGATGATGTTTTTTAATTTTTAGAATTTTTTTGCATTTGTTTATGAATTTTCTAAACCGGGTCGGGTTCGAACGAATAAGAAGGAAATTATTTTTGTTCTCTATTTTTCGTCCTGTCCTGACCCGTTTCGTCTTGGAATGAAGCCTGCATGATGTTTTCTAATTTTTAAAATTTTTCTGCATTTGTTTTTGAATTTTCTAACTCGGGTCGGGTATTCGAAAGGATAGGAAGGAAATTGTTTTTGTTCTCTATTTTTCGGACGGTTCTTGCCCGTTTCATCCTGAAATGAAGCCTGGATGTTGTTTTTTAATTTTTAAAATTTTTTTGCATTTATTTTCGAAATTTCAAACTCGGGTCGGGTTCGAATGGATAGGAAGGAAATTTTTTTTCTTCTCTATTTTTCGGCCTGTCTTCACCCGTTTCGTCTTGAAATGTAAACAGGATGATGTTTTTTATTTTTTAAAATTTTGTTGCATTTGTTTATGAATTTTCTAAATCGGGTCGGGTTCGAACGGATAGGGAGGAAATTATTTTTGTTCTCTATTTTTCGGCCTGTCATTGCCCGTTTCGTCTTGAAATGATGCCTGGATGATGTTTTTTTAATTTTTTAAATTTTTTTGCATTTATTTTTGAATTTTCAAACTCGGGTCGGGTTCGAACGGATAGGAAGGAAATTATTTTTGTTCTCTATTTTTCGGCTTGTCCTGACCCGTTTCGTCTTGGAATGAAGCCTGGATTATGTTTTTTAATTTTTAAAATTTTTTTGTATTTGTTTTTGAATTTTCTAACTCGGGTCGGGTATTCGAAGGTATAGGAAGGAAATTATTTTTGTTCTCTATTTTTCGGCCTGTCCTGACCCGTTTCTTCTTGGAATGAAGCCTGGATGATGTTTCCTAATTTTTAAAATTTTTCTGCATTTGTTTTAGAATTTTCTAACTCGGGTCGGGTATTCGAAAGGATAGGAAGGAAATTGTTTTTGTTCTCTATTTTTCGGACGGTTCTTGCCCGTTTCATCCTGAAATGAAGCCTGGATGTTGTTTTCTAGTTTTTAAAATTTTTTTGCAATTATTTTCGAAATTTCAAACTCGGGTCGGGTTCGAATGGATAGGATGGAAATTTTTTTTCTTCTCTATTTTTCGGACTGTCTTCACCCGTTTCGTCTAGAAATGTAACCTGGATGATGTTTTTTAATTTTTAGAATTTTTTTTCATTTGTTTATGAATTTTCTAAATCGGGTCGGGTTCGAACGGATAGGGAGGAAATTATTTTTATTCTCTATTTTTCGGCCTGTCATTGCCCGTTTCGTCTTGAAATTATGCCTGGATGATGTTTTTTAATTTTTTAAATTTTTTTTCATTTATTTTTGAATTTTCAAACTCGGGTCGGGTTCGAACGGATAGGAAGGAAATTATTTTTTGTTCTCTATTTTTCGGCTTGTCCTTACCCGTTTCGTCTTGGAATGAAGCCTGGATTATGTTTTTTAATTTTTAAAATTTTTTTGTATTTGTTTTTGAATTTTCTAACTCGGGTCGGGTATTCGAAGGTATAGGAAGGAAATTATTTTTGTTCTCTATTTTTCGGCCTGTCCTTGCCCGTTTCATCCAGAAATGAAGCCTGGATGTTGTTTTTTAATTTTTAAAATTTTTTTGCACTTATTTTCGAAATTTCAAACCCGTGTCGGGTTCGAACGGATAGGAAGGAAATTTTTTTTCTTCTCTATTTTTCGGCCTGCCTTCACCCATTTCGTCTTGAAATGTAACATGGATGATGTTTTTTAATTTTTAAAATTTTGTTGCATTTGTTTATGAATTTTCTAAATCGGGTCGGGTTCGAACGGATAGGGAGGAAATTATTTTTGTTCTCTATTTTTCGGCCTGTCATTGCCCGTTTCGTCTTGAAATGATGCCTGGATGATGTTTTTTTAATTTTTAAAATTTTTTTGCATTTATTTTTGAATTTTCAAACTCGGGTCGGGTTCGAACGGATAGGAAGGAAATTATTTTTGTTCTCTATTTTTCGGCTTGTCCTTGCCCGTTTCGCCTTGAAATGAAGCCTGGATGATGTTTTTTAATTTTTAAAATTTTTTTGCATTTATTTTTGAATTTTCTAACTCGGGTCGGGTTCGAACAGATAGGAAGAAAATTTTTTTCTTCTCTATTTTTCGGCCTGTCCTGGCCCATTTCGTCTTGAAACGAAGCCTGGATTATGGTTTTTAATTTTTAGAATTTTTTTGCATTTATTATTGAATTTTCTAACTCGGGTCGGGTTCGAACGGATAGGAAGGAAATTGTTTTTGTTCTCTATTTTTCGGCCTGTCCTCGCCCGTTTCATCCTGAAATGAAGCCTGGATGTTGTTTTTTAATTTTTAAAATTTTTTTGCATTTATTTTCGAAATTTCAAACTCGGGTCGGGTTCGAACGGATAGGAAGGAAATTTTTTTTCTTCTCTATTTTTCGGCCTGTCTTCACCCGTTTCATCTTGAAATGTAACCTGGATGATGTTTTTTAATTTTTAGAATTTTTTTGCATTTATTTTTGAATTTTCCAACTCGGGTCAGGTTTGAACGGATAGGAAGAAAATTATTTTTGTTCTCTATTTTTCGGCCTGTCATTGCCCGTTTCGTCTTGAAATGATGCCTGGATGATGTTTTTTAATTTTTAAAATTTTTTTGCGATTATTTTTGAATTTTCAAACTTGGGTCGGGTTCGAACGGATAGGAAGGAAATTATTTTTGTTCTCTATTTTTCGGCTTGTCCTTGCCCGTTTCGCCTTGAAATGAAGCCTGGATGATGTTTTTTAATTTTTAAATTTTTTTTGCATTTATTTTTGAATTTTCTAACTCGGGTCGGGTTCGAACGGATAGGAAGAAAATTTTTTTTCTTCTCTATTTTTCGGCCTGTCCTGGCCCGTTTCGTCTTGAAACGAAGCCTGGATGATGTTTTTTAATTTTTAGAATTTTTTTGCATTTATTATTGAATTTTCTAACTCGGGTCGGGTTCGAACGGGTAGGAAGGAAATTATTTTTGTTCTCTATTTTTCGGCCTGTCCATACCCGTTTCGTCCAGAAATGAAGCCTGGATGTTGTTTTTTAATTTTTAAAATTTTTTTGCACTTATTTTCGAAATTTCAAACTCGTGTCGGGTTCGAACGGATAGGAAGGAAATTTTTTTTCTTCTCTACTTTTTCGGCCTGTCTTCACCCGTTTCGTCTTGAAATGTAACCTGGATGATGTTTTTTAATTTTTTGAATTTTTTTGCATTTGTTTATGAATTTTCTAAATCGGGTCGGGTTCGAACGGATAGGAAGGAAATTATTTTTGTTCTCTATTTTTCGGCCTGTCCTTACCCTTTTCGTCTTTGAATGAAGCCTGGATGATGTTTTTTAATTTTTAAAATTTTTTTGCATTTGTTTTTGAATTTTCTAACTCGGGTCGGGTATTCGAACGGATAGGAAGGAAATTCTTTTTGTTCTCTATTTTTCGGCCTGTCCTTGCCCGTTTCATCCAGAAATGAAGCCTGGATGTTGTTTTTTAATTTTTAAAATTTTTTTGCATTTATTTTCGAAATTTCAAACTCGGGTCGGGTTCGAATGGATAGGAAGGAAATTTTTTTTCTTCTTTATTTTTCGGCCTGTCTTCACCCGTTTCGTCTTGAAATGTAACCTGGATGACGTTTTTTAATTTTTAGAATTTTTTTGCATTTGTTTATGAATTTTCTATATCGGGTCGGGTTCGAACGGATAGGGAGGAAATTATTTTTGTTCTCTATTTTTCGGCCTGTCATTTCCCGTTTCGTCTTGAAGTGATGCCTGGATGATGTTTTTTAATTTTTTAAATTTTTTTGCATTTATTTTTTAATTTTCAAACTCGGGTCGGGTTCGAACGGATAGGAAGGAAATTATTTTTGTTCTCTATTTTTCGGCCTGTCATTGCCCGTTTCGTCTTGAAATGATGCCTGGATGATGTTTTTTAATTTTTTAAATTTTTTTGCATTTATTTTTGAATTTTCAAACTTGGGTCGGGTTCGAACGGATAGGAAGGAAATTATTTTTGTTCTCTATTTTTCGGCTTGTCCTTGCCCGTTTCGCCTTGAAATGAAGCTTGGATGTTGTTTTTTAATTTTTAAAATTTTTTTGCACTTATTTTCGAAATTTGAAACTCGTGTCGGGTTCGAACGGATAGGAAGGAAATTTTTTTTCTTCTCTATTTTTTGGCCTGCCTTCACCCGTTTCGTCTTGAAATGTAACCTGGATGATGTTTTTTAATTTTTAGAATTTTTTTGCATTTGTTTATGAATTTTCTAAACCGGATCGGGTTCGAACGGATAGGAAGGAAATTATTTTTGTTCCCTATTTTTCGGCCTGTCCTGACCCGTTTCGTCTTGGAATGAAGCCTGGATGATGTTTTCTAATTTTTAAAATTTTTCTGCATTTGTTTTTGAATTTTCTAACTCGGGTCGGGTATTCGAAAGGATAGGAAGGAAATTGTTTTTGTTCTCTATTTTTCGGACGGTTCTTGCCCGTTTCATCCTGAAATGAAGCCTGGATGTTGTTTTTTAATTTTTAAAATTTTTTTGCATTTATTTTCGAAATTTCAAACTCGGGTCGGGTTCGAATGGATAGGAAGGAAATTTTTTTTCTTCTCTATTTTTCGGCCTGTCTTCACCCGTTTCGTCTTGAAATGTAAACTGGATGATGTTTTTTAATTTTTAGAATTTTGTTGCATTTGTTTATGAATTTTCTAAATCGGGTCGGGTTCGAACGGATAGGGAGGAAATTATTTTTGTTCTCTATTTTTCGGCCTGTCATTGCCCGTTTCGTCTTGAAATGATGCCTGGATGATGTTTTTTTAATTTTTTAAATTTTTTGCATTTATTTTTGAATTTTCAAACTCGGGTCGGGTTCGAACGGATAGGAAGGAAATTATTTTTGTTCTCTATTTTTCGGCTTGTCCTTGCCCGTTTCGCCTTGAAATGAAGCCTGGATGATGTTTTTTAATTTTTTAAATTTTTTTGTATTTATTTTTGAATTTTCAAACTCGGGTCGGGTTCGAACGGGTAGGAAGGAAATTATTTTTGTTCTCTATTTTTCGGCCTGTCCTTTCCCGTTTCATCCAGAAATGAAGCCTGGGTATTGTTTTTTAATTTTTAAAATTTTTTTGCACTTATTTTCGAAATTTCAAACTCGTGTCGGGTTCGAACGGATAGGAAGGAAATTTTTTTTCTTCTCTATTTTTTGGCCTGCCTTCACCTGTTTCGTCTTGAAATGTAACCTGGATGATATTTTTTAATTTTTTGAATTTTTTTGCATTTGTTTATGAATTTTCTAAACCGGGTCGGGTTCGAACGGATAGGAAGGAAATTATTTTTGTTCTCTATTTTTCGGCCTGTCCTGACCCGTTTCGTCTTGGAATGAAGCCTGGATGATGTTTTCTAATTTTTAAAATTTTTCTGCATTTGTTTTTGAATTTTCTAACTCGGGTCGGGTATTCGAAAGGATAGGAAGGAAATTGTTTTTGTTCTCTATTTTTCGGACGGTTCTTGCCCGTTTCATCCTGAAATGAAGACTGGATGTTGTTTTTTAATTTTTAAAATTTTTTTGCATTTATTTTCGAAATTTCAAACTCGGGTCGGGTTCGAATGTATAGGAAGAAAATTTTTTTTCTTCTCTATTTTTCGGCCTGTCTTCACCCGTTTCGTCTTGAAATGTAAACTGGATGATGTTTTTTAATTTTTAGAATGTTGTTGCATTTGTTTATGAATTTTCTAAATCGGGTCGGGTTCGAACGGATAGGGAGGAAATTATTTTTGTTCTCTATTTTTCGGCCTGTCATTGCCCGTTTCGTCTTGAAATGATGCCTGGATGATGTTTTTTTAATTTTTTAAATTTTTTTGCACTTATTTTTGAATTTTCAAACTCGGGTCGGGTTCGAACGGATAGGAAGGAAATTATTTTTGTTCTCTATTTTTCGGCCTGTCCTTGCCCGTTTCATCCAGAAATGAAGCCTGGGTGTTGTTTTTTAATTTTTAAAATTTTTTTGCACTTATTTTCGAAATTTCAAACTCGTGTCGGGTTCGAACGGATAGGAAGGAAATTTTTTTTCTTCTCTATTTTTTGGCCTGCCTTCACCCGTTTCGTCTTGAAATGTAACCTGGATGATGTTTTTTAATTTTTAGAATTTTTTTGCATTTGTTTTTGAATTTTCTAAACCGGGTCGGGTTGGAACGGATAGGAAGGAAATTATTTTTGTTCTCTATTTTTCGGCTTGTCCTTGCCCGTTTCGCCTGGAAATGAAGCCTGGATGATGTTTTTTAATTTTTAAAATGTTTTTGCATTTATTTTTGAATTTTCTAACTCGGTTCGGGTTGGAACGGATAGGAAGAAAATTTTTTTTCTTCTCTATTTTTCGGCCTGTCTTCACCCGTTTCGTCTTGAAATGTAACCTGGATGATGTTTTTTAATTTTCAGAATTTTTTTGCATTTATTTTTGAATTTTCTAACTCGGGTCGGGTTTGAACGGATAGGAAGAAAATTATTTTTGTTCTCTATTTTTCGGCCTGTCATTACCCGTTTCGTCTTGAAATGATGCCTGGATGATGTTTTTTAATTTTTAAAATTTGTTTGCATTTATTTTTGAATTTTCAAACTTGGGTCGGGTTCGAACGGATAGGAAGGAAATTATTTTTGTTCTCTATTTTTCGGCTTGTCCTTGCCCGTTTCGCCTTGAAATGAAGCTTGGATGTTGTTTTTTAATTTTTAAAATTTTTTTGCACTTATTTTCGAAATTTCAAACTCGTGTCGGGTTCGAACGGATAGGAAGGAAATTTTTTTTCTTCTCTATTTTTTGGCCTGCCTTCACCTGTTTCGTCTTGAAATGTAACCTGGATGATGTTTTTTAATTTTTAGAATTTTTTTGCATTTGTTTATGAATTTTCTAAACCGGGTCGGGTTCGAACGGATAGGAAGGAAATTATTTTTGTTCTCTATTTTTCGGCCTGTCCTGACCCGTTTCGTCTTGGAATGAAGCCTGTATGATGTTTTCTAATTTTTAAAATTTTTCTGCATTTGTTTTTGAATTTTCTAACTCGGGTCGGGTATTCGAAAGGATAGGAAGGAAATTGTTTTTGTTCTCTATTTTTCGGACGGTTCTTGCCCGTTTCATCCTGAAATGAAGCCTGGATGTTGTTTTTTAATTTTTAAAATTTTTTTGCATTTATTTTCGAAATTTCAAACTCGGGTCGGGTTCGAATGGATAGGAAGGAAATTTTTTTTCTTCTCTATTTTTCGACCTGTCTTCAACCGTTTCGTCTTGAAATGTAAACAGGATGATGTTTTTTATTTTTTAGAATTTTGTTGCATTTGTTTATGAATTTTCTAAATCGGGTCGGGTTCGAACGGATAGGGAGGAAATTATTTTTGTTCTCTATTTTTCGGCCTGTCATTATCCGTTTCGTCTTGAAATGATGCCTGGATGATGTTTTTTTAATTTTTTAAATTTTTTTGCATTTATTTTTGAATTTTCAAACTTGGGTCGGGTTCGAACGGATAGGAAGGAAATTATTTTTGTTCTCTATTTTTCGGCTTGTCCTTGCCCGTTTCGCCTTGAAATGAAGCGTGCATGTTGTTTTTTAATTTTTAAAATTTTTTTGCACTTATTTTCGAAATTTCAAACTCGTGTCGGGTTCGAACGGATAGGAAGGAAAATTTTTTTCTTCTCTATTTTTTGGCCTGCCTTCACCCGTTTCGTCTTGAAATGTAACCTGGATGATGTTTTTTAATTTTTAGAATTTTTTTGCATTTGTTTATGAATTTTCTAAACCGGATCGAGTTCGAACGGATAGGAAGGAAATTATTTTTGTTCCCTATTTTTCGGCCTGTCCTGACCCGTTTCGTCTTGGAATGAAGCCTGGATGATGTTTTCTAATTTTTAAAATTTTTCTGCATTTGTTTTTGAATTTTCTAACTCGGGTCGGGTATTCGAAAGGATAGGAAGGAAATTGTTTTTGTTCTCTACTTTTCGGACGGTTCTTGCCCGTTTCATCCTGAAATGAAGCCTGGATGTTGTTTTTTAATTTTTTTAAATTTTTTTGCTTTTATTTTCGAAATTTCAAACTCGGGTCGGGTTCGAATGGATAGGAAGGAAATTTTTTTTCTTCTCTATTTTTCGGCCTGTCTTCACCCGTTTCGTCTTGAAATGTAAACTGGATGATGTTTTTTAATTTTTAGAATGTTGTTGCATTTGTTTATGAATTTTCTAAATCGGGTCGGGTTCGAACGGATAGGGAGGAAATTATTTTTGTTCTCTATTTTTCGGCCTGTCATTGCCCGTTTCCTCTTGAAATGATGCCTGGATGATGTTTTTTAAATTTTTTAAATTTTTTTGCATTTATTTTTGAATTTTCAAACTCGGGTCGGGTTCGAACGGATAGGAAGGAAATTATTTTTGTTCTCTATTTTTCGGCTTGTCCTTGCCCGTTTCGCCTTGAAATGAAGCCTGGATGATGTTTTTTAATTTTTTAAATTTTTTTGCATTTATTTTTGAATTTTCAAACTCGGGTCGGGTTCGAACGGATAGGAAGGAAATTTTTTTTCTCCTCTATTTTTCGGCCTGTCCTTGCCCGTTTCATCCAGAAATGAAGCCTGGGTGTTGTTTTTTAATTTTTAAAATTTTTTTGCACTTATTTTCGAAATTTCAAACTCGTGTCGGGTTCGAACGGATAGGAAGGAAATTTTTTTTCTTCTCTATTTTTTGGCCTGTCTTCACCCGTTTCGTCTTGAAATGTAACCTGGATGATGTTTTTTAATTTTTAGAATTTTTTTGCATTTGTTTATGAATTTTCTAAACCGGGTCGGGTTCGAACGGATAGGAAGGAAATTATTTTTGTTCTCTATTTTTCGGCTTGTCCTTGCCCGTTTCGCCTTGAAATGAAGCCTGGATGATGTTTTTTAATTTTTAAAATTTTTTTGCATTTATTTTTGAATTTTCTAACTCGGGTCGGGTTTGAACGGATAGGCAGAAAATTTTTTTTCTTCTCTATTTTTCGGCCTGTCTTCACCCGTTTCGTCTTGAAATGTAACCTGGATGATGTTTTTTAATTTTTAGAATTTTTTTGCATTTATTTTTGAATTTTCTAACTCGGGTCGGGTTTGAACGGATAGGAAGAAAATTATTTTTGTTCTCTATTTTTCGGCCTGTCATTGCCCGTTTCGTCTTGAAATGATGCCTGGATGATGTTTTTTAATTTTTAAAATTTTTTTGCATTTATTTTTGAATTTTCAAACTTGGGTCGGGTTCGAACGGATAGGAAGGAAATTATTTTTGTTCTCTATTTTTCGGCTTGTCCTTGCCCGTTTCGCCTTGAAATGAAGCTTGAATGTTGTTTTTTAATTTTTAAAATTTTTTTGCACTTATTTTCGAAATTTCAAACTCGTGTCGGGTTCGAACGGATAGGAAGGAAATTTTTTTTCTTCTCTATTTTTTGGCCTGCCTTCACCTGTTTCGTCTTGAAATGTAACCTGGATGATGTTTTTTAATTTTTAGAATTTTTTTGCATTTGTTTATGAATTTTCTAAACCGGGTCGGGTTCGAACGAATAAGAAGGAAATTATTTTTGTTCTCTATTTTTCGTCCTGTCCTGACCCGTTTCGTCTTGGAATGAAGCCTGCATGATGTTTTCTAATTTTTAAAATTTTTCTGCATTTGTTTTTGAATTTTCTAACTCGGGTCGGGTATTCGAAAGGATAGGAAGGAAATTGTTTTTGTTCTCTATTTTTCGGACGGTTCTTGCCCGTTTCATCCTGAAATGAAGCCTGGATGTTGTTTTTTAATTTTTAAAATTTTTTTGCGTTTATTTTCGAAATTTCAAACTCGGGTCGGGTTCGAATGGATAGGAAGGAAATTTTTTTTCTTCTCTATTTTTCGGCCTGTCTTCACCCGTTTCGTCTTGAAATGTAAACAGGATGATGTTTTTTATTTTTTAAAATTTTGTTGCATTTGTTTATGAATTTTCTAAATCGGGTCGGGTTCGAACGGATAGGGAGGAAATTATTTTTGTTCTCTATTTTTCGGCCTGTCATTGCCCGTTTCGTCTTGAAATGATGCCTGGATGATGTTTTTTTAATTTTTTAAATTTTTTTGCATTTATTTTTGAATTTTCAAACTCGGGTCGGGTTCGAACGGATAGGAAGGAAATTATTTTTGTTCTCTATTTTTCGGCTTGTCCTGACCCGTTTCGTCTTGGAATGAAGCCTGGATTATGTTTTTTAATTTTTAAAATTTTTTTGTATTTGTTTTTGAATTTTCTAACTCGGGTCGGGTATTCGAAGGTATAGGAAGGAAATTATTTTTGTTTTCTATTTTTCGGCCTGTCCTGACCCGTTTCGTCTTGGAATGAAGCCTGGATGATGTTTCCTAATTTTTAAAATTTTTCTGCATTTGTTTTTGAATTTTCTAACTCGGGTCGGGTATTCGAAAGGATAGGAAGGAAATTGTTTTTGTTCTCTATTTTTCGGACGGTTCTTGCCCGTTTCATCCTGAAATGAAGCCTGGATGTTGTTTTCTAGTTTTTAAAATTTTTTTGCAATTATTTTCGAAATTTCAAACTCGGGTCGGGTTCGAATGGATAGGATGGAAATTTTTTTTCTTCTCTATTTTTCGGACTGTCTTCACCCGTTTCGTCTAGAAATGTAACCTGGATGATGTTTTTTAATTTTTAGAATTTTTTTTCATTTGTTTATGAATTTTCTAAATCGGGTCGGGTTCGAACGGATAGGGAGGAAATTATTTTTGTTCTCTATTTTTCGGCCTGTCATTGCCCGTTTCGTCTTGAAATGATGCCTGGATGATGTTTTTTTAATTTTTTTAATTTTTTTGCATTTATTTTTGAATTTTCAAACTCGGGTCGGGTTCGAACGGATAGGAAGGAAATTATTTTTGTTCTCTATTTTTCGGCTTGTCCTGACCCGTTTCGTCTTGGAATGAAGCCTGGATTATGTTCTTTAATTTTTAAAATTTTTTTGTATTTGTTTTTGAATTTTCTAACTCGGGTCGGGTATTCGAAGGTATAGGAAGGAAATTATTTTTGTTTTCTATTTTTCGGCCTGTCCTGACCCGTTTCGTCTTGGAATGAAGCCTGGATGATGTTTCCTAATTTTTAAAATTTTTCTGCATTTGTTTTTGAATTTTCTAACTCGGGTCGGGTATTCGAAAGGATAGGAAGGAAATTGTTTTTGTTCTCTATTTTTCGGACGGTTCTTGCCCGTTTCATCCTGAAATGAAGCCTGGATGTTGTTTTCTAGTTTTTAAAATTTTTTTGCAATTATTTTCGAAATTTCAAACTCGGGTCGGGTTCGAATGGATAGGATGGAAATTTTTTTTCTTCTCTATTTTTCGGACTGTCTTCACCCGTTTCGTCTAGAAATGTAACCTGGATGATGTTTTTTAATTTTTAGAATTTTTTTTCATTTGTTTATGAATTTTCTAAATCGGGTCGGGTTCGAACGGATAGGGAGGAAATTATTTTTATTCTCTATTTTTCGGCCTGTCATTGCCCGTTTCGTCTTGAAATTATGCCTGGATGATGTTTTTTAATTTTTTAAATTTTTTTTCATTTATTTTTGAATTTTCAAACTCGGGTCGGGTTCGAACGGATAGGAAGGAAATTATTTTTTGTTCTCTATTTTTCGGCTTGTCCTTACCCGTTTCGTCTTGGAATGAAGCCTGGATTATGTTTTTTAATTTTTAAAATTTTTTTGTATTTGTTTTTGAATTTTCTAACTCGGGTCGGGTATTCGAAGGTATAGGAAGGAAATTATTTTTGTTCTCTATTTTTCGGCCTGTCCTTGCCCGTTTCATCCAGAAATGAAGCCTGGATGTTGTTTTTTAATTTTTAAAATTTTTTTGCACTTATTTTCGAAATTTCAAACCCGTGTCGGGTTCGAACGGATAGGAAGGAAATTTTTTTTCTTCTCTATTTTTCGGCCTGCCTTCACCCATTTCGTCTTGAAATGTAACCTGGATGATGTTTTTTAATTTTTAGAATTTTTTTGCATTTGTTTATGAATTTTCTAAACCGGGTCGGGTTCGAACGGATAGGAAGGAAATTATTTTTGTTCTCTATTTTTCGGCTTGTCCTTGCCCGTTTCGCCTTGAAATGAAGCCTGGATGATGTTTTTTAATTTTTAAAATTTTTTTGCATTTATTTTTGAATTTTCTAACTCGGGTCGGGTTTGAACGGATAGGAAGAAATTTTTTTTTCTTCTCTATTTTTCGGCCTGTCTTCACCCGTTTCGTCTTGAAATGTAACCTGGATGATGTTTTTTAATTTTTAGAATTTTTTTGCATTTATTTTTGAATTTTCTAACTCGGGTCGGATTTGAACGGATAGGAAGAAAATTATTTTTGTTCTCTATTTTTCGGCCTGTCATTGCCCGTTTCGTCTTGAAATGATGCCTGGATGATGTTTTTTAATTTTTAAAATTTTTTTGCATTTATTTTTGAATTTTCAAACTTGGGTCGGGTTCGAACGGATAGGAAGGAAATTATTTTTGTTCTCTATTTTTCGGCTTGTCCTTGCCCGTTTCGCCTTGAAATGAAGCTTGGATGTTGTTTTTTAATTTTTAAAATTTTTTTGCACTTATTTTCGAAATTTCAAACTCGTGTCGGGTTCGAACGGATAGGAAGGAAATTTTTTTTCTTATCTATTTTTTGGCCTGCCTTCACCCGTTTCGTCTTGAAATGTAACCTGAATGATGTTTTTTAATTTTTCGAATTTTTTTGCATTTGTTTATGAATTTTCAAAACCGGGTCGGGTTCGAACGGATAGGAAGGAAATTATTTTTGTTCTCTATTTTTCGGCTTGTCCTTGCCCGTTTCGCCTTGAAATGAAGCCTGGATGATGTTTTTTAATTTTTTAAATTTTTTTGCATTTATTTTTGAATTTTCAAACTCGGGTCGGGTTCGAACGGGTAGGAAGGAAATTATTTTTGTTCTCTATTTTTCGGCCTGTCCTTGCCCGTTTCATCCAGAAATGAAGCCTGGGTGTTGTTTTTTAATTTTTAAAATTTTTTTGCACTTATTTTCGAAATTTCAAACTCGTGTCGGGTTCGAACGGATAGGAAGGAAATTTTTTTTCTTCTCTATTTTTTGGCCTGTCTTCACCCGTTTTGTCTTGAAATGTAACCTGGATGATGTTTTTTAATTTTTAGAATTTTTTTGCATTTGTTTATGAATTTTCTAAACCGGGTCGGGTTCGAACGGATAGGAAGGAAATTATTTTTGTTCTCTATTTTTCGGCTTGTCCTTGCCCGTTTCGCCTTGAAATGAAGCCTGGATGATGTTTTTTAATTTTTAAAATTTTTTTGCATTTATTTTTGAATTTTCTAACTCGGGTCGGGTTTGAACGGATAGGCAGAAAATTTTTTTTCTTCTCTATTTTTCGGCCTGTCTTCACCCGTTTCGTCTTGAAATGTAACCTGGATGATGTTTTTTAATTTTTAGAATTTTTTTGCATTTATTTTTGAATTTTCTAACTCGGGTCGGGTTTGAACGGATAGGAAGAAAATTATTTTTGTTCTCTATTTTTCGGCCTGTCATTGCCCGTTTCGTCTTGAAATGATGCCTGGATGATGTTTTTTAATTTTTAGAATTTTTTTGCATTTATTTTTGAATTTTCAAACTTGGGTCGGGTTCGAACGGATAGGAAGGAAATTATTTTTGTTCTCTATTTTTCGGCTTTTCCTTGCCCGTTTCGCCTTGAAATGAAGCTTGAATGTTGTTTTTTAATTTTTAAAATTTTTTTGCACTTATTTTCGAAATTTCAAACTCGTGTCGGGTTCGAACGGATAGGAAGGAAATTTTTTTTCTTCTCTATTTTTTGGCCTGCCTTCACCTGTTTCGTCTTGAAATGTAACCTGGATGATGTTTTTTAATTTTTAGAATTTTTTTGCATTTGTTTATGAATTTTCTAAACCGGGTCGGGTTCGAACGAATAAGAAGGAAATTATTTTTGTTCTCTATTTTTCATCCTGTCCTGACCCGTTTCGTCTTGGAATGAAGCCTGCATGATGTTTTCTAATTTTTAAAATTTTTCTGCATTTGTTTTTGAATTTTCTAACTCGGGTCGGGTATTCGAAAGGATAGGAAGGAAATTGTTTTTGTTCTCTATTTTTCGGACGGTTCTTGCCCGTTTCATCCTGAAATGAAGCCTGGATGTTGTTTTTTAATTTTTAAAATTTTTTTGCATTTATTTTCGAAATTTCAAACTCGGGTCGGGTTCGAATGGATAGGAAGGAAATTTTTTTTCTTCTCTATTTTTCGGCCTGTCTTCACCCGTTTCGTCTTGAAATGTAAACAGGATGATGTTTTTTATTTTTTAGAATTTTGTTGCATTTGTTTATGAATTTTCTAAATCGGGTCGGGTTCGAACGGATAGGGAGGAAATTATTTTTGTTCTCTATTTTTCGGCCTGTCATTGCCCGTTTCGTCTTGAAATGATGCCTGGATGATGTTGTTTTAATTTTTTTAATTTTTTTGCATTTATTTTTGAATTTTCAAACTCGGGTCGGGTTCGAACGGATAGGAAGGAAATTATTTTTGTTCTCTATTTTTCGGCTTGTCCTGACCCGTTTCGTCTTGGAATGAAGCCTGGATTATGTTTTTTAATTTTTAAAATTTTTTTGTATTTGTTTTTGAATTTTCTAACTCGGGTCGGGTATTCGAAGGTATAGGAAGGAAATTATTTTTGTTTTCTATTTTTCGGCCTGTCCTGACCCGTTTCGTCTTGGAATGAAGCCTGGATGATGTTTCCTAATTTTTAAAATTTTTCTGCATTTGTTTTAGAATTTTCTAACTCGGGTCGGGTATTCGAAAGGATAGGAAGGAAATTGTTTTTGTTCTCTATTTTTCGGACGGTTCTTGCCCGTTTCATCCTGAAATGAAGCCTGGATGTTGTTTTCTAGTTTTTAAAATTTTTTTGCAATTATTTTCGAAATTTCAAACTCGGGTCGGGTTCGAATGGATAGGATGGAAATTTTTTTTCTTCTCTATTTTTCGGACTGTCTTCACCCGTTTCGTCTAGAAATGTAACCTGGATGATGTTTTTTAATTTTTAGAATTTTTTTTCATTTGTTTATGAATTTTCTAAATCGGGTCGGGTTCGAACGGATAGGGAGGAAATTATTTTTATTCTCTATTTTTCGGCCTGTCATTGCCCGTTTCGTCTTGAAATTATGCCTGGATGATGTTTTTTAATTTTTTAAATTTTTTTTCATTTATTTTTGAATTTTCAAACTCGGGTCGGGTTCGAACGGATAGGAAGGAAATTATTTTTTGTTCTCTATTTTTCGGCTTGTCCTTACCCGTTTCGTCTTGGAATGAAGCCTGGATTATGTTTTTTAATTTTTAAAATTTTTTTGTATTTGTTTTTGAATTTTCTAACTCGGGTCGGGTATTCGAAGGTATAGGAAGGAAATTATTTTTGTTCTCTATTTTTCGGCCTGTCCTTGCCCGTTTCATCCAGAAATGAAGCCTGGATGTTGTTTTTTAATTTTTAAAATTTTTTTGCACTTATTATCGAAATTTCAAACCCGTGTCGGGTTCGAACGGATAGGAAGGAAATTTTTTTTCTTCTCTATTTTTCGGCCTGCCTTCACCCATTTCGTCTTGAAATGTAACCTGGATGATGTTTTTTAATTTTTAGAATTTTTTTGCATTTGTTTATGAATTTTCTAAACCGGGTCGGGTTCGAACGGATAGGAAGGAAATTATTTTTGTTCTCTATTTTTCGGCTTGTCCTTGCCCGTTTCGCCTTGAAATGAAGCCTGGATGATGTTTTTTAATTTTTAGAATTTTTTTGCATTTATTTTTGAATTTTCTAACTCGGGTCGGGTTTGAACGGATAGGAAGGAAATTTTTTTTCTTCTCTATTTTTCGGCCTGTCTTCACCCGTTTCGTCTTGAAATGTAACCTGGATGATGTTTTTTAATTTTTAGAATTTTTTTGCATTTATTTTTGAATTTTCTAACTCGGGTCGGGTTTGAACGGATAGGAAGAAAATTATTTTTGTTCTCTATTTTTCGGCCTGTCATTGCCCGTTTCGTCTTGAAATGATGCCTGGATGATGTTTTTTAATTTTTAAAATTTTTTTGCATTTATTTTTGAATTTTCAAACTTGGGTCGGGTTCGAACGGATAGGAAGGAAATTATTTTTGTTCTCTATTTTTCGGCTTGTCCTTGCCCGTTTCGCCTTGAAATGAAGCTTGGATGTTGTTTTTTAATTTTTAAAATTTTTTTGCACTTATTTTCGAAATTTCAAACTCGTGTCGGGTTCGAACGGATAGGAAGGAAATTTTTTTTCTTATCTATTTTTTGGCCTGCCTTCACCCGTTTCGTCTTGAAATGTAACCTGAATGATGTTTTTTAATTTTTCGAATTTTTTTGCATTTGTTTATGAATTTTCAAAACCGGGTCGGGTTCGAACGGATAGGAAGGAAATTATTTTTGTTCTCTATTTTTCGGCCTGTCCTGACCCGTTTCGTCTTGGAATGAAGCCTGGATGATGTTTCCTAATTTTTAAAATTTTTCTGCATTTGTTTTTGAATTTTCTAACTCGGGTCGGGTATTCGAAAGGATAGGAAGGAAATTGTTTTTGTTCTCTATTTTTCGGACGGTTCTTGCCCGTTTCATCCTGAAATGAAGCCTGGATGTTGTTTTTTAATTTTTAAAATTTTTTTGCATTTATTTTCGAAATTTCAAACTCGGGTCGGGTTCGAATGGATAGGAAGGAAATTTTTTTTCTTCTCTATTTTTCGGCCTGTCTTCACCCGTTTCGTCTTGAAATGTAAACTGGATGATGTTTTTTAATTTTTAGAATTTTGTTGCATTTGTTTATGAATTTTCTAAATCGGGTCGGGTTCGAACGGATAGGGAGGAAATTATTTTTGTTCTCTATTTTTCGGCCTGTCATTGCCCGTTTCGTCTTGAAATGATGCCTGGATGATGTTTTTTTAATTTTTAAAATTTTTTTGCATTTATTTTTGAATTTTCAAAGTCGGGTCGGGTTCGAACGGATAGGAAGGAAATTATTTTTGTTCTCTATTTTTCGGCTTGTCCTTGCCCGTTTTGCCTTGAAATGAAGTCTGGATTATGTTTTTTAATTTTTAAAATTTTTTTGCATTTATTTTTGAATTTTCTAACTCGGGTCGGGTTCGAACAGATAGGAAGAAAATTTTTTTCTTCTCTATTTTTCGGCCTGTCCTGGCCCGTTTCGTCTTGAAACGAAGCCTGGATGATGGTTTTTAATTTTTAGAATTTTTTTGCATTTCTTATTGAATTTTCTAACTCGGGTCGGGTTCGAACGGATAGGAAGGAAATTATTTTTGTTCTCTAATTTTCGGCCTGTCCTTGACCTTTTCGTCTTGGAATGAAGCCTGGATGATGTTTTTTAATTTTTAAAATTTTTTTGCATTTGTTTTTGAATTTTCTAACTCGGGTCGGGTATTCGAACGGATAGGAAGGAAATTATTTTTGTTCTCTATTTTTCGGCCTGTCCTTGCCCGTTTCATCCAGAAATGAAGCCTGGATGTTGTTTTTTAATTTTTAAAATTTTTTTGCACTTATTTTCGAAATTTCAAACTCGTGTCGGGTTCGAACGGATAGGAAGGAAATTTTTTTTCTTCTCTATTTTTCGGCCTGTCTTCACCCGTTTCGTCTTGAAATGTAACCTGGATGACGTTTTTTAATTTTTAGAATTTTTTTGCATTTGTTTATGAATTTTCTAAATCGGGTCGGGTTCGAACGGATAGGGTGGAAATTATTTTTGTTCTCTATTTTTCGGCCTGTCATTGCCCGTTTCATCTTGAAATGATGCCTGGATGATGTTTTTAAATTTTTTAAATTTTTTTGCATCTATTTTTTAATTTTCAAACTCGGGTCGGGTTCGAACGGATAGGAAGGAAATTATTTTTGTTCTCTATTTTTCGGCTTGTCCTTGCCCGTTTCGCCGTGAAATGAAGCCTGGATGATGTTTTTTAATTTTTAAAATTTTTTTGCATTTATTTTTGAATTTTCTAACTCGGGTCGGGTTCGAACGGATAGGAAGAAATTTTTTTTTCTTCTCTATTTTTCGGTCTGCCCTGACCCGTTTCGTCTTGAAACAAAGCCTGGATGATGTTTTTTAATTTTTAGAATTTTTTTGCATTTATTATTGAATTTTCTAACTCGGGTCGGGTTCGAACGGATAGGAAGGAAATTTTTTTTCTTCTCTATTTTTTGGCCTGCCTTCACCCGTTTCGTCTTGAAATGTAACCTGGATGATGTTTTTTAATTTTTAGAATTTTTTTGCATTTGTTTATGAATTTTCTAAACCGGGTCGGGTTCGAACGGATAGGAAGGAAATTATTTTTGTTCTCTATTTTTCGGCTTGTCCTTGCCCGTTTCGCCTTGAAATGAAGCCTGGATGATGTTTTTTAATTTTTAAAATTTTTTTGCATTTATTTTTGAATTTTCTAACTCGGGTCGGGTTTGAACGGATAGGCAGAAAATTTTTTTTCTTCTCTATTTTTCGGCCTGTCTTCACCCGTTTCGTCTTGAAATGTAACCTGGATGATGTTTTTTAATTTTTAGAATTTTTTTGCATTTATTTTTGAATTTTCTAACTCGGGTCGGGTTTGAACGGATAGGAAGAAAATTTTTTTTGTTCTCTATTTTTCGGCCTGTCATTGCCCGTTTCGTCTTGAAATGATGCCTGTATGATGTTTTTTAATTTTTAAAATTTTTTTGCATTTATTTTTGAATTTTCAAACTTGGGTCGGGTTCGAACGGATAGGAAGGAAATTATTTTTGTTCTCTATTTTTCGGCTTTTCCTTGCCCGTTTCGCCTTGAAATGAAGCTTGAATGTTGTTTTTTAATTTTTAAAATTTTTTTGCACTTATTTTCGAAATTTCAAACTCGTGTCGGGTTCGAACGGATAGGAAGGAAATTTTTTTTCTTCTCTATTTTTTGGCCTGCCTTCACCTGTTTCGTCTTGAAATGTAACCTGGATGATGTTTTTTAATTTTTAGAATTTTTTTGCATTTGTTTATGAATTTTCTAAACCGGGTCGGGTTCGAACGAATAAGAAGGAAATTATTTTTGTTCTCTATTTTTCATCCTGTCCTGACCCGTTTCGTCTTGGAATGAAGCCTGCATGATGTTTTCTAATTTTTAAAATTTTTCTGCATTTGTTTTTGAATTTTCTAACTCGGGTCGGGTATTCGAAAGGATAGGAAGGAAATTGTTTTTGTTCTCTATTTTTCGGACGGTTCTTGCCCGTTTCATCCTGAAATGAAGCCTGGATGTTGTTTTTTAATTTTTAAAATTTTTTTGCATTTATTTTCGAAATTTCAAACTCGGGTCGGGTTCGAATGGATAGGAAGGAAATTTTTTTTCTTCTCTATTTTTCGGCCTGTCTTCACCCGTTTCGTCTTGAAATGTAAACAGGATGATGTTTTTTATTTTTTAGAATTTTGTTGCATTTGTTTATGAATTTTCTAAATCGGGTCGGGTTCGAACGGATAGGGAGGAAATTATTTTTGTTCTCTATTTTTCGGCCTGTCATTGCCCGTTTCGTCTTGAAATGATGCCTGGATGATGTTTTTTTAATTTTTTAAATTTTTTTGCATTTATTTTTGAATTTTCAAACTCGGGTCGGGTTCGAACGGATAGGAAGGAAATTATTTTTGTTCTCTATTTTTCGGCTTGTCCTGACCCGTTTCGTCTTGGAATGAAGCCTGGATTATGTTTTTTAATTTTTAAAATTTTTTTGTATTTGTTTTTGAATTTTCTAACTCGGGTCGGGTATTCGAAGGTATAGGAAGGAAATTATTTTTGTTTTCTATTTTTCGGCCTGTCCTGACCCGTTTCGTCTTGGAATGAAGCCTGGATGATGTTTCCTAATTTTTAAAATTTTTCTGCATTTGTTTTTGAATTTTCTAACTCGGGTCGGGTATTCGAAAGGATAGGAAGGAAATTGTTTTTGTTCTCTATTTTTCGGACGGTTCTTGCCCGTTTCATCCTGAAATGAAGCCTGGATGTTGTTTTCTAGTTTTTAAAATTTTTTTGCAATTATTTTCGAAATTTCAAACTCGGGTCGGGTTCGAATGGATAGGATGGAAATTTTTTTTCTTCTCTATTTTTCGGACTGTCTTCACCCGTTTCGTCTAGAAATGTAACCTGGATGATGTTTTTTAATTTTTAGAATTTTTTTTCATTTGTTTATGAATTTTCTAAATCGGGTCGGGTTCGAACGGATAGGGAGGAAATTATTTTTATTCTCTATTTTTCGGCCTGTCATTGCCCGTTTCGTCTTGAAATTATGCCTGGATGATGTTTTTTAATTTTTTAAATTTTTTTTCATTCATTTTTGAATTTTCAAACTCGGGTCGGGTTCGAACGGATAGGAAGGAAATTATTTTTTGTTCTCTATTTTTCGGCTTGTCCTTACCCGTTTCGTCTTGGAATGAAGCCTGGATTATGTTTTTTAATTTTTAAAATTTTTTTGTATTTGTTTTTGAATTTTCTAACTCGGGTCGGGTATTCGAAGGTATAGGAAGGAAATTATTTTTGTTCTCTATTTTTCGGCCTGTCCTTGCCCGTTTCATCCAGAAATGAAGCCTGGATGTTGTTTTTTAATTTTTAAAATTTTTTTGCACTTATTATCGAAATTTCAAACCCGTGTCGGGTTCGAACGGATAGGAAGGAAATTTTTTTTCTTCTCTATTTTTCGGCCTGCCTTCACCCATTTCGTCTTGAAATGTAACCTGGATGATGTTTTTTAATTTTTAGAATTTTTTTGCATTTGTTTATGAATTTTCTAAACCGGGTCGGGTTCGAACGGATAGGAAGGAAATTATTTTTGTTCTCTATTTTTCGGCTTGTCCTTGCCCGTTTCGCCTTGAAATGAAGCCTGGATGATGTTTTTTAATTTTTAAAATTTTTTTGCATTTATTTTTGAATTTTCTAACTCGGGTCGGGTTTGAACGGATAGGAAGAAAATTATTTTTCTTCTCTATTTTTCGGCCTGTCTTCACCCGTTTCGTCTTGAAATGTAACCTGGATGATGTTTTTTAATTTTTAGAATTTTTTTGCATTTATTTTTGAATTTTCTAACTCGGGTCGGGTTTGAACGGATAGGAAGAAAATTATTTTTGTTCTCTATTTTTCGGCCTGTCATTGCCCGTTTCGTCTTGAAATGATGCCTGGATGATGTTTTTTAATTTTTAAAATTTTTTTGCATTTATTTTTGAATTTTCAAACTTGGGTCGGGTTCGAACGGATAGGAAGGAAATTATTTTTGTTCTCTATTTTTCGGCTTGTCCTTGCCCGTTTCGCCTTGAAATGAAGCTTGGATGTTGTTTTTTAATTTTTAAAATTTTTTTGCACTTATTTTCGAAATTTCAAACTCGTGTCGGGTTCGAACGGATAGGAAGGAAATTTTTTTTCTTATCTATTTTTTGGCCTGCCTTCACCCGTTTCGTCTTGAAATGTAACCTGAATGATGTTTTTTAATTTTTCGAATTTTTTTGCATTTGTTTATGAATTTTCAAAACCGGGTCGGGTTCGAACGGATAGGAAGGAAATTATTTTTGTTCTCTATTTTTCGGCCTGTCCTGACCCGTTTCGTCTTGGAATGAAGCCTGGATGATGTTTTCTAATTTTTAAAATTTTTCTGCATTTGTTTTTGAATTTTCTAACTCGGGTCGGGTATTCGAAAGGATAGGAAGGAAATTGTTTTTGTTCTCTATTTTTCGGACGGTTCTTGCCCGTTTCATCCTGAAATGAAGCCTGGATGTTGTTTTTTAATTTTTAAAATTTTTTTGCATTTATTTTCGAAATTTCAAACTCGGGTCGGGTTCGAATGGATAGGAAGGAAATTTTTTTTCTTCTCTATTTTTCGGCCTGTCTTCACCCGTTTCGTCTTGAAATGTAAACTGGATGATGTTTTTTAATTTTTAGAATTTTGTTGCATTTGTTTATGAATTTTCTAAATCGGGTCGAGTTCGAACGGATAGGGAGGAAATTATTTTTGTTCTCTATTTTTCGGCCTGTCATTGCCCGTTTCGTCTTGAAATGATGCCTGGATGATGTTTTTTTAATTTTTAAAATTTTTTTGCATTTATTTTTGAATTTTCAAAGTCGGGTCGGGTTCGAACGGATAGGAAGGAAATTATTTTTGTTCTCTATTTTTCGGCTTGTCCTTGCCCGTTTTGCCTTGAAATGAAGTCTGGATTATGTTTTTTAATTTTTAAAATTTTTTTGCATTTATTTTTGAATTTTCTAACTCGGGTCGGGTTCGAACAGATAGGAAGAAAATTTTTTTCTTCTCTATTTTTCGGCCTGTCCTGGCCCGTTTCGTCTTGAAACGAAGCCTGGATGATGGTTTTTAATTTTTAGAATTTTTTTGCATTTCTTATTGAATTTTCTAACTCGGGTCGGGTTCGAACGGATAGGAAGGAAATTATTTTTGTTCTCTAATTTTCGGCCTGTCCTTGACCTTTTCGTCTTGGAATGAAGCCTGGATGATGTTTTTTAATTTTTAAAATTTTTTTGCATTTGTTTTTGAATTTTCTAACTCGGGTCGGGTATTCGAACGGATAGGAAGGAAATTATTTTTGTTCTCTATTTTTCGGCCTGTCCTTGCCCGTTTCATCCAGAAATGAAGCTTGCATGTTGTTTTTTAATTTTTAAAATTTTTTTGCACTTATTTTCGAAATTTCAAACTCGTGTCGGGTTCGAACGGATAGGAAGGAAATTTTTTTTCTTCTCTATTTTTCGGCCTGTCTTCACCCGTTTCGTCTTGAAATGTAACCTGGATGACGTTTTTTAATTTTTAGAATTTTTTTGCATTTGTTTATGAATTTTCTATATCGGGTCGGGTTCGAACGGATAGGGAGGAAATTATTTTTGTTCTCTATTTTTCGGCCTGTCATTGCCCGTTTCATCTTGAAATGATGCCTGGATGATGTTTTTAAATTTTTTAAATTTTTTTGCATCTATTTTTTAATTTTCAAACTCGGGTCGGGTTCGAACGGATAGGAAGGAAATTATTTTTGTTCTCTATTTTTCGGCTTGTCCTTGCCCGTTTCGCCGTGAAATGAAGCCTGGATGATGTTTTTTAATTTTTAAAATTTTTTTGCATTTATTTTTGAATTTTCTAACTCGGGTCGGGTTCGAACGGATAGGAAGAAATTTTTTTTTCTTCTCTATTTTTCGGTCTGCCCTGACCCGTTTCGTCTTGAAACAAAGCCTGGATGATGTTTTTTAATTTTTAGAATTTTTTTGCATTTATTATTGAATTTTCTAACTCGGGTCGGGTTCGAACGGATAGGAAGGAAATTATTTTCGTTCTCTATTTTTCGGCCTGTCCTTACCCGTTTCGTCTTGGAATGAAGCCTGGATGATGTTTTTTAATTTTTAAAATTTGTTTGCATTTGTTTTTGAATTTTCTATCTCGGGTCGGGTATTCGAACGGATAGGAAGGAAATTATTTTTGTTCTCCATTTTTCGGCCTGTCCTCGCCCGTTTCATCCTGTAATGAAGCCTGGATGTTGTTTTTTAATTTTTAAAATTTTTTTGCATTTATTTTCAAAATTTCAAACTCGGGTCGGGTTCGAACGGATCGGAAGGAAATTTTTTTTCTTCTCTATTTTTCGGCCTGTCTTCACCCGTTTCGTCTTGAAATGTAACCTGGATGATGTTTTTTAATTTTTAGAATTTTTTTGCATTTATTTATGAATTTTCTAAATCGAGTCGGTTTCGAACGGATAGGGAGGAAATTATTTTTGTTCTCTATTTTTTGGCTTGTCCTTGCCCGTTTCGCCATGAAACGAAGCCTGGATGATGTTTTTTAATTTTTAGAATTTCTTTGCATTTATTATTGAATTTTCTAATTCGGGTCGGGTTCGAACGGATAGGAAGGAAATTGTTTTTGTTCTCTATTTTCGGCTTGTCCTTGCCCGTTTCTTCTTGAAATGAAGCCTGGATGATGTTTTTTAATTTTAAAAATTTTTTTGCTTTTATTTTCAAAATTTCAAACTCGGGTCGGGTTCGAACGGATAGGAAGGAAATTTTTTTTGTTCTCTATTTTTCGGCTTGTCCTTGCCCGTTTCGCCTTGAAATGAAGCCTGGATGATGTTTTTTAATATTTAAAATTTTTTTGCATTTGTTTTTGAATTTTCTAACTCGGGTCGGGTTTGAACGGATAGGAATAAAATTATTTTTGTTCTCTATTTTTCGGACTGTCATTGCCCGTTTCGTCTTGAAATGATGCCTGGATGATGTTTTTTAATTTTTAAAATTTTCTTGCATTTATTTTTGAATTTTCAAACTCGGGTCGGGTTCGAACGGATAGGAAGGAAATTATTTTTGTTCTCTATTTTTCGGCTTGTCCTTGCCCGTTTCGCCCTGAAATGAAGCCTGGATAATGTTTTTTAATTTTTAAAATTTTTTTGCATTTATTTTTGAATTTTCTAACTCAGGTCGGGTTCGAACGGATAGGAAGAAAATTTTTTTTCTTCTCTATTTTTCGGCCTGTCCTGGCCCGTTTCGTCTTGAAACGAAGCCTGGATGATGTTTTTTAATTTTTAGAATTTTTTTGCATTTATTATTGAATTTTCTAACTCGGGTCGGGTTCGAACGGATAGGAAGGAAATTATTTTTGTTCTCTATTTTTCGGCCTGTCCTTACCCGTTTCGTCTTGGAATGAAGCCTGGATGATGTTTTTTAATTTTTAAAATTTTTTTGCATTTGTTTTTGAATTTTCTAACTCGGGTCGGGTATTCGAACGGATAGGAAGGAAATTATTTTTGTTCTCTATTTTTCGGCCTGTCCTTGCCCGTTTCATCCAGAAATGAAGCCTGGATGTTGTTTTTTAATTTTTAAAATTTTTTTGCATTTATTTTCGAAATTTCAAACTCGGGTCGGGTTCGAACGGATAGGAAGGAAATTTTTTTTCTTCTCTATTTTTCGGCCTGTCTTCACCCGTTTCATCTTGAAATGTAACCTGGATGATGTTTTTTCATTTTTAGAATTTTTTTGCACTTATTTTTGAATTTTCCAACTCGGGTCGGGTTTGAACGGATAGGAAGAAAATTATTTTTGTTCTCTATTTTTCGGCCTGTCATTGCCCGTTTCGTCTTGAAATGATGCCTGGATGATGTTTTTTAATTTTTAAAATTTTTTTGCAATTATTTTTGAATTTTCAAACTTGGGTCGGGTTCGAACGGATAGGAAGGAAATTATTTTTGTTCTCTATTTTTTGGCTTATCCTTGCCCGTTTCGCCTTGAAATGAAGCCTGGATGATGTTTTTTAATTTTTAAATTTTTTTTACATTTATTTTTGAATTTTCTAACTCGGGTCGGGTTCGAACGGATAGGAAGAAAATTTTTTTTCTTCTCTATTTTTCGGCCTGTCCTGGCCCGTTTCGTCTTGAAACGAAGCCTGGATGATGTTTTTTAATTTTTAGAATTTTTTTGCATTTATTATTGAATTTTCTAACTCGGGTCGGGTTCGAACGGATAGGAAGGAAATTATTTTTGTTCTCTAATTTTCGGCCTGTCCTTACCCGTTTCGTCTCGGAATGAAGCCTGGATGATGTTTTTTAATTTTTAAAATTTTTTTGCATTTGTTTTTGAATTTTCTAACTCGGGTCGGGTATTCGAACGGATAGGAAGGAAATTATTTTTTTTCTCTATTTTTCGGCCTGTCCTTGCCCGTTTCATCCAGAAATGAAGCCTGGATATTGTTTTTTAATTTTTAAAATTTTTTTGCACTTATTTTCGAAATTTCAAACTCGTGTCGGGTTCGAACGGATAGGAAGGAAATTTTTTTTCTTCTCTACTTTTTCGGCCTGTCTTCACCCGTTTCGTCTTGAAATGTAACCTGGATGATGTTTTTTAATTTTTTGAATTTTTTTGCATTTGCTTATGAATTTTCTAAATCGGGTCGGGTTCGAACGGATAGGAAGGAAATTATTTTTGTTCTCTATTTTTCGGCCTGTCCTTACCCGTTTCGTCTTTGAATGAAGCCTGGATGATGTTTTTTAATTTTTAAAATTTTTTTGCATTTGTTTTTGAATTTTCTAACTCGGGTCGGGTATTCGTACGGATAGGAAGGAAATTCTTTTTGTTCTCTATTTTTCGGCCTGTCCTTGCCCGTTTCATCCAGAAATGAAGCCTGGATGTTGTTTTTTAATTTTTAAAATTTTTTTGCATTTATTTTCGAAATTTCAAACTCGGGTCGGGTTCGAATGGATAGGAAGGAAATTTTTTTTCTTCTTTATTTTTCGGCCTGTCTTCACCCGTTTCATCTTGAAATGTAACCTGGATGACGTTTTTTAATTTTTAGAATTTTTTTGCATTTGTTTATGAATTTTCTATATCGGGTCGGGTTCGAACGGATAGGGAGGAAATTATTTTTGTTCTCTATTTTTCAGCCTGTCATTGCCCGTTTCGTCTTGAAATGATGCCTGGATGATGTTTTTTAATTTTTTAAATTTTTTTGCATTTATTTTTTAATTTTCAAACTCGGGTCGGGTTCGAACGGATAGGAAGGAAATTATTTTTGTTCTCTATTTTTCGGCCTGTCATTGCCCGTTTCGTCTTGAAATGATGCCTGGATGATGTTTTTTAATTTTTTAAATTTTTTTGCATTTATTTTTGAATTTTCAAACTTGGGTCGGGTTCGAACGGATAGGAAGGAAATTATTTTTGTTCTCTATTTTTTGGCTTGTCCTTGCCCGTTTCGCCTTGAAATGAAGCCTGGATGATGATTTTTAATTTTTCAAATTTTTTTGCATTTATTTTTGATTTTCTAACTCGGGTCGGGTTCGAACAGATAGGAAGAAAATTTTTTTCTTCTCTATTTTTCGGCCTGTCCTGGCCCGTTTCGTCTTGAAACGAAGCCTGGATGATGGTTTTTAATTTTTAGAATTTTTTTGCATTTATTATTGAATTTTCTAACTCGGGTCGGGTTCGAACGGATAGGAAGGAAATTATTTTTGATCTCTATTTTTCGGCCTGTCCTTGACCGTTTCGTCTTGGAATGAAGCCTGGATGATGTTTTTTAATTTTAAAAATTTTTTTGCAATTGTTTTTGAATTTTCTAACTCGGGTCGGGTATTCGAACGGATAGGAAGGAAGTTGTTTTTGTTCTCTATTTTTCGGCCTGTCCTCGCCCGTTTCATCCTGAAATGAAGCCTGGATGTTGTTTTTTAATTTTTAAAATTTTTTTGCATTTATTTTCGAAATTTCAAACTCGGGTCGGGTTCGAACGGATAGGAAGGAAATTTTTTTTCTTCTCTATTTTTCGGCCTGTCTTCACCCGTTTCGTCTTGAAATGTAACCTGGATGATGTTTTTTAATTTTTAGAATTTTTTTGCATTTATTTATGAATTTTCTAAATCGAGTCGGTTTCGAACGGATAGGGAGGAAATTATTTTTGTTCTCTATTTTTTGGCTTGTCCTTGCCCGTTTCGCCATGAAACGAAGCCTGGATGATGTTTTTTAATTTTTAGAATTTTTTTGCATTTATTATTGAGTTTTCTAACTCGGGTCGGGTTCGAACGGATAGGAAGGAAATTATTTTTGTTATCTATTTTTCGGCTTGTCCTTGCCCGTTTCGCCTTGAAATGAAGCCTGGATGATGTTTTTTAATATTTAAAATTTTTTTGCATTTATTTTTGAATTTTCTAACTCGGGTCGGGTTTGAACGGATAGGAATAAAATTATTTTTGTTCTCTATTTTTCGGCCTGTCATTGCCCGTTTCGTCTTGAAATGATGCCTGGATGATGTTTTTTAATTTTTAAAATTTTCTTGCATTTATTTTTGAATTTTCAAACTCGGGTCGGGTTCGAACGGATTGGAAGGAAATTATTTTTGTTCTCTATTTTTCGGCTTGTCCTTGCCCGTTTCGCCTTGAAATGAAGCCTGGATGATATTTTTTAATTTTTAAAATTTTTTTGCACTTATTTTTGAATTTTCTAACTCAGGTCGGGTTCGAACGGATAGGAAGAAAATTTTTTTTCTTCTCTATTTTTCGGCCTGTCCTGGCCCGTTTCGTCTTGAAACGAAGCCTGGATGATGTTTTTTAATTTTTAGAATTTTTTTGCATTTATTATTGAATTTTCTAACTCGGGTCGGGTTCGAACGGTTAGGAAGGAAATTATTTTTGTTCTCTATTTTTCGGCCTGTCGTTACCCGTTTCGTCTTGGAATGAAGCCAGGATGATGTTTTTTAATTTTTAAAATTTTTTTGCATTTGTTTTTGAATTTTCTAACTCGGGTCGGGTATTCGAACGGATAGGAAGGAAATTATTTTTGTTCTCTATTTTTCGGCCTGTCCTTGCCCGTTTCATCCAGAAATGAAGCCTTGATGTTGTTTTTTAATTTTTAAAATTTTTTTGCATTTATTTTCGAAATTTCAAACTCGGGTCGGGTTCGAACGGATAGGAAGGAAATTTTTTTTCTTCTCTATTTTTCGGCCTGTCTTTACTCGTTTCGTCTTGAAATGTAACCTGGATGATGTTTTTTAATTTTTAGAATTTTTTTGCATTTATTTATGAATTTTCTAAATCGAGTCGGTTTCGAACGGATAGGGAGGAAATTATTTTTGTTCTCTATTTTTTCGCTTGTCCTTGCCCGTTTCGCCATGAAACGAAGCCTGGATGATGTTTTTTAATTTTTAGAATTTTTTTGCATTTATTATTGAGTTTTCTAACTCGGGTCGGGTTCGAACGGATAGGAAGGAAATTATTTTTGTTCTCTATTTTTCGGCGTGTCCTTGCCCGTTTCGCCTTGAAATGAAGCCTGGATGATGTTTTTAATTTTTAAAATTTTTTTGCATTTATTTTTGAATTTTCTAACTCGGGTCGGGTTTGAACGGATAGGAAGAAAATTATTTTTGTTCTCTATTTTTCGGCCTGTCATTGCCCGTTTCGTCTTGAAATGATGCCTGGATGATGTTTTTTAATTTTTAAAATTTTTTTGCATTTATTTTTGAATTTTCAAACTCGGGTCGGCTTCGAACGGATAGGAAGGAAATTATTTTTGTTCTCTATTTTTCGGCTTGTCCTTGCCCGTTTCGCCTTGAAATGAAGCCTGGATGATTTTTAATTTCTCAAATTTTTTTGCATTTATTTTTGAATTTTCTAACTCAGGTCGGGTTCGAACGGATAGGAAGAAAATTTTTTTCTTCTCTATTTTTCGGCCTGTCCAGGCCCGTTTCGTCTTGAAACAAAGCCTGGATGATGGTTTTTAATTTTTAGAATTTTTTTTCCATTTATTATTGAATTTTCTAACTCGGGTTGGGTTCGAACGGATAGGAAGGAAATTATTTTTGTTCTCTATTTTTTGGCTTGTCCTTGCCCGTTTCGCCATGAAACGAAGCCTGGATGATATTTTTTAATTTTTAGAATTTTTTTGCATTTATTATTGAATTTTCTAACTCGGGTCGGGTTCGAACGGATAGGAAGGAAATTATTTTTGTTCTCTATTTTTCAGCCTGTCCTTGACCATTTCGTCTTGGAATGAAGCCTGGATGATGTTTTTTAATTTTTAAAATTTTTTTGCATTTGTTTTTGAATTTTCTAACTCGGGTCGGGTATTTGAACGGACTGGAAGGAAATTGTTTTTGTTCTCTATTTTTCGGCCTGTCCTCGCCCGTTTCATCCTGAAATGAAGCCTGGATGATGTTTTTTAATTTTTAAAATTTTTGTGCATTTATTTTTGAATTTTCTAACTCGGGTCGGGTTTGAACGGAAAGGAAGAAAATTATTTTTGTTCTCTATTTTTCGGCCTGTCATTGCCCGTGTCGTCTTGAAATGATGCCTGGATGATGTTTTTTAATTTTTAAAATTATTTTGCATTTATTTTTGAATTTTCAAACTCGGGTCGGGTTCGAACGGATAGGAAGGAAATTATTTTTGTTCTCTATTTTTCGGCTTGTCCTTGCCCGTTTCGCCTTGAAATGAAGCCTGGATGATGTTTTTCAATTTTTAAAATTTTTTTGCATTTATTTTTGAATTTTCTAACTCGGGTCGGGTTCGAACGGATAGGAAGAAAATTTTTTTTCTTCTCTATTTTTCGGCCTGTCCTGGCCCGTTTCGTCTTGAAACGAAGCCTGGATGATGTTTTTTAATTTTTAGAATTTTTTTGCATTAATTATTGAATTTTCTAACTCGGGTCGGGTTCGAACGGATAGGAAGGAAATTATTTTTGTTCTCTATTTTTCGGCCTGTCCTTACCCGTTTCGTCTTGGAATGAAGCCTGGATGATGTTTTTTAATTTTTAAAATTTTTTTGCATTTGTTTTTGAATTTTCTATCTCGGGTCGGGTATTCGATCGGATAGGAAGGAAATTTTTTTTCTTCTCTATTTTTCGGCCTGTCTTCACCCGTTTCGTCTTGAAATGTAACCTGGATGATGTTTTTTAATTTTTAGAATTTTTTTGCATTTATTTATGAATTTTCTAAATCGAGTCGGTTTCGAACGGATAGGGAGGAAATTATTTTTGTTCTCTATTTTTTGGCTTGTCCTTGCCCGTTTCGCCATGAAACGAAGCCTGGATGATGTTTTTTAATTTTTAGAATTTTTTTGCATTTATTATTGATTTTTCTAACTCGGGTCGGGTTCGAACGGATAGGAAGGAAATTATTTTTGTTATCTATTTTTCGGCTTGTCCTTGCCCGTTTCGCCTTGAAATGAAGCCTGGATGATGTTTTTTAATTTTTAAAATTTTTGTGCATTTATTTTTGAATTTTCTAACTCGGGTCGGGTTTGAACGGAAAGGAAGAAAATTATTTTTGTTCTCTATTTTTCGGCCTGTCATTGCCCGTGTCGTCTTGAAATGATGCCTGGATGATGTTTTTTAATTTTTAAAATTATTTTGCATTTATTTTTGAATTTTCAAACTCGGGTCGGGTTCGAACGGATAGGAAGGAAATTATTTTTGTTCTCTATTTTTCGGCTTGTCCTTGCCCGTTTCGCCTTGAAATGAAGCCTGGATGATGTTTTTCAATTTTTAAAATTTTTTTGCATTTATTTTTGAATTTTCTAACTCGGGTCGGGTTCGAACGGATAGGAAGAAAATTTTTTTTCTTGTCTATTTTTCGGCCTGTCTTTACCCGTTTCGTCTTGAAATGTAACCTGGATGATGTTTTTTAATTTTTAGAATTTTTTTGCATTTATTTATGAATTTTCTAAATCGAGTCGGTTTCGAACGGATAGGGAGGAAATTATTTTTGTTCTCTATTTTTTCGCTTGTCCTTGCCCGTTTCGCCATGAAACGAAGCCTGGATGATGTTTTTTAATTTTTAGAATTTTTTTGCATTTATTATTGAGTTTTCTAACTCGGGTCGGGTTCGAACGGATAGGAAGGAAATTATTTTTGTTATCTATTTTTCGGCGTGTCCTTGCCCGTTTCGCCTTGAAATGAAGCCTGGATGATGTTTTTTAATTTTTAAAATTTTTTTGCATTTATTTTTGAATTTTCTAACTCGGGTCGGGTTTGAACGGATAGGAAGAAAATTATTTTTGTTCTCTATTTTTCGGCCTGTCATTGCCCGTTTCGTCTTGAAATGATGCCTGGATGATGTTTTTTAATTTTTAAAATTTTTTTGCATTTATTTTTGAATTTTCAAACTCGGGTCGGCTTCGAACGGATAGGAAGGAAATTATTTTTGTTCTCTATTTTTCGGCTTGTCCTTGCCCGTTTCGCCTTGAAATGAAGCCTGGATGATTTTTAATTTCTCAAATTTTTTTGCATTTATTTTTGAATTTTCTAACTCAGGTCGGGTTCGAACGGATAGGAAGAAAATTTTTTTCTTCTCTATTTTTCGGCCTGTCCAGGCCCGTTTCGTCTTGAAACAAAGCCTGGATGATGGTTTTTAATTTTTAGAATTTTTTTTCCATTTATTATTGAATTTTCTAACTCGGGTTGGGTTCGAACGGATAGGAAGGAAATTATTTTTGTTCTCTATTTTTTGGCTTGTCCTTGCCCGTTTCGCCATGAAACGAAGCCTGGATGATATTTTTTAATTTTTAGAATTTTTTTGCATTTATTATTGAATTTTCTAACTCGGGTCGGGTTCGAACGGATAGGAAGGAAATTATTTTTGTTCTCTATTTTTCAGCCTGTCCTTGACCATTTCGTCTTGGAATGAAGCCTTGATGATGTTTTTTAATTTTTAAAATTTTTTTGCATTTGTTTTTGAATTTTCTAACTTGGGTCGGGTATTTGAACGGACTGGAAGGAAATTGTTTTTGTTCTCTATTTTTCGGCCTGTCCTCGCCCGTTTCATCCTGAAATGAAGCCTGGATGATGTTTTTTAATTTTTAAAATTTTTGTGCATTTATTTTTGAATTTTCTAACTCGGGTCGGGTTTGAACGGAAAGGAAGAAAATTATTTTTGTTCTCCATTTTTCGGCCTGTCATTGCCCGTGTCGTCTTGAAATGATGCCTGGATGATGTTTTTTAATTTTTAAAATTATTTTGCATTTATTTTTGAATTTTCAAACTCGGGTCGGGTTCGAACGGATAGGAAGGAAATTATTTTTGTTCTCTATTTTTCGGCTTGTCCTTGCCCGTTTCGCCTTGAAATGAAGCCTGGATGATGTTTTTCAATTTTTAAAATTTTTTTGCATTTATTTTTGAATTTTCTAACTCGGGTCGGTTTCGAACGGATAGGAAGAAAATTTTTTTTCTTCTCTATTTTTCAGCCTGTCCTGGCCCGTTTCGTCTTGAAACGAAGCCTGGATGATGTTTTTTAATTTTTAGAATTTTTTTGCATTTATTATTGAATTTTCTAACTCGGGTCGGGTTCGAACGGATAGGAAGGAAATTATTTTTGTTCTCTATTTTTCGGCCTGTCGTTACCCGTTTCGTCTTGGAATGAAGCCTGGATGATGTTTTTTAATTTTTAAAATTTTTTTGCATTTGTTTTTGAATTTTCTAACTCGGGTCGGGTATTCGAACGGATAGGAAGGGAATTATTTTTGTTCTCTATTTTTCGGCCCGTCCTTGCCCGTTTCATCCAGAAATGAAGCCTGGATGTTGTTTTTTAATTTTTAAAATTTTTTTGCACTTATTTTCGAAATTTCAAACTCGTGTCGGGTTCGAACGGATGGGAAGGAAATTTTTTTTCTTCTCTATTTTTCGGCCTGTCTTCACCCGTTTCGTCTTGAAATGTAACCTGGATGATGTTTTTTAATTTTTAGAATTATTTTGCATTTGTTTATGAATTTTCTAAATCGGGTCGGGTTCGAACGGATAGGAAGGAAATTATTTTTGTTCTCTATTCTTCGGCCTGTCCTTGCCCGTTTCATCCAGAAATGAAGCCTGGATGTTGTTTTTTAATTTTTAAAATTTTTTTGCATTTATTTTCGAAATTTCAAACTCGGGTCGGGTTCGAACGGATAGGAAGGAAATTTTTTTTCTTCTCTATTTTTCGGCCTGTCTTCACCCGTTTCGTCTTGAAATGTAACCTGGATGATGTTTTTTAATTTTTAGAATTTTTTTGCATTTATTTATGAATTTTCTAAATCGAGTCGGTTTCGAACGGATAGGGAGGAAATTATTTTTGTTCTCTATTTTTTGGCTTGTCCTTGCCCGTTTCACCATGAAACGAAGCCTGGATGATGTTTTTTAATTTTTAGAATTTTTTTGCATTTATTATTGAGTTTTTTAACTCGGGTCGGGTTCGAACGGATAGGAAGGAAATTATTTTTGTTATCTATTTTTCGGCTTATCCTTGCCCGTTTCGCCTAGAAATGAAGCCTGGATGATGTTTTTTAATTTTTAAAATTTTTTTGCATTTATTTTTGAATTTTCTAACTCGGGTCGGGTTTGAACGGATAGGAAGAAAATTATTTTTGTTCTCTATTTTTCGGCCTGTCATTGCCCGTTTCGTCTTGAAATGATGCCTGGATGATGTTTTTTAATTTTTAAAATTTTTTTGCATTTATTTTTGAATTTTCAAACTCGGGTCGGGTTCGAACGGATAGGAAGGAAATTATTTTTGTTCTCTATTTTTCGGCTTGTCCTTGCCCTTTTCGCCTTGAAATGAAGCCTGGATGATTTTTAATTTTTCAAATTTTTTTGCATTTATTTTTGAATTTTCTAACTCGGGTCGGGTTCGAACGGATAGGAAGAAAATTTTTTTCTTCTCTATTTTTCGGCCTGTCCAGGCCCGTTCCGTCTTGAAACAAAGCCTGGATGATGGTTTTTAATTTTTAGAATTTTTTTTCCATTTATTATTGAATTTTCTAACTCGGGTTGGGTTCGAACGGATAGGAAGGAAATTATTTTTGTTCTCTATTTTTTGGCTTGTCCTTGCCCGTTTCGCCATGAAACGAAGCCTGGATGATATTTTTTAATTTTTAGAATTTTTTTGCATTTATTATTGAATTTTCTAACTCGGGTCGGGTTCGAACGGATAGGAAGGAAATTATTTTTGTTCTCTATTTTTCAGCCTGTCCTTGACCATTTCGTCTTGGAATGAAGCCTGGATGATGTTTTTTAATTTTTAAAATTTTTTTGCATTTGTTTTTGAATTTTCTAACTCGTGTCGGGTATTTGAACGGACTGGAAGGAAATTGTTTTTGTTCTCTATTTTTCGGCCTGTCCTCGCCCGTTTCATCCTGAAATGAAGCCTGGATGATGTTTTTTAATTTTTAAAATTTTTGTGCATTTATTTTTGAATTTTCTAACTCGGGTCGGGTTTGAACGGAAAGGAAGAAAATTATTTTTGTTCTCTATTTTTCGGCCTGTCATTGCCCGTGTCGTCTTGAAATGATGCCTGGATGATGTTTTTTAATTTTTAAAATTATTTTGCATTTATTTTTGAATTTTCAAACTCGGGTCGGGTTCGAACGGATAGGAAGGAAATTATTTTTGTTCTCTATTTTTCGGCTTGTCCTTGCCCGTTTCGCCTTGAAATGAAGCCTGGATGATGTTTTTCAATTTTTAAAATTTTTTTGCATTTATTTTTGAATTTTCTAACTCGGGTCGGGTTCGAACGGATAGGAAGAAAATTTTTTTTCTTCTCTATTTTTCGGCCTGTCCTGGCCCGTTTCGTCTTGAAACGAAGCCTGGATGATGTTTTTTAATTTTTAGAATTTTTTTGCATTAATTATTGAATTTTCTAACTCGGGTCGGGTTCGAACGGATAGGAAGGAAATTATTTTTGTTCTCTATTTTTCGGCCTGTCCTTACCCGTTTCGTCTTGGAATGAAGCCTGGATGATGTTTTTTAATTTTTAAAATTTTTTTGCATTTGTTTTTGAATTTTCTATCTCGGGTCGGGTATTCGAACGGATAGGAAGGAAATTTTTTTTCTTCTCTATTTTTCGGCCTGTCTTCACCCGTTTCGTCTTGAAATGTAACCTGGATGATGTTTTTTAATTTTTAGAATTTTTTTGCATTTATTTATGAATTTTCTAAATCGAGTCGGTTTCGAACGAATAGGGAGGAAATTATTTTTGTTCTCTATTTTTCGGCTTGTCCTTTCCCGTTTCGCCATGAAACGAAGCCTGGATGATGTTTTTTAATTTTTAGAATTTTTTTGCATTTATTATTGAGTTTTCTAACTCGGGTCGGGTTCGAACGGATAGGAAGGAAATTATTTTTGTTATCTATTTTTCGGCTTGTCCTTGCCCGTTTCGCCTTGAAATGAAGCCTGGATGATGTTTTTTAATTTTTAAAATTTTTGTGCATTTATTTTTGAATTTTCTAACTCGGGTCGGGTTTGAACGGAAAGGAAGAAAATTATTTTTGTTCTCTATTTTTCGGCCTGTCATTGCCCGTGTCGTCTTGAAATGATGCCTGGATGATGTTTTTTAATTTTTAAAATTATTTTGCATTTATTTTTGAATTTTCAAACTCGGGTCGGGTTCGAACGGATAGGAAGGAAATTATTTTTGTTCTCTATTTTTCGGCTTGTCCTTGCCCGTTTCGCCTTGAAATGAAGCCTGGATGATGTTTTTCAATTTTTAAAATTTTTTTGCATTTATTTTTGAATTTTCTAACTCGGGTCGGGTTCGAACGGATAGGAAGAAAATTTTTTTTCTTGTCTATTTTTCGGCCTGTCTTTACCCGTTTCGTCTTGAAATGTAACCTGGATGATGTTTTTTAATTTTTAGAATTTTTTTGCATTTATTTATGAATTTTCTAAATCGAGTCGGTTTCGAACGGATAGGGAGGAAATTATTTTTGTTCTCTATTTTTTCGCTTGTCCTTGCCCGTTTCGCCATGAAACGAAGCCTGGATGATGTTTTTTAATTTTTAGAATTTTTTTGCATTTATTATTGAATTTTCTAACTCGGGTCGGGTTCGAACGGATAGGAAGGAAATTATTTTTGTTATCTATTTTTCGGCGTGTCCTTGCCCGTTTCGCCTTGAAATGAAGCCTGGATGATGTTTTTTAATTTTTAAAATTTTTTTGCATTTATTTTTGAATTTTCTAACTCGGGTCGGGTTTGAACGGATAGGAAGAAAATTATTTTTGTTCTCTATTTTTCGGCCTGTCATTGCCCGTTTCGTCTTGAAATGATGCCTGGATGATGTTTTTTAATTTTTAAAATTTTTTTGCATTTATTTTTGAATTTTCAAACTCGGGTCGGCTTCGAACGGATAGGAAGGAAATTATTTTTGTTCTCTATTTTTCGGCTTGTCCTTGCCCGTTTCGCCTTGAAATGAAGCCTGGATGATTTTTAATTTCTCAAATTTTTTTGCATTTATTTTTGAATTTTCTAACTCAGGTCGGGTTCGAACGGATAGGAAGAAAATTTTTTTCTTCTCTATTTTTCGGCCTGTCCAGGCCCGTTTCGTCTTGAAACAAAGCCTGGATGATGGTTTTTAATTTTTAGAATTTTTTTTCCATTTATTATTGAATTTTCTAACTCGGGTTGGGTTCGAACGGATAGGAAGGAAATTATTTTTGTTCTCTATTTTTTGGCTTGTCCTTGCCCGTTTCGCCATGAAACGAAGCCTGGATGATATTTTTTAATTTTTAGAATTTTTTTGCATTTATTATTGAATTTTCTAACTCGGGTCGGGTTCGAACGGATAGGAAGGAAATTATTTTTGTTCTCTATTTTTCAGCCTGTCCTTGACCATTTCATCTTGGAATGAAGCCTTGATGATGTTTTTTAATTTTTAAAATTTTTTTGCATTTGTTTTTGAATTTTCTAACTTGGGTCGGGTATTTGAACGGACTGGAAGGAAATTGTTTTTGTTCTCTATTTTTCGGCCTGTCCTCGCCCGTTTCATCCTGAAATGAAGCCTGGATGATGTTTTTTAATTTTTAAAATTTTTGTGCATTTATTTTTGAATTTTCTAACTCGGGTCGGGTTTGAACGGAAAGGAAGAAAATTATTTTTGTTCTCCATTTTTCGGCCTGTCATTGCCCGTGTCGTCTTGAAATGATGCCTGGATGATGTTTTTTAATTTTTAAAATTATTTTGCATTTATTTTTGAATTTTCAAACTCGGGTCGGGTTCGAACGGATAGGAAGGAAATTATTTTTGTTCTCTATTTTTCGGCTTGTCCTTGCCCGTTTCGCCTTGAAATGAAGCCTGGATGATGTTTTTCAATTTTTAAAATTTTTTTGCATTTATTTTTGAATTTTCTAACTCGGGTCGGTTTCGAACGGATAGGAAGAAAATTTTTTTTCTTCTCTATTTTTCGGCCTGTCCTGGCCCATTTCGTCTTGAAACGAAGCCTGGATGATGTTTTTTAATTTTTAGAATTTTTTTGCATTTATTATTGAATTTTCTAACTCGGGTCGGGTTCGAACGGATAGGAAGGAAATTATTTTTGTTCTCTATTTTTCGGCCTGTCGTTACCCGTTTCGTCTTGGAATGAAGCCTGGATGATGTTTTTTAATTTTTAAAATTTTTTTGCATTTGTTTTTGAATTTTCTAACTCGGGTCGGGTATTCGAACGGATAGGAAGGGAATTATTTTTGTTCTCTATTTTTCGGCCCGTCCTTGCCCGTTTCATCCAGAAATGAAGCCTGGATGTTGTTTTTTAATTTTTAAAATTTTTTTGCACTTATTTTCGAAATTTCAAACTCGTGTCGGGTTCGAACGGATGGGAAGGAAATTTTTTTTCTTCTCTATTTTTCGGCCTGTCTTCACCCGTTTCGTCTTGAAATGTAACCTGGATGATGTTTTTTAATTTTTAGAATTATTTTGCATTTGTTTATGAATTTTCTAAATCGGGTCGGGTTCGAACGGATAGGAAGGAAATTATTTTTGTTCTCTATTCTTCGGCCTGTCCTTGCCCGTTTCATCCAGAAATGAAGCCTGGATGTTGTTTTTTAATTTTTAAAATTTTTTTGCATTTATTTTCGAAATTTCAAACTCGGGTCGGGTTCGAACGGATAGGAAGGAAATTTTTTTTCTTCTCTATTTTTCGGCCTGTCTTCACCCGTTTCGTCTTGAAATGTAACCTGGATGATGTTTTTTAATTTTTAGAATTTTTTTGCATTTATTTATGAATTTTCTAAATCGAGTCGGTTTCGAACGGATAGGGAGGAAATTATTTTTGTTCTCTATTTTTTGGCTTGTCCTTGCCCGTTTCACCATGAAACGAAGCCTGGATGATGTTTTTTAATTTTTAGAATTTTTTTGCATTTATTATTGAGTTTTTTAACTCGGGTCGGGTTCGAACGGATAGGAAGGAAATTATTTTTGTTATCTATTTTTCGGCTTATCCTTGCCCGTTTCGCCTAGAAATGAAGCCTGGATGATGTTTTTTAATTTTTAAAATTTTTTTGCATTTATTTTTGAATTTTCTAACTCGGGTCGGGTTTGAACGGATAGGAAGAAAATTATTTTTATTCTCTATTTTTCGGCCTGTCATTGCCCGTTTCGTCTTGAAATGATGCCTGGATGATGTTTTTTAATTTTTAAAATTTTTTTGCATTTATTTTTGAATTTTCAAACTCGGGTCGGGTTCGAACGGATAGGAAGGAAATTTTTTTTGTTCTCTATTTTTCGGCTTGTCCTTGCCCTTTTCGCCTTGAAATGAAGCCTGGATGATTTTTAATTTTTCAAATTTTTTTGCATTTATTTTTGAATTTTCTAACTCGGGTCGGGTTCGAACGGATAGGAAGAAAATTTTTTTCTTCTCTATTTTTCGGCCTGTCCAGGCCCGTTCCGTCTTGAAACAAAGCCTGGATGATGGTTTTTAATTTTTAGAATTTTTTTTCCATTTATTATTGAATTTTCTAACTCGGGTTGGGTTCGAACGGATAGGAAGGAAATTATTTTTGTTCTCTATTTTTTGGCTTGTCCTTGCCCGTTTCGCCATGAAACGAAGCCTGGATGATATTTTTTAATTTTTAGAATTTTTTTGCATTTATTATTGAATTTTCTAACTCGGGTCGGGTTCGAACGGATAGGAAGGAAATTATTTTTGTTCTCTATTTTTCAGCCTGTCCTTGACCATTTCGTCTTGGAATGAAGCCTGGATGATGTTTTTTAATTTTTAAAATTTTTTTGCATTTGTTTTTGAATTTTCTAACTCGTGTCGGGTATTTGAACGGACTGGAAGGAAATTGTTTTTGTTCTCTATTTTTCGGCCTGTCCTCGCCCGATTCATCCTGAAATGAAGCCTGGATGATGTTTTTTAATTTTTAAAATTTTTGTGCATTTATTTTTGAATTTTCTAACTCGGGTCGGGTTTGAACGGAAAGGAAGAAAATTATTTTTGTTCTCTATTTTTCGGCCTGTCATTGCCCGTGTCGTCTTGAAATGATGCCTGGATGATGTTTTTTAATTTTTAAAATTATTTTGCATTTATTTTTGAATTTTCAAACTCGGGTCGGGTTCGAACGGATAGGAAGGAAATTATTTTTGTTCTCTATTTTTCGGCTTGTCCTTGCCCGTTTCGCCTTGAAATGAAGCCTGGATGATGTTTTTCAATTTTTAAAATTTTTTTGCATTTATTTTTGAATTTTCTAACTCGGGTCGGGTTCGAACGGATAGGAAGAAAATTTTTTTTCTTCTCTATTTTTCGGCCTGTCCTGGCCCGTTTCGTCTTGAAACGAAGCCTGGATGATGTTTTTTAATTTTTAGAATTTTTTTGCATTAATTATTGAATTTTCTAACTCGGGTCGGGTTCGAACGGATAGGAAGGAAATTATTTTTGTTCTCTATTTTTCGGCCTGTCCTTACCCGTTTCGTCTTGGAATGAAGCCTGGATGATGTTTTTTAATTTTTAAAATTTTTTTGCATTTGTTTTTGAATTTTCTATCTCGGGTCGGGTATTCGAACGGATAGGAAGGAAATTTTTTTTCTTCTCTATTTTTCGGCCTGTCTTCACCCGTTTCGTCTTGAAATGTAACCTGGATGATGTTTTTTAATTTTTAGAATTTTTTTGCATTTATTTATGAATTTTCTAAATCGAGTCGGTTTCGAACGGATAGGGAGGAAATTATTTTTGTTCTCTATTTTTCGGCTTGTCCTTGCCCGTTTCGCCATGAAACGAAGCCTGGATGATGTTTTTTAATTTTTAGAATTTTTTTGCATTTATTATTGAGTTTTCTAACTCGGGTCGGGTTCGAACGGATAGGAAGGAAATTATTTTTGTTATCTATTTTTCGGCTTGTCCTTGCCCGTTTCGCCTTGAAATGAAGCCTGGATGATGTTTTTTAATTTTTAAAATTTTTTTGCATTTATTTTTGAATTTTCTAACTCGGGTCGGGTTTGAACGGATAGGAAGAAAATTATTTTTGTTCTCTATTTTTCGGCCTGTCATTGCCCGTTTCGTCTTGAAATGATGCCTGGATGATGTTTTTTAATTTTTAAAATTTTTTTGCATTTATTTTTGAATTTTCAAAGTCGGGTCGGGTTCAAACGGATTGGAAGGAAATTATTTTTGTTCTCTATTTTTCGGCCTGTCCTTGCCCGTTTCGCCTTGAAATTAAGCCTGGATGATTTTTAATTTTTCAAATTTTTTTGCATTTATTTTTGAATTTTCTAACTCGGGTCGGGTTCGAACGGATAGGAAGAAAATTTTTTTCTTCTCTATTTTTCGGCCTGTCCAGGCCCGTTTCGTCTTGAAACAAAGCCTGGATGATGGTTTTTAATTTTTAGAATTTTTTTTCCATTTATTATTGAATTTTCTAACTCGGGTTGGGTTCGAACGGATAGGAAGGAAATTATTTTTGTTCTCTATTTTTTGGCTTGTCCTTGCCCGTTTCGCCATGAAACGAAGCCTGGATGATATTTTTTAATTTTTAGAATTTTTTTGCATTTATTATTGAATTTTCTAACTCGGGTCGGGTTCGAACGGATAGGAAGGAAATTATTTTTGTTCTCTATTTTTCAGCCTGTCCTTGACCATTTCGTCTTGGAATGAAGCCTGGATGATGTTTTTTAATTTTTAAAATTTTTTTGCATTTGTTTTTGAATTTTCTAACTCGGGTCGGGTATTTGAACGGACTGGAAGAAAATTGTTTTTGTTCTCTATTTTTCGGCCTGTCCTCGCCCGTTTCATCCTGAAATGAAGCCTGGATGATGTTTTTTAATTTTTAAAATTTTTGTGCATTTATTTTTGAATTTTCTAACTCGGGTCGGGTTTGAACGGAAAGGAAGAAAATTATTTTTGTTCTCTATTTTTCGGCCTGTCATTGCCCGTGTCGTCTTGAAATGATGCCTGGATGATGTTTTTTAATTTTTAAAATTATTTTGCATTTATTTTTGAATTTTCAAACTCGGGTCGGGTTCGAACGGATAGGAAGGAAATTATTTTTGTTCTCTATTTTTCGGCTTGTCCTTGCCCGTTTCGCCTTGAAATGAAGCCTGGACGATGTTTTTCAATTTTTAAAATTTTTTTGCATTTATTTTTGAATTTTCTAACTCGGGTCGGGTTCGAACGGATAGGAAGAAAATTTTTTTTCTTCTCTATTTTTCGGCCTGTCCTGGCCCGTTTCGTCTTGAAACGAAGCCTGGATGATGGTTTTTAATTTTTAGAATTTTTTTGCATTTATTATTGAATTTTCTAACTCGGGTCGGGTTCGAACGGATAGGAAGAAAATTATTTTTGATCTCTATTTTTCGGCCTGTCCTTGACCGTTTCGTCTTGGAATGAAGCCTGGATGATGTTTTTTAATTTTTAAAATTTTTTTGCATTTGTTTTTGAATTTTCTAACTCGGGTCGGGTATTCGAACGGATAGGAAGGAAATTGTTTTTGTTCTCTATTTTTCGGCCTGTCCTCGCCCGTTTCATCCTGAAATGAAGCCTGGATGTTGTTTTTTAATTTTTAAAATTTTTTTGCATTTATTTTCGAAATTTCAAACTCGGGTCGGGTTCGAACGGATAGGAAGGAAATTTTTTTTCTTCTCTATTTTTCGGCCTGTCTTCACCCGTTTCGTCTTGAAATGTAACCTGGATGATGTTTTTTAATTTTTAGAATTTTTTTACATTTATTTATGAATTTTCTAAATCGAGTCGGTTTCGAACGGATAGGGGGGAAATTATTTTTGTTCTCTATTTTTCGGCTTGTCCTTGCGCGTTTCGCCTTCAAATGAAGCCTGGATGATGTTTTTTAATTTTTCAAATTTTTTTGCATTTATTTTTGAATTTTCGAACTCGGTTCGGGTTCGAACGGATAGGAAGAAAATTTTTTTCTTCTCTATTTTTCGGCCTGTCCTGGCCCGTTTCGTCTTGAAACAAAGCCTGGATGATGGTTTTTAATTTTTAGAATTTTTTTCCATTTATTATTGAATTTTCTAACTCGGGTCGGGTTCGAACGGATAGGAAGGAAATTATTTTTGTTCTCTATTTTTCAGCCTGTCCTTGACCATTTCGTCTTGGAATGAAGCCTGGATGATGTTTTTTAATTTTTAAAATTTTTTTGCATTTGTTTTTGAATTTTCTAACTCGGGTCGGGTATTCGAACGGACTGGAAGGAAATTGTTTTTGTTCTCTATTTTTCGGCCTGTCCTCGCCCGTTTCATCCTGAAATGAAGCCTGGATGATGTTTTTTAATTTTTAAAATTTTTGTGCATTTATTTTTGAATTTTCTAACTCGGGTCGGGTTTGAACGGAAAGGAAGAAAATTATTTTTGTTCTCTATTTTTCGGCCTGTCATTGCCCGTGTCGTCTTGAAATGATGCCTGGATGATGTTTTTTAATTTTTAAAATTTTTTTGCATTTATTTTTGAATTTTCAAACTCGGGTCGGGTTCGAACGGATAGGAAGGAAATTATTTTTGTTCTCTATTTTTCGGTTTGTCCTTGCCCGTTTCGCCTTGAAATGAAGCCTGGATGATGTTTTTTAATTTTTAAAATTTTTTTGCATTTATTTTTGAATTTTTTAACTCGGGTCGGGTTCGAACGGATAGGGAGAAAATTTTTTTTCTTCTCTATATTTCGGCCTGTCCTGGCCCGTTTTGTCTTGAAACGAAGCCTGGATGATGTTTTTTAATTTTTAGAATTTTTTTGCATTTATTATTGAATTTTCTAACTCGGGTCGGGTTCGAACGGATAGGAAGGAAATTATTTTTGTTCTCTATTTTTCGGCCTGTCCTTACCCGTTTCGTCTTGGAATGAAGCCTGGATGATGTTTTTTAATTTTTAAGATTTTTTTGCATTTGTTTTTGAATTTTCTAACTCGGGTCGGGTATTCGAACGGATAGGAAGTAAATTTTTTTTCTTCTCTATTTTTCGGTCTGTCTTCCCCCGTTTCGTCTTGAAATGTAACCTGGATGACGTTTTTTAATTTTTAGAATTTTTTTGCATTTGTTTATGAATTTTCTAAATCGGGTCGGATTCGAACAGATAGGGAGGAAATTATTTTTGTTCTCTATTTTTCGGCCTGTCATTGCCCGTTTCGTCTTGAAATGATGCCTGGATGATGTTTTTTAATTTTTAAAATTTTTTTGCATTTATTTTTGAATTTTCAAACTCGGGTCGGGTTCGAACGGATAGGAAGGAAATTATTTTTGTTCTCTATTTTTCGGCTTATCCTTGCCCGTTTCGCCTTGAAATGAAGCCTGGATGATGTTTTTTAATTTTTAAAATTTTTTTGCATTTATTTTTGAATTTTCTAACTCGGGTCTGGTTTGAACGGATAGGAAGAAAATTTTTTTTCTTCTCTATTTTTCGGCCTGTCCTGGCCCGTTTCTTCTTGAAACGAAGCCTGGATGATGTTTTTTAATTTTTAGAATTTTGTTTGCATTTATTATTGAATTTTCTAACTCGGGTCGGGTTCGAACGGATAGGAAGGAAATTATTTTTGTTCTCTATTTTTCGGCCTGTCCTTACCCGTTTCGTCTTGGAATGAAGCCTGGATGATGTTTTTTAATTTTTAAAATTTTTTTGCATTTGTTTTTGAATTTTCTAACTCGGGTCGGTTATTCGAACGGATAGGAAGGAAATTATTTTTGTTCTCTATTTTTCGGCCTGTCATTGCCCGTTTCGTCTTGAAATGATGCCTGGATGATGTTTTTTAATTTTTTAAATTTTTTTGCATTAAATTTGGAATTTTCAAACTCAGGTCGGGTTCGAACGGATAGGAAGGAAATTATTTTTGTTCTCTATTTTTCGGCCTGTCCTTGCCCGTTTCGTCTTGGAATGAAGCCTGGATGATGTTTTTTAATTTTTAAAATTTTTTTGCATTTGTTTTTGAATTTTCTAACTCGGGTCGGGTATTCGAACGGATAGGAAGGAAATTATTTTTGTTCTCTATTTTTCGGCTTGTCCTTGCCCGTTTCATCCAGAAATGAAGCCTGGATGTTGTTTTTTAATTTTTAAAATTTTTTTGCATTTATTTTCGAAATTTCAAACTCGGGTCGGGTTCGAATGGATAGGAAGGAAATTTTTTTTCTTCTCTATTTTTCGGCCTGTCTTCACCCGTTTCGTCTTGAAATGTAACCTGGATGATGTTTTTTAATTTTTAGAATTTTTTTGCATTTGTTTATGAATTTTCTAAATCGGGTCGGGTTCGAACGGATAGGGAGGAAATTATTTTTGTTCTCCATTTTTCGGCCTGTCATTGCCCGTTTCGTCTTGAAATGATGCCTGGATGATGTTTTTTAATTTTTTAAATTTTTTTGCATTTATTTTTGAATTTTCAAACTCGGGTCGGGTTCGAACGGATAGGAAGGAAATTATTTTTGTTCTCTATTTTTCGGCTTATCCTTGCCCGTTTCGCCTTGAAATGAAGCCTGGATGATGTTTTTTAATTTTTAAAATTTTTTTGCATTTATTTTTGAATTTTCTAACTCAGGTCGGGTTTGAACGGTTAGGAAGAAAATTTTTTTTCTTCTCTATTTTTCGGCCTGTCCTGGCCCGTTTCGTCTTGAAACGAAGCCTGGATGATGTTTTTTAATTTTTAGAATTTTTTTTGCATTTATTATTGAATTTTCTAACTCGGGTCGGGTTCGAACGGATAGGAAGGAAATTATTTTTGTTCTCTATTTTTCGGCCTGTCCTTGCCTGTTTCGTCTTGGAATGAAGCCTGGATGATGTTTTTTAATTTTTAAAATTTTTTTGCATTTGTTTTTGAATTTTCTAACTCGGGTCGGGTATTCGAACGGATAGGAAGGAAATTATTTTTGTTCTCTATTTTTCAGCCTGTCCTTGACCGTTTCGTCTTGGAATGAAGCCTGGATGATGTTTTTTAATTTTTAAAATTTTTTTGCATTTGTTTTTGAATTTTCTAACTCGGGTCGGGTATTCGAACGGACTGGAAGGAAATTGTTTTTGTTCTCTATTTTTCGGCCTGTCCTCGCCCGTTTCATCCTGAAATGAAGCCTGGATGATGTTTTTTAATTTTTAAAATTTTTGTGCATTTATTTTTGAATTTTCTAACTCGGGTCGGGTTTGAACGGAAAGGAAGAAAATTATTTTTGTTCTCTATTTTTCGGCCTGTCATTGCCCGTGTCGTCTTGAAATGATGCCTGGATGATGTTTTTTAATTTTTTAAATTTTTTTGCATGTATTTTTGAATTTTCAAACTCGGGTCGGGTTCGAACGGATAGGAAGGAAATTATTTTTGTTCTCTATTTTTCGGTTTGTCCTTGCCCGTTTCGCCTTGAAATGAAGCCTGGATGATGTTTTTTAATTTTTAAAATTTTTTTGCATTTATTTTTGAATTTTCTAACTCGGGTCGGGTTCGAACGGACAGGGAGAAAATTTTTTTTCTTCTCTATTTTTCGGCCTGTCCTGGCCCGTTTTGTCTTGAAACGAAGCCTGGATGATGTTTTTTAATTTTTAGAATTTTTTTGCATTTATTATTGAATTTTCTAACTCGGGTCGGGTTCGAACGGATAGGAAGGAAATTATTTTTGTTCTCTATTTTTCGGCCTGTCCTTACCCGTTTCGTCTTGGAATGAAGCCTGGATGATGTTTTTTAATTTTTAAGATTATTTGCATTTGTTTTTGAATTTTCTAACTCGGGTCGGGTATTCGAACGGATAGGAAGTAAATTTTTTTTCTTCTCTATTTTTCGGTCTGTCTTCCCCCGTTTCGTCTTGAAATGTAACCTGGATGACGTTTTTTAATTTTTAGAATTTTTTTGCATTTGTTTATGAATTTTCTAAATCGGGTCGGGTTCGAACGGATAGGGAGGAAATTATTTTTGTTCTCTATTTTTCGGCCTGTCATTGCCCGTTTCGTCTTGAAATGATGCCTGGATGATGTTTTTTAATTTTTAAAATTTTTTTGCATTTATTTTTGAATTTTCAAACTCGGGTCGGGTTCGAACGGATAGGAAGGAAATTATTTTTGTTCTCTATTTTTCGGCTTATCCTTGCCCGTTTCGCCTTGAAATGAAGCCTGGATGATGTTTTTTAATTTTTTAAATTTTTTTGCATTTATTTTTGAATTTTCTAACTCGGGTCGGGTTTGAACGGATAGGAAGAAAAATTTTTTTCTTCTCTATTTTTCGGCCTGTCCTGGCCCGTTTCGTCTTGAAACGAAGCCTGGATGATGTTTTTTAATTTTTAGAATTTTGTTTGCATTTATTATTGAATTTTCTAACTCGGGTCGGGTTCGAACGGATAGGAAGGAAATTATTTTTGTTCTCTATTTTTCGGCCTGTCCTTACCCGTTTCGTCTTGGAATGAAGCCTGGATGATGTTTTTTAATTTTTAAAATTTTTTTGCATTTGTTTTTGAATTTTCTAACTCGGGTCGGGTATTCGAACGGATAGGAAGGAAATTATTTTTGTTCTCTATTTTTCGGCCTGTCATCACCCGTTTCGTCTTGAAATGATGCCTGGATGATGTTTTTTAATCTTTTAAATTTTTTTGCATTTATTTTTGAATTTTCAAACTCGGGTCGGGTTCGAACGGATAGGAAGGAAATTATTTTTGTTCTCTATTTTTCGGCCTGTCCTTGCCCGTTTCGTCTTGGAATGAAGCCTGGATGATGTTTTTTAATTTTTAAAATTTTTTTGCATTTGTTTTTGAATTTTCTAACTCGGGTCGGGTATTCGAACGGATAGGAAGGAAATTATTTTTGTTCTCTATTTTTCGGCTTGTCCTTGCCCGTTTCATCCAGAAATGAAGCCTGGATGTTGTTTTTTAATTTTTAAAATTTTTTTGCATTTATTTTCGAAATTTCAAACTCGGGTCGGGTTCGAATGGATAGGAAGGAAATTTTTTTTCTTCTCTATTTTTCGGCCTGTCTTCACCCGTTTCGTCTTGAAATGTAACCTGGATGACGTTTTTTGATTTTTAGAATTTTTTTGCATTTGTTTATGAATTTTCTAAATCGGGTCGGGTTCGAACGGATAGGGAGGAAATTATTTTTGTTCTCCATTTTTCGGCCTGTCATTGGCCGTTTCGTCTTGAAATGATGCCTGGATGATGTTTTTTAATTTTTTAAATTTTTTTGCATTTATTTTTGAATTTTCAAACTCGGGTCGGGTTCGAACGGATAGGAAGGAAATTATTTTTGTTCTCTATTTTTCGGCTTATCCTTGCCCGTTTCGCCTTGAAATGAAGCCTGGATGATGTTTTTTAATTTTTAAAATTTTTTTGCATTTATTTTTGAATTTTCTAACTCAGGTCGGGTTTGAACGGTTAGGAAGAAAATTTTTTTTCTTCTCTATTTTTCGGCCTGTCCTGGCCCGTTTCGTCTTGAAACGAAGCCTGGATGATGTTTTTTAATTTTTAGAATTTATTTTGCATTTATTATTGAATTTTCTAACTCGGGTCGGGTTCGAACGGATAGGAAGGAAATTATTTTTGTTCTCTATTTTTCGGCCTGTCCTTACCCGTTTCGTCTTGGAATGAAGCCTGGATGATGTTTTTTAATTTTTAAAATTTTTTTGCATTTGTTTTTGAATTTTCTAACTCGGGTCGGGTATCCGAACGGATAGGATGGAAATTATTTTTGTTCTCTATTTTTCGGCCTGTCATTGCCCGTTTCGTCTTGAAATGATGCCTGGATGATGTTTTTTAATTTTTTAAATTTTTTTGCATTTATTTTTAAATTTTCAAACTCGGGTCGGGTTAGAACGGATAGGAAGGAAATTATTTTTGTTCTCTATTTTTCGGCCTGTCCTTGCCCGTTTCGCCTTGAAATGAAGCCTGGATGATGTTTTTTAATTTTTAAAATTTGTTTGCATTTGTTTTTGAATTTTCTATCTCGGGTCGGGTATACGAACGGATAGGAAGGAAATTATTTTTGTTCTCTATTTTTCGGCTTGTCCTTGCCCGTTTCGCCTTGAAATGAAGCCTGGATGATGTTTTTTAATTTTTAAAATTTGTTTGCATTTGTTTTTGAATTTTCTATCTCGGGTCGGGTATACGAACGGATAGGAAGGAAATTATTTTTGTTCTCTATTTTTCGGCCTGTCCTTGCCCGTTTCATCCAGAAATGAAGCCTGGATGTGGTTTTTTAATTTTTAAAATTTTTTTGCACTTATTTTCGAAATTTCAAACTCGTGTCGGGTTCGAACGGATAGGAAGGAAATTTTTTTTCTTCTCTATTTTTTGGCCTGTCTTCACCCGTTTCATCTTGAAATGTAACCTGGATGATGTTTTTTAATTTTTAGAATTTTTTTGCATTTGTTTATGAATTTTCTAAACCGGGTCGGGTTCGAACGGATAGGAAGGAAATTATTTTTGTTCTCTATTTTTCGGCCTTTCCTGACCCGTTTCGTCTTGAAATGAAGCCTGGATGATGTTTTTTAATTTTTAAAATTTTTTTGCATTTATTTTTGAATTTTCTAACTCAGGTCGGGTTCGAACGGATAGGAAGGAAATTTTTTTTCTTCTCTATTTTTCGGCCTGTCCTGGCCCGTTTCGTCTTAAAACGAAGCCTGGATGATGTTTTTTAATTTTTAGAATTTTTTCGCATTTATTATTGAATTTTCTAACTCGGGTCGGGTTCGAACGGATAGGAAGGAAATTATTTTTGTTCTCTATTTTTCGGCCTGTCCTTACCCGTTTCGTCTTAGAATGAAGCCTGGATGATGTTTTTTAATTTTTAAAATTTTTTTGCATTTGTTTTTGAGTTTTCTAACTCGGGTCGGGTTCGAACGGATAGGAAGGAAATTATTTTTGTTATCTATTTTTCGGCTTGTCCTTGCCCGTTTCGCCTTGAAATGAAGCCTGGATGATGTTTTTTAATTTTTAAAATTTTTGTGCATTTATTTTTGAATTTTCTAACTCGGGTCGGGTTTGAACGGAAAGGAAGAAAATTATTTTTGTTCTCTATTTTTCGGCCTGTCATTGCCCGTGTCGTCTTGAAATGATGCCTGGATGATGTTTTTTAATTTTTAAAATTATTTTGCATTTATTTTTGAATTTTCAAACTCGGGTCGGGTTCGAACGGATAGGAAGGAAATTATTTTTGTTCTCTATTTTTCGGCTTGTCCTTGCCCGTTTCGCCTTGAAATGAAGCCTGGATGATGTTTTTCAATTTTTAAAATTTTTTTGCATTTATTTTTGAATTTTCTAACTCGGGTCGGGTTCGAACGGATAGGAAGAAAATTTTTTTTCTTGTCTATTTTTCGGCCTGTCTTTACCCGTTTCGTCTTGAAATGTAACCTGGATGATGTTTTTTAATTTTTAGAATTTTTTTGCATTTATTTATGAATTTTCTAAATCGAGTCGGTTTCGAACGGATAGGGAGGAAATTATTTTTATTCTCTATTTTTTCGCTTGTCCTTGCCCGTTTCGCCATGAAACGAAGCCTGGATGATGTTTTTTAATTTTTAGAATTTTTTTGCATTTATTATTGAGTTTTCTAACTCGGGTCGGGTTCGAACGGATAGGAAGGAAATTATTTTTGTTATCTATTTTTCGGCGTGTCCTTGCCCGTTTCGCCTTGAAATGAAGCCTGGATGATGTTTTTTAATTTTTAAAATTTTTTTGCATTTATTTTTGAATTTTCTAACTCGGGTCGGGTTTGAACGGATAGGAAGAAAATTATTTTTGTTCTCTATTTTTCGGCCTGTCATTGCCCGTTTCGTCTTGAAATGATGCCTGGATGATGTTTTTTAATTTTTAAAATTTTTTTGCATTTATTTTTGAATTTTCAAACTCGGGTCGGCTTCGAACGGATAGGAAGGAAATTATTTTTGTTCTCTATTTTTCGGCTTGTCCTTGCCCGTTTCGCCTTGAAATGAAGCCTGGATGATTTTTAATTTCTCAAATTTTTTTGCATTTATTTTTGAATTTTCTAACTCAGGTCGGGTTCGAACGGATAGGAAGAAAATTTTTTTCTTCTCTATTTTTCGGCCTGTCCAGGCCCGTTTCGTCTTGAAACAAAGCCTGGATGATGGTTTTTAATTTTTAGAATTTTTTTTCCATTTATTATTGAATTTTCTAACTCGGGTTGGGTTCGAACGGATAGGAAGGAAATTATTTTTGTTCTCTATTTTTTGGCTTGTCCTTGCCCGTTTCGCCATGAAACGAAGCCTGGATGATATTTTTTAATTTTTAGAATTTTTTTGCATTTATTATTGAATTTTCTAACTCGGGTCGGGTTCGAACGGATAGGAAGGAAATTATTTTTGTTCTCTATTTTTCAGCCTGTCCTTGACCATTTCGTCTTGGAATGAAGCCTTGATGATGTTTTTTAATTTTTAAAATTTTTTTGCATTTGTTTTTGAATTTTCTAACTTGGGTCGGGTATTTGAACGGACTGGAAGGAAATTGTTTTTGTTCTCTATTTTTCGGCCTGTCCTCGCCCGTTTCATCCTGAAATGAAGCCTGGATGATGTTTTTTAATTTTTAAAATTTTTGTGCATTTATTTTTGAATTTTCTAACTCGGGTCGGGTTTGAACGGAAAGGAAGAAAATTATTTTTGTTCTCCATTTTTCGGCCTGTCATTGCCCGTGTCGTCTTGAAATGATGCCTGGATGATGTTTTTTAATTTTTAAAATTAATTTGCATTTATTTTTGAATTTTCAAACTCGGGTCGGGTTCGAACGGATAGGAAGGAAATTATTTTTGTTCTCTATTTTTCGGCTTGTCCTTGCCCGTTTCGTCTTGAAATGAAGCCTGGATGATGTTTTTCAATTTTTAAAATTTTTTTGCATTTATTTTTGAATTTTCTAACTCGGGTCGGTTTCGAACGGATAGGAAGAAAATTTTTTTTCTTCTCTATTTTTCGGCCTGTCCTGGCCCGTTTCGTCTTGAAACGAAGCCTGGATGATGTTTTTTAATTTTTAGAATTTTTTTGCATTTATTATTGAATTTTCTAACTCGGGTCGGGTTCGAACGGATAGGAAGGAAATTATTTTTGTTCTCTATTTTTCGGCCTGTCGTTACCCGTTTCGTCTTGGAATGAAGCCTGGATGATGTTTTTTAATTTTTAAAATTTTTTTGCATTTGTTTTTGAATTTTCTAACTCGGGTCGGGTATTCGAACGGATAGGAAGGGAATTATTTTTGTTCTCTATTTTTCGGCCCGTCCTTGCCCGTTTCATCCAGAAATGAAGCCTGGATGTTGTTTTTTAATTTTTAAAATTTTTTTGCACTTATTTTCGAAATTTCAAACTCGTGTCGGGTTCGAACGGATGGGAAGGAAATTTTTTTTCTTCTCTATTTTTCGGCCTGTCTTCACCCGTATCGTCTTGAAATGTAACCTGGATGATGTTTTTTAATTTTTAGAATTATTTTGCATTTGTTTATGAATTTTCTAAATCGGGTCGGGTTCGAACGGATAGGAAGGAAATTATTTTTGTTCTCTATTCTTCGGCCTGTCCTTGCCCGTTTCATCCAGAAATGAAGCCTGAATGTTGTTTTTTAATTTTTAAAATTTTTTTGCATTTATTTTCGAAATTTCAAACTCGGGTCGGGTTCGAACGTATAGGAAGGAAATTTTTTTTCTTCTCTATTTTTCGGCCTGTCTTCACCCGTTTCGTCTTGAAATGTAACCTGGATGATGTTTTTTAATTTTTAGAATTTTTTTGCATTTATTTATGAATTTTCTAAATCGAGTCGGTTTCGAACGGATAGGAAGGAAATTATTTTTGTTCTCTATTTTTTGGCTTGTCCTTGCCCGTTTCACCATGAAACGAAGCCTGGATGATGTTTTTTAATTTTTAGAATTTTTTTGCATTTATTATTGAGTTTTTTAACTCGGGTCGGGTTCGAACGGATAGGAAGGAAATTATTTTTGTTATCTATTTTTCGGCTTATCCTTGCCCGTTTCGCCTAGAAATGAAGCCTGGATGATGTTTTTTAATTTTTAAAATTTTTTTGCATTTATTTTTGAATTTTCTAACTCGGGTCGGGTTTGAACGGATAGGAAGAAAATTATTTTTGTTCTCTATTTTTCGGCCTGTCATTGCCCGTTTCGTCTTGAAATGATGCCTGGATGATGTTTTTTAATTTTTAAAATTTTTTTGCATTTATTTTTGAATTTTCAAACTCGGGTCGGGTTCGAACGGATAGGAAGGAAATTATTTTTGTTCTCTATTTTTCGGCTTGTCCTTGCCCTTTTCGCCTTGAAATGAAGCCTGGATGATTTTTAATTTTTCAAATTTTTTTGCATTTATTTTTGAATTTTCTAACTCGGGTCGGGTTCGAACGGATAGGAAGAAAATTTTTTTCTTCTCTATTTTTCGGCCTGTCCAGGCCCGTTCCGTCTTGAAACAAAGCCTGGATGATGGTTTTTAATTTTTAGAATTTTTTTTCCATTTATTATTGAATTTTCTAACTCGGGTTGGGTTCGAACGGATAGGAAGGAAATTATTTTTGTTCTCTATTTTTTGGCTTGTCCTTGCCCGTTTCGCCATGAAACGAAGCCTGGATGATATTTTTTAATTTTTAGAATTTTTTTGCATTTATTATTGAATTTTCTAACTCGGGTCGGGTTCGAACGGATAGGAAGGAAATTATTTTTGTTCTCTATTTTTCAGCCTGTCCTTGACCATTTCGTCTTGGAATGAAGCCTGGATGATGTTTTTTAATTTTTAAAATTTTTTTGCATTTGTTTTTGAATTTTCTAACTCGGGTCGGGTATTTGAACGGACTGGAAGGAAATTGTTTTTGTTCTCTATTTTTCGGCCTGTCCTCGCCCGTTTCATCCTGAAATGAAGCCTGGATGATGTTTTTTAATTTTTAAAATTTTTGTGCATTTATTTTTGAATTTTCTAACTCGGGTCGGGTTTGAACGGAAAGGAAGAAAATTATTTTTGTTCTCTATTTTTCGGCCTGTCATTGCCCGTGTCGTCTTGAAATGATGCCTGGATGATGTTTTTTAATTTTTAAAATTATTTTGCATTTATTTTTGAATTTTCAAACTCGGGTCGGGTTCGAACGGATAGGAAGGAAATTATTTTTGTTCTCTATTTTTCGGCTTGTCCTTGCCCGTTTCGCCTTGAAATGAAGCCTGGATGATGTTTTTCAATTTTTAAAATTTTTTTGCATTTATTTTTGAATTTTCTAACTCGGGTCGGGTTCGAACGGATAGGAAGAAAATTTTTTTTCTTCTCTATTTTTCGGCCTGTCCTGGCCCGTTTCGTCTTGAAACGAAGCCTGGATGATGTTTTTTAATTTTTAGAATTTTTTTGCATTAATTATTGAATTTTCTAACTCGGGTCGGGTTCGAACGGATAGGAAGGAAATTATTTTTGTTCTCTATTTTTCGGCCTGTCCTTACCCGTTTCGTCTTGGAATGAAGCCTGGATGATGTTTTTTAATTTTTAAAATTTTTTTGCATTTGTTTTTGAATTTTCTATCTCGGGTCGGGTATTCGAACGGATAGGAAGGAAATTTTTTTTCTTCTCTATTTTTCGGCCTGTCTTCACCCGTTTCGTCTTGAAATGTAACCTGGATGATGTTTTTTAATTTTTAGAATTTTTTTGCATTTATTTATGAATTTTCTAAATCGAGTCGGTTTCGAACGAATAGGGAGGAAATTATTTTTGTTCTCTATTTTTCGGCTTGTCCTTTCCCGTTTCGCCATGAAACGAAGCCTGGATGATGTTTTTTAATTTTTAGAATTTTTTTGCATTTATTATTGAGTTTTCTAACTCGGGTCGTGTTCGAACGGATAGGAAGGAAATTATTTTTGTTATCTATTTTTCGGCTTGTCCTTGCCCGTTTCGCCTTGAAATGAAGCCTGGATGATGTTTTTTAATTTTTAAAATTTTTTTGCATTTATTTTTGAATTTTCTAACTCGGGTCGGGTTTGAACGGATAGGAAGAAAATTATTTTTGTTCTCTATTTTTCGGCCTGTCATTGCCCGTTTCGTCTTGAAATGATGCCTGGATGATGTTTTTTAATTTTTAAAATTTTTTTGCATTTATTTTTGAATTTTCAAAGTCGGGTCGGGTTCGAACGGATTGGAAGGAAATTATTTTTGTTCTCTATTTTTCGGCCTGTCCTTGCCCGTTTCGCCTTGAAATTAAGCCTGGATGATTTTTAATTTTTCAAATTTTTTTGCATTTATTTTTGAATTTTCTAACTCGGGTCGGGTTCGAACGGATAGGAAGAAAATTTTTTTCTTCTCTATTTTTCGGCCTGTCCAGGCCCGTTTCGTCTTGAAACAAAGCCTGGATGATGGTTTTTAATTTTTAGAATTTTTTTTCCATTTATTATTGAATTTTCTAACTCGGGTTGGGTTCGAACGGATAGGAAGGAAATTATTTTTGTTCTCTATTTTTTGGCTTGTCCTTGCCCGTTTAGCCATGAAACGAAGCCTGGATGATATTTTTTAATTTTTAGAATTTTTTTGCATTTATTATTGAATTTTCTAACTCGGGTCGGGTTCGAACGGATAGGAAGGAAATTATTTTTGTTCTCTATTTTTCAGCCTGTCCTTGACCATTTCGTCTTGGAATGAAGCCTGGATGATGTTTTTTAATTTTTAAAATTTTTTTGCATTTGTTTTTGAATTTTCTAACTCGGGTCGGGTATTTGAACGGACTGGAAGGAAATTGTTTTTGTTCTCTATTTTTCGGCCTGTCCTCGCCCGTTTCATCCTGAAATGAAGCCTGGATGATGTTTTTTAATTTTTAAAATTTTTGTGCATTTATTTTTGAATTTTCTAACTCGGGTCGGGTTTGAACGGAAAGGAAGAAAATTATTTTTGTTCTCTATTTTTCGGCCTGTCATTGCCCGTGTCGTCTTGAAATGATGCCTGGATGATGTTTTTTAATTTTTAAAATTATTTTGCATTTATTTTTGAATTTTCAAACTCGGGTCGGGTTCGAACGGATAGGAAGGAAATTATTTTTGTTCTCTATTTTTCGGCTTGTCCTTGCCCGTTTCGCCTTGAAATGAAGCCTGGATGATGTTTTTCAATTTTTAAAATTTTTTTGCATTTATTTTTGAATTTTCTAACTCGGGTCGGGTTCGAACGGATAGGAAGAAAATTTTTTTTCTTCTCTATTTTTCGGCCTGTCCTGGCCCGTTTCGTCTTGAAACGAAGCCTGGATGATGTTTTTTAATTTTTAGAATTTTTTTGCATTAATTATTGAATTTTCTAACTCGGGTCGGGTTCGAACGGATAGGAAGGAAATTATTTTTGTTCTCTATTTTTCGGCCTGTCCTTACCCGTTTCGTCTTGGAATGAAGCCTGGATGATGTTTTTTAATTTTTAAAATTTTTTTGCATTTGTTTTTGAATTTTCTATCTCGGGTCGGGTATTCGAACGGATAGGAAGGAAATTTTTTTTCTTCTCTATTTTTCGGCCTGTCTTCACCCGTTTCGTCTTGAAATGTAACCTGGATGATGTTTTTTAATTTTTAGAATTTTTTTGCATTTATTTATGAATTTTCTAAATCGAGTCGGTTTCGAACGGATAGGGAGGAAATTATTTTTGTTCTCTATTTTTTGGCTTGTCCTTGCCCGTTTCGCCATGAAACGAAGCCTGGATGATGTTTTTTAATTTTTAGAATTTTTTTGCATTTATTATTGAGTTTTCTAACTCGGGTCGTGTTCGAACGGATAGGAAGGAAATTATTTTTGTTATCTATTTTTCGGCTTGTCCTTGCCCGTTTCGCCTTGAAATGAAGCCTGGATGATGTTTTTTAATTTTTAAAATTTTTTTGCATTTATTTTTGAATTTTCTAACTCGGGTCGGGTTTGAACGGATAGGAAGAAAATTATTTTTGTTCTCTATTTTTCGGCCTGTCATTGCCCGTTTCGTCTTGAAATGATGCCTGGATGATGTTTTTTAATTTTTAAAATTTTTTTGCATTTATTTTTGAATTTTCAAAGTCGGGTCGGGTTCGAACGGATTGGAAGGAAATTATTTTTGTTCTCTATTTTTCGGCCTGTCCTTGCCCGTTTCGCCTTGAAATTAAGCCTGGATGATTTTTAATTTTTCAAATTTTTTTGCATTTATTTTTGAATTTTCTAACTCGGGTCGGGTTCGAACGGATAGGAAGAAAATTTTTTTCTTCTCTATTTTTCGGCCTGTCCAGGCCCGTTTCGTCTTGAAACAAAGCCTGGATGATGGTTTTTAATTTTTAGAATTTTTTTTCCATTTATTATTGAATTTTCTAACTCGGGTTGGGTTCGAACGGATAGGAAGGAAATTATTTTTGTTCTCTATTTTTTGGCTTGTCCTTGCCCGTTTCGCCATGAAACGAAGCCTGGATGATATTTTTTAATTTTTAGAATTTTTTTGCATTTATTATTGAATTTTCTAACTCGGGTCGGGTTCGAACGGATAGGAAGGAAATTATTTTTGTTCTCTATTTTTCAGCCTGTCCTTGACCATTTCGTCTTGGAATGAAGCCTGGATGATGTTTTTTAATTTTTAAAATTTTTTTGCATTTGTTTTTGAATTTTCTAACTCGGGTCGGGTATTTGAACGGACTGGAAGGAAATTGTTTTTGTTCTCTATTTTTCGGCCTGTCCTCGCCCGTTTCATCCTGAAATGAAGCCTGGATGATGTTTTTTAATTTTTAAAATTTTTGTGCATTTATTTTTGAATTTTCTAACTCGGGTCGGGTTTGAACGGAAAGGAAGAAAATTATTTTTGTTCTCTATTTTTCGGCCTGTCATTGCCCGTGTCGTCTTGAAATGATGCCTGGATGATGTTTTTTAATTTTTAAAATTATTTTGCATTTATTTTTGAATTTTCAAACTCGGGTCGGGTTCGAACGGATAGGAAGGAAATTATTTTTGTTCTCTATTTTTCGGCTTGTCCTTGCCCGTTTCGCCTTGAAATGAAGCCTGGATGATGTTTTTCAATTTTTAAAATTTTTTTGCATTTATTTTTGAATTTTCTAACTCGGGTCGGGTTCGAACGGATAGGAAGAAAATTTTTTTTCTTCTCTATTTTTCGGCCTGTCCTGGCCCGTTTCGTCTTGAAACGAAGCCTGGATGATGGTTTTTAATTTTTAGAATTTTTTTGCATTTATTATTGAATTTTCTAACTCGGGTCGGGTTCGAACGGATAGGAAGAAAATTATTTTTGATCTCTATTTTTCGGCCTGTCCTTGACCGTTTCGTCTTGGAATGAAGCCTGGATGATGTTTTTTAATTTTTAAAATTTTTTTGCATTTGTTTTTGAATTTTCTAACTCGGGTCGGGTATTCGAACGGATAGGAAGGAAATTGTTTTTGTTCTCTATTTTTCGGCCTGTCCTCGCCCGTTTCATCCTGAAATGAAGCCTGGATGTTGTTTTTTAATTTTTAAAATTTTTTTGCATTTATTTTCGAAATTTCAAACTCGGGTCGGGTTCGAACGGATAGGAAGGAAATTTTTTTTCTTCTCTATTTTTCGGCCTGTCTTCACCCGTTTCGTCTTGAAATGTAACCTGGATGATGTTTTTTAATTTTTAGAATTTTTTTACATTTATTTATGAATTTTCTAAATCGAGTCGGTTTCGAACGGATAGGGGGGAAATTATTTTTGTTCTCTATTTTTCGGCTTGTCCTTGCGCGTTTCGCCTTCAAATGAAGCCTGGATGATGTTTTTTAATTTTTCAAATTTTTTTGCATTTATTTTTGAATTTTCGAACTCGGTTCGGGTTCGAACGGATAGGAAGAAAATTTTTTTCTTCTCTATTTTTCGGCCTGTCCTGGCCCGTTTCGTCTTGAAACAAAGCCTGGATGATGGTTTTTAATTTTTAGAATTTTTTTCCATTTATTATTGAATTTTCTAACTCGGGTCGGGTTCGAACGGATAGGAAGGAAATTATTTTTGTTCTCTATTTTTCAGCCTGTCCTTGACCGTTTCGTCTTGGAATGAAGCCTGGATGATGTTTTTTAATTTTTAAAATTTTTTTGCATTTGTTTTTGAATTTTCTAACTCGGGTCGGGTATTCGAACGGACTGGAAGGAAATTGTTTTTGTTCTCTATTTTTCGGCCTGTCCTCGCCCGTTTCATCCTGAAATGAAGCCTGGATGATGTTTTTTAATTTTTAAAATTTTTGTGCATTTATTTTTGAATTTTCTAACTCGGGTCGGGTTTGAACGGAAAGGAAGAAAATTATTTTTGTTCTCTATTTTTCGGCCTGTCATTGCCCGTGTCGTCTTGAAATGATGCCTGGATGATGTTTTTTAATTTTTAAAATTTTTTTGCATTTATTTTTGAATTTTCAAACTCGGGTCGGGTTCGAACGGATAGGAAGGAAATTATTTTTGTTCTCTATTTTTCGGTTTGTCCTTGCCCGTTTCGCCTTGAAATGAAGCCTGGATGATGTTTTTTAATTTTTAAAATTTTTTTGCATTTATTTTTGAATTTTCTAACTCGGGTCGGGTTCGAACGGATAGGGAGAAAATTTTTTTTCTTCTCTATTTTTCGGCCTGTCCTGGCCCGTTTTGTCTTGAAACGAAGCCTGGATGATGTTTTTTAATTTTTAGAATTTTTTTGCATTTATTATTGAATTTTCTAACTCGGGTCGGGTTCGAACGGATAGGAAGGAAATTATTTTTGTTCTCTATTTTTCGGCCTGTCCTTACCCGTTTCGTCTTGGAATGAAGCCTGGATGATGTTTTTTAATTTTTAAGATTTTTTTGCATTTGTTTTTGAATTTTCTAACTCGGGTCGGGTATTCGAACGGATAGGAAGTAAATTTTTTTTCTTTTCTATTTTTCGGTCTGTCTTCCCCCGTTTCGTCTTGAAATGTAACCTGGATGATGTTTTTTAATTTTTAGAATTTTTTTGCATTTGTTTATGAATTTTCTAAATCGGGTCGGGTTCGAACAGATAGGGAGGAAATTATTTTTGTTCTCTATTTTTCGGCCTGTCATTGCCCGTTTCGTCTTGAAATGATGCCTGGATGATGTTTTTTAATTTTTAAAATTATTTTGCATTTATTTTTGAATTTTCAAACTCGGGTCGGGTTCGAACGGATAGGAAGGAAATTATTTTTGTTCTCTATTTTTCGGCTTGTCCTTGCCCGTTTCGCCTTGAAATGAAGCCTGGATGATGTTTTTCAATTTTTAAAATTTTTTTGCATTTATTTTTGAATTTTCTAACTCGGGTCGGGTTCGAACGGATAGGAAGAAAATTTTTTTTCTTGTCTATTTTTCGGCCTGTCTTTACCCGTTTCGTCTTGAAATGTAACCTGGATGATGTTTTTTAATTTTTAGAATTTTTTTGCATTTATTTATGAATTTTCTAAATCGAGTCGGTTTCGAACGGATAGGGAGGAAATTATTTTTGTTCTCTATTTTTTCGCTTGTCCTTGCCCGTTTCGCCATGAAACGAAGTCTGGATGATGTTTTTTAATTTTTAGAATTTTTTTGCATTTATTATTGAGTTTTCTAACTCGGGTCGGGTTCGAACGGATAGGAAGGAAATTATTTTTGTTATCTATTTTTCGGCGTGTCCTTGCCCGTTTCGCCTTGAAATGAAGCCTGGATGATGTTTTTTAATTTTTAAAATTTTTTTGCATTTATTTTTGAATTTTCTAACTCGGGTCGGGTTTGAACGGATAGGAAGAAAATTATTTTTGTTCTCTATTTTTCGGCCTGTCATTGCCCGTTTCGTCTTGAAATGATGCCTGGATGATGTTTTTTAATTTTTAAAATTTTTTTGCATTTATTTTTGAATTTTCAAACTCGGGTCGGCTTCGAACGGATAGGAAGGAAATTATTTTTGTTCTCTATTTTTCGGCTTGTCCTTGCCCGTTTCGCCTTGAAATGAAGCCTGGATGATTTTTAATTTCTCAAATTTTTTTGCATTTATTTTTGAATTTTCTAACTCAGGTCGGGTTCGAACGGATAGGAAGAAAATTTTTTTCTTCTCTATTTTTCGGCCTGTCCAGGCCCGTTTCGTCTTGAAACAAAGCCTGGATGATGGTTTTTAATTTTTAGAATTTTTTTTCCATTTATTATTGAATTTTCTAACTCGGGTTGGGTTCGAACGGATAGGAAGGAAATTATTTTTGTTCTCTATTTTTTGGCTTGTCCTTGCCCGTTTCGCCATGAAACGAAGCCTGGATGATATTTTTTAATTTTTAGAATTTTTTTGCATTTATTATTGAATTTTCTAACTCGGGTCGGGTTCGAACGGATAGGAAGGAAATTATTTTTGTTCTCTATTTTTCAGCCTGTCCTTGACCATTTCGTCTTGGAATGAAGCCTTGATGATGTTTTTTAATTTTTAAAATTTTTTTGCATTTGTTTTTGAATTTTCTAACTTGGGTCGGGTATTTGAACGGACTGGAAGGAAATTGTTTTTGTTCTCTATTTTTCGGCCTGTCCTCGCCCGTTTCATCCTGAAATGAAGCCTGGATGATGTTTTTTAATTTTTAAAATTTTTGTGCATTTATTTTTGAATTTTCTAACTCGGGTCGGGTTTGAACGGAAAGGAAGAAAATTATTTTTGTTCTCCATTTTTCGGCCTGTCATTGCCCGTGTCGTCTTGAAATGATGCCTGGATGATGTTTTTTAATTTTTAAAATTATTTTGCATTTATTTTTGAATTTTCAAACTCGGGTCGGGTTCGAACGGATAGGAAGGAAATTATTTTTGTTCTCTATTTTTCGGCTTGTCCTTGCCCGTTTCGCCTTGAAATGAAGCCTGGATGATGTTTTTCAATTTTTAAAATTTTTTTGCATTTATTTTTGAATTTTCTAACTCGGGTCGGTTTCGAACGGATAGGAAGAAAATTTTTTTTCTTCTCTATTTTTCGGCCTGTCCTGGCCCGTTTCGTCTTGAAACGAAGCCTGGATGATGTTTTTTAATTTTTTGAATTTTTTTGCATTTATTATTGAATTTTCTAACTCGGGTCGGGTTCGAACGGATAGGAAGGAAATTATTTTTGTTCTCTATTTTTCGGCCTGTCGTTACCCGTTTCGTCTTGGAATGAAGCCTGGATGATGTTTTTTAATTTTTAAAATTTTTTTGCATTTGTTTTTGAATTTTCTAACTCGGGTCGGGTATTCGAACGGATAGGAAGGGAATTATTTTTGTTCTCTATTTTTCGGCCCGTCCTTGCCCGTTTCATCCAGAAATGAAGCCTGGATGTTGTTTTTTAATTTTTAAAATTTTTTTGCACTTATTTTCGAAATTTCAAACTCGTGTCGGGTTCGAACGGATGGGAAGGAAATTTTTTTTCTTCTCTATTTTTCGGCCTGTCTTCACCCGTTTCGTCTTGAAATGTAACCTGGATGATGTTTTTTAATTTTTAGAATTATTTTGCATTTGTTTATGAATTTTCTAAATCGGGTCGGGTTCGAACGGATAGGAAGGAAATTATTTTTGTTCTCTATTCTTCGGCCTGTCCTTGCCCGTTTCATCCAGAAATGAAGCCTGGATGTTGTTTTTTAATTTTTAAAATTTTTTTGCATTTATTTTCGAAATTTCAAACTCGGGTCGGGTTCGAACGGATAGGAAGGAAATTTTTTTTCTTCTCTATTTTTCGGCCTGTCTTCACCCGTTTCGTCTTGAAATGTAACCTGGATGATGTTTTTTAATTTTTAGAATTTTTTTGCATTTATTTATGAATTTTCTAAATCGAGTCGGTTTCGAACGGATAGGGAGGAAATTATTTTTGTTCTCTATTTTTTGGCTTGTCCTTGCCCGTTTCACCATGAAACGAAGCCTGGATGATGTTTTTTAATTTTTAGAATTTTTTTGCATTTATTATTGAGTTTTTTAACTCGGGTCGGGTTCGAACGGATAGGAAGGAAATTATTTTTGTTATCTATTTTTCGGCTTATCCTTGCCCGTTTCGCCTAGAAATGAAGCCTGGATGATGTTTTTTAATTTTTAAAATTTTTTTGCATTTATTTTTGAATTTTCTAACTCGGGTCGGGTTTGAACGGATAGGAAGAAAATTATTTTTGTTCTCTATTTTTCGGCCTGTCATTGCCCGTTTCGTCTTGAAATGATGCCTGGATGATGTTTTTTAATTTTTAAAATTTTTTTGCATTTATTTTTGAATTTTCAAACTCGGGTCGGGTTCGAACGGATAGGAAGGAAATTATTTTTGTTCTCTATTTTTCGGCTTGTCCTTGCCCTTTTCGCCTTGAAATGAAGCCTGGATGATTTTTAATTTTTCAAATTTTTTTGCATTTATTTTTGAATTTTCTAACTCGGGTCGGGTTCGAACGGATAGGAAGAAAATTTTTTTCTTCTCTATTTTTCGGCCTGTCCAGGCCCGTTCCGTCTTGAAACAAAGCCTGGATGATGGTTTTTAATTTTTAGAATTTTTTTTCCATTTATTATTGAATTTTCTAACTCGGGTTGGGTTCGAACGGATAGGAAGGAAATTATTTTTGTTCTCTATTTTTTGGCTTGTCCTTGCCCGTTTCGCCATGAAACGAAGCCTGGATGATATTTTTTAATTTTTAGAATTTTTTTGCATTTATTATTGAATTTTCTAACTCGGGTCGGGTTCGAACGGATAGGAAGGAAATTATTTTTGTTCTCTATTTTTCAGCCTGTCCTTGACCATTTCGTCTTGGAATGAAGCCTGGATGATGTTTTTTAATTTTTAAAATTTTTTTGCATTTGTTTTTGAATTTTCTAACTCGGGTCGGGTATTTGAACGGACTGGAAGGAAATTGTTTTTGTTCTCTATTTTTCGGCCTGTCCTCGCCCGTTTCATCCTGAAATGAAGCCTGGATGATGTTTTTTAATTTTTAAAATTTTTGTGCATTTATTTTTGAATTTTCTAACTCGGGTCGGGTTTGAACGGAAAGGAAGAAAATTATTTTTGTTCTCTATTTTTCGGCCTGTCATTGCCCGTGTCGTCTTGAAATGATGCCTGGATGATGTTTTTTAATTTTTAAAATTATTTTGCATTTATTTTTGAATTTTCAAACTCGGGTCGGGTTCGAACGGATAGGAAGGAAATTATTTTTGTTCTCTATTTTTCGGCTTGTCCTTGCCCGTTTCGCCTTGAAATGAAGCCTGGATGATGTTTTTCAATTTTTAAAATTTTTTTGCATTTATTTTTGAATTTTCTAACTCGGGTCGGGTTCGAACGGATAGGAAGAAAATTTTTTTTCTTCTCTATTTTTCGGCCTGTCCTGGCCCGTTTCGTCTTGAAACGAAGCCTGGATGATGTTTTTTAATTTTTAGAATTTTTTTGCATTAATTATTGAATTTTCTAACTCGGGTCGGGTTCGAACGGATAGGAAGGAAATTATTTTTGTTCTCTATTTTTCGGCCTGTCCTTACCCGTTTCGTCTTGGAATGAAGCCTGGATGATGTTTTTTAATTTTTAAAATTTTTTTGCATTTGTTTTTGAATTTTCTATCTCGGGTCGGGTATTCGAACGGATAGGAAGGAAATTTTTTTTCTTCTCTATTTTTCGGCCTGTCTTCACCCGTTTCGTCTTGAAATGTAACCTGGATGATGTTTTTTAATTTTTAGAATTTTTTTGCATTTATTTATGAATTTTCTAAATCGAGTCGGTTTCGAACGGATATGGAGGAAATTATTTTTGTTCTCTATTTTTTGGCTTGTCCTTGCCCGTTTCGCCATGAAACGAAGCCTGGATGATGTTTTTTAATTTTTAGAATTTTTTTGCATTTATTATTGAGTTTTCTAACTCGGGTCGTGTTCGAACGGATAGGAAGGAAATTATTTTTGTTATCTATTTTTCGGCTTGTCCTTGCCCGTTTCGCCTTGAAATGAAGCCTGGATGATGTTTTTTAATTTTTAAAATTTTTTTGCATTTATTTTTGAATTTTCTAACTCGGGTCGGGTTTGAACGGATAAGAAGAAAATTATTTTTGTTCTGTATTTTTCGGCCTGTCATTGCCCGTTTCGTCTTGAAATGATGCCTGGATGATGTTTTTTAATTTTTAAAATTTTTTTGCATTTATTTTTGAATTTTCAAAGTCGGGTCGGGTTCGAACGGATTGGAAGGAAATTATTTTTGTTCTCTATTTTTCGGCCTGTCCTTGCCCGTTTCGCCTTGAAATTAAGCCTGGATGATTTTTAATTTTTCAAATTTTTTTGCATTTATTTTTGAATTTTCTAACTCGGGTCGGGTTCGAACGGATAGGAAGAAAATTTTTTTCTTCTCTATTTTTCGGCCTGTCCAGGCCCGTTTCGTCTTGAAACAAAGCCTGGATGATGGTTTTTAATTTTTAGAATTTTTTTTCCATTTATTATTGAATTTTCTAACTCGGGTTGGGTTCGAACGGATAGGAAGGAAATTATTTTTGTTCTCTATTTTTTGGCTTGTCCTTGCCCGTTTCGCCATGAAACGAAGCCTGGATGATATTTTTTAATTTTTAGAATTTTTTTGCATTTATTATTGAATTTTCTAACTCGGGTCGGGTTCGAACGGATAGGAAGAAATTATTTTTGTTCTCTATTTTTCAGCCTGTCCTTGACCATTTCGTCTTGGAATGAAGCCTGGATGATGTTTTTTAATTTTTAAAATTTTTTTGCATTTGTTTTTGAATTTTCTAACTCGGGTCGGGTATTTGAACGGACTGGAAGGAAATTGTTTTTGTTCTCTATTTTTCGGCCTGTCCTCGCCCGTTTCATCCTGAAATGAAGCCTGGATGATGTTTTTTAATTTTTAATATTTTTGTGCATTTATTTTTGAATTTTCTAACTCGGGTCGGGTTTGAACGGAAAGGAAGAAAATTATTTTTGTTCTCTATTTTTCGGCCTGTCATTGCCCGTGTCGTCTTGAAATGATGCCTGGATGATGTTTTTTAATTTTTAAAATTTTTTTGCATTTATTTTTGAATTTTCTAACTCGGGTCGGGTTCGAACGGATAGGAAGAAAATTTTTTTTCTTCTCTATTTTTCGGCCTGTCCTGGCCCGTTTCGTCTTGAAACGAAGCCTGGATGATGGTTTTTAATTTTTAGAATTTTTTTACATTTATTATTGAATTTTCTAACTCAGGTCGGGTTCGAACGGATAGGAAGAAAATTATTTTTGATCTCTATTTTTCGGCCTGTCCTTGACCGTTTCGTCTTGGAATGAAGCCTGGATGATGTTTTTTAATTTTTAAAATTTTTTTGCATTTGTTTTTGAATTTTCTAACTCGGGTCGGGTATTCGAACGGATAGGAAGGAAATTGTTTTTGTTCTCTATTTTTCGGCCTGTCCTCGCCCGTTTCATCCTGAAATGAAGCCTGGATGTTGTTTTTTAATTTTTAAAATTTTTTTGCATTTATTTTCGAAATTTCAAACTCGGGTCGGGTTCGAACGGATAGGAAGGAAATTTTTTTTCTTCTCTATTTTTTGGCCTGTCTTCACCCGTTTCGTCTTGAAATGTAACCTGGATGATGTTTTTTAATTTTTAGAATTTTTTTACATTTATTTATGAATTTTCTAAATCGAGTCGGTTTCGAACGGATAGGGGGGAAATTATTTTTGTTCTCTATTTTTCGGCTTGTCCTTGCGCGTTTCGCCTTCAAATGAAGCCTGGATGATGTTTTTTAATTTTTCAAATTTTTTTGCATTTATTTTTGAATTTTCGAACTCGGTTCGGGTTCGAACGGATAGGAAGAAAATTTTTTTCTTCTCTATTTTTCGGCCTGTCCTGGCCCGTTTCGTCTTGAAACAAAGCCTGGATGATGGTTTTTAATTTTTAGAATTTTTTTCCATTTATTATTGAATTTTCTAACTCGGGTCGGGTTCGAACGGATAGGAAGGAAATTATTTTTGTTCTCTATTTTTCAGCCTGTCCTTGACCGTTTCGTTTTGGAATGAAGCCTGGATGATGTTTTTTAATTTTTAAAATTTTTTTGCATTTGTTTTTGAATTTTCTAACTCGGGTCGGGTATTCGAACGGACTGGAAGGAAATTGTTTTTGTTCTCTATTTTTCGGCCTGTCCTCGCCCGTTTCATCCTGAAATGAAGCCTGGATGATGTTTTTTAATTTTTAAAATTTTTGTGCATTTATTTTTGAATTTTCTAACTCGGGTCGGGTTTGAACGGAAAGGAAGAAAATTATTTTTGTTCTCTATTTTTCGGCCTGTCATTGCCCGTGTCGTCTTGAAATGATGCCTGGATGATGTTTTTTAATTTTTAAAATTTTCTTGCATTTATTTTTGAATTTTCAAACTCGGGTCGGGTTCGAACGGATAGGAAGGAAATTATTTTTGTTCTCTATTTTTCGGTTTGTCCTTGCCCGTTTCGCCTTGAAATGAAGCCTGGATGATGTTTTTTAATTTTTAAAATTTTTTTGCATTTATTTTTGAATTTTCTAACTCGGGTCGGGTTCGAACGGATAGGGAGAAAATTTTTTTTCTTCTCTATTTTTCGGCCTGTCCTGGCCCGTTTTGTCTTGAAACGAAGCCTGGATGATGTTTTTTAATTTTTAGAATTTTTTTGCATTTATTATTGAATTTTCTAACTCGGGTCGGGTTCGAACGGATAGGAAGGAAATTATTTTTGTTCTCTATTTTTCGGCCTGTCCTTACCCGTTTCGTCTTGGAATGAAGCCTGGATGATGTTTTTTAATTTTTAAGATTTTTTTGCATTTGTTTTTGAATTTTCTAACTCGGGTCGGGTATTCGAACGGATAGGAAGTAAATTTTTTTTCTTCTCTATTTTTCGGTCTGTCTTCCCCCGTTTCGTCTTGAAATGTAACCTGGATGACGTTTTTTAATTTTTAGAATTTTTTTGCATTTGTTTATGAATTTTCTAAATCGGGTCGGGTTCGAACAGATAGGGAGGAAATTATTTTTGTTCTCTATTTTTCGGCCTGTCATTGCCCGTTTCGTCTTGAAATGATGCCTGGATGATGTTTTTTAATTTTTAAAATTTTTTTGCATTTATTTTTGAATTTTCAAACTCGGGTCGGGTTCGAACGGATAGGAAGGAAATTATTTTTGTTCTCTATTTTTCGGCTTATCCTTGCCCGTTTCGCCTTGAAATGAAGCCTGGATGATGTTTTTTAATTTTTAAAATTTTTTTGCATTTATTTTTGAATTTTCTAACTCGGGTCGGGTTTGAACGGATAGGAAGAAAATTTTTTTTCTTCTCTATTTTTCGGCCTGTCCTGGCCCGTTTCTTCTTGAAACGAAGCCTGGATGATGTTTTTTAATTTTTAGAATTTTGTTTGCATTTATTATTGAATTTTCTAACTCGGGTCGGGTTCGAACGGATAGGAAGGAAATTATTTTTGTTCTCTATTTTTCGGCCTGTCATTGCCCGTTTCGTCTTGAAATGATGCCTGGATGATGTTTTTTAATCTTTTAAATTTTTTTGCATTTATTTTTGAATTTTCAAACTCAGGTCGGGTTCGAACGGATAGGAAGGAAATTATTTTTGTTCTCTATTTTTCGGCCTGTCCTTGCCCGTTTCGTCTTGGAATGAAGCCTGGATGATGTTTTTTAATTTTTAAAATTTTTTTGCATTTGTTTTTGAATTTTCTAACTCGGGTCGGGTATTCGAACGGATAGGAAGGAAATTATTTTTGTTCTCTATTTTTCGGCTTGTCCTTGCCCGTTTCATCCAGAAATGAAGCCTGGATGTTGTTTTTTAATTTTTAAAATTTTTTTGCATTTATTTTCGAAATTTCAAACTCGGGTCGGGTTCGAATGGATAGGAAGGAAATTTTTTTTCTTCTCTATTTTTCGGCCTGTCTTCACCCGTTTCGTCTTGAAATGTAACCTGGATGACGTTTTTTAATTTTTAGAATTTTTTTGCATTTGTTTATGAATTTTCTAAATCGGGTCGGGTTCGAACGGATAGGGAGGAAATTATTTTTGTTCTCCATTTTTCGGCCTGTCATTGCCCGTTTCGTCTTGAAATGATGCCTGGATGATGTTTTTTAATTTTTTAAATTTTTTTGCATTTCTTTTTGAATTTTCAAACTCGGGTCGGGTTCGAACGGGTAGGAAGGAAATTATTTTTGTTCTCTATTTTTCGGCTTATCCTTGCCCGTTTCGCCTTGAAATGAAGCCTGGATGATGTTTTTTAATTTTTAAAATTTTTTTGCATTTATTTTTGAATTTTCTAACTCAGGTCGGGTTTGAACGGTTAGGAAGAAAATTTTTTTTCTTCTCTATTTTTCGGCCTGTCCTGGCCCGTTTCGTCTTGAAACGAAGCCTGGATGATGTTTTTTAATTTTTAGAATTTTTTTTGCATTTATTATTGAATTTTCTAACTCGGGTCGGGTTCGAACGGATAGGAAGGAAATTATTTTTGTTCTCTATTTTTCGGCCTGTCCTTACCCGTTTCGTCTTGGAATGAAGCCTGGATGATGTTTTTTAATTTTTAAAATTTTTTTGCATTTGTTTTTGAATTTTCTAACTCGGGTCGGGTATTCGAACGGATAGGAAGGAAATTATTTTTGTTCTCTATTTTTCAGCCTGTCCTTGACCGTTTCGTCTTGGAATGAAGCCTGGATGATGTTTTTTAATTTTTAAAATTTTTTTGCATTTGTTTTTGAATTTTCTAACTCGGGTCGGGTATTCGAACGGACTGGAAGGAAATTGTTTTTGTTCTCTATTTTTCGGCCTGTCCTCGCCCGTTTCATCCTGAAATGAAGCCTGGATGATGTTTTTTAATTTTTAAAATTTTTGTGCATTTATTTTTGAATTTTCTAACTCGGGTCGGGTTTGAACGGAAAGGAAGAAAATTATTTTTGTACTCTATTTTTCGGCCTGTCATTGCCCGTGTCGTCTTGAAATGATGCCTGGATGATGTTTTTTAATTTTTTAAATTTTTTTGCATTTATTTTTGAATTTTCAAACTCGGGTCGGGTTCGAACGGATAGGAAGGAAATTATTTTTGTTCTCTATTTTTCGGTTTGTCCTTGCCCGTTTCGCCTTGAAATGAAGCCTGGATGATGTTTTTTAATTTTTAAAATGTTTTTGCATTTATTTTTGAATTTTCTAACTCGGGTCGGGTTCGAACGGACAGGGAGAAAATTTTTTTTCTTCTCTATTTTTCGGCCTGTCCTGGCCCGTTTTGTCTTGAAACGAAGCCTGGATGATGTTTTTTAATTTTTAGAATTTTTTTGCATTTATTATTGAATTTTCTAACTCGGGTCGGGTTCGAACGGATAGGAAGGAAATTATTTTTGTTCTCTATTTTTCGGCCTGTCCTTACCCGTTTCGTCTTGGAATGAAGCCTGGATGATGTTTTTTAATTTTTAAGATTATTTGCATTTGTTTTTGAATTTTCTAACTCGGGTCGGGTATTCGAACGGATAGGAAGTAAATTTTTTTTCTTCTCTATTTTTCGGTCTGTCTTCCCCCGTTTCGTCTTGAAATGTAACCTGGATGACGTTTTTTAATTTTTAGAATTTTTTTGCATTTGTTTATGAATTTTCTAAATCGGGTCGGGTTCGAACGGATAGGGAGGAAATTATTTTTGTTCTCTATTTTTCGGCCTGTCATTGCCCGTTTCGTCTTGAAATGATGCCTGGATGATGTTTTTTAATTTTTAAAATTTTTTTGCATTTATTTTTGAATTTTCAAACTCGGGTCGGGTTCGAACGGATAGGAAGGAAATTATTTTTGTTCTCTATTTTTCGGCTTATCCTTGCCCGTTTCGCCTTGAAATGAAGCCTGGATGATGTTTTTTAATTTTTTAAATTTTTTTGCATTTATTTTTGAATTTTCTAACTCGGGTCGGGTTTGAACGGATAGGAAGAAAATTTTTTTTCTTCTCTATTTTTCGGCCTGTCCTGGCCCGTTTCGTCTTGAAACGAAGCCTGGATGATGTTTTTTAATTTTTAGAATTTTGTTTGCATTTATTATTGAATTTTCTAACTCGGGTCGGGTTCGAACGGATAGGAAGGAAATTATTTTTGTTCTCTATTTTTCGGCCTGTCCTTACCCGTTTCGTCTTGGAATGAAGCCTGGATGATGTTTTTTAATTTTTAAAATTTTTTTGCATTTGTTTTTGAATTTTCTAACTCGGGTCGGGTATTCGAACGGATAGGAAGGAAATTATTTTTGTTCTCTATTTTTCGGCCTGTCATTACCCGTTTCGTCTTGAAATGATGCCTGGATGATGTTTTTTAATTTTTTAAATTTTTTTGCATTTATTTTTGAATTTTCAAACTCGGGTCGGGTTCGAACGGATAGGAAGGAAATTATTTTTGTTCTCTATTTTTCGGCCTGTCCTTGCCTGTTTCGTCTTGGAATGAAGCCTGGATGATGTTTTTTAATTTTTAAAATTTTTTTGCATTTGTTTTTGAATTTTCTAACTCGGGTCGGGTATTCGAACGGATAGGAAGGAAATTATTTTTGTTCTCTATTTTTCGGCTTGTCCTTGCCCGTTTCATCCAGAAATGAAGCCTGGATGTTGTTTTTTAATTTTTAAAATTTTTTTGCATTTATTTTCGAAATTTCAAACTCGGGTCGGGTTCGAATGGATAGGAAGGAAATTTTTTTTCTTCTCTATTTTTCGGCCTGTTTTCACCCGTTTCGTCTTGAAATGTAACCTGGATGATGTTTTTTAATTTTTAGAATTTTTTTGCATTTGTTTATGAATTTTCTAAATCGGGTCGGGTTCGAACGGATAGGGAGGAAATTATTTTTGTTCTCCATTTTTCGGCCTGTCATTGCCCGTTTCGTCTTGAAATGATGCCTGGATGATGTTTTTTAATTTTTTAAATTTTTTTGCATTTATTTTTGAATTTTCAAACTCGGGTCGGGTTCGAACGGATAGGAAGGAAATTATTTTTGTTCTCTATTTTTCGGCTTATCCTTGCCCGTTTCGCCTTGAAATGAAGCCTGGATGATGTTTTTTAATTTTTAAAATTTTTTTGCATTTATTTTTGAATTTTCTAACTCAGGTCGGGTTTGAACGGTTAGGAAGAAAATTTTTTTTCTTCTCTATTTTTCGGCCTGTCCTGGCCCGTTTCGTCTTGAAACGAAGCCTGGATGATGTTTTTTAATTTTTAGAATTTTTTTTGCATTTATTATTGAATTTTCTAACTCGGGTCGGGTTCGAACGGATAGGAAGGAAATTATTTTTGTTCTCTATTTTTCGGCCTGTCCTTACCCGTTTCGTCTTGGAATGAAGCCTGGATGATGTTTTTTAATTTTTAAAATTTTTTTGCATTTGTTTTTGAATTTTCTAACTCGGGTCGGGTATTCGAACGGATAGGATGGAAATTATTTTTGTTCTCTATTTTTCGGCCTGTCATTGCCCGTTTCGTCTTGAAATGATGCCTGGATGATGTTTTTTAATTTTTTAAATTTTTTTGCATTTATTTTTAAATTTTCAAACTCGGGTCGGGTTAGAACGGATAGGAAGGAAATTATTTTTGTTCTCTATTTTTCGGCCTGTCCTTGCCCGTTTCGCCTTGAAATGAAGCCTGGATGATGTTTTTTAATTTTTAAAATTTGTTTGCATTTGTTTTTGAATTTTCTATCTCGGGTCGGGTATACGAACGGATAGGAAGGAAATTATTTTTGTTCTCTATTTTTCGGCTTGTCCTTGCCCGTTTCGCCTTGAAATGAAGCCTGGATGATGTTTTTTAATTTTTAAAATTTGTTTGCATTTGTTTTTGAATTTTCTATCTCGGGTCGGGTATACGAACGGATAGGAAGGAAATTATTTTTGTTCTCTATTTTTCGGCCTGTCCTTGCCCGTTTCATCCAGAAATGAAGCCTGGATGTGGTTTTTTAATTTTTAAAATTTTTTTGCACTTATTTTCGAAATTTCAAACTCGTGTCGGGTTCGAACGGATAGGAAGGAAATTTTTTTTCTTCTCTATTTTTTGGCCTGTCTTCACCCGTTTCATCTTGAAATGTAACCTGGATGATGTTTTTTAATTTTTAGAATTTTTTTGCATTTGTTTATGAATTTTCTAAACCGGGTCGGGTTCGAACGGATAGGAAGGAAATTATTTTTGTTCTCTATTTTTCGGCCTTTCCTGACCCGTTTCGTCTTGAAATGAAGCCTGGATGATGTTTTTTAATTTTTAAAATTTTTTTGCATTTATTTTTGAATTTTCTAACTCAGGTCGGGGTCGAACGGATAGGAAGAAAATTTTTTTTCTTCTCTATTTTTCGGCCTGTCCTGGCCCGTTTCGTCTTAAAACGAAGCCTGGATGATGTTTTTTAATTTTTAGAATTTTTTCGCATTTATTATTGAATTTTCTAACTCGGGTCGGGTTCGAACGGATAGGAAGGAAATTATTTTTGTTCTCTATTTTTCGGCCTGTCCTTACCCGTTTCGTCTTAGAATGAAGCCTGGATGATGTTTTTTAATTTTTAAAATTTTTTTGCATTTGTTTTTGAATTTTCTAACTCGGGTCGGGTATTCGAACGGATAGGAAGGAAATTATTTTTGTTCTCAATTTTTCGGCCTGTCCTTGCCCGTTTCATCCAGAAATGAAGCCTGGATGTTGTTTTTTAATTTTTAAAATTTTTTTGCACTTATTTTCGAAATTTCAAACTCGTGTCGGGTTCGAACGGATGGGAAGGAAATTTTTTTTCTTCTCTATTTTTCGGCCTGTCTTCACCCGTTTCGTCTTGAAATGTAACCTGGATGATGTTTTTTAATTTTTAGAATTTTTTTGCATTTGTTTATGAATTTTCTAAATCGGGTCGGGTTCGAACGGATAGGAAGGAAATTATTTTCGTTCTCTATTTTTCGGCCTGTCCTTACCCGTTTCGTCTTGGAATGAAGCCTGGATGATGTTTTTTAATTTTTAAAATTTGTTTGCATTTGTTTTTGAATTTTCTATCTCGGGTCGGGTATACGAACGGATAGGAAGGAAATTATTTTTGTTCTCTATTTTTCGGCCTGTCCTTGCCCGTTTCATCCAGAAATGAAGCCTGGATGTGGTTTTTTAATTTTTAAAATTTTTTTGCACTTATTTTCGAAATTTCAAACTCGTGTCGGGTTCGAACGGATAGGAAGGAAATTTTTTATCTTCTCTATTTTTTGGCCTGTCTTCACCCGTTTCATCTTGAAATGTAACCTGGATGATGTTTTTTAATTTTTAGAATTTTTTTGCATTTGTTTATGAATTTTCTAAACCGGGTCGGGTTCGAACGGATAGGAAGGAAATTATTTTTGTTCTCTATTTTTCGGCCTTTCCTGACCCGTTTCGTCTTGAAATGAAGCCTGGATGATGTTTTTTAATTTTTAAAATTTTTTTGCATTTATTTTTGAATTTTCTAACTCAGGTCGGGTTCGAACGGATAGGAAGAAAATTTTTTTTCTTCTCTATTTTTCGGCATGTCCTGGCCCGTTTCGTCTTAAAACGAAGCCTGGATGATGTTTTTTAATTTTTAGAATTTTTTCGCATTTATTATTGAATTTTCCAACTCGGGTCGGGTTCGAACGGATAGGAAGGAAATTATTTTTGTTCTCTATTTTTCGGCCTGTCCTTACCCGTTTCGTCTTAGAATGAAGCCTGGATGATGTTTTTTAATTTTTAAAATTTTTTTGCATTTGTTTTTGAATTTTCTAACTCGGGTCGGGTATTCGAACGGATAGGAAGGAAATTATTTTTGTTCTCAATTTTTCGGCCTGTCCTTGCCCGTTTCATCCAGAAATGAAGCCTGGATGTTGTTTTTTAATTTTTAAAATTTTTTTGCACTTATTTTCGAAATTTCAAACTCGTGTCGGGTTCGAACGGATGGGAAGGAAATTTTTTTTCTTCTCTATTTTTCGGCCTGTCTTCACCCGTTTCGTCTTGAAATGTAACCTGGATGATGTTTTTTAATTTTTAGAATTTTTTTGCATTTGTTTATGAATTTTCTAAATCGGGTCGGGTTCGAACGGATAGGAAGGAAATTATTTTCGTTCTCTATTTTTCGGCCTGTCCTTACCCACTTCGTCTTGGAATGAAGCCTGGATGATGTTTTTTAATTTTTAAAATTTTTTTGCATTTGTTTTTAAATTTTCTAACTCGGGTCGGGTATTCGAACGGATAGGAAGGAAATTATTTTTGTTCTCTATTTTTTGGCCTGTCCTTGCCCGTTTCATCCAGAAATGAAGCCTGGATGTTGTTTTTTAATTTTTAAAATTTTTTTGCATTTATTTTCGAAATTTCAAACTCGGGTCGGGTTCGAACGGATAGGAAGGAAATTATTTTTGTTCTCTATTTTTCGGCCTGTCCTTGCCCGTTTCGTCTTGGAATGAAGCCTGGATGATGTTTTTTAATTTTTAAAATTTTTTTGCATTTGTTTTTGAATTTTCTAACTCGGGTCGGGTATTCGAACGGATAGGAAGGAAATTATTTTTGTTCTCTATTTTTCGGCTTGTCCTTGCCCGTTTCATCCAGAAATGAAGCCTGGATGTTGTTTTTTAATTTTTAAAATTTTTTTGCATTTATTTTCGAAATTTCAAACTCGGGTCGGGTTCGAATGGATAGGAAGGAAATTTTTTTTCTTCTCTATTTTTCGGCCTGTCTTCACCCGTTTCGTCTTGAAATGTAACCTGGATGACGTTTTTTAATTTTTAGAATTTTTTTGCATTTGTTTATGAATTTTCTAAATCGGGTCGGGTTCGAACGGATAGGGAGGAAATTATTTTTGTTCTCCATTTTTCGGCCTGTCATTGCCCGTTTCGTCTTGAAATGATGCCTGGATGATGTTTTTTAATTTTTTAAATTTTTTTGCATTTATTTTTGAATTTTCAAACTCGGGTCGGGTTCGAACGGATAGGAAGGAAATTATTTTTGTTCTCTATTTTTCGGCTTATCCTTGCCCGTTTCGCCTTGAAATGAAGCCTGGATGATGTTTTTTAATTTTTAAAATTTTTTTGCATTTATTTTTGAATTTTCTAACTCAGGTCGGGTTTGAACGGTTAGGAAGAAAATTTTTTTTCTTCTCTATTTTTCGGCCTGTCCTGGCCCGTTTCGTCTTGAAACGAAGCCTGGATGATGTTTTTTAATTTTTAGAATTTTTTTTGCATTTATTATTGAATTTTCTAACTCGGGTCGGGTTCGAACGGATAGGAAGGAAATTATTTTTGTTCTCTATTTTTCGGCCTGTCCTTACCCGTTTCGTCTTGGAATGAAGCTTGGATGATGTTTTTTAATTTTTAAAATTTTTTTGCATTTGTTTTTGAATTTTCTAACTCGGGTCGGGTATTCGAACGGATAGGAAGGAAATTATTTTTGTTCTCTATTTTTCGGCCTGTCATTGCCCGTTTCGTCTTGAAATGATGCCTGGATGATGTTTTTTAATTTTTTAAATTTTTTTGCATTTATTTTTAAATTTTCAAACTCGGGTCGGGTTCGAACGGATAGGAAGGAAATTATTTTTGTTCTCTATTTTTCGGCTTGTCCTTGCCCGTTTCGCCTTGAAATGAAGCCTGGATGATGTTTTTTAATTTTTAAAATTTGTTTGCATTTGTTTTTGAATTTTCTATCTCGGGTCGGGTATACGAACGGATAGGAAGGAAATTATTTTTGTTCTCTATTTTTCGGCCTGTCCTTGCCCGTTTCATCCAGAAATGAAGCCTGGATGTGGTTTTTTAATTTTTAAAATTTTTTTGCACTTATTTTCGAAATTTCAAACTCGTGTCGGGTTCGAACGGATAGGAAGGAAATTTTTTTTCTTCTCTATTTTTTGGCCTGTCTTCACCCGTTTCATCTTGAAATGTAACCTGGATGATGTTTTTTAATTTTTAGAATTTTTTTGCATTTGTTTATGAATTTTCTAAACCGGGTCGGGTTCGAACGGATAGGAAGGAAATTATTTTTGTTCTCTATTTTTCGGCCTTTCTTGACCCGTTTCGTCTTGAAATGAAGCCTGGATGATGTTTTTTAATTTTTAAAATTTTTTTGCATTTATTTTTGAATTTTCTAACTCAGGTCGGGTTCGAACGGATAGGAAGAAAATTTTTTTTCTTCTCTATTTTTCGGCCTGTCCTGGCCCGTTTCGTCTTAAAACGAAGCCTGGATGATGTTTTTTAATTTTTAGAATTTTTTCGCATTTATTATTGAATTTTCTAACTCGGGTCGGGTTCGAACGGATATGAAGGAAATTATTTTTGTTCTCTATTTTTCGGCCTGTCCTTACCCGTTTCGTCTCAGAATGAAGCCTGGATGATGTTTTTTAATTTTTAAAATTTTTTTGCATTTGTTTTTGAATTTTCTAACTCGGGTCGGGTATTCGAACGGATAGGAAGGAAATTATTTTTGTTCTCAATTTTTCGGCCTGTCCTTGCCCGTTTCATCCAGAAATGAAGCCTGGATGTTGTTTTTTAATTTTTAAAATTTTTTTGCACTTATTTTCGAAATTTCAAACTCGTGTCGGGTTCGAACGGATGGGAAGGAAATTTTTTTTCTTCTCTATTTTTCGGCCTGTCTTCACCCGTTTCGTCTTGAAATGTAACCTGGATGATGTTTTTTAATTTTTAGAATTTTTTTGCATTTGTTTATGAATTTTCTAAATCGGGTCGGGTTCGAACGGATAGGAAGGAAATTATTTTTGTTCTCTATTTTTCGGCCTGTCCTTACCCGTTTCGTCTTGGAATGAAGCCTGGATGATGTTTTTTAATTTTTAAAATTTTTTTGCATTTGTTTTTAAATTTTCTAACTCGGGTCGGGTATTCGAACGGATAGGAAGGAAATTATTTTTGTTCTCTATTTTTTGGCCTGTCCTTGCCCGTTTCATCCAGAAATGAAGCCTGGATGTTGTTTTTTAATTTTTAAAATTTTTTTGCATTTATTTTCGAAATTTCAAACTCGGGTCGGGTTCGAATGGATAGGAAGGAAATTTTTTTTCTTCTCTATTTTTCGGCCTGTCTTCACCCGTTTCGTCTTGAAATGTAACCTGGATGACGTTTTTTAATTTTTAGAATTTTTTTGCATTATTTTATGAATTTTCTAAATCGGGTCGGGTCCGAACGGATAGGGAGGAAATTATTTTTGTTCTCTATTTTTCGGCCTGTCATTGTCCGTTTCGTCTTGAAATGATGCCTGGATGATGTTTTTTAATTTTTTAAATTTTTTTGCATTTATTTTTGAATTTTCAAACTCGGGTCGGGTTCGAACGGATAGGAAGGAAATTATTTTTGTTCTCTATTTTTCGGCTTGTCCTTGCCCGTTTCGCCTTGAAATGAAGCCTGGATGATGTTTTTTAATTTTTAAAATTTTTTTGCATTTGTTTTTGAATTTTCTATCTCGGGTCGGGTATACGAACGGATAGGAAGGAAATTATTTTTGTTCTCTATTTTTCGGCCTGTCCTTGCCCGTTTCATCCAGAAATGAAGCCTGGATGTGGTTTTTTAATTTTTAAAATTTTTTTGCACTTCTTTTCGAAATTTCAAACTCGTGTCGGGTTCGAACGGATAGGAAGGAAATTTTTTTTCTTCTCTATTTTTTGGCCTGTCTTCAACCGTTTCGTCTTGAAATGTAACCTGGATGATGTTTTTTAATTTTCAGAATTTTTTTGCATTTGTTTATGAATTTTCTAAACCGGGTCGGGTTTGAACGGATAGAAAGGAAATTATTTTTGTTCTCTATTTTTCGGCCTGTCCTGACCCGTTTCGTCTTGGAATGAAGCCTGGATGATGTTTTCTAATTTTTAAAATTTTTCTGCATTTGTTTTTTAATTTTCTAACTCGGGTCGGGTATTCGAAAGGATAGGAAGGAAATTGTTTTTGTTCTCTATTTTTCGGACGGTTCTTGCCCGTTTCGTCTTGAAATGTAACCTGGATGATGTTTTTTAGTTTTTAGAATTTTTTTGCATTTGTTTATGAATTTTCTAAATCGGGTCGGGTTGGAACGGATAGGGAGGAAATTATTTTTGTTCTCTATTTTTCGGCCTGTCATTGCCCGTTTCGTCTTGAAATGATGCCTGGATGATGTTTTTTAATTTTTTAAATTTTTTTGCATTTATTTTTGAATTTTCAAACTCGGGTCGGGTTCGAACGGATAGGAAGGAAATTATTTTGTTCTCTATTTTTCGGCTTGTCCTTGCCCGTTTCGCCTTGAAATGAAGCCTGGATGATGTTTTTTAATTTTTAAAATTTTTTTGCATTTATTTTTGAATTTTCAAACTCGGGTCGGGTTCGAACGGATAGGAAGGAAATTATTTTTGTTCTCTATTTTTCGGCTTGTCCTTGCCCGTTTCGCCTTGAAATGAAGCCTGGATGATGTTTTTTAATTTTTAAAATTTTTTTGCATTTATTTTTTAATTTTCTAACTCGGGTTGGGTATTCGAACAGATAGGAAGGAAATTGTTTTTGTTCTCTATTTTTCGGCCTGTCCTCGCCCGTTTCATCCTGAAATGAAGCCTGGATGTTGTTTTTTAATTTTTAAAATTTTTTTGCATTTATTTTCGAAATTTCAAACTCGGGTCGGGTTCGAACAGATAGGAAGGAAATTTTTTTTCTTCTCTATTTTTCGGCCTGTCTTCGCCCGTTTCGTCTTGAAATGTAACCTGGATGATGTTTTTTAATTTTTAGAATTTTTTTGCATTTATTTATGAATTTTCTAAATCGAGTCGGTTTCGAACGGATAGGGAGGAAATTATTTTTGTTCTCTATTTTTTGGCTTGTCCTTGCCTGTTTCGCCATGAAACGAAGCCTGGATGATGTTTTTTAATTTTTAGAATTTTTTGCATTTATTATTGAATTTTCTAACTCGGGTCGGGTTCGAACGGATAGGAAGGAAATTATTTTTGTTCTCTATTTTTTGGCTTGTCCTTGCCCGTTTCGCCTTGAAATGAAGCCTGGATGATGTTTTTTAATTTTTAAAATTTTTTTGCATTTATTTTTGAATTTTCTAACTCGGGTCGGGTTTGAACGGATAGGAACAAAATTTTTTTTTCTTCTCTATTTTTCGGCCTGTCCTGGCCCGTTTCGTCTTGAAACGAAGCCTGGATGATGTTTTTTAATTTTTAGAATTTTTTTGCATTTATTATTGAATTTTCTAACTCGGGTCGGGTATTCGAACGGATAGGAAGGAAATTATTTTTGTTCTCTACTTTTCGGCCTGTCCTTACCCGTTTCGTCTTGGAATGAAGCCTGGATGACGTTTTTTAATTTTTAGAATTTTTTTGCATTTGTTTATGAATTTTCTAAATCGGGTCGGGTTGGAACGGATAGGGAGGAAATTATTTTTGTTCTCTATTTTTCGGCCTGTCATTGCCCGTTTCGTCTTGAAATGATGCCTGGATGATGTTTTTTAATTTTTAAAATTTTTTTGCATTTATTTTTGAATTTTCGAACTCGGGTCGGGTTCGAACGGATAGGAAGGAAATTATTTTTGTTCTCTTTTTTTCGGCTTGTCCTTGCCCGTTTCGCCTTGAAATGAAGCCTGGATGATGTTTTTTAATTTTTCAAATTTTTTTGCATTTATTTTTGAATTTTCTAACTCGGATCGGGTTCGAACGGATAGGAAGAAAATTTTTTTCTTCTCTATTTTTCGGCCTGTCCTGGCCCGTTTCGTCTTGAAACAAAGCCTGCATGATGGTTTTTAATTTTTAGAATTTTTTTCCATTTATTATTGAATTTTCTAACTCGGGTCGGGTTCGAACGGATAGGAAGGAAATTATTTTTGTTCTCTATTTTTCAGCCTGTCCTTGACCGTTTCATCTTGGAATGAAGCCTGGATGATGTTTTTTAATTTTTAAAATTTTTTTGCATTTGTTTTTGAATTTTCTAACTCGGGTCGGGTATTCGAACGGACTGGAAGGAAATTGTTTTTGTTCTCTATTTTTCGGCCTGTCCTCGCCCGTTTCATCCTGAAATGAAGCCTGGATGATGTTTTTTAATTTTTAAAATTTTTGTGCATTTATTTTTGAATTTTCTAACTCGGGTCGGGTTTGAACGGAAAGGAAGAAAATTATTTTTGTTCTCTATTTTTCGGCCTGTCATTACCCGTGTCGTCTTGAAATGATGCCTAGATGATGTTTTTTAATTTTTAAAATTTTTGTGCATTTATTTTTGAATTTTCTAACTCGGGTCGGGTTTGAACGGAAAGGAAGAAAATTATTTTTGTTCTCTATTTTTCGGCCTGTCATTACCCGTGCCGTCTTGAAATGATGCCTAGATGATGTTTTTTAATTTTTAAAATTTTTTTGCATTTATTTTTGAATTTTCAAACTCGGGTCGGGTTCGAACGGATAGGAAGGAAATTATTTTTGTTCTCTATTTTTCGGCTTGTCCTTGCCCGTTTCGCCTTGAAATGAAGCCTGGATGATGTTTTTTAATTTTTAAAATTTTTTTGCATTTATTTTTGAATTTTCTAACTCGGGTCGGGTTCGAACGGATAGGAAGAAAATTTTTTTTCTTCTCTATTTTTCGGCCTGTCCTGGCCCGTTTCGTCTTGAAACGAAGCCTGGATGATGTTTTTTAATTTTTAGAATTTTTTTGCATTTATTATTGAATTTTCTAACTCGGATCGGGTTCGAACGGATAGGAAGGAAATTATTTTTGTTCTCTATTTTTCGGCCTGTCCTTACCCGTTTCGTCTTGGAATGAAGCCTGGATGATGTTTTTTAATTTTTCAAATTTTTTTGCATTTGTTTTTGAATTTTCTAACTCGGATCGGGTATTCGAACGGATAGGAAGGAAATTTTTTTTCTTCTCTATTTTTCGGCCTGTCTTCACCCGTTTCGTCTTGAAATGTAACCTGGATGACGTTTTTTAATTTTTAGAATTTGTTTGCATTTGTTTATGAATTTTCTAAATCGGGTCGGGTTCGAACGGATAGGGAGGAAATTATTTTTGTTCTCTATTTTTCGGCCTGTCATTGCCCGTTTCGTCTTGAAATGATGCCTGGATGATGTTTTTTAATTTTTAAAATTTTTTTGCACTTATTTTCGAATTTTCAAACTCGGGTCGGGTTCGAACGGATAGGAAGGAAATTATTTTTGTTCTCTATTTTTCGGCCTGTCCTTGCCCGTTTCGTCTTGGAATGAAGCCTGGATGATGTTTTTTAATTTTTAAAATTTTTTTGCATTTGTTTTTGAATTTTCTAACTCGGGTCGGGTATTCGAACGGATAGGAAGGAAATTATTTTTGTTCTCTATTTTTCGGCTTGTCCTTGCCCGTTTCATCCAGAAATGAAGCCTGGATGTTGTTTTTTAATTTTTAAAATTTTTTTGCATTTATTTTCGAAATTTCAAACTCGGGTCGGGTTCGAATGGATAGGAAGGAAATTTTTTTTCTTCTCTATTTTTCGGCCTGTCTTCACCCGTTTCGTCTTGAAATGTAACCTGGATGACGTTTTTTAATTTTTAGAATTTTTTTGCATTTGTTTATGAATTTTCTAAATCGGGTCGGGTTCGAACGGATAGGGAGGAAATTATTTTTGTTCTCCATTTTTCGGCCTGTCATTGCCCGTTTCGTCTTGGAATGAAGCCTGGATGATGTTTTTTAATTTTTAAAATTTTTTTGCATTTGTTTTTGAATTTTCTAACTCGGGTCGGGTATTCGAACGGATAGGAAGGAAATTATTTTTGTTCTCTATTTTTCGGCTTGTCCTTGCCCGTTTCATCCAGAAATGAAGCCTGGATGTTGTTTTTTAATTTTTAAAATTTTTTTGCATTTATTTTCGAAATTTCAAACTCGGGTCGGGTTCGAATGGATAGGAAGGAAATTTTTTTTCTTCTCTATTTTTCGGCCTGTCTTCACCCGTTTCGTCTTGAAATGTAACCTGGATGACGTTTTTTAATTTTTTGAATTTTTTTGCATTTGTTTATGAATTTTCTAAATCGGGTCGGGTTCGAACGGATAGGGAGGTAATTATTTTTGTTCTCCATTTTTCGGCCTGTCATTGCCCGTTTCGTCTTGAAATGATGCCTGGATGATGTTTTTTAATTTTTTAAATTTTTTTACATTTATTTTTGAATTTTCAAACTCGGGTCGGGTTCGAACGGATAGGAAGGAAATTATTTTTGTTCTCTATTTTTCGGCCTGTCCTTGCCCGTTTCGTCTTGGAATGAAGCCTGGATGATGTTTTTTAATTTTTAAAATTTTTTTGCATTTGTTTTTGAATTTTCTAACTCGGGTCGGGTATTCGAACGGATAGGAAGGAAATTATTTTTGTTCTCTATTTTTCGGCTTGTCCTTGCCCGTTTCATCCAGAAATGAAGCCTGGATGTTGTTTTTTAATTTTTAAAATTTTTTTGCATTTATTTTCGAAATTTCAAACTCGGGTCGGGTTCGAATGGATAGGAAGGAAATTTTTTTTCTTCTCTATTTTTCGGCCTGTCTTCACCCGTTTCGTCTTGAAATGTAACCTGGATGACGTTTTTTAATTTTTAGAATTTTTTTGCATTTGTTTATGAATTTTCTAAATCGGGTCGGGTTCGAACGGATAGGGAGGAAATTATTTTTGTTCTCCATTTTTCGGCCTGTCATTGCCCGTTTCGTCTTGAAATGATGCCTGGATGATGTTTTTTAATTTTTTAAATTTTTTTGCATTTATTTTTGAATTTTCAAACTCGGGTCGGGTTCGAACGGATAGGAAGGAAATTATTTTTGTTCTCTATTTTTCGGCCTGTCCTTGCCCGTTTCGTCTTGGAATGAAGCCTGGATGATGTTTTTTAATTTTTAAAATTTTTTTGCATTTGTTTTTGAATTTTCTAACTCGGGTCGGGTATTCGAACGGATAGGAAGGAAATTATTTTTGTTCTCTATTTTTCGGCTTGTCCTTGCCCGTTTCATCCAGAAATGAAGCCTGGATGTTGTTTTTTAATTTTTAAAATTTTTTTGCATTTATTTTCGAAATTTCAAACTCGGGTCGGGTTCGAATGGATAGGAAGGAAATTTTTTTTCTTCTCTATTTTTCGGCCTGTCTTCACCCGTTTCGTCTTGAAATGTAACCTCGATGACGTTTTTTAATTTTTAGAATTTTTTTGCATTTGTTTATGAATTTTCTAAATCGGGTCGGGTTCGAACGGAGAGGGAGGAAATTATTTTTGTTCTCCATTTTTCGGCCTGTCATTGCCCGTTTCGTCTTGAAATGATGCCTGGATGATGTTTTTTAATTTTTTAAATTTTTTTGCATTTATTTTTGAATTTTCAAACTCGGGTCGGGTTCGAACGGATAGGAAGGAAATTATTTTTGTTCTCTATTTTTCGGCTTATCCTTGCCCGTTTCACCTTGAAATGAAGCCTGGATGATGTATTTTAATTTTTAAAATTTTTTTGCATTTATTTTTGAATTTTCTAACTCAGGTCGGGTTTGAACGGTTAGGAAGAAAATTTTTTTTCTTCTCTATTTTTCGACCTATCCTGGCCCGTTTCGTCTTGAAACGAAGCCTGGATGATGTTTTTTAATTTTTAGAATTTTGTTTGCATTTATTATTGAATTTTCTAACTCGGGTCGGGTTCGAACGGATAGGAAGGAAATTATTTTTGTTCTCTATTTTTCCGCCTGTCCTTACCCGTTTCGTCTTGGAATGAAGCCTGGATGATGTTTTTTAATTTTTAAAATTTTTTTGCATTTGTTTTTGAATTTTCTAACTCGGGTCGGGTATTCGAACGGATAGGAAGGAAATTATTTTTGTTCTCTATTTTTCGGCCTGTCATTGCCCGTTTCGTCTTGAAATGATGCCTGGATGATGTTTTTTAATTTTTTAAATTTTTTTGCATTTATTTTTAAATTTTCAAACTCGGGTCGGGTTCGAACGGATAGGAAGGAAATTATTTTTGTTCTCTATTTTTCGGCTTGTCCTTGCCCGTTTCGCCTTGAAATGAAGCCTGGATGATGTTTTTTAATTTTTTAAATTTGTTTGCATTTGTTTTTGAATTTTCTATCTCGGGTCGGGTATACGAACGGATAGGAAGGAAATTATTTTTGTTCTCTATTTTTCGGCCTGTCCTTGCCCGTTTCATCCAGAAATGAAGCCTGGATGTGGTTTTTTAATTTTTAAAATTTTTTTGCACTTATTTTCGAAATTTCAAACTCGTGTCGGGTTCGAACGGATCGGAAGGAAATTTTTTTTCTTCTCTATTTTTTGGCCTGTCTTCACCCGTTTCGTCTTGAAATGTAACCTGGATGATGTTTTTTAATTTTTAGAATTTTTTTGCATTTGTTTATGAATTTTCTAAACCGGGTCGGGTTCGAACGGATAGGAAGGAAATTATTTTTGTTCTCTATTTTTCGGCCTTTCCTGACCCGTTTCGTCTTGAAATGAAGCCTGGATGATGTTTTTTAATTTTTAAAATTTTTTTTGCATTTATTTTTCAATTTTCTAACTCAGGTCGGGTTCGAACGGATAGGAAGAAAATTTTTTTTCTTCTCTATTTTTCGGCCTGTCCTGGCCCGTTTCGTCTTAAAACGAAGCCTGGATGATGTTTTTTAATTTTTAGAATTTTTTCGCATTTATTATTGAATTTTCTAACTCGGGTCGGGTTCGAACGGATAGGAAGGAAATTATTTTTGTTCTCTATTTTTCGGCCTGTCCTTACCCGTTTCGTCTTAGAATGAAGCCTGGATGATGTTTTTTAATTTTTAAAATTTTTTTGCATTTGTTTTTGAATTTTCTAACTCGGGTCGGGTATTCGAACGGATAGGAAGGAAATTATTTTTGTTCTCAATTTTTCGGCCTGTCCTTGCCCGTTTCATCCAGAAATGAAGCCTGGATGTTGTTTTTTAATTTTTAAAATTTTTTTGCACTTATTTTCGAAATTTCAAACTCGTGTCGGGTTCGAACGGATGGGAAGAAAATTTTTTTTCTTCTCTATTTTTCGGCCTGTCTTCACCCGTTTCGTCTTGAAATGTAACCTGGATGATGTTTTTTAATTTTTAGAATTTTTTTGCATTTGTTTATGAATTTTCTAAACCGGGTCGGGTTCGAACGGATAGGAAGGAAATTATTTTTGTTCTCTATTTTTCGGCCTTTCCTGACCCGTTTCGTCTTGAAATGAAGCCTGGATGATGTTTTTTAATTTTTTAAATTTTTTTGCATTTATTTTTGAATTTTCAAACTCGGGTCGGGTTCGAACGGATAGGAAGAAAATTTTTTTTCTTCTCTATTTTTCGGCCTGTCCTGGCCCGTTTCGTCTTAAAACGAAGCCTGGATGATGTTTTTTAATTTTTAGAATTTTTTCGCATTTATTATTGAATTTTCTAACACGGGTCGGGTTCGAACGGATAGGAAGGAAATTATTTTTGTTCTCTATTTTTCGGCCTGTCCTTACCCGTTTCGTCTTAGAATGAAGCCTGGATGATGTTTTTTAATTTTTAAAATTTTTTGCATTTGTTTTTGAATTTTCTAACTCGGGTCGGGTATTCGAACGGATAGGAAGGAAATTATTTTTGTTCTCAATTTTTCGGCCTGTCCTTGCCCGTTTCATCCAGAAATGAAGCCTGGATGTTGTTTTTTAATTTTTAAAATTTTTTTGCACTTATTTTCGAAATTTCAAACTCGTGTCGGGTTCGAACGGATGGGAAGGAAATTTTTTTTCTTCTCTATTTTTCGGCCTGTCTTCACCCGTTTCGTCTTGAAATGTAACCTGGATGATGTTTTTTAATTTTTAGAATTTTTTTGCATTTGTTTATGAATTTTCTAAACCGGGTCGGGTTCGAACGGATAGGAAGCAAATTATTTTTGTTCTCTATTTTTCGGCCTTTCCTGACCCGTTTCGTCTTGAAACGAAGCCTGGATGATGTTTTTTAATTTTTTAAATTTTTTTGCATTTATTTTTGAATTTTCAAACTCGGGTCGGGTTCGAACGGATAGGAAGGAAATTATTTTTGTTCTCTATTTTTCGGCTTGTCCTTGCCCGTTTCGCCTTGAAATGAAGCCTGGATGATGTTTTTTAATTTTTAAAATTTTTTTGCATTTATTTTTGAATTTTCTAACTCGGGTCGGGTTTGAACGGATAGGAAGGAAATTTTTTTTCTTCTCTATTTTTCGGCCTGTCCTGGCCCGTTTCGCCTTGAAACGAAGCCCGGATGATGTTTTTTAATTTTTAGAATTTTTTTGCATTTATTATTAAATTTTCTAACTCGGGTCGGGTATTCGAACGGATAGGAAGGAAATTATTTTTGTTCTCTACTTTTCGGCCTGTCCTTACCCGTTTCGTCTTGGAATGAAGCCTGGATGACGTTTTTTAATTTTTAGAATTTTTTTGCATTTGTTTATGAATTTTCTAAATCGGGTCTGGTTGGAACGGATAGGGAGGAAATTATTTTTGTTCTCTATTTTTCGGCCTGTCATTGCCCGTTTCGTCTTGAAATGATGCCTGGATGATGTTTTTTTAATTTTTAAAATTTTTTTGCATTTATTTTTGAATTTTCGAACTCGGGTCGGGTTCGAACGGATAGGAAGGAAATTATTTTTGTTCTCTTTTTTTCGGCTTGTCCTTGCCCGTTTCGCCTTGAAATGAAGCCTGGATGATGTTTTTTAATTTTTCAAATTTTTTTGCATTTATTTTTGAATTTTCTAACTCGGATCGGGTTCGAACGGATAGGAAGAAAATTTTTTTCTTCTCTATTTTTCGGCCTGTCCTGGCCCGTTTCGTCTTGAAACAAAGCCTGCATGATGGTTTTTAATTTTTAGAATTTTTTTCCATTTATTATTGAATTTTCTAACTCGGGTCGGGTTCGAACGGAAAGGAAGGAAATTATTTTTGTTCTCTATTTTTCAGCCTGACCTTGACCGTTTCATCTTGGAATGAAGCCTGGATGATGTTTTTTAATTTTTAAAATTTTTTTGCATTTGTTTTTGAATTTTCTAACTCGGGTCGGGTATTCGAACGGACTGGAAGGAAATTGTTTTTGTTCTCTATTTTTCGGCCTGTCCTCGCCCGTTTCATCCTGAAATAAAGCCTGGATGATGTTTTTTAATTTTTAAAATTTTTGTGCATTTATTTTTGAATTTTCTAACTCGGGTCGGGTTTGAACGGAAAGGAAGAAAATTATTTTTGTTCTCTATTTTTCGGCCTGTCATTACCCGTGTCGTCTTGAAATGATGCCTAGATGATGTTTTTTAATTTTTAAAATTTTTTTGCATTTATTTTTGAATTTTCAAACTCGGGTCGGGTTCGAACGGATAGGAAGGAAATTATTTTTGTTCTCTATTTTTCGGCTTGTCCTTGCCCGTTTCGCCTTGAAATGAAGCCTGGATGATGTTTTTTAATTTTTAAAATTTTTTTGCATTTATTTTTGAATTTTCTAACTCGGGTCGGGTTCGAACGGATAGGAAGAAAATTTTTTTTCTTCTCTATTTTTCGGCCTGTCCTGGCCCGTTTCGTCTTGAAACGAAGCCTGGATGATGTTTTTTAATTTTTAGAATTTTTTTGCATTTATTATTGAATTTTCTAACTCGGGTCGGGTTCGAACGGATAGGAAGGAAATTATTTTTGTTCTCTATTTTTCGGCCTGTCCTTACCCGTTTCGTCTTGGAATGAAGCCTGGATGATGTTTTTTAATTTTTCAAATTTTTTTGCATTTGTTTTTGAATTTTCTAACTCGGGTCGGGTATTCGAACGGATAGGAAGGAAATTTTTTTTCTTCTCTATTTTTCGGCCTGTCTTCACCCGTTTCGTCTTGAAATGTAACCTGGATGACGTTTTTTAATTTTTAGAATTTGTTTGCATTTGTTTATGAATTTTCTAAATCGGGTCGGGTTCGAACGGATAGGGAGGAAATTATTTTTGTTCTCTATTTTTCGGCCTGTCATTGCCCGTTTCGTCTTGAAATGATGCCTGGATGATGTTTTTTAATTTTTAAAATTTTTTTGCACTTATTTTCGAATTTTCAAACTCGGGTCGGGTTCGAACGGATAGGAAGGAAATTATTTTTGTTCTCTATTTTTCGGCCTGTCCTTGCCCGTTTCGTCTTGGAATGAAGCCTGGATGATGTTTTTTAATTTTTAAAATTTTTTTGCATTTGTTTTTGAATTTTCTAACTCGGGTCGGGTATTCGAACGGATAGGAAGGAAATTATTTTTGTTCTCTATTTTTCGGCTTGTCCTTGCCCGTTTCATCCAGAAATGAAGCCTGGATGTTGTTTTTTAATTTTTAAAATTTTTTTGCATTTATTTTCGAAATTTCAAACTCGGGTCGGGTTCGAATGGATAGGAAGGAAATTTTTTTTCTTCTCTATTTTTCGGCCTGTCTTCACCCGTTTCGTCTTGAAATGTAACTTGGATGACGTTTTTTAATTTTTAGAATTTTTTTGCATTTGTTTATGAATTTTCTAAATCGGGTCGGGTTCGAACGGATAGGGAGGAAATTATTTTTGTTCTCCATTTTTCGGCCTGTCATTGCCCGTTTCGTCTTGAAAAGATGCCTGGATGATGTTTTTTAATTTTTTAAATTTTTTTGCATTTATTTTTGAATTTTCAAACTCGGGTCGGGTTCGAACGGATAGGAAGGAAATTATTTTTGTTCTCTATTTTTCGGCCTGTCCTTGCCCGTTTCGTCTTGGAATGAAGCCTGGATGATGTTTTTTAATTTTTAAAATTTTTTTGCATTTGTTTTTGAATTTTCTAACTCGGGTCGGGTATTCGAACGGATAGGAAGGAAATTATTTTTATTCTCTATTTTTCGGCTTGTCCTTGCCCGTTTCATCCAGAAATGAAGCCTGGATGTTGTTTTTTAATTTTTAAAATTTTTTTGCATTTATTTTCGAAATTTCAAACTCGGGTCGGGTTCGAATGGATAGGAAGGAAATTTTTTTTCTTCTCTATTTTTCGGCCTGTCTTCACCCGTTTCGTCTTGAAATGTAACTTGGATGACGTTTTTTAATTTTTAGAATTTTTTTGCATTTGTTTATGAATTTTCTAAATCGGGTCGGGTTCGAACGGATAGGGAGGAAATTATTTTTGTTCTCCATTTTTCGGCCTGTCATTGCCCGTTTCGTCTTGAAAAGATGCCTGGATGATGTTTTTTAATTTTTTAAATTTTTTTGCATTTATTTTTGAATTTTCAAACTCGGGTCGGGTTCGAACGGATAGGAAGGAAATTATTTTTGTTCTCTATTTTTCGGCCTGTCCTTGCCCGTTTGGTCTTGGAATGAAGCCTGGATGATGTTTTTTAATTTTTAAAATTTTTTTGCCTTTGTTTTTGAATTTTCTAACTCGGGTCGGGTATTCGAACGGATAGGAAGGAAATTATTTTTGTTCTCTATTTTTCGGCTTGTCCTTGCCCGTTTCATCCAGAAATGAAGCCTGGATGTTGTTTTTTAATTTTTAAAATTTTTTTGCATTTATTTTAGAAATTTCAAACTCGGGTCGGGTTCGAATGGATAGGAAGGAAATTTTTTTTCTTCTCTATTTTTCGGCCTGTCTTCACCCGTTTCGTCTTGAAATGTAACCTGGATGACGTTTTTTAATTTTTAGAATTTTTTTGCATTTGTTTATGAATTTTCTAAATCGGGTCGGGTTCGAACGGATAGGGAGGAAATTATTTTTGTTCTCCATTTTTCGGCCTGTCATTGCCCGTTTCGTCTTGAAATGATGCCTGGATGATGTTTTTTAATTTTTTAAATTTTTTTGCATTTATTTTTGAATTTTCAAACTCGGGTCGGGTTCGAACGGATAGGAAGGAAATTATTTTTGTTCTCTATTTTTCGGCCTGTCCTTGCCCGTTTCGTCTTGAAATGAAGCCTGGATGATGTTTTTTAATTTTTTAAATTTGTTTGCATTTGTTTTTGAATTTTCTATCTCGGGTCGGGTATACGAACGGATAGGAAGGAAATTATTTTTGTTCTCTATTTTTCGGCCTGTCCTTGCCCGTTTCATCCAGAAATGAAGCCTGGATGTGGTTTTTTAATTTTTAAAATTTTTTTGCACTTATTTTCGAAATTTCAAACTCGTGTCGGGTTCGAACGGATAGGAAGGAAATTTTTTTTCTTCTCTATTTTTTGGCCTGTCTTCACCCGTTTTGTCTTGAAATGTAACCTGGATGATGTTTTTGAATTTTTAGAATTTTTTTGCATTTGTTTATAAATTTTCTAAACCGGGTCGGGTTCGAACGGATAGGAAGGAAATTATTTTTGTTCTCTATTTTTCGGCCTTTCCTGACCCGTTTCGTCTTGAAATGAAGCCTGGATGATGTTTTTTAATTTTTAAAATTTTTTTGCATTTATTTTTCAATTTTCTAACTCAGGTCGGGTTCGAACGGATAGGAAGAAAATTTTTTTTCTTCTCTATTTTTCGGCCTGTCCTGGCCCGTTTCGTCTTAAAACGAAGCCTGGATGATGTTTTTTAATTTTTAGAATTTTTTCGCATTTATTATTGAATTTTCTAACTCGGGTCGGGTTCGAACGGATAGGAAGGAAATTATTTTTGTTCTCTATTTTTCGGCCTGTCCTTACCCGTTTCGTCTTAGAATGAAGCCTGGATGATGTTTTTTAATTTTTAAAATTTTTTTGCATTTGTTTTTGAATTTTCTAACTCGGGTCGGGTATTCGAACGGATAGGAAGGAAATTATTTTTGTTCTCAATTTTTCGGCCTGTCCTTGCCCGTTTCATCCAGAAATGAAGCCTGGATGTTGTTTTTTAATTTTTAAAATTTTTTTGCACTTATTTTCGAAATTTCAAACTCGTGTCGGGTTCGAACGGATGGGAAGGAAATTTTTTTTCTTCTCTTTTTTTCGGCCTGTCTTCACCCGTTTCGTCTTGAAATGTAACCTGGATGATGTTTTTTAATTTTTAGAATTTTTTTGCATTTGTTTATGAATTTTCTAAACCGGGTCGGGTTCGAACGGATAGGAAGGAAATTATTTTTGTTCTCTATTTTTCGGCCTTTCCTGTCCCGTTTCGTCTTGAAATGAAGCCTGGATGATGTTTTTTAATTTTTTAAATTTTTTTGCATTTATTTTTGAATTTTCAAACTCGGGTCGGGTTCGAACGGATAGGAAGAAAATTTTTTTTCTTCTCTATTTTTCGGCCTGTCCTGGCCCGTTTCGTCTTAAAACGAAGCCTGGATGATGTTTTTTAATTTTTAGAATTTTTTCGCATTTATTATTGAATTTTCTAACTCGGGTCGGGTTCGAACGGATAGGAAGGAAATTATTTTTGTTCTCTATTTTTCGGCCTGTCCTTACCCGTTTCGTCTTAGAATGAAGCCTGGATGATGTTTTTTAATTTTTAAAATTTTTTTGCATTTGTTTTTGAATTTTCTAACTCGGGTCGGGTATTCGAACGGATAGGAAGGAAATTATTTTTGTTCTCAATTTTTCGGCCTGTCCTTGCCCGTTTCATCCAGAAATGAAGCCTGGATGTTGTTTTTTAATTTTTAAAATTTTTTTGCACTTATTTTCGAAATTTCAAACTCGTGTCGGGTTCGAACGGATGGGAAGGAAATTTTTTTTCTTCTCTATTTTTCGGCCTGTCTTCACCCGTTTCGTCTTGAAATGTAACCTGGATGATGTTTTTTAATTTTTAGAATTTTTTTGCATTTGTTTATGAATTTTCTAAACCGGGTCGGGTTCGAACGGATAGGAAGGAAATTATTTTTGTTCTCTATTTTTCGGCCTTTCCTGACCCGTTTCGTCTTGAAACGAAGCCTGGATGATGTTTTTTAATTTTTTAAATTTTTTTGCATTTATTTTTGAATTTTCAAACTCGGGTCGGGTTCGAACGGATAGGAAGGAAATTATTTTTGTTCTCTATTTTTCGGCTTGTCCTTGCCCGTTTCGCCTTGAAATGATGCCTGGATGATGTTTTTTAATTTTTAAAATTTTTTTGCACTTATTTTCGAATTTTCAAACTCGGGTCGGGTTCGAACGGATAGGAAGGAAATTATTTTTGTTCTCTATTTTTCGGCCTGTCCTTGCCCGTTTCGTCTTGGAATGAAGCCTGGATGATGTTTTTTAATTTTTAAAATTTTTTTGCATTTGTTTTTGAATTTTCTCACTCGGGTCGGGTATTCGAACGGATAGGAAGGAAATTATTTTTGTTCTCTATTTTTCGGCTTGTCCTTGCCCGTTTCATCCAGAAATGAAGCCTGGATGTTGTTTTTTAATTTTTAAAATTTTTTTGCATTTATTTTCGAAATTTCAAACTCGGGTCGGGTTCGAATGGATAGGAAGGAAATTTTTTTTCTTCTCTATTTTTCGGCCTGTCTTCACCCGTTTCGTCTTGAAATGTAACCTGGATGACGTTTTTTAATTTTTAGAATTTTTTTGCATTTGTTTATGAATTTTCTAAATCGGGTCGGGTTCGAACGGATAGGGAGGAAATTATTTTTGTTCTCCATTTTTCGGCCTGTCATTGCCCGTTTCGTCTTGGAATGAAGCCTGGATGATGTTTTTTAATTTTTAAAATTTTTTTGCATTTGTTTTTGAATTTTCTAACTCGGGTCGGGTATTCGAACGGATAGGAAGGAAATTATTTTTGTTCTCTATTTTTCGGCTTGTCCCTGCCCGTTTCATCCAGAAATGAAGCCTGGATGTTGTTTTTTAATTTTTAAAATTTTTTTGCATTTATTTTCGAAATTTCAAACTCGGGTCGGGTTCGAATGGATAGGAAGGAAATTTTTTTTCTTCTCTATTTTTCGGCCTGTCTTCACCCGTTTCGTCTTGAAATGTAACTTGGATGACGTTTTTTAATTTTTAGAATTTTTTTGCATTTGTTTATGAATTTTCTAAATCGGGTCGGGTTCGAACGGATAGGGAGGAAATTATTTTTGTTCTCCATTTTTCGGCCTGTCATTGCCCGTTTCGTCTTGAAAAGATGCCTGGATGATGTTTTTTAATTTTTTAAATTTTTTTGCATTTATTTATGAATTTTCAAACTCGGGTCGGGTTCGAACGGATAGGAAGGAAATTATTTTTGTTCTCTATTTTTCGGCCTGTCCTTGCCCGTTTCGTCTTGGAATGAAGCCTGGATGATGTTTTTTAATTTTTAAAATTTTTTTGCATTTGTTTTTGAATTTTCTAACTCGGGTCGGGTATTCGAACGGATAGGAAGGAAATTATTTTTGTTCTCTATTTTTCGGCTTGTCCTTGCCCGTTTCATCCAGAAATGAAGCCTGGATGTTGTTTTTTAATTTTTAAAATTTTTTTGCATTTATTTTCGAAATTTCAAACTCGGGTCGGGTTCGAATGGATAGGAAGGAAATTTTTTTTCTTCTCTATTTTTCGGCCTGTCTTCACCCGTTTCGTCTTGAAATGTAACTTGGATGACGTTTTTTAATTTTTAGAATTTTTTTGCATTTGTTTATGAATTTTCTAAATCGGGTCGGGTTCGAACGGATAGGGAGGAAATTATTTTTGTTCTCCATTTTTCGGCCAGTCATTGCCCGTTTCGTCTTGAAAAGATGCCTGGATGATGTTTTTTAATTTTTTAAATTTTTTTGCATTTATTTTTGAATTTTCAAACTCGGGTCGGGTTCGAACGGATAGGAAGGAAATTATTTTTGTTCTCTATTTTTCGGCCTGTCCTTGCCCGTTTCGTCTTGGAATGAAGCCTGGATGATGTTTTTTAATTTTTAAAATTTTTTTGCCTTTGTTTTTGAATTTTCTAACTCGGGTCGGGTATTCGAACGGATAGGAAGGAAATTATTTTTGTTCTCTATTTTTCGGCTTGTCCTTGCCCGTTTCATCCAGAAATGAAGCCTGGATGTTGTTTTTTAATTTTTAAAATTTTTTTGCATTTATTTTAGAAATTTCAAACTCGGGTCGGGTTCGAATGGATAGGAAGGAAATTTTTTTTCTTCTCTATTTTTCGGCCTGTCTTCACCCGTTTCGTCTTGAAATGTAACCTGGATGACGTTTTTTAATTTTTAGAATTTTTTTGCATTTGTTTATGAATTTTCTAAATCGGGTCGGGTTCGAACGGATAGGGAGGAAATTATTTTTGTTCTCCATTTTTCGGCCTGTCATTGCCCGTTTCGTCTTGAAATGATGCCTGGATGATGTTTTTTAATTTTTTAAATTTTTTTGCACTTATTTTTGAATTTTCAAACTCGGGTCGGGTTCGAACGGATAGGAAGGAAATTATTTTTGTTCTCTATTTTTCGGCCTGTCCTTGCCCGTTTCGTCTTGAAATGAAGCCTGGATGATGTTTTTTAATTTTTTAAATTTGTTTGCATTTGTTTTTGAATTTTCTATCTCGGGTCGGGTATACGAACGGATAGGAAGGAAATTATTTTTGTTCTCTATTTTTCGGCCTGTCCTTGCCCGTTTCATCCAGAAATGAAGCCTGGATGTGGTTTTTTAATTTTTAAAATTTTTTTGCACTTATTTTCGAAATTTCAAACTCGTGTCGGGTTCGAACGGATAGGAAGGAAATTTTTTTTCTTCTCTATTTTTTGGCCTGTCTTCACCCGTTTCGTCTTGAAATGTAACCTGGATGATGTTTTTTAATTTTTAGAATTTTTTTACATTTGTTTATGAATTTTCTAAACCGGGTCGGGTTCGAACGGATAGGAAGGAAATTATTTTTGTTCTCTATTTTTCGGCCTTTCCTGACCCGTTTCGTCTTGAAATGAAGCCTGGATGATGTTTTTTAATTTTTAAAATTTTTTTGCATTTATTTTTCAATTTTATAACTCAGGTCGGGTTCGAACGGATAGGAAGAAAATTTTTTTTCTTCTCTATTTTTCGGCCTGTCCTGGCCCGTTTCGTCTTAAAACGAAGCCTGGATGATGTTTTTTAATTTTTAGAATTTTTTCGCATTTATTATTGAATTTTCTAACTCGGGTCGGGTTCGAACGGATAGGAAGGAAATTATTTTTGTTCTCTATTTTTCGGCCTGTCCTTACCCGTTTCGTCTTAGAATGAAGCCTGGATGATGTTTTTTAATTTTTAAAATTTTTTTGCATTTGTTTTTGAATTTTCTAACTCGGGTCGGGTATTCGAACGGATAGGAAGGAAATTATTTTTGTTCTCAATTTTTCGGCCTGTCCTTGCCCGTTTCATCCAGAAATGAAGCCTGGATGTTGTTTTTTAATTTTTAAAATTTTTTTGCACTTATTTTCGAAATTTCAAACTCGTGTCGGGTTCGAACGGATGGGAAGGAAATTTTTTTTCTTCTCTTTTTTTCGGCCTGTCTTCACCCGTTTCGTCTTGAAATGTAACCTGGATGATGTTTTTTAATTTTTAGAATTTTTTTGCATTTGTTTATGAATTTTCTAAACCGGGTCGGGTTCGAACGGATAGGAAGGAAATTATTTTTGTTCTCTATTTTTCGGCCTTTCCTGACCCGTTTCGTCTTGAAATGAAGCCTGGATGATGTTTTTTAATTTTTTAAATTTTTTTGCATTTATTTTTGAATTTTCAAACTCGGGTCGGGTTCGAACGGATAAGAAGAAAATTTTTTTTCTTCTCTATTTTTCGGCCTGTCCTGGCCCGTTTCGTCTTAAAACGAAGCCTGGATGATGTTTTTTAATTTTTAGAATTTTTTCGCATTTATTATTGAATTTTCTAACTCGGGTCGGGTTCGAACGGATAGGAAGGAAATTATTTTTGTTCTCTATTTTTCGGCCTGTCCTTACCCGTTTCGTCTTAGAATGAAGCCTGGATGATGTTTTTTAATTTTTAAAATTTTTTTGCATTTGTTTTTGAATTTTCTAACTCGGGTCGGGTATTCGAACGGATAGGAAGGAAATTATTTTTGTTCTCAATTTTTCGGCCTGTCCTTGCCCGTTTCATCCAGAAATGAAGCCTGGATGTTGTTTTTTAATTTTTAAAATTTTTTTGCACTTATTTTCGAAATTTCAAACTCGTGTCGGGTTCGAACGGATGGGAAGGAAATTTTTTTTCTTCTCTATTTTTCGGCCTGTCTTCACCCGTTTCGTCTTGAAATGTAACCTGGATGATGTTTTTTAATTTTTAGAATTTTTTTGCATTTGTTTATGAATTTTCTAAACCGGGTCGGGTTCGAACGGATAGGAAGGAAATTATTTTTGTTCTCTATTTTTCGGCCTTTCCTGACCCGTTTCGTCTTGAAACGAAGCCTGGATGATGTTTTTTAATTTTTAAAATTTTTTTGCATTTATTTTTGAATTTTCAAACTCGGGTCGGGTTCGAACGGATAGGAAGGAAATTATTTTTGTTCTCTATTTTTCGGCTTGTCCTTGCCCGTTTCGCCTTGAAATGATGCCTGGATGATGTTTTTTAATTTTTAAAATTTTTTTGCACTTATTTTCGAATTTTCAAACTCGGGTCGGGTTCGAACGGATAGGAAGGAAATTATTTTTGTTCTCTATTTTTCGGCCTGTCCTTGCCCGTTTCGTCTTGGAATGAAGCCTGGATGATGTTTTTTAATTTTTAAAATTTTTTTGCATTTGTTTTTGAATTTTCTAACTCGGGTCGGGTATTCGAACGGATAGGAAGGAAATTATTTTTGTTCTCTATTTTTCGGCTTGTCCTTGCCCGTTTCATCCAGAAATGAAGCCTGGATGTTGTTTTTTAATTTTTAAAATTTTTTTGCATTTATTTTCGAAATTTCAAACTCGGGTCGGGTTCGAATGGATAGGAAGGAAATTTTTTTTCTTCTCTATTTTTCGGCCTGTCTTCACCCGTTTCGTCTTGAAATGTAACCTGGATGACGTTTTTTAATTTTTAGAATTTTTTTGCATTTGTTTATGAATTTTCTAAATCGGGTCGGGTTCGAACGGATAGGGAGGAAATTATTTTTGTTCTCCATTTTTCGGCCTGTCATTGCCCGTTTCGTCTTGGAATGAAGCCTGGATGATGTTTTTTAATTTTTAAAATTTTTTTGCATTTGTTTTTGAATTTTCTAACTCGGGTCGGGTATTCGAACGGATAGGAAGGAAATTATTTTTGTTCTCTATTTTTCGGCTTGTCCTTGCCCGTTTCATCCAGAAAGGAAGCCTGGATGTTGTTTTTTAATTTTTAAAATTTTTTTGCATTTATTTTCGAAATTTCAAACTCGGGTCGGGTTCGAATGGATAGGAAGGAAATTTTTTTTCTTCTCTATTTTTCGGCCTGTCTTCACCCGTTTCGTCTTGAAATGTAACCTGGATGACGTTTTTTAATTTTTTGAATTTTTTTGCATTTGTTTATGAATTTTCTAAATCGGGTCGGGTTCGAACGGATAGGGAGGTAATTATTTTTGTTCTTCATTTTTCGGCCTGTCATTGCCCGTTTCGTCTTGAAATGATGCCTGGATGATGTTTTTTAATTTTTTAAATTTTTTTACATTTATTTTTGAATTTTCAAACTCGGGTCGGGTTCGAACGGATAGGAAGGAAATTATTTTTGTTCTCTATTTTTCGGCCTGTCCTTGCCCGTTTCGTCTTGGAATGAAGCCTGGATGATGTTTTTTAATTTTTAAAATTTTTTTGCATTTGTTTTTGAATTTTCTAACTCGGGTCGGGTATTCGAACGGATAGGAAGGAAATTATTTTTGTTCTCTATTTTTCGGCTTGTCCTTGCCCGTTTCATCCAGAAATGAAGCCTGGATGTTGTTTTTTAATTTTTAAAATTTTTTTGCATTTATTTTCGAAATTTCAAACTCGGGTCGGGTTCGAATGGATAGGAAGGAAATTTTTTTTCTTCTCTATTTTTCGGCCTGTCTTCACCCGTTTCGTCTTGAAATGTAACCTGGATGACGTTTTTTAATTTTTAGAATTTTTTTGCATTTGTTTATGAATTTTCTAAATCGGGTCGGGTTCGAACGGATAGGGAGGAAATTATTTTTGTTCTCCATTTTTCGGCCTGTCATTGCCCGTTTCGTCTTGAAATGATGCCTGGATGATGTTTTTTAATTTTTTAAATTTTTTTGCATTTATTTTTGAATTTTCAAACTCGGGTCGGGTTCGAACGGATAGGAAGGAAATTATTTTTGTTCTCTATTTTTCGGCCTGTCCTTGCCCGTTTCGTCTTGGAATGAAGCCTGGATGATGTTTTTTAATTTTTAAAATTTTTTTGCATTTGTTTTTGAATTTTCTAACTCGGGTCGGGTATTCGAACGGATAGGAAGGAAATTATTTTTGTTCTCTATTTTTCGGCTTGTCCTTGCCCGTTTCATCCAGAAATGAAGCCTGGATGTTGTTTTTTAATTTTTAAAATTTTTTTGCATTTATTTTCGAAATTTCAAACTCGGGTCGGGTTCGAATGGATAGGAAGGAAATTTTTTTTCTTCTCTATTTTTCGGCCTGTCTTCACCCGTTTCGTCTTGAAATGTAACCTCGATGACGTTTTTTAATTTTTAGAATTTTTTTGCATTTGTTTATGAATTTTCTAAATCGGGTCGAGTTCGAACGGATAGGGAGGAAATTATTTTTGTTCTCCATTTTTCGGCCTGTCATTGCCCGTTTCGTCTTGAAATGATGCCTGGATGATGTTTTTTAATTTTTTAAATTTTTTTGCATTTATTTTTGAATTTTCAAACTCGGGTCGGGTTCGAACGGATAGGAAGGAAATTATTTTTGTTCTCTATTTTTCGGCTTATCCTTGCCCGTTTCGCCTTGAAATGAAGCCTGGATGATGTTTTTTAATTTTTTAAATTTGTTTGCATTTGTTTTTGAATTTTCTATCTCGGGTCGGGTATACGAACGGATAGGAAGGAAATTATTTTTGTTCTCTATTTTTCGGCCTGTCCTTGCCCGTTTCATCCAGAAATGAAGCCTGGATGTGGTTTTTTAATTTTTAAAATTTTTTTGCACTTATTTTCGAAATTTCAAACTCGTGTCGGGTTCGAACGGATAGGAAGGAAATTTTTTTTCTTCTCTATTTTTTGGCCTGTCTTCACCCGTTTCGTCTTGAAATGTAACCTGGATGATGTTTTTTAATTTTTAGAATTTTTTTACATTTGTTTATGAATTTTCTAAACCGGGTCGGGTTCGAACGGATAGGAAGGAAATTATTTTTGTTCTCTATTTTTCGGCCTTTCCTGACCCGTTTCGTCTTGAAATGAAGCCTGGATGATGTTTTTTAATTTTTAAAATTTTTTTGCATTTATTTTTCAATTTTATAACTCAGGTCGGGTTCGAACGGATAGGAAGAAAATTTTTTTTCTTCTCTATTTTTCGGCCTGTCCTGGCCCGTTTCGTCTTAAAACGAAGCCTGGATGATGTTTTTTAATTTTTAGAATTTTTTCGCATTTATTATTGAATTTTCTAACTCGGGTCGGGTTCGAACGGATAGGAAGGAAATTATTTTTGTTCTCTATTTTTCGGCCTGTCCTTACCCGTTTCGTCTTAGAATGAAGCCTGGATGATGTTTTTTAATTTTTAAAATTTTTTTGCATTTGTTTTTGAATTTTCTAACTCGGGTCGGGTATTCGAACGGATAGGAAGGAAATTATTTTTGTTCTCAATTTTTCGGCCTGTCCTTGCCCGTTTCATCCAGAAATGAAGCCTGGATGTTGTTTTTTAATTTTTAAAATTTTTTTGCACTTATTTTCGAAATTTCAAACTCGTGTCGGGTTCGAACGGATGGGAAGGAAATTTTTTTTCTTCTCTTTTTTTCGGCCTGTCTTCACCCGTTTCGTCTTGAAATGTAACCTGGATGATGTTTTTTAATTTTTAGAATTTTTTTGCATTTGTTTATGAATTTTCTAAACCGGGTCGGGTTCGAACGGATAGGAAGGAAATTATTTTTGTTCTCTATTTTTCGGCCTTTCCTGACCCGTTTCGTCTTGAAATGAAGCCTGGATGATGTTTTTTAATTTTTTAAATTTTTTTGCATTTATTTTTGAATTTTCAAACTCGGGTCGGGTTCGAACGGATAAGAAGAAAATTTTTTTTCTTCTCTATTTTTCGGCCTGTCCTGGCCCGTTTCGTCTTAAAACGAAGCCTGGATGATGTTTTTTAATTTTTAGAATTTTTTCGCATTTATTATTGAATTTTCTAACTCGGGTCGGGTTCGAACGGATAGGAAGGAAATTATTTTTGTTCTCTATTTTTCGGCCTGTCCTTACCCGTTTCGTCTTAGAATGAAGCCTGGATGATGTTTTTTAATTTTTAAAATTTTTTTGCATTTGTTTTTGAATTTTCTAACTCGGGTCGGGTATTCGAACGGATAGGAAGGAAATTATTTTTGTTCTCAATTTTTCGGCCTGTCCTTGCCCGTTTCATCCAGAAATGAAGCCTGGATGTTGTTTTTTAATTTTTAAAATTTTTTTGCACTTATTTTCGAAATTTCAAACTCGTGTCGGGTTCGAACGGATGGGAAGGAAATTTTTTTTCTTCTCTATTTTTCGGCCTGTCTTCACCCGTTTCGTCTTGAAATGTAACCTGGATGATGTTTTTTAATTTTTAGAATTTTTTTGCATTTGTTTATGAATTTTCTAAACCGGGTCGGGTTCGAACGGATAGGAAGGAAATTATTTTTGTTCTCTATTTTTCGGCCTTTCCTGACCTGTTTTGTCTTGAAACGAAGCCTGGATGATGTTTTTTAATTTTTAAATTTTTTTTGCATTTATTTTTGAATTTTCTAACTCGGGTCGGGTTCGAACGGATAGGAAGGAAATTATTTTTGTTCTCTATTTTTCGGCTTGTCCTTGCCCGTTTCGTCTTGAAATGATGCCTGGATGATGTTTTTTAATTTTTAAAATTTTTTTGCACTTATTTTCGAATTTTCTAACTCGGGTCGGGTTCGAACGGATAGGAAGGAAATTATTTTTGTTCTCTATTTTTCGGCCTGTCCTTGCCCGTTTCGTCTTGGAATGAAGCCTGGATGATGTTTTTTAATTTTTAAAATTTTTTTGCATTTGTTTTTGAATTTTCTAACTCGGGTCGGGTATTCGAACGGATAGGAAGGAAATTATTTTTGTTCTCTATTTTTCGGCTTGTCCTTGCCCGTTTCATCCAGAAATGAAGCCTGGATGTTGTTTTTTAATTTTTAAAATTTTTTTGCATTTATTTTCGAAATTTCAAACTCGGGTCGGGTTCGAATGGATAGGAAGGAAATTTTTTTTCTTCTCTATTTTTCGGCCTGTCTTCACCCGTTTCGTCTTGAAATGTAACCTGGATGACGTTTTTTAATTTTTAGAATTTTTTTGCATTTGTTTATGAATTTTCTAAATCGGGTCGGGTTCGAACGGATAGGGAGGAAATTATTTTTGTTCTCCATTTTTCGGCCTGTCATTGCCCGTTTCGTCTTGGAATGAAGCCTGGATGATGTTTTTTAATTTTTAAAATTTTTTTGCATTTGTTTTTGAATTTTCTAACTCGGGTCGGGTATTCGAACGGATAGGAAGGAAATTATTTTTGTTCTCTATTTTTCGGCTTGTCCTTGCCCGTTTCATCCAGAAAGGAAGCCTGGATGTTGTTTTTTAATTTTTAAAATTTTTTTGCATTTATTTTCGAAATTTCAAACTCGGGTCGGGTTCGAATGGATAGGAAGGAAATTTTTTTTCTTCTCTATTTTTCGGCCTGTCTTCACCCGTTTCGTCTTGAAATGTAACCTGGATGACGTTTTTTAATTTTTTGAATTTTTTTGCATTTGTTTATGAATTTTCTAAATCGGGTCGGGTTCGAACGGATAGGGAGGTAATTATTTTTGTTCTTCATTTTTCGGCCTGTCATTGCCCGTTTCGTCTTGAAATGATGCCTGGATGATGTTTTTTAATTTTTTAAATTTTTTTACATTTATTTTTGAATTTTCAAACTCGGGTCGGGTTCGAACGGATAGGAAGGAAATTATTTTTGTTCTCTATTTTTCGGCCTGTCCTTGCCCGTTTCGTCTTGGAATGAAGCCTGGATGATGTTTTTTAATTTTTAAAATTTTTTTGCATTTGTTTTTGAATTTTCTAACTCGGGTCGGGTATTCGAACGGATAGGAAGGAAATTATTTTTGTTCTCTATTTTTCGGCTTGTCCTTGCCCGTTTCATCCAGAAATGAAGCCTGGATGTTGTTTTTTAATTTTTAAAATTTTTTTGCATTTATTTTCGAAATTTCAAACTCGGGTCGGGTTCGAATGGATAGGAAGGAAATTTTTTTTCTTCTCTATTTTTCGGCCTGTCTTCACCCGTTTCGTCTTGAAATGTAACCTGGATGACGTTTTTTAATTTTTAGAATTTTTTTGCATTTGTTTATGAATTTTCTAAATCGGGTCGGGTTCGAACGGATAGGGAGGAAATTATTTTTGTTCTCCATTTTTCGGCCTGTCATTGCCCGTTTCGTCTTGAAATGATGCCTGGATGATGTTTTTTAATTTTTTAAATTTTTTTGCATTTATTTTTGAATTTTCAAACTCGGGTCGGGTTCGAACGGATAGGAAGGAAATTATTTTTGTTCTCTATTTTTCGGCCTGTCCTTGCCCGTTTCGTCTTGGAATGAAGCCTGGATGATGTTTTTTAATTTTTAAAATTTTTTTGCATTTGTTTTTGAATTTTCTAACTCGGGTCGGGTATTCGAACGGATAGGAAGGAAATTATTTTTGTTCTCTATTTTTCGGCTTGTCCTTGCCCGTTTCATCCAGAAATGAAGCCTGGATGTTGTTTTTTAATTTTTAAAATTTTTTTGCATTTATTTTCGAAATTTCAAACTCGGGTCGGGTTCGAATGGATAGGAAGGAAATTTTTTTTCTTCTCTATTTTTCGGCCTGTCTTCACCCGTTTCGTCTTGAAATGTAACCTCGATGACGTTTTTTAATTTTTAGAATTTTTTTGCATTTGTTTATGAATTTTCTAAATCGGGTCGAGTTCGAACGGATAGGGAGGAAATTATTTTTGTTCTCCATTTTTCGGCCTGTCATTGCCCGTTTCGTCTTGAAATGATGCCTGGATGATGTTTTTTAATTTTTTAAATTTTTTTGCATTTATTTTTGAATTTTCAAACTCGGGTCGGGTTCGAACGGATAGGAAGGAAATTATTTTTGTTCTCTATTTTTCGGCTTATCCTTGCCCGTTTCGCCTTGAAATGAAGCCTGGATGATGTTTTTTAATTTTTAAAATTTTTTTGCATTTATTTTTGAATTTTCTAACTCAGGTCGGGTTTGAACGGTTAGGAAGAAAATTTTTTTTCTTCTCTATTTTTCGGCCTATCCTGGCCCGTTTCGTCTTGAAACGAAGCCTGGATGATGTTTTTTAATTTTTAGAATTTTGTTTGCATTTATTATTGAATTTTCTAACTCGGGTCGGGTTCGAACGGATAGGAAGGAAATTATTTTTGTTCTCTATTTTTCGGCCTGTCCTTACCCGTTTCGTCTTGGAATGAAGCCTGGATGATGTTTTTTAATTTTTAAAATTTTTTTGCATTTGTTTTTGAATTTTCTAACTCGGGTCGGGTATTCGAACGGATAGGAAGGAAATTATTTTTGTTCTCTATTTTTCGGCCTGTCATTGCCCGTTTCGTCTTGAAATGATGCCTGGATGATGTTTTTTAATTTTTTAAATTTTTTTGCATTTATTTTTAAATTTTCAAACTCGGGTCGGGTTCGAACGGATAGGAAGGAAATTATTTTTGTTCTCTATTTTTCGGCTTGTCCTTGCCCGTTTCGCCTTGAAATGAAGCCTGGATGATGTTTTTTAATTTTTTAAATTTGTTTGCATTTGTTTTTGAATTTTCTATCTCGGGTCGGGTATACGAACGGATAGGAAGGAAATTATTTTTGTTCTCTATTTTTCGGCCTGTCCTTGCCCGTTTCATCCAGAAATGAAGCCTGGATGTGGTTTTTTAATTTTTAAAATTTTTTTGCACTTATTTTTGAAATTTCAAACTCGTGTCGGGTTCGAACGGATAGGAAGGAAATTTTTTTTCTTCTCTATTTTTTGGCCTGTCTTCACCCGTTTTGTCTTGAAATGTAACCTGGATGATGTTTTTTAATTTTTAGAATTTTTTTGCATTTGTTTATGAATTTTCTAAACCGGGTCGGGTTCGAACGGATAGGAAGGAAATTATTTTTGTTCTCTATTTTTCGGCCTTTCCTGACCCGTTTCGTCTTGAAATGAAGCCTGGATGATGTTTTTTAATTTTTAAAATTTTTTTGCATTTATTTTTCAATTTTCTAACTCAGGTCGGGTTCGAACGGATAGGAAGAAAATTTTTTTTCTTCTCTATTTTTCGGCCTGTCCTGGCCCGTTTCGTCTTAAAACGAAGCCTGGATGATGTTTTTTAATTTTTAGAATTTTTTCGCATTTATTATTGAATTTTCTAACTCGGGTCGGGTTCGAACGGATAGGAAGGAAATTATTTTTGTTCTCTATTTTTCGGCCTGTCCTTACCCGTTTCGTCTTAGAATGAAGCCTGGATGATGTTTTTTAATTTTTAAAATTTTTTTGCATTTGTTTTTGAATTTTCTAACTCGGGTCGGGTATTCGAACGGATAGGAAGGAAATTATTTTTGTTCTCAATTTTTCGGCCTGTCCTTGCCCGTTTCATCCAGAAATGAAGCCTGGATGTTGTTTTTTAATTTTTAAAATTTTTTTGCACTTATTTTCGAAATTTCAAACTCGTGTCGGGTTCGAACGGATGGGAAGGAAATTTTTTTTCTTCTCTTTTTTTCGGCCTGTCTTCACCCGTTTCGTCTTGAAATGTAACCTGGATGATGTTTTTTAATTTTTAGAATTTTTTTGCATTTGTTTATGAATTTTCTAAACCGGGTCGGGTTCGAACGGATAGGAAGGAAATTATTTTTGTTCTCTATTTTTCGGCCTTTCCTGACCCGTTTCGTCTTGAAATGAAGCCTGGATGATGTTTTTTAATTTTTTAAATTTTTTTGCATTTATTTTTGAATTTTCAAACTCGGGTCGGGTTCGAACGGATAGGAAGAAAATTTTTTTTCTTCTCTATTTTTCGGCCTGTCCTGGCCCGTTTCGTCTTAAAACGAAGCCTGGATGATGTTTTTTAATTTTTAGAATTTTTTCGCATTTATTATTGAATTTTCTAACTCGGGTCGGGTTCGAACGGATAGGAAGGAAATTATTTTTGTTCTCTATTTTTCGGCCTGTCCTTACCCGTTTCGTCTTAGAATGAAGCCTGGATGATGTTTTTTAATTTTTAAAATTTTTTTGCATTTGTTTTTGAATTTTCTAACTCGGGTCGGGTATTCGAACGGATAGGAAGGAAATTATTTTTGTTCTCAATTTTTCGGCCTGTCCTTGCCCGTTTCATCCAGAAATGAAGCCTGGATGTTGTTTTTTAATTTTTAAAATTTTTTTGCACTTATTTTCGAAATTTCAAACTCGTGTCGGGTTCGAACGGATAGGAAGGAAATTATTTTTGTTCTCTATTTTTCGGCCTGTCCTTGCCCGTTTCGTCTTGGAATGAAGCCTGGATGATGTTTTTTAATTTTTAAAATTTTTTTGCATTTGTTTTTGAATTTTCTAACTCGGGTCGGGTATTCGAACGGATAGGAAGGAAATTATTTTTGTTCTCTATTTTTCGGCTTGTCCTTGCCCGTTTCGCCTTGAAATGATGCCTGGATGATGTTTTTTAATTTTTAAAATTTTTTTGCACTTATTTTCGAATTTTCAAACTCGGGTCGGGTTCGAACGGATAGGAAGGAAATTATTTTTGTTCTCTATTTTTCGGCCTGTCCTTGCCCGTTTCGTCTTGGAATGAAGCCTGGATGATGTTTTTTAATTTTTAAAATTTTTTTGCATTTGTTTTTGAATTTTCTAACTCGGGTCGGGTATTCGAACGGATAGGAAGGAAATTATTTTTGTTCTCTATTTTTCGGCTTGTCCTTGCCCGTTTCATCCAGAAATGAAGCCTGGATGTTGTTTTTTAATTTTTAAAATTTTTTTGCATTTATTTTCGAAATTTCAAACTCGGGTCGGGTTCGAATGGATAGGAAGGAAATTTTTTTTCTTCTCTATTTTTCGGCCTGTCTTCACCCGTTTCGTCTTGAAATGTAACCTGGATGACGTTTTTTAATTTTTAGAATTTTTTTGCATTTGTTTATGAATTTTCTAAATCGGGTCGGGTTCGAACGGATAGGGAGGAAATTATTTTTGTTCTCCATTTTTCGGCCTGTCATTGCCCGTTTCGTCTTGGAATGAAGCCTGGATGATGTTTTTTAATTTTTAAAATTTTTTTGCATTTGTTTTTGAATTTTCTAACTCGGGTCGGGTATTCGAACGGATAGGAAGGAAATTATTTTTGTTCTCTATTTTTCGGCTTGTCCTTGCCCGTTTCATCCAGAAATGAAGCCTGGATGTTGTTTTTTAATTTTTAAAATTTTTTTGCATTTATTTTCGAAATTTCAAACTCGGGTCGGGTTCGAATGGATAGGAAGGAAATTTTTTTTCTTCTCTATTTTTCGGCCTGTCTTCACCCGTTTCGTCTTGAAATGTAACCTGGATGACGTTTTTTAATTTTTTGAATTTTTTTGCATTTGTTTATGAATTTTCTAAATCGGGTCGGGTTCGAACGGATAGGGAGGTAATTATTTTTGTTCTTCATTTTTCGGCCTGTCATTGCCCGTTTCGTCTTGAAATGATGCCTGGATGATGTTTTTTAATTTTTTAAATTTTTTTACATTTATTTTTGAATTTTCAAACTCGGGTCGGGTTCGAACGGATAGGAAGGAAATTATTTTTGTTCTCTATTTTTCGGCCTGTCCTTGCCCGTTTCGTCTTGGAATGAAGCCTGGATGATGTTTTTTAATTTTTAAAATTTTTTTGCATTTGTTTTTGAATTTTCTAACTCGGGTCGGGTATTCGAACGGATAGGAAGGAAATTATTTTTGTTCTCTATTTTTCGGCTTGTCCTTGCCCGTTTCATCCAGAAATGAAGCCTGGATGTTGTTTTTTAATTTTTAAAATTTTTTTGCATTTATTTTCGAAATTTCAAACTCGGGTCGGGTTCGAATGGATAGGAAGGAAATTTTTTTTCTTCTCTATTTTTCGGCCTGTCTTCACCCGTTTCGTCTTGAAATGTAACCTGGATGACGTTTTTTAATTTTTAGAATTTTTTTGCATTTGTTTATGAATTTTCTAAATCGGGTCGGGTTCGAACGGATAGGGAGGAAATTATTTTTGTTCTCCATTTTTCGGCCTGTCATTGCCCGTTTCGTCTTGAAATGATGCCTGGATGATGTTTTTTAATTTTTTAAATTTTTTTGCATTTATTTTTGAATTTTCAAACTCGGGTCGGGTTCGAACGGATAGGAAGGAAATTATTTTTGTTCTCTATTTTTCGGCCTGTCCTTGCCCGTTTCGTCTTGGAATGAAGCCTGGATGATGTTTTTTAATTTTTAAAATTTTTTTGCATTTGTTTTTGAATTTTCTAACTCGGGTCGGGTATTCGAACGGATAGGAAGGAAATTATTTTTGTTCTCTATTTTTCGGCTTGTCCTTGCCCGTTTCATCCAGAAATGAAGCCTGGATGTTGTTTTTTAATTTTTAAAATTTTTTTGCATTTATTTTCGAAATTTCAAACTCGGGTCGGGTTCGAATGGATAGGAAGGAAATTTTTTTTCTTCTCTATTTTTCGGCCTGTCTTCACCCGTTTCGTCTTGAAATGTAACCTCGATGACGTTTTTTAATTTTTAGAATTTTTTTGCATTTGTTTATGAATTTTCTAAATCGGGTCGAGTTCGAACGGATAGGGAGGAAATTATTTTTGTTCTCCATTTTTCGGCCTGTCATTGCCCGTTTCGTCTTGAAATGATGCCTGGATGATGTTTTTTAATTTTTTAAATTTTTTTGCATTTATTTTTGAATTTTCAAACTCGGGTCGGGTTCGAACGGATAGGAAGGAAATTATTTTTGTTCTCTATTTTTCGGCTTATCCTTGCCCGTTTCGCCTTGAAATGAAGCCTGGATGATGTTTTTTAATTTTTAAAATTTTTTTGCATTTATTTTTGAATTTTCTAACTCAGGTCGGGTTTGAACGGTTAGGAAGAAAATTTTTTTTCTTCTCTATTTTTCGGCCTATCCTGGCCCGTTTCGTCTTGAAACGAAGCCTGGATGATGTTTTTTAATTTTTAGAATTTTGTTTGCATTTATTATTGAATTTTCTAACTCGGGTCGGGTTCGAACGGATAGGAAGGAAATTATTTTTGTTCTCTATTTTTCGGCCTGTCCTTACCCGTTTCGTCTTGGAATGAAGCCTGGATGATGTTTTTTAATTTTTAAAATTTTTTTGCATTTGTTTTTGAATTTTCTAACTCGGGTCGGGTATTCGAACGGATAGGAAGGAAATTATTTTTGTTCTCTATTTTTCGGCCTGTCATTGCCCGTTTCGTCTTGAAATGATGCCTGGATGATGTTTTTTAATTTTTTTAAATTTTGTTGCATTTATTTTTAAATTTTCAAACTCGGGTCGGGTTCGAACGGATAGGAAGGAAATTATTTTTGTTCTCTATTTTTCGGCTTGTCCTTGCCCGTTTCGCCTTGAAATGAAGCCTGGATGATGTTTTTTAATTTTTTAAATTTGTTTGCATTTGTTTTTGAATTTTCTATCTCGGGTCGGGTATACGAACGGATAGGAAGGAAATTATTTTTGTTCTCTATTTTTCGGCCTGTCCTTGCCCGTTTCATCCAGAAATGAAGCCTGGATGTGGTTTTTTAATTTTTAAAATTTTTTTGCACTTATTTTTGAAATTTCAAACTCGTGTCGGGTTCGAACGGATAGGAAGGAAATTTTTTTTCTTCTCTATTTTTTGGCCTGTCTTCACCCGTTTTGTCTTGAAATGTAACCTGGATGATGTTTTTTAATTTTTGGAATTTTTTTGCATTTGTTTATAAATTTTCTAAACCGGGTCGGGTTCGAACGGATAGGAAGGAAATTATTTTTGTTCTCTATTTTTCGGCCTTTCCTGACCCGTTTCGTCTTGAAATGAAGCCTGGATGATGTTTTTTAATTTTTAAAATTTTTTTGCATTTATTTTTCAATTTTCTAACTCAGGTCGGGTTCGAACGGATAGGAAGAAAATTTTTTTTCTTCTCTATTTTTCGGCCTGTCCTGGCCCGTTTCGTCTTAAAACGAAGCCTGGATGATGTTTTTTAATTTTTAGAATTTTTTCGCATTTATTATTGAATTTTCTAACTCGGGTCGGGTTCGAACGGATAGGAAGGAAATTATTTTTGTTCTCTATTTTTCGGCCTGTCCTTACCCGTTTCGTCTTAGAATGAAGCCTGGATGATGTTTTTTAATTTTTAAAATTTTTTTGCATTTGTTTTTGAATTTTCTAACTCGGGTCGGGTATTCGAACGGATAGGAAGGAAATTATTTTTGTTCTCAATTTTTCGGCCTGTCCTTGCCCGTTTCATCCAGAAATGAAGCCTGGATGTTGTTTTTTAATTTTTAAAATTTTTTTGCACTTATTTTCGAAATTTCAAACTCGTGTCGGGTTCGAACGGATGGGAAGGAAATTTTTTTTCTTCTCTTTTTTTCGGCCTGTCTTCACCCGTTTCGTCTTGAAATGTAACCTGGATGATGTTTTTTAATTTTTAGAATTTTTTTGCATTTGTTTATGAATTTTCTAAACCGGGTCGGGTTCGAACGGATAGGAAGGAAATTATTTTTGTTCTCTATTTTTCGGCCTTTCCTGACCCGTTTCGTCTTGAAATGAAGCCTGGATGATGTTTTTTAATTTTTTAAATTTTTTTGCATTTATTTTTGAATTTTCTAACTCGGGTCGGGTTCGAACGGATAGGAAGAAAATTTTTTTTCTTCTCTATTTTTCGGCCTGTCCTGGCCCGTTTCGTCTTAAAACGAAGCCTGGATGATGTTTTTTAATTTTTAGAATTTTTTCGCATTTATTATTGAATTTTCTAACTCGGGTCGGGTTCGAACGGATAGGAAGGAAATTATTTTTGTTCTCTATTTTTCGGCCTGTCCTTACCCGTTTCGTCTTAGAATGAAGCCTGGATGATGTTTTTTAATTTTTAAAATTTTTTTGCATTTGTTTTTGAATTTTCTAACTCGGGTCGGGTATTCGAACGGATAGGAAGGAAATTATTTTTGTTCTCAATTTTTCGGCCTGTCCTTGCCCGTTTCATCCAGAAATGAAGCCTGGATGTTGTTTTTTAATTTTTAAAATTTTTTTGCACTTATTTTCGAAATTTCAAACTCGTGTCGGGTTCGAACGGATGGGAAGGAAATTTTTTTTCTTCTCTATTTTTCGGCCTGTCTTCACCCGTTTCGTCTTGAAATGTAACCTGGATGATGTTTTTTAATTTTTAGAATTTTTTTGCATTTGTTTATGAATTTTCTAAACCGGGTCGGGTTCGAACGGATAGGAAGGAAATTATTTTTGTTCTCTATTTTTCGGCCTTTCCTGACCCGTTTCGTCTTGAAACGAAGCCTGGATGATGTTTTTTAATTTTTTAAATTTTTTTGCATTTATTTTTGAATTTTCAAACTCGGGTCGGGTTCGAACGGATAGGAAGGAAATTATTTTTGTTCTCTATTTTTCGGCTTGTCCTTGCCCGTTTCGCCTTGAAATGATGCCTGGATGATGTTTTTTAATTTTTAAAATTTTTTTGCACTTATTTTCGAATTTTCAAACTCGGGTCGGGTTCGAACGGATAGGAAGGAAATTATTTTTGTTCTCTATTTTTCGGCCTGTCCTTGCCCGTTTCGTCTTGGAATGAAGCCTGGATGATGTTTTTTAATTTTTAAAATTTTTTTGCATTTGATTTTTAATTTTCTAACTCGGGTCGGGTATTCGAACGGATAGGAAGGAAATTATTTTTGTTCTCTATTTTTCGGCTTGTCCTTGCCCGTTTCATCCAGAAATGAAGCCTGGATGTTGTTTTTTAATTTTTAAAATTTTTTTGCATTTATTTTCGAAATTTCAAACTCGGGTCGGGTTCGAATGGATAGGAAGGAAATTTTTTTTCTTCTCTATTTTTCGGCCTGTCTTCACCCGTTTCGTCTTGAAATGTAACCTGGATGACGTTTTTTAATTTTTAGAATTTTTTTGCATTTGTTTATGAATTTTCTAAATCGGGTCGGGTTCGAACGGATAGGGAGGAAATTATTTTTGTTCTCCATTTTTCGGCCTGTCATTGCCCGTTTCGTCTTGGAATGAAGCCTGGATGATGTTTTTTAATTTTTAAAATTTTTTTGCATTTGTTTTTGAATTTTCTAACTCGGGTCGGGTATTCGAACGGATAGGAAGGAAATTATTTTTGTTCTCTATTTTTCGGCTTGTCCTTGCCCGTTTCATCCAGAAATGAAGCCTGGATGTTGTTTTTTAATTTTTAAAATTTTTTTGCATTTATTTTCGAAATTTCAAACTCGGGTCGGGTTCGAATGGATAGGAAGGAAATTTTTTTTCTTCTCTATTTTTCGGCCTGTCTTCACCCGTTTCGTCTTGAAATGTAACCTGGATGACGTTTTTTAATTTTTTGAATTTTTTTGCATTTGTTTATGAATTTTCTAAATCGGGTCGGGTTCGAACGGATAGGGAGGTAATTATTTTTGTTCTCCATTTTTCGGCCTGTCATTGCCCGTTTCGTCTTGAAATGATGCCTGGATGATGTTTTTTAATTTTTTAAATTTTTTTACATTTATTTTTGAATTTTCAAACTCGGGTCGGGTTCGAACGGATAGGAAGGAAATTATTTTTGTTCTCTATTTTTCGGCCTGTCCTTGCCCGTTTCGTCTTGGAATGAAGCCTGGATGATGTTTTTTAATTTTTAAAATTTTTTTGCATTTGTTTTTGAATTTTCTAACTCGGGTCGGGTATTCGAACGGATAGGAAGGAAATTATTTTTGTTCTCTATTTTTCGGCTTGTCCTTGCCCGTTTCATCCAGAAATGAAGCCTGGATGTTGTTTTTTAATTTTTAAAATTTTTTTGCATTTATTTTCGAAATTTCAAACTCGGGTCGGGTTCGAATGGATAGGAAGGAAATTTTTTTTCTTCTCTATTTTTCGGCCTGTCTTCACCCGTTTCGTCTTGAAATGTAACCTGGATGACGTTTTTTAATTTTTAGAATTTTTTTGCATTTGTTTATGAATTTTCTAAATCGGGTCGGGTTCGAACGGATAGGGAGGAAATTATTTTTGTTCTCCATTTTTCGGCCTGTCATTGCCCGTTTCGTCTTGAAATGATGCCTGGATGATGTTTTTTAATTTTTTAAATTTTTTTGCATTTATTTTTGAATTTTCAAACTCGGGTCGGGTTCGAACGGATAGGAAGGAAATTATTTTTGTTCTCTATTTTTCGGCCTGTCCTTGCCCGTTTCGTCTTGGAATGAAGCCTGGATGATGTTTTTTAATTTTTAAAATTTTTTTGCATTTGTTTTTGAATTTTCTAACTCGGGTCGGGTATTCGAACGGATTGGAAGGAAATTATTTTTGTTCTCTATTTTTCGGCTTGTCCTTGCCCGTTTCATCCAGAAATGAAGCCTGTATGTTGTTTTTTAATTTTTAAAATTTTTTTGCATTTATTTTCGAAATTTCAAACTCGGGTCGGGATCGAATGGATAGGAAGGAAATTTTTTTTCTTCTCTATTTTTCGGCCTGTCTTCACCCGTTTCGTCTTGAAATGTAACCTCGATGACGTTTTTTAATTTTTAGAATTTTTTTGCATTTGTTTATGAATTTTCTAAATCGGGTCGGGTTCGAACGGATAGGGAGGAAATTATTTTTGTTCTCCATTTTTCGGCCTGTCATTGCCCGTTTCGTCTTGAAATGATGCCTGGATGATGTTTTTTAATTTTTTAAATTTTTTTGCATTTATTTTTGAATTTTCAAACTCGGGTCGGGTTCGAACGGATAGGAAGGAAATTATTTTTGTTCTCTATTTTTCGGCTTATCCTTGCCCGTTTCGCCTTGAAATGAAGCCTGGATGATGTTTTTTAATTTTTAAAATTTTTTTGCATTTATTTTTGAATTTTCTAACTCAGGTCGGGTTTGAACGGTTAGGAAGAAAATTTTTTTTCTTCTCTATTTTTCGGCCTATCCTGGCCCGTTTCGTCTTGAAACGAAGCCTGGATGATGTTTTTTAATTTTTAGAATTTTGTTTGCATTTATTATTGAATTTTCTAACTCGGGTCGGGTTCGAACGGATAGGAAGGAAATTATTTTTGTTCTCTATTTTTCGGCCTGTCCTTACCCGTTTCGACTTGGAATGAAGCCTGGATGATGTTTTTTTAATTTTTTTGCATTTGTTTTTGAATTTTCTAACTCGGGTCGGGTATTCGAACGGATAGGAAGGAAATTATTTTTGTTCTCTATTTTTCGGCCTGTCATTGCCCGTTTCGTCTTGAAATGATGCCTGGATGATGTTTTCTAATTTTTTAAATTTTTTTGCATTTATTTTTAAATTTTCAAACTCGGGTCGGGTTCGAACGGATAGGACGGAAATTATTTTTGTTCTCTATTTTTCGGCTTGTCCTTGCCCGTTTCGCCTTGAAATGAAGCCTGGATGATGTTTTTTAATTTTTTAAATTTGTTTGCATTTGTTTTTGAATTTTCTATCTCGGGTCGGGTATACGAACGGATAGGAAGGAAATTATTTTTGTTCTCTATTTTTCGGCCTGTCCTTGCCCGTTTCATCCAGAAATGAAGCCTGGATGTGGTTTTTTAATTTTTAAAATTTTTTTGCACTTATTTTTGAAATTTCAAACTCGTGTCGGGTTCGAACGGATAGGAAGGAAATTTTTTTTCTTCTCTATTTTTTGGCCTGTCTTCACCCGTTTCGTCTTGAAATGTAACCTGGATGATGTTTTTTAATTTTTAGAATTTTTTTGCATTTGTTTATGAATTTTCTAAACCGGGTCGGGTTCGAACGGATAGGAAGGAAATTATTTTTGTTCTCTATTTTTCGGCCTTTCCTGACCCGTTTCGTCTTGAAATGAAGCCTGGATGATGTTTTTTAATTTTTAAAATTTTTTTGCATTTATTTTTCAATTTTCTAACTCAGGTCGGGTTCGAACGGATAGGAAGAAAATTTTTTTTCTTCTCTATTTTTCGGCCTGTCCTGGCCCGTTTCGTCTTAAAACGAAGCCTGGATGATGTTTTTTAATTTTTAGAATTTTTTCGCATTTATTATTGAATTTTCTAACTCGGGTCGGGTTCGAACGGATAGGAAGGAAATTATTTTTGTTTTCTATTTTTCGGCCTGTCCTTACCCGTTTCGTCTTAGAATGAAGCCTGGATGATGTTTTTTAATTTTTAAAATTTTTTTGCATTTGTTTTTGAATTTTCTAACTCGGGTCGGGTATTCGAACGGATAGGAAGGAAATTATTTTTGTTCTCAATTTTTCGGCCTGTCCTTGCCCGTTTCATCCAGAAATGAAGCCTGGATGTTGTTTTTTAATTTTTAAAATTTTTTTGCACTTATTTTCGAAATTTCAAACTCGTGTCGGGTTCGAACGGATGGGAAGGAAATTTTTTTTCTTCTCTATTTTTCGGCCTGTCTTCACCCGTTTCGTCTTGAAATGTAACCTGGATGATGTTTTTTAATTTTTAGAATTTTTTTGCATTTGTTTATGAATTTTCTAAACCGGGTCGGGTTCGAACGGATAGGAAGGAAATTATTTTTGTTCTCTATTTTTCGGCCTTTCCTGACCCGTTTCGTCTTGAAATGAAGCCTGGATGATGTTTTTTAATTTTTTAAATTTTTTTGCATTTATTTTTGAATTTTCAAACTCGGGTCGGGTTCGAACCGATAGGAAGAAAATTTTTTTTCTTCTCTATTTTTCGGCCTGTCCTGGCCCGTTTCGTCTTAAAACGAAGCCTGGATGATGTTTTTTAATTTTTAGAATTTTTTCGCATTTATTATTGAATTTTCTAACTCGGGTCGGGTTCGAACGGATAGGAAGGAAATTATTTTTGTTCTCTATTTTTCGGCCTGTCCTTACCCGTTTCGTCTTAGAATGAAGCCTGGATGATGTTTTTTAATTTTTAAAATTTTTTTGCATTTGTTTTTGAATTTTCTAACTCGGGTCGGGTATTCGAACGGATAGGAAGGAAATTATTTTTGTTCTCAATTTTTCGGCCTGTCCTTGCCCGTTTCATCCAGAAATGAAGCCTGGATGTTGTTTTTTAATTTTTAAAATTTTTTTGCACTTATTTTCGAAATTTCAAACTCGTGTCGGGTTCGAACGGATGGGAAGGAAATTTTTTTTCTTCTCTATTTTTCGGCCTGTCTTCACCCGTTTCGTCTTGAAATGTAACCTGGATGATGTTTTTTAATTTTTAGAATTTTTTTGCATTTGTTTATGAATTTTCTAAACCGGGTCGGGTTCGAACGGATAGGAAGCAAATTATTTTTGTTCTCTATTTTTCGGCCTTTCCTGACCCGTTTCGTCTTGAAACGAAGCCTGGATGATGTTTTTTAATTTTTTAAATTTTTTTGCATTTATTTTTGAATTTTCAAACTCGGGTCGGGTTCGAACGGATAGGAAGGAAATTATTTTTGTTCTCTATTTTTCGGCCTGTCCTTGCCCGTTTCGTCTTGAAATGTAACCTGGATGACGTTTTTTAATTTTTAGAATTTGTTTGCATTTGTTTATGAATTTTCTAAATCGGGTCGGGTTCGAACGGATAGGGAGGAAATTATTTTTGTTCTCTATTTTTCGGCCTGTCATTGCCCGTTTCGTCTTGAAATGATGCCTGGATGATGTTTTTTAATTTTTAAAATTTTTTTGCACTTATTTTCGAATTTTCAAACTCGGGTCGGGTTCGAACGGATAGGAAGGAAATTATTTTTGTTCTCTATTTTTCGGCCTGTCCTTGCCCGTTTCGTCTTGGAATGAAGCCTGGATGATGTTTTTTAATTTTTAAAATTTTTTTGCATTTGTTTTTGAATTTTCTAACTCGGGTCGGGTATTCGAACGGATAGGAAGGAAATTATTTTTGTTCTCTATTTTTCGGCTTGTCCTTGCCCGTTTCATCCAGAAATGAAGCCTGGATGTTGTTTTTTAATTTTTAAAATTTTTTTGCATTTATTTTCGAAATTTCAAACTCGGGTCGGGTTCGAATGGATAGGAAGGAAATTTTTTTTCTTCTCTATTTTTCGGCCTGTCTTCACCCGTTTCGTCTTGAAATGTAACTTGGATGACGTTTTTTAATTTTTAGAATTTTTTTGCATTTGTTTATGAATTTTCTAAATCGGGTCGGGTTCGAACGGATAGGGAGGAAATTATTTTTGTTCTCCATTTTTCGGCCTGTCATTGCCCGTTTCGTCTTGAAAAGATGCCTGGATGATGTTTTTTAATTTTTTAAATTTTTTTGCATTTATTTTTGAATTTTCAAACTCGGGTCGGGTTCGAACGGATAGGAAGGAAATTATTTTTGTTCTCTATTTTTCGGCCTGTCATTGCCCGTTTCGTCTTGGAATGAAGCCTGGATGATGTTTTTTAATTTTTAAAATTTTTTTGCATTTGTTTTTGAATTTTCTAACTCGGGTCGGGTATTCGAACGGATAGGAAGGAAATTATTTTTGTTCTCTATTTTTCGGCTTGTCCTTGCCCGTTTCATCCAGAAATGAAGCCTGGATGTTGTTTTTTAATTTTTAAAATTTTTTTGCATTTATTTTCGAAATTTCAAACTCGGGTCGGGTTCGAATGGATAGGAAGGAAATTTTTTTTCTTCTCTATTTTTCGGCCTGTCTTCACCCGTTTCGTCTTGAAATGTAACTTGGATGACGTTTTTTAATTTTTAGAATTTTTTTGCATTTGTTTATGAATTTTCTAAATCGGGTCGGGTTCGAACGGATAGGGAGGAAATTATTTTTGTTCTCCATTTTTCGGCCTGTCATTGCCCGTTTCGTCTTGAAAAGATGCCTGGATGATGTTTTTTAATTTTTTAAATTTTTTTGCATTTATTTTTGAATTTTCAAACTCGGGTCGGGTTCGAACGGATAGGAAGGAAATTATTTTTGTTCTCTATTTTTCGGCCTGTCCTTGCCCGTTTCGTCTTGGAATGAAGCCTGGATGATGTTTTTTAATTTTTAAAATTTTTTTGCATTTGTTTTTGAATTTTCTAACTCGGGTCGGGTATTCGAACGGATAGGAAGGAAATTATTTTTGTTCTCTATTTTTCGGCTTGTCCTTGCCCGTTTCATCCAGAAATGAAGCCTGGATGTTGTTTTTTAATTTTTAAAATTTTTTTGCATTTATTTTCGAAATTTCAAACTCGGGTCGGGTTCGAATGGATAGGAAGGAAATTTTTTTTCTTCTCTATTTTTCGGCCTGTCTTCACCCGTTTCGTCTTGAAATGTAACCTGGATGACGTTTTTTAATTTTTAGAATTTTTTTGCATTTGTTTATGAATTTTCTAAATCGGGTCGGGTTCGAACGGATAGGGAGGAAATTATTTTTGTTCTCCATTTTTCGGCCTGTCATTGCCCGTTTCGTCTTGAAATGATGCCTGGATGATGTTTTTTAATTTTTTAAATTTTTTTGCATTTATTTTTGAATTTTCAAACTCGGGTCGGTTTCGAACGGATAGGAAGGAAATTATTTTTGTTCTCTATTTTTCGGCTTATCCTTGCCCGTTTCGCCTTGAAATGAAGCCTGGATGATGTTTTTTAATTTTTAAAATTTTTTTGCATTTATTTTTGAATTTTCTAACTCAGGTCGGGTTTGAACGGTTAGGAAGAAAATTTTTTTTCTTCTCTATTTTTCGGCCTGTCCTGGCCCGTTTCGTCTTGAAACGAAGCCTGGATGATGTTTTTTAATTTTTAGAATTTTGTTTGCATTTATTATTGAATTTTCTAACTCGGGTCGGGTTCGAACGGATAGGAAGGAAATTATTTTTGTTCTCTATTTTTCGGCCTGTCCTTACCCGTTTCGTCTTGGAATGAAGCCTGGATGATGTTTTTTAATTTTTAAAATTTTTTTGCATTTGTTTTTGAATTTTCTAACTCGGGTCGGGTATTCGAACGGATAGGAAGGAAATTATTTTTGTTCTCTATTTTTCGGCCTGTCATTGCCCGTTTCGTCTTGAAATGATGCCTGGATGATGTTTTTTAATTTTTAAAATTTTTTTGCACTTATTTTCGAATTTTCAAACTCGGGTCGGGTTCGAATGGATAGGAAGGAAATTATTTTTGTTCTCTATTTTTCGGCTTGTCCTTGCCCGTTTCGCCTTGAAATGAAGCCTGGATGATGTTTTTTAATTTTTAAAATTTTTTTGCATTTATTTTTGAATTTTCTCACTCGGGTCGGGTTTGAACGGATAGGAAGAAAATTATTTTTGTTCTCTACTTTTCGGCCTGTCCTTACCCGTTTCGTCTTGGAATGAAGCCTGGATGATGTTTTTTAATTTTTAGAATTTTTTTGCATTTATTATTGAATTTTCTAACTCGGGTCGGGTTCGAACGGATAGGAAGGAAATTATTTTTGTTCTCTATTTTTCGGCCTGTCCTTACCCGTTTCGTCTTGGAATGAAGCCTGGATGATGTTTTTTAATTTTTCAAATTTTTTTGCATTTGTTTTTGAATTTTCTAACTCGGGTCGGGTATTCGAACGGATAGGAAGGAAATTTTTTTTCTTCTCTATTTTTCGGCCTGTCTTCACCCGTTTCGTCTTGAAATGTAACCTGGATGACGTTTTTTAATTTTTAGAATTTGTTTGCATTTGTTTATGAATTTTCTAAATCGGGTCGGGTTCGAACGGATAGGGAGGAAATTATTTTTGTTCTCTATTTTTCGGCCTGTCATTGCCCGTTTCGTCTTGAAATGATGCCTGGATGATGTTTTTTAATTTTTAAAATTTTTTTGCACTTATTTTCGAATTTTCAAACTCGGGTCGGGTTCGAATGGATAGGAAGGAAATTATTTTTGTTCTCTATTTTTCGGCTTGTCCTTGCCCGTTTCGCCTTGAAATGAAGCCTGGATGATGTTTTTTAATTTTTAAAATTTTTTTGCATTTATTTTTGAATTTTCTCACTCGGGTCGGGTTTGAACGGATAGGAAGAAAATTATTTTTGTTCTCTACTTTTCGGCCTGTCCTTACCCGTTTCGTCTTGGAATGAAGCCTGGATGATGTTTTTTAATTTTTAGAATTTTTTTGCATTTATTATTGAATTTTCTAACTCGGGTCGGGTTCGAACGGATAGGAAGGAAATTATTTTTGTTCTCTACTTTTCGGCCTGTCCTTACCCGTTTCGTCTTGGAATGAAGCCTGGATGATGTTTTTTAATTTTTAAAATTTTTTTGCATTTGTTTTTGAATTTTCTAACTCGGGTCGGGTATTCGAACGGATAGGAAGGAAATTATTTTTGTTCTCTATTTTTCGGCCTGTCCTTGCCCGTTTCATCCAGAAATGAAGCCTGGATGTTCTTTTTTAATTTTTAAAATTTTTTTGCACTTATTTTCGAAATTTCAAACTCGTGTCGGGTTCGAACGGATAGGAAGGAAATTTTTTTTCTTCTCTATTTTTCGGCCTGTCTTCACTCGTTTCGTCTTGAAATGTAACCTGGATGATGTTTTTTAATTTTTAGAATTTTTTTACATTTGTTTATGAATTTTCTAAATCGGGTCGGGTTCGAACGGATAGGAAGGAAATTATTTTTGTTCTCTATTTTTCGGCCTGTCCTTACCCGTTTCGTCTTGGAATGAAGCCTGGATGATGTTTTTTAATTTTTAAAATTTTTTTGCATTTGTTTTTGAATTTTCTAACTCGGGTCGGTTATTCGAACGGATAGGAAGGAAATTATTTTTGTTCTCTATTTTTCGGCCTGTCCTTGCCCGTTTCATCCAGAAATGAAGCCTGGATGTTGTTTTTTAATTTTTAAAATTTTTTTGCATTTATTTTCGAAATTTCAAACTCGGGTCGGGTTCGAATGGATAGGAAGGAAATTTTTTTTCTTCTCTATTTTTCGGCCTGTCTTCACCCGTTTCGTCTTGAAATGTAACCTGGATGACGTTTTTTAATTTTTAGAATTTTTTTGCATTTGTTTATGAATTTTCTAAATCGGGACGGGTTCGAACGGATAAGGAAGAAATTATTTTTGTTCTCTATTTTTCGGCCTGTCATTGCCCGTTTCGTCTTGAAATGATGCCTGGATGATGTTTTTTAATTTTTTAAATTTTTTTGCATTTATTTTTGAATTTTCAAACTCGGGTCGGGTTCGAACGGATAGGAAGGAAATTATTTTTGTTCTCTATTTTTCGGCCTGTCCTTGCCCGTTTCGTCTTGGAATGAAGCCTGGATGATGTTTTTTAATTTTTAAAATTTTTTTGCATTTGTTTTTGAATTTTCTAACTCGGGTCGGGTATTCGAACGGATAGGAAGGAAATTATTTTTGTTCTCTATTTTTCGGCCTGTCCTTCCCCGTTTCATCCAGAAATGAAGCCTGGATGTTGTTTTTTAATTTTTAAAATTTTTTTGCACTTATTTTCGAAATATCAAACTCGTGTCGGGTTCGAACGGATGGGAACGAAATTTTTTTTCTTCTCTATTTTTCGGCCTGTCTTCACCCGTTTCGTCTTCAAATGTAACCTGGATGATGTTTTTTAATTTTTAGAATTTTTTTGCATTTGTTTATGAATTTTCTAAATCGGGTCGGGTTCGAACGGATAGGAAGAAAATTATTTTTGTTCTCTATTTTTCGGCCTGTCCTTACCCGTTTCGTCTTGGAATGAAGCCTGGATGATGTTTTTTAATTTTTAAAATTTTTTTGCATTTGTTTTTAAATTTTCTAACTCGGGTCGGGTATTCGAACGGATAGGAAGGAAATTATTTTTGTTCTCTATTTTTCGGCTTGTCCTTGCCCGTTTCATCCAGAAATGAAGCCTGGATGTTGTTTTTTAATTTTTAAAATTTTTTTGCATTTATTTTCGAAATTTCAAACTCGGGTCAGGTTCGAATGGATAGGAAGGAAATTTTTTTTCTTCTCTATTTTTCGGCCTGTCTTCACCCGTTTCGTCTTGAAATGTAACCTGGATAACGTTTTTTAATTTTTAGAATTTTTTTGCATTTGTTTATGAATTTTCTAAATCGGGTCGGGTTCGAACGGATAGGGAGGAAATTATTTTTGTTCTCTATTTTTCGGCCTGTCATTGCCCGTTTCGTCTTGAAATGATGCCTGGATGATGTTTTTTAATTTTTTAAATTTTTTTGCATTTATTTTTGAATTTTCAAACTCGGGTCGGGTTCGAACGGATAGGAAGGATATTATTTTTGTTCTCTATTTTTCGGTTTGCCCTTGCCCGTTTCGCCTTGAAATGAAGCCTGGATGATGTTTTATAATTTTTAAAATTTGTTTGCATTTGTTTTTGAATTTTCTATCTCGGGTCGGGTATACGAACGGATAGGAAGGAAATTATTTTTGTTCTCTATTTTTTGGCCTGTCTTCACCCGTTTCGTCTTGAAATGTAACCTGGATGATGTTTTTTAATTTTTAGAATTTTTTTGCATTTGCTTATGAATTTTCTAAACCGGGTCGGGTTTGAACGGATAGGAAGGAAATTATTTTTGTTCTCTATTTTTCGGCCTGTCCTGACCCGTTTCATCTTGGAATGAAGCCTGGATGATGTTTTCTAATTTTTAAAATTTTTCTGCATTTGTTTTTTAATTTTCTAACTCGGGTCGGGTATTCGAAAGGATAGGAAGGAAATTGTTTTTGTTCTCTATTTTTCGGACGGTACTTGCCCGTTTCATCCTGAAATGAAGCCTGGATGTTGTTTTTTAATTTTTAAAATTTTTTTGCATTTATTTTCGAAATTTCAAACTCGGGTCGGGTTCGAATGGATAGGAAGGAAATTTTTTTTCTTTTCTATTTTTCGGCCTGTCTTCACCATTTTTGTCTTGAAATGTAACCTGGATGATGTTTTTTAATTTTTAGAATTTTTTTGCATTTGTTTAGGAATTTTCTAAATCGGGTCGGGTTGGAACGGATAGGGAGGAAATTATTTTTGTTCTCTATTTTTCGGCCTGTCATTGCCCGTTTCGTCTTGAAATGATGCCTGGATGATGTTTTTTAATTTTTTAAATTTTTTTGCATTTATTTTTGAATTTTCAAACTCGGGTCGGGTTCGAACGGATAGGAAGGAAATTATTTTGTTCTCTATTTTTCGGCTTGTCCTTGCCCGTTTCGCCTTGAAATGAAGCCTGGATGATGTTTTTTAATTTTTAAAATTTTTTTGCATTTATTTTTGAATTTTCTAACTCGGGTCGGGTTCGAACGGATAGGAAGGAAATTATTTTTGTTCTCTATTTTTCAGCCTGTCCTTGACCGTTTCGTCTTGGAATGAAGCCTGGATGATGTTTTTTAATTTTTAAAATTTTTTTGCATTTGTTTTTGAATTTTCTAACTCGGGTCGGGTATTCGAACGGACTGGAAGGAAATTGTTTTTGTTCTCTATTTTTCGGCCTGTCTTCACCCGTTTCGTCTTGAAATGTAACCTGGATGACGTTTTTTAATTTTTAGAATTTTTTTGCATTTGTTTATGAATTTTCTAAACCGGGTCGGGTTCGAACGGATAGGAAGGAAATTATTTTTGTTCTCTATTTTTCGGCCTTTCCTGACCCGTTTCGTCTTGAAATGAAGCCTGGATGATGTTTTTTAATTTTTTAAATTTTTTTGCATTTATTTATGAATTTTCTAAATCGAGTCGGTTTCGAACGGATAGGGAGGAAATTATTTTTGTTCTCTATTTTTCGGCCTGTCCTGACCCGTTTCATCTTGGAATGAAGCCTGGATGATGTTTTCTAATTTTTAAAATTTTTCTGCATTTGTTTTTTAATTTTCTATCTCGGGTCGGGTATACGAACGGATAGGAAGGAAATTATTTTTGTTCTCTATTTTTTGGCCTGTCTTCACCCGTTTCGTCTTGAAATGTAACCTGGATGATGTTTTTTAATTTTTAGAATTTTTTTGCATTTGTTTATGAATTTTCTAAACCGGGTCGGGTTCGAACGGATAGGAAGAAAATTATTTTTGTTCTCTATTTTTCGGCCTTTCCTGACCCGTTTCGTCTTGAAATGAAGCCTGGATGATGTTTTTTAATTTTTTAAATTTTTTTGCATTTATTTTTGAATTTTCAAACTCGGGTCGGGTTCGAACGGATAGGAAGGAAATTATTTTTGTTCTCTATTTTTCGGCTTGTCCTTGCCCGTTTCGCCTTGAAATGAAGCCTGGATGATGTTTTTTAATTTTTAAAATTTTTTTGCATTTATTTTTGAATTTTCAAACTCGGGTCGGGTTCGAACGGATAGGAAGGAAATTATTTTTGTTCTCTATTTTTCGGCTTGTCCTTGCCCGTTTCGCCTTGAAATGAAGCCTGGATGATGTTTTTTAATTTTTAAAATTTTTTTGCATTTATTTTTTAATTTTCTAACTCGGGTCGGGTATTCGAACAGATAGGAAGGAAATTGTTTTTGTTCTCTATTTTTCGGCCTGTCCTCGCCCGTTTCATCCTGAAATGAAGCCTGGATGTTGTTTTTTAATTTTTAAAATTTTTTTGCATTTATTTTCGAAATTTCAAACTCGGGTCGGGTTCGAACGGATAGGAAGGAAATTTTTTTTCTTCTCTATTTTTCGGCCTGTCTTCACCCGTTTCGTCTTGAAATGTAACCTGGATGATGTTTTTTAATTTTTAGAATTTTTTTGCATTTATTTATGAATTTTCTAAATCGAGTCGGTTTCGAACGGATAGGGAGGAAATTATTTTTGTTCTCTATTTTTTGGCTTGTCCTTGCCTGTTTCGCCATGAAACGAAGCCTGGATGATGTTTTTTAATTTTTAGAATTTTTTGCATTTATTATTGAATTTTCTAACTCGGGTCGGGTTCGAACGGATAGGAAGGAAATTATTTTTGTTCTCTATTTTTCGGCTTGTCCTTGCCCGTTTCGCCTTGAAATGAAGCCTGGATGATGTTTTTTAATTTTTAAAATTTTTTTGCATTTATTTTTGAATTTTCTAACTCGGGTCGGGTTTGAACGGATAGGAACAAAATTTTTTTTCTTCTCTATTTTTCGGCCTGTCCTGGCCCGTTTCGTCTTGAATCGAAGCCTGGATGATGTTTTTTAATTTTTAGAATTTTTTTGCATTTATTATTGAATTTTCTAACTCGGGTCGGGTATTCGAACGGATAGGAAGGAAATTATTTTTGTTCTCTACTTTTCGGCCTGTCCTTACCCGTTTCGTCTTGGAATGAAGCCTGGATGACGTTTTTTAATTTTTAGAATTTTTTTGCATTTGTTTATGAATTTTCTAAATCGGGTCGGGTTGGAACGGATAGGGAGGAAATTATTTTTGTTCTCTATTTTTCGGCCTGTCATTGCCCGTTTCGTCTTGAAATGATGCCTGGATGATGTTTTTTAATTTTTAAAATTTTTTTGCATTTATTTTTGAATTTTCGAACTCGGGTCGGGTTCGAACGGATAGGAAGGAAATTATTTTTGTTCTCTTTTTTTCGGCTTGTCCTTGCCCGTTTCGCCTTGAAATGAAGCCTGGATGATGTTTTTTAATTTTTCAAATTTTTTTGCATTTATTTTTGAATTTTCTAACTCGGATCGGGTTCGAACGGATTGGAAGAAAATTTTTTTCTTCTCTATTTTTCGGCCTGTCCTCGCCCGTTTCATCCTGAAATGAAGCCTGGATGATGTTTTTTAATTTTTAAAATTTTTGTGCATTTATTTTTGAATTTTCTAACTCGGGTCGGGTTTGAACGGAAAGGAAGAAAATTATTTTTGTTCTCTATTTTTCGGCCTGTCATTACCCGTGTCGTCTTGAAATGATGCCTAGATGATGTTTTTTAATTTTTAAAATTTTTTTCCATTTATTTTTGAATTTTCAAACTCGGGTCGGGTTCGAACGGATAGGAAGGAAATTATTTTTGTTCTCTATTTTTCGGCTTGTCCTTGCCCGTTTCGCCTTGAAATGAAGCCTGGATGATGTTTTTTAATTTTTAAAATTTTTTTGCATTTATTTTTGAATTTTCTAACTCGGGTCGGGTTCGAACGGATAGGAAGAAAATTTTTTTTCTTCTCTATTTTTCGGCCTGTCCTGGCCCGTTTCATCTTGAAACGAAGCCTGGATGATGTTTTTTAATTTTTAGAATTTTTTTGCATTTATTATTGAATTTTCTAACTCGGGTCGGGTTCGAACGGATAGGAAGGAAATTATTTTTGTTCTCTATTTTTCGGCCTGTCCTTACCCGTTTCGTCTTGGAATGAAGCCTGGATGATGTTTTTTAATTTTTCAAATTTTTTTGCATTTGTTTTTGAATTTTCTAACTCGGGTCGGGTATTCGAACGGATAGGAAGGAAATTTTTTTTCTTCTCTATTTTTCGGCCTGTCTTCACCCGTTTCGTCTTGAAATGTAACCTGGATGATGTTTTTTAATTTTTAGAATTTTTTTGCATTTGTTTATGAATTTTCTAAATCGGGTCGGGTTCGAACGGATAGGGAGGAAATTATTTTTGTTCTCTATTTTTCGGCTTGTCCTTGCCCGTTTCGCCTTGAAATGAAGCCTGGATGATGTTTTTTAATTTTTAAAATTTTTTTGCATTTATTTTTGAATTTTCTAACTGGGGTCGGGTTTGAACGGATAGGAAGAAAATTATTTTTGTTCTCTACTTTTCGGCCTGTCCTTACCCGTTTCGTCTTGGAATGAAGCCTGGATGATGTTTTTTAATTTTTAGAATTTTTTTGCATTTATTATTGAATTTTCTAACTCGGGTCGGGTTCGAACGGATAGGAAGGAAATTATTTTTGTTCTCTATTTTTCGGCTTGTCCTTGCCCGTTTCGCCTTGAAATGAAGCCTGGATGATGTTTTTTAATTTTTAAAATTTTTTTGCATTTATTTTTGAATTTTCTAACTCGGGTCGGGTTTGAACGGATAGGAACAAAATTTTTTTTCTTCTCTATTTTTCGGCCTGTCCTGGCCCGTTTCGTCTTGAAACGAAGCCTGGATGATGTTTTTTAATTTTTAGAATTTTTTTGCATTTATTATTGAATTTTCTAACTCGGGTCGGGTATTCGAACGGATAGGAAGGAAATTATTTTTGTTCTCTACTTTTCGGCCTGTCCTTACCCGTTTCGTCTTGGAATGAAGCCTGGATGACGTTTTTTAATTTTTAGAATTTTTTTGCATTTGTTTATGAATTTTCTAAATCGGGTCGGGTTGGAACGGATAGGGAGGAAATTATTTTTGTTCTCTATTTTTTCGGCCTGTCATTGCCCGTTTCGTCTTGAAATGATGCCTGGATGATGTTTTTTAATTTTTAAAATTTTTTTGCATTTATTTTTGAATTTTCGAACTCGGGTCGGGTTCGAACGGATAGGAAGGAAATTATTTTTGTTCTCTTTTTTTCGGCTTGTCCTTGCCCGTTTCGCCTTGAAATGAAGCCTGGATGATGTTTTTTAATTTTTCAAATTTTTTTGCATTTATTTTTGAATTTTCTAACTCGGATCGGGTTCGAACGGATTGGAAGAAAATTTTTTTCTTCTCTATTTTTCGGCCTGTCCTCGCCCGTTTCATCCTGAAATGAAGCCTGGATGATGTTTTTTAATTTTTAAAATTTTTGTGCATTTATTTTTGAATTTTCTAACTCGGGTCGGGTTTGAACGGAAAGGAAGAAAATTATTTTTGTTCTCTATTTTTCGGCCTGTCATTACCCGTGTCGTCTTGAAATGATGCCTAGATGATGTTTTTTAATTTTTAAAATTTTTTTCCATTTATTTTTGAATTTTCAAACTCGGGTCGGGTTCGAACGGATAGGAAGGATATTATTTTTGTTCTCTATTTTTCGGCTTGTCCTTGCCCGTTTCGCCTTGAAATGAAGCCTGGATGATGTTTTTTAATTTTTAAAATTTTTTTGCATTTATTTTTGAATTTTCTAACTCGGGTCGGGTTCGAACGGATAGGAAGAAAAATTATTTTCTTCTCTATTTTTCGGCCTGTCCTGGCCCGTTTCATCTTGAAACGAAGCCTGGATGATGTTTTTTAATTTTTAGAATTTTTTTGCATTTATTATTGAATTTTCTAACTCTAACTCGGGTTCGAACCGATAGGAAGGAAATTATTTTTGTTCTCTATTTTTCGGCCTGTCCTTACCCGTTTCGTCTTGGAATGAAGCCTGGATGATGTTTTTTAATTTTTCAAATTTTTTTGCATTTGTTTTTGAATTTTCTAACTCGGGTCGGGTATTCGAACGGATAGGAAGGAAATTTTTTTTCTTCTCTATTTTTCGGCCTGTCTTCACCCGTTTCGTCTTGAAATGTAACCTGGATGACGTTTTTTAATTTTTAGAATTTGTTTGCATTTGTTTATGAATTTTCTAAATCGGGTCGGGTTCGAACGGATAGGGAGGAAATTATTTTTGTTCTCTATTTTTCGGCTTGTCCTTGCCCGTTTCGCCTTGAAATGAAGCCTGGATGATGTTTTTTAATTTTTAAAATTTTTTTGCATTTATTTTTGAATTTTCTAACTGGGGTCGGGTTTGAACGGATAGGAAGAAAATTATTTTTGTTCTCTACTTTTCAGCCTGTCCTTACCCGTTTCGTCTTGGAATGAAGCCTGGATGATGTTTTTTAATTTTTAGAATTTTTTTGCATTTATTATTGAATTTTCTAACTCGGGTCGGGTTCGAACGGATAGGAAGGAAATTATTTTTGTTCTCTATTTTTCGGCTTGTCCTTGCCCGTTTCGCCTTGAAATGAAGCCTGGATGATGTTTTTTAATTTTTAAAATTTTTTTGCATTTATTTTTGAATTTTCTAACTCGGGTCGGGTTTGAACGGATAGGAACAAAATTTTTTTTCTTCTCTATTTTTCGGCCTGTCATTGCCCGTTTCGTCTTGAAACGAAGCCTGGATGATGTTTTTTAATTTTTAGAATTTTTTTGCATTTATTATTGAATTTTCTAACTCGGGTCGGGTATTCGAACAGATAGGAAGGAAATTGTTTTTGTTCTCTACTTTTCGGCCTGTCCTTACCCGTTTCGTCTTGGAATGAAGCCTGGATGACGTTTTTTAATTTTTAGAATTTTTTTGCATTTGTTTATGAATTTTCTAAATCGGGTCGGGTTGGAACGGATAGGGAGGAAATTATTTTTGTTCTCTATTTTTCGGCCTGTCATTGCCCGTTTCGTCTTGAAATGATGCCTGGATGATGTTTTTTAATTTTTAAAATTTTTTTGCATTTATTTTTGAATTTTCGAACTCGGGTCGGGTTCGAACGGATAGGAAGGAAATTATTTTTGTTCTCTTTTTTTCGGCTTGTCCTTGCCCGTTTCGCCTTGAAATGAAGCCTGGATGATGTTTTTTAATTTTTCAAATTTTTTTGCATTTATTTTTGAATTTTCTAACTCGGATCGGGTTCGAACGGATTGGAAGAAAATTTTTTTCTTCTCTATTTTTCGGCCTGTCCTCGCCCGTTTCATCCTGAAATGAAGCCTGGATGATGTTTTTTAATTTTTAAAATTTTTGTGCATTTATTTTTGAATTTTCTAACTCGGGTCGGGTTTGAACGGAAAGGAAGAAAATTATTTTTGTTCTCTATTTTTCGGCCTGTCATTACCCGTGTCGTCTTGAAATGATGCCTAGATGATGTTTTTTAATTTTTAAAATTTTTTTGCATTTATTTTTGAATTTTCAAACTCGGGTCGGGTTCGAACGGATAGGAAGGATATTATTTTTGTTCTCTATTTTTCGGCTTGTCCTTGCCCGTTTCGCCTTGAAATGAAGCCTGGATGATGTTTTTTAATTTTTAAAATTTTTTTGCATTTATTTTTGAATTTTCTAACTCGGGTCGGGTTCGAACGGATAGGAAGAAAATTTTTTTTCTTCTCTATTTTTCGGCCTGTCCTGGCCCGTTTCATCTTGAAACGAAGCCTGGATGATGTTTTTTAATTTTTAGAATTTTTTTGCATTTATTATTGAATTTTCTAACTCGGGTCGGGTTCGAACGGATAGGAAGGAAATTATTTTTGTTCTCTATTTTTCGGCCTGTCCTTACCCGTTTCGTCTTGGAATGAAGCCTGGATGATGTTTTTTAATTTTTCAAATTTTTTTGCATTTGTTTATGAATTTTCTAAATCGGGTCGGGTTGGAACGGATAGGGAGGAAATTATTTTTGTTCTCTATTTTTCGGCCTGTCCTTACCCGTTTCGTCTTGGAATGAAGCCTGGATGATGTTTTTTAATTTTTCAAATTTTTTTGCATTTGTTTTTGAATTTACTAACTCGGGTCGGGTATTCGAACGGATAGGAAGGAAATTTTTTTTCTTCTCTATTTTTCGGCCTGTCTTCACCCGTTTCGTCTTGAAATGTAACCTGGATGACGTTTTTTAATTTTTAGAATTTGTTTGCATTTGTTTATGAATTTTCTAAATCGGGTCGGGTTCGAACGGATAGGGAGGAAATTATTTTTGTTCTCTATTTTTCGGCTTGTCCTTGCCCGTTTCGCCTTGAAATGAAGCCTGGATGATGTTTTTTAATTTTTAAAATTTTTTTGCATTTATTTTTGAATTTTCTAACTGGGGTCGGGTTTGAACGGATAGGAAGAAAATTATTTTTGTTCTCTACTTTTCGGCCTGTCCTTACCCGTTTCGTCTTGGAATGAAGCCTGGATGATGTTTTTTAATTTTTAGAATTTTTTTGCATTTATTATTGAATTTTCTAACTCGGGTCGGGTTCGAACGGATAGGAAGGAAATTATTTTTGTTCTCTACTTTTCGGCCTGTCCTTACCCGTTTCGTCTTGGAATGAAGCCTGGATGATGTTTTTTAATTTTTAAAATTTTTTTGCATTTGTTTTTGAATTTTCTAACTCGGGTCGGGTATTCGAACGGATAGGAAGGAAATTATTTTTGTTCTCTATTTTTCGGCCTGTCCTTGCCCGTTTCATCCAGAAATGAAGCCTGGATGTTCTTTTTTAATTTTTAAAATTTTTTTGCACTTATTTTCGAAATTTCAAACTCGTGTCGGGTTCGAACGGATAGGAAGGAAATTTTTTTTCTTCTCTATTTTTCGGCCTGTCTTCACTCGTTTCGTCTTGAAATGTAACCTGGATGATGTTTTTTAATTTTTAGAATTTTTTTACATTTGTTTATGAATTTTCTAAATCGGGTCGGGTTCGAACGGATAGGAAGGAAATTATTTTTGTTCTCTATTTTTCGGCCTGTCCTTACCCGTTTCGTCTTGGAATGAAGCCTGGATGATGTTTTTTAATTTTTAAAATTTTTTTGCATTTGTTTTTGAATTTTCTAACTCGGGTCGGGTATTCGAACGGATAGGAAGGAAATTATTTTTGTTCTCTATTTTTCGGCCTGTCCTTGCCCGTTTCATCCAGAAATGAAGCCTGGATGTTGTTTTTTAATTTTTAAAATTTTTTTGCATTTATTTTCGAAATTTCAAACTCGGGTCGGGTTCGAATGGATAGGAAGGAAATTTTTTTTCTTCTCTATTTTTCGGCCTGTCCTCACCCGTTTCGTCTTGAAATGTAACCTGGATGACGTTTTTTAATTTTTAGAATTTTTTTGCATTTGTTTATGAATTTTCTAAATCGGGACGGGTTCGAACGGATAAGGAAGAAATTATTTTTGTTCTCTATTTTTCGGCCTGTCATTGCCCGTTTCGTCTTGAAATGATGCCTGGATGATGTTTTTTAATTTTTTAAATTTTTTTGCATTTATTTTTGAATTTTCAAACTCGGGTCGGGTTCGAACGGATAGGAAGGAAATTATTTTTGTTCTCTATTTTTCGGCATGTCCTTGCCCGTTTCGTCTTGGAATGAAGCCTGGATGATGTTTTTTAATTTTTAAAATTTTTTTGCATTTGTTTTTGAATTTTCTAACTCGGGTCGGGTATTCGAACGGATAGGAAGGAAATTATTTTTGTTCTCTATTTTTCGGCCTGTCCTTCCCCGTTTCATCCAGAAATGAAGCCTGGATGTTGTTTTTTAATTTTTAAAATTTTTTTGCACTTATTTTCGAAATATCAAACTCGTGTCGGGTTCGAACGGATGGGAACGAAATTTTTTTTCTTCTCTATTTTTCGGCCTTTCTTCACCCGTTTCGTCTTCAAATGTAACCTGGATGATGTTTTTTAATTTTTAGAATTTTTTTGCATTTGTTTATGAATTTTCTAAATCGGGTCGGGTTCGAACGGATAGGAAGGAAATTATTTTTGTTCTCTATTTTTCGGCCTGTCCTTCCCCGTTTCGTCTTGGAATGAAGCCTGGATGATGTTTTTTAATTTTTAAAATTTTTTTGCATTTGTTTTTAAATTTTCTAACTCGGGTCGGGTATTCGAACGGATAGGAAGGAAATTATTTTTGTTCTCTATTTTTCGGCTTGTCCTTGCCCGTTTCATCCAGAAATGAAGCCTGGATGTTGTTTTTTAATTTTTAAAATTTTTTTGCATTTATTTTCGAAAATTCAAACTCGGGTCGGGTTCGAATGGATAGGAAGGAAATTTTTTTTCTTCTCTATTTTTCGGCCTGTCTTCACCCGTTTCGTCTTGAAATGTAACCTGGATAACGTTTTTTAATTTTTAGAATTTTTTTGCATTTGTTTATGAATTTTCTAAATCGGGTCGGGTTCGAACGGATAGGGAGGAAATTATTTTTGTTCTCTATTTTTCGGCCTGTCATTGCCCGTTTCGTCTTGTAATGATGCCTGGATGATGTTTTTTAATTTTTTAAATTTTTTTGCATTTATTTTTGAATTTTCAAACTCGGGTCGGGTTCGAACGGATAGGAAGGAAATTATTTTTGTTCTCTATTTTTCGGTTTGTCCTTGCCCGTTTCGCCTTGAAATGAAGCCTGGATGATGTTTTATAATTTTTAAAATTTGTTTGCATTTGTTTTTGAATTTTCTATCTCGGGTCGGGTATACGAACGGATAGGAAGGAAATTATTTTTGTTCTCTATTTTTTGGCCTGTCTTCACCCGTTTCGTCTTGAAATGTAACCTGGATGATGTTTTTTAATTTTTAGAATTTTTTTGCATTTGTTTATGAATTTTCTAAACCGGGTCGGGTTTGAACGGATAGGAAGGAAATTATTTTTGTTCTCTATTTTTCGGCCTGTCCTGACCCGTTTCATCTTGGAATGAAGCCTGGATGATGTTTTCTAATTTTTAAAATTTTTCTGCATTTGTTTTTTAATTTTCTAACTCGGGTCGGGTATTCGAAAGGATAGGAAGGAAATTGTTTTTGTTCTCTATTTTTCGGACGGTACTTGCCCGTTTCATCCTGAAATGAAGCATGGATGTTGTTTTTTAATTTTTAAAATTTTTTTGCATTTATTTTCGAAATTTCAAACTCGGGTCGGGTTCGAATGGATAGGAAGGAAATTTTTTTTCTTCTCTATTTTTCGGCCTGTCTTCACCATTTTCGTCTTGAAATGTAACCTGGATGATGTTTTTTAATTTTTAGAATTTTTTTGCATTTGTTTAGGAATTTTCTAAATCGGGTCGGGTTGGAACGGATAGGGAGGAAATTATTTTTGTTCTCTATTTTTCGGCCTGTCATTGCCCGTTTCGTCATGAAATGATGCCTGGAAAATGTTTTTTAATTTTTTAAATTTTTTTGCATTTATTTTTGAATTTTCAAACTCGGGTCGGGTTCGAACGGATAGGAAGGAAATTATTTTGTTCTCTATTTTTCGGCTTGTCCTTGCCCGTTTCGCCTTGAAATGAAGCCTGGATGATGTTTTTTAATTTTTAAAATTTTTATGCATTTATTTTTGAATTTTCTAACTCGGGTCGGGTTCGAACGGATAGGAAGGAAATTATTTTTGTTCTCTATTTTTCAGCCTGTCCTTGACCGTTTCGTCTTGGAATGAAGCCTGGATGATGTTTTTTAATTTTTAAAATTTTTTTGCATTTGTTTTTGAATTTTCTAACTCGGGTCGGGTATTCGAACGGACTGGAAGGAAATTGTTTTTGTTCTCTGTTTTTCGGCCTGTCCTCGCCCGTTTCATCCTGAAATGAAGCCTGGATGATGTTTTTTAATTTTTAAAATTTTTGTGCATTTATTTTTGAATTTTCTAACTCGGGTCGGGATTGAACGGAAAGGAAGAAAATTATTTTTGTTCTCTATTTTTCGGCCTGTCATTGCCCGTGTCGTCTTGAAATGATGCCTGGATGATGTTTTTCAATTTTTAAAATTTTTTTGCATTTATTTTTGAATTTTCAAACTCGGGTCGGGTTCGAACGGATAGGAAGGAAATTATTTTTGTTCTCTATTTTTCGGCTTGTCCTTGCCCGTTTCGCCTTGAAATGAAGCCTGGATGATGTTTTTTAATTTTTAAAATTTTTTTGCATTTATTTTTGAATTTTCTAACTCGGGTCGGGTTCGAACGGATAGGAAGAAAATTTTTTTTCTTCTCTATTTTTCAGCCTGCCCTGGCCCGTTTCGTCTTGAAACGAAGCCTGGATGATGTTTTTTAATTTTTAGAATTTTTTTGCATTTATTATTGAATTTTCTAACTCGGGTCGGGTTCGAACGGATAGGAAGGAAATTATTTTTGTTCTCTATTTTTCGGCCTGTCCTTACCCGTTTCGTCTTGGAATGAAGCCTGGATGATGTTTTTTAATTTTTAAAATTTTTTTGCATTTGTTTTTGAATTTTCTAACTCGGGTCGGGTATTCGAACGGATAGGAAGGAAATTTTTTTTCTTCTCTATTTTTCGGCCTGTCTTCACCCGTTTCGTCTTGAAATGTAACCTGGATGACGTTTTTTAATTTTTAGAATTTTTTTCCATTTGTTTATGAATTTTCTAAATCGGGTCGGGTTCGAACGGATAGGGAGGAAATTATTTTTGTTCTCTATTTTTCGGCCTGTCATTGCCCGTTTCGTCTTGAAATGATGCCTGGATGATGTTTTCTAATTTTTAAAATTTTTTTGCATTTATTTTTGAATTTTCAAACTCGGGTCGGGTTCGAATGGATAGGAAGGAAATTATTTTTGTTCTCTATTTTTCGGCTTGTCCTTGCCCGTTTCGCCTTGAAATGAAGCCTGGATGATGTTTTTTAATTTTTAAAATTTTTTTGCATTTATTTTTGAATTTTCTAACTCGGGTCGGGTTTGAACGGATAGGAAGAAATTTTTTTTTCTTATCTATTTTTCGGTCTGTCCTGGCCCGTTTCGCCTTGAAACGAAGCCTGGATGATGTTTTTTAATTTTTAGAATTTTTTTGCATTTATTATTGAATTTTCTAACTCGGGTCGGGTTCGAACGGATAGGAAGGAAATTATTTTTGTTCTCTACTTTTCGGCCTGTCCTTACCCGTTTCGTCTTGGAATGAAGCCTGGATGATGTTTTTTAATTTTTAAAATTTTTTTGCATTTGTTTTTGAATTTTCTAACTCGGGTCGGGTATTCGAACGGATAGGAAGGAAATTATTTTTGTTCTCTATTTTTCGGCCTGTCCTTGCCCGTTTCATCCAGAAATGAAGCCTGGATGTTGTTTTTTAATTTTTAAAATTTTTTTGCACTTATTTTCGAAATTTCAAACTCGTGTCGGGTTCGAACGGATAGGAAGGAAATTTTTTTTCTTCTCTATTTTTCGGCCTGTCTTCACTCGTTTCGTCTTGAAATGTAACCTGGATGATGTTTTTTAATTTTTAGAATTTTTTTACATTTGTTTATGAATTTTCTAAATCGGGTCGGGTTCGAACGGATAGGAAGGAAATTATTTTTGTTCTCTATTTTTCGGCCTGTCCTTACCCGTTTCGTCTTGGAATGAAGCCTGGATGATGTTTTTTAATTTTTAAAATTTTTTTGCATTTGTTTTTGAATTTTCTAACTCGGGTCGGGTATTCGAACGGATAGGAAGGAAATTATTTTTGTTCTCTATTTTTCGGCCTGTCCTTGCCCGTTTTATCCAGAAATGAAGCCTGGATGTTGTTTTTTAATTTTTAAAATTTTTTTGCATTTATTTTCGAAATTTCAAACTCGGGTCGGGTTCGAATGGATAGGAAGGAAATTTTTTTTCTTCTCTATTTTTCGGCCTGTCTTCACCCGTTTCGTCTTGAAATGTAACCTGGATGACGTTTTTTAATTTTTAGAATTTTTTTGCATTTGTTTATGAATTTTCTAAATCGGGACGGGTTCGAACGGATAGGGAGGAAATTATTTTTGTTCTCTATTTTTCGGCCTGTCATTGCCCGTTTCGTCTTGAAATGATGCCTGGATGATGTTTTTTAATTTTTTAAATTTTTTTGCATTTATTTTTGAATTTTCAAACTCGGGTCGGGTTCGAACGGATAGGAAGGAAATTATTTTTGTTCTCAATTTTTCGGCCTGTCCTTGCCCGTTTCGTCTTGGAATGAAGCCTGGATGATGTTTTTTAATTTTTAAAATTTTTTTGCATTTGTTTTTGAATTTTCTAACTCGGGTCGGGTATTCGAACGGATAGGAAGGAAATTATTTTTGTTCTCTATTTTTCGGCCTGTCCTTGCCCGTTTCATCCAGAAATGAAGCCTGGATGTTGTTTTTTAATTTTTAAAATTTTTTTGCACTTATTTTCGAAATTTCAAACTCGTGTCGGGTTCGAATGGATGGGAAGGAAATTTTTTTTCTTCTCTATTTTTCGGCCTGTCTTCACCCGTTTCGTCTTGAAATGTAACCTGGATAATGTTTTTTAATTTTTAGAATTTTTTTGCATTTGTTTATGAATTTTCTAAATCGGGTCGGGTTCGAACGGATAGGAAGGAAATTATTTTTGTTATCTATTTTTCGGCCTGTCCTTACCCGTTTCGTCTTGGAATGAAGCCTGGATGATGTTTTTTAATTTTTAAAATTTTTTTGCATTTGTTTTTAAATTTTCTAACTCGGGTCGGGTATTCGAACGGATAGGAAGGAAATTATTTTTGTTCTCTATTTTTCGGCCTTACCTTGCCCGTTTCATCCAGAAATGAAGCCTGGATGTTGTTTTTTAATTTTTAAAATTTTTTTGCATTTATTTTCGAAATTTCAAACTCGGGTCGGGTTCGAATGGATAGGAAGGAAATTTTTTTTCTTCTTTATTTTTCGGCCTGTCTTCACCCGTTTCGTCTTGAAATGTAACCTGGATGGCGTTTTTTAATTTTTAGAATTTTTTTGCATTTGTTTATGAATTTTCTAAATCGGGTCGGGTTCGAACGGATAGGGAGGAAATTATTTTTGTTCTCTATTTTTCGGCCTGTCATTGCCCGTTTCGTCTTGAAATGATGCCTGGATGATGTTTTTTAATTTTTTAAATTTTTTTGCATTTATTTTTGAATTTTCAAACTCGGGTCGGGTTCGAACGGATAAGAAGGAAATTATTTTTGTTCTCTATTTTTCGGCTTGTCCTTGCCCGTTTCGCCTTGAAGTGAAGCCTGGATGATGTTTTTTAATTTTTAAAATTTGTTTGCATTTGTTTTTGAATTTTCTATCTCGGGTCGGGTATACGAACGGATAGGAAGGAAATTATTTTTGTTCTCTATTTTTCGGCCTGTCCTTGCCCGTTTCATCCAGAAATGAAACCTGGATGTGGTTTTTTAATTTTTAAAATTTTTTTGCACTTATTTTCGAAATTTCAAACTCGTGTCGGGTTCGAACGGATAGGAAGGAAATTTGTTTTCTTCTCTATTTTTTGGCCTGTCTTCACCCGTTTCGTCTTGAAATGTAACCTGGATGATGTTTTTTAATTTTTAGAATTTTTTTGCATTTGTTTATGAATTTTCTAAACCGGGTCGGGTTCGAACGGATAGGAAGGAAATTATTTTTGTTCTCTATTTTTCGGCCTGTCCTGGCCCGTTTCGTCTTGAAACGAAGCCTGGATGATGGTTTTTAATTTTTAGAATATTTTTGCATTTATTATTGAATTTTCTAACTCGGGTCGGGTTCGAACGGATAGGAAGAAAATTATTTTTGATCTCTATTTTTCGGCCTGTCCTTGACCGTTTCGTCTTGGAATGAAGCCTGGATGATGTTTTTTAATTTTTAAAATTTTTTTGCATTTGTTTTTGAATTTTCTAACTCTGGTCGGGTTTTCGAACGGATAGGAAGGAAATTGTTTTTGTTCTCTATTTTTCGGCCTGTCCTCGCCCGTTTCATCCTGAAATGAAGCCTGGATGTTGTTTTTTAATTTTTAAAATTTTTTTGCATTTATTTTCGAAATTTCAAACTCGGGTCGGGTTCGAACGGATAGGAAGGAAATTTTTTTTCTTCTCTATTTTTCGGCCTGTCTTAACCCGTTTCGTCTTGAAATGTAACCTGGATGATGTTTTTTAATTTTTAGAATTTTTTTGCATTTATTTATGAATTTTCTAAATCGAGTCGGTTTCGAACGGATAGGGAGGAAATTATTTTTGTTCTCTATTTTTTGGCTTGTCCTTGCCCGTTTCGCCATGAAACGAAGCCTGGATGATGTTTTTTAATTTTTAAAATTTTTTTGCATTTATTATTGAATTTTCTAACTCGGGTCGGGTTCGAACGGATAGGAAGGAAATTATTTTTGTTCTCTATTTTTCGGCTTGTCCTTGCCCGTTTCGCCTTGAAATGAAGCCTGGATGATGTTTTTTAATTTTTAAATTTTTTTTGCATTTATTTTTGAATTTTCAAACTCGGGTCGGGTTCGAACGGATAGGAAGGAAATTATTTTTGTTCTCTATTTTTCGGCTTGTCCTTGCCCGTTTCGCCTTGAAATGAAGCCTGGATGATGTTTTTTAATTTTTCAGATTTTTTTGCATTTATTTTTGAATTTTCTAACTCGGGTCGGGTTCGAACGGATAGGAAGAAAATTTTTTTCTTCTCTATTTTTCGGCCTGTCCTGGCCCATTTCGTCTTGAAACAAAGCCTGGATGATGGTTTTTAATTTTTAGAATTTTTTTCCATTTATTATTGAATTTTCTAACTCGGGTCGGGTTCGAACGGATAGGAAGGAAATTATTTTTGATCTCTATTTTTCAGCCTGTCCTTGACCGTTTCGTCTTGGAATGAAGCCTGGACGATGTTTTTTAATTTTTAAAATTTTTTTGCATTTGTTTTTGAATTTTCTAACTCGGGTCGGGTATTCGAACGGACTGGAAGGAAATTGTTTTTGTTCTCTATTTTTCGGCCTGTCCTCGCCCGTTTCATCCTGAAATGAAGCCTGGATGATGTTTTTTAATTTTTAAAATTTTTGTGCATTTATTTTTCAATTTTCTAACTCGGGTCGGGTTTGAACGGAAAGGAAGAAAATTATTTTTGTTCTCTATTTTTCGGCCTGTCATTGACCGTGTCGTCTTGAAATGATGCCTGGATGATGTTTTTTAATTTTTAAAATTTTTTTGCATTTATTTTTGAATTTTCAAACTCGGGTCGGGTTCGAACGGATACGAAGGAAATTATTTTTGTTCTCTATTTTTCGGCTTGTCCTTGCCCGTTTCGCCTTGAAATGAAGCCTGGATGATGTTTTTTAATTTTTAAAATTTTTTTGCATTTATTTTCGAATTTTCTAACTCGGGTCGGGTTCGAACGGATAGGAAGAAAATTTTTTTTCTTCTCTATTTTTCGGCCTGTCCTGGCCCGTTTCGTCCTGAAACGAAGCCTGGATGATGTTTTTTAATTTTTAGAATTTTTTTGCATTTATTATTGAATTTTCTAACTCGGGTCGGGTTCGAACGGATAGGAAGGAAATTATTTTTGTTCTCTATTTTTCAGGATGTCCGTACCCGTTTCGTCTTGGAATGAAGCCTGGATAATGTTTTTTAATTTTTAAAATTTTTTTGCATTTGTTTTTGAATTTTCTAACTCGGGTCGGGTATTCGAACGGATAGGAAGGAAATTTTTTTTCTTCTCTATTTTTCGGCCTGTCTTCACCCGTTCCGTCTTGAAATGTAACCTGGATGACGTTTTTTAATTTTTAGAATTTTTTTGCATTTGTTTATGAATTTTCTAAATTGGGTCGGGTTCGAACGGATAGGGAGGAAATTATTTTTGTTCTCTATTTTTCGGCCTTTCATTGCCCGTTTCGTCTTGAAATGATGCCTGGATGATGTTTTTTAATTTTTAAAATTTTTTTGTATTTATTTTTGAATTTTCAAACTCGGGTCGGGTTTGAACGGATAGGAAGGAAATTATTTTTGTTCTCTATTTTTCGGCTTGTCCTTGCCCGTTTCGCCTTGAAATGAAGCCTGGATGATGTTTTTTAATTTTTAAAATTTTTTTGCATTTATTTTTGAATTTTCTAACTCGGGTCGGGTTTGAACGGATAGGAAGAAAATTTTTTTTCTTCTATATTTTTCGGCCTGTCCTGGCCCGTTTCGTCTTGAAACGAAGCCTGGATGATGTTTTTTAATTTTTAGAATTTTTTTGCATTTATTATTGAATTTTCTAACTCAGGTCGGATTCGAACGGATAGGAAGGAAATTATTTTTGTTCTCTATTTTTCGGCCTGTCCTTACCCGTTTCGTCTTGGAATGAAGCCTGGATGATGTTTTTTAATTTTTAAATTTTTTTGCATTTGTTTTTGAATTTTCTAACTCGGGTCGGGTATTCGAACGGATAGGAAGGAAATTATTTTTGTTCTCTATTTTTCGGCCTGTCCTTGCCCGTTTTATCCAGAAATGAAGCCTGGATGTTCTTTTTTAATTTTTAAAATTTTTTTGAACTTATTTTCGAAATTTCAAACTCGTGTCGGGTTGGAACGGATAGGAAGGAAATTTTTTTTCTTCTCTATTTTTCGGCCTGTCTTCACCCGTTTCGTCTTGAAATGTAACCTGGATGATGTTTTTTAATTTTTAGAATTTTTTTACATTTGTTTATGAATTTTCTAAATCGGGTCGGGTTCGAACGGATAGGAAGGAAATTATTTTTGTTCCCTATTTTTCGGCCTGTCCTTACCCGTTTCGTCTTGGAATGAAGCCTGGATGATGTTTTTTAATTTTTAAAATTTTTTTGCATTTGTTTTTGAATTTTCTAACTCGGGTCGGGTATTCGAACGGATAGGAAGGAAATTATTTTTGTTCTCTATTTTTCGGCCTGTCCTTGCCCGTTTCATCCAGAAATGAAGCCTGGATGTTGTTTTTTAAATTTTAAATTTTTTTTGCATTTATTTTCGAAATTTCAAACTCGGGTCGGGTTCGAATGGATAGGAAGGAAATTTTTTTTCTTCTCTATTTTTCGCCCTGTCTTCACCCGTTTCGTCTTGAAATGTAACCTGGATGACGTTTTTTAATTTTTAGAATTTTTTTGCATTTGTTTATGAATTTTCTAAATCGGGACGGGTTCGAACGGATGGGGAGGAAATTATTTTTGTTCTCTATTTTTCGGCCTGTCATTGCCCGTTTCGTCTTTAAATGATGCCTGGATGATGTTTTTTAATTTTTTTTAATTTTTTTGCATTTATTTTTGAATTTTCAAACTCGGGTCGGGTTCGAACGGATAGGAAGGAAATTATTTTTGTTCTCTATTTTTCGGCCTGTCCTTGCCCGTTTCATCTTGGAATGAAGCCTGGATGATGTTTTTTAATTTTTAAAATTTTTTTGCATTTGTTTTTGAATTTTCTAACTCGGGTCGGGTATTCGAACGGATAGGAAGGAAATTATTTTTGTTCTCTATTTTTCGGCTTGTCCTTGCCCATTTCATCCAGAAATGAAGCCTGGATGTTGTTTTTTAATTTTTTAAATTTTTTTGCATTTATTTTCGAAATTTCAAACTCGGGTCGGGTTCGAATGGATAGGAAGGAAATTTTTTTTCTTCTCTATTTTTCGGCTTGTCTTCATCCGTATCGTGTTGAAATGTAACCTGGATGATGTTTTTTAATTTTTAGAATTTTTTTGCATTTGTTTATGAATTTTCTAAATCGGGTCGGGTTCGAACGGATAGGAAGGAAATTATTTTTGTTCTCTATTTTTCGGCTTGTCCTTGCCCGTTTCGCCTTGAAATGAAGCCTGGATGATGTTTTTTAATTTTTAAAATTTTTTTGCATTTATTTTTGAATTTTCTAACTCGGATCAGGTTTGAACGGATAGGAAGAAAATTTTTTTTCTTCTCTATTTTTCGGCCTGTCCTGGCCCGTTTCGTCTTGAAACGAAGCCTGGATGATGTTTTTTAATTTTTAGAATTTTTTTGCATTTATTATTGAATTTTCTAACTCGGGTCGGGTTCGAACGGATAGGAAGGAAATTATTTTTGTTCTCTACCTTTCGGCCTGTCCTTACCCGTTTCGTCTTGGAATGAAGCCTGGATGATGTTTTTTGAATTTTTAAAATTTTTTTGCATTTGTTTTTGAATTTTCTAACTCGGGTCGGGTATTCGAACGGATAGGAAGGAAATTATTTTTGTTCTCTATTTTTCGGCCTGTCCTTGCCCGTTTCATCCAGAAATGAAGCCTGGATGTTCTTTTTTAATTTTTAAAATTTTTTTGCACTTATTTTCGAAATTTCAAACTCGTGTCGGGTTCGAACGGATAGGAAGGAAATTTTTTTTCTTCTCTATTTTTCGGCCTGTCTTCATTCGTTTCGTCTTGAAATGTAACCTGGATGATGTTTTTTAATTTTTAGAATTTTTTTACATTTGTTTATGAATTTTCTAAATCGGGTCGGGTTCGAACGGATAGGAAGGAAATTATTTTTGTTCTCTATTTTTCGGCCTGTCCTTACCCGTTTCGTCTTGGAACGAAGCCTGGATGATGTTTTTTAATTTTTAAAATTTTTTTGCATTTGTTTTTGAATTTTCTAACTCGGGTCGGGTATTCGAACGGATAGGAAGGAAATTATTTTTGTTCTCTACCTTTCGGCCTGTCCTTACCCGTTTCGTCTTGGAATGAAGCCTGGATGATGTTTTTTGAATTTTTAAAATTTTTTTGCATTTGTTTTTGAATTTTCTAACTCGGGTCAGGTATTCGAACGGATAGGAAGGAAATTATTTTTGTTCTCTATTTTTCGGCCTGTCCTTGCCCGTTTCATCCAGAAATGAAGCCTGGATGTTCTTTTTTAATTTTTAAAATTTTTTTGCACTTATTTTCGAAATTTCAAACTCGTGTCGGGTTCGAACGGATAGGAAGGAAATTTTTTTTCTTCTCTATTTTTCGGCCTGTCTTCATTCGTTTCGTCTTGAAATGTAACCTGGATGATGTTTTTTAATTTTTAGAATTTTTTTACATTTGTTTATGAATTTTCTAAATCGGGTCGGGTTCGAACGGATAGGAAGGAAATTATTTTTGTTCTCTATTTTTCGGCCTGTCCTTACCCGTTTCGTCTTGGAACGAAGCCTGGATGATGTTTTTTAATTTTTAAAATTTTTTTGCATTTGTTTTTGAATTTTCTAACTCGGGTCGGGTATTCGAACGAATAGGAAGGAAATTATTTTTGTTCTCTATTTTTCGGCCTGTCCTTGCCCGTTTCATCCAGAAATGAAGCCTGGATGTTCTTTTTTAATTTTTAAAATTTTTTTGCACTTATTTTCGAAATTTCAAACTCGTGTCGGGTTCGAACGGATAGGAAGGAAATTTTTTTTCTTCTATATTTTTCGGCCTGTCTTCATTCGTTTCGTCTTGAAATGTAACCTTGATGATGTTTTTTAATTTTTAGAATTTTTTTACATTTGTTTATGAATTTTCTAAATCGGGTCGGGTTCGAACGGATAGGAAGGAAATTATTTTTGTTCTCTATTTTTCGGCCTGTCCTTACCCGTTTCGTCTTGGAACGAAGCCTGGATGATGTTTTTTAATTTTTAAAATTTTTTTGCATTTGTTTTTGAATTTTCTAACTCGGGTCGGGTATTCGAACGGATAGGAAGGAAATTATTTTTGTTCTCTATTTTTCGGCCTGTCCTTGCCCGTTTCATCCAGAAATGAAGCCTGGATGTTGTTTTTTAATTTTTAAAATTTTTTTGCATTTATTTTCGAAATTTCAAACTCGGGTCGGGTTCGAATGGATAGGAAGGAAATTTTTTTTCTTCTCTATTTTTCGGCCTGTCTTCACCCGTTTCGTCTTGAAATGTAACCTGGATGACGTTTTTTAATTTTTAGAATTTTTTTGCATTTGTTTATGAATTTTCTAAATCGGGACGGGTTCGAACGGATCGGGAGGAAATTATTTTTGTTCTCTATTTTTCGGCCTGTCATTGCCCGTTTCGTCTTGAAATGATGCCTGGATGACGTTTTTTAATTTTTTAAATTTTTTTGCATTTATTTTTGAATTTTCAAACTCGGGTCGGGTTCGAACGGATAGGAAGGAAATTATTTTTGTTCTCTATTTTTCGGCCTGTCCTCGCCCGTTTCGTCTTGGAATGAAGCCTGGATGACGTTTTTTAATTTTTAAAATTTTTTTGCATTTGTTTTTTAATTTTCTAACTCGGGTCGGGTATTCGAACGGATAGGAAGGAAATTATTTTTGTTCTCTATTTTTCGGCCTGTCCTTGCCCGTTTCATCCAGAAATGAAGCCTGGATGTTGTTTTTTAATTTTTAAAATTTTTTTGCACTTATTTTCGAAATTTCAAACTCGTGTCGGGTTCGAACGGATGGGAAGGAAATTTTTTTTCTTCTCTATTTTTCGGCCTGTCTTCACCCGTTTCGTCTTGAAATGTAACCTGGATGATGTTTTTTAAATTTTAGAATTTTTTTGCATTTGTTTATGAATTTTCTAAATCGGGTCGGGTTCGAACGGATAGGAAGGAAATTATTTTTGTTCTCTATTTTTCGGCCTGTCCTTACCCGTTTCGTCTTGGAATGAAGCCTGGATGATGTTTTTTAATTTTTAAAATTTTTTTGCACTTGTTTTTGAATTTTCTAACTCGGGTCGGGTATTCGAACGGATAGGAAGGAAATTATTTTTGTTCTCTATTTTTCGGGTTGTCCTTGCCCGTTTTATCCAGAAATGAAGCCTGGATGTTGTTTTTTAATTTTTAAAATTTTTTTGCATTTATTTTCGAAATTTCAAACTCGGGTCGGGTTCGAATGGATAGGAAGGAAATTGTTTTTCTTCTCTATTTTTCAGCCTGTCTTCACCCATTTCGTCTTGAAATGTAACCTGGATGACATTTTTTAATTTTTAGAATTTTTTTGCATTTGTTTATGAATTTTCTAAATCGGGTCGGGTTCGAACGGATAGGGAGGAAATTATTTTTGTTCTCTATTTTTCGGCCTGTCATTGCCCGTTTCGTCTTGAAATGATGCCTGGATGATGTTTTTTAATTTTTTAAATTTTTTTGCATTTATTTTTGAATTTTCAAACTCGGGTCGGGTTCGAACGGATAGGAAGGAAATTATTTTTGTTCTCTATTTTTCGGCTTGTCCTTGCCCGTTTCGCCTTGAAATGAAGCCTGGATGATGTTTTTTAATTTTTCAAATTTGTTTGCATTTGTTTTTGAATTTTCTATCTCGGGTCGGGTATACGAACGGATAGGAAGGAAATTATTTTTGTTCTCTATTTTTCGGCCTGTCCTTGCCCGTTTCATCCAGAAATGAAGCCTGGATGTGGTTTTTTAGTTTTTAAAATTTTTTTGCACTTATTTTCGAAATTTCAAACTCGTGTCGGGTTCGAACGGATAGGAAGGAAATTTTTTTTCTTCTCTATTTTTTGGCCTGTCTTCACCCGTTTCGTCTTGAAATGTAACCTGGATGATGTTTTTTAATTTTTAGAATTTTTTTGCATTTGTTTATGAATTTTCTAAACCGGGTCGGGTTCGAACGGATAGGAAGGAAATTATTTTTGTTCTCTATTTTTCGGCCTGTCCTGACCCGTTTCGTCTTGGAATGAAGCCTGGATGATGTTTTCTAATTTTTAAAATTTTTCTGCATTTGTTTTTTAATTTTCTAACTCGGGTCGGGTATTCGAAAGGATAGGAAGGAAATTGTTTTTGTTCTCTATTTTTCAGACGGTTCTTGCCCGTTTCATCCTGAAATGAAGCCTGGATGTTGTTTTTTAATTTTTAAAATTTTTTTGCATTTATTTTCGAAATTTCAAACTCGGGTCGGGTTCGAATGGATAGGAAGGAAATTTTTTTTCTTCTCTATTTTTCGGCCTGTCTTCACCTTTTTCGTCTTGAAATGTAACCTGGATGATGTTTTTTAATTTTTAGAATTTTTTTGCATTTGTTTATGAATTTTCTAAATCGGGTCGGGTTGGAACGGATAGGGAGGAAATTATTTTTGTTCTCTATTTTTCAGCCTGTCATTGCCCGTTTCGTCTTGAAATGATGCCTGGATGATGTTTTTTAATTTTTTAAGTTTTTTTGCATTTATTTTTGAATTTTCAAACTCGGGTCGGGTTCAAACGGATAGGACGGAAATTATTTTTGTTCTCTATTTTTCGGCTTGTCCTTGCCCGTTTCGCCTTGAAATGAAGCCTGGATGATGTTTTTTAATTTTTAAAATTTTTTTGCATTTATTTTTGAATTTTCTAACTCGGGTCGGGTTCGAACAGATAGGAAGAAAATTTTTTTCTTCTCTATCTTTCGGCCTGTCCTGGCCCGTTTCGTCTTGAAACGAAGCTTGGATGATGGTTTTTAATTTTTAGAATTCTTTTGCATTTATTATTGAATTTTCTAACTCGGGTCGGGTTCGAACGGATAGGAAGAAAATTATTTTTGATCTCTATTTTTCGGCCTGTCCTTGACCGTTTCGTCTTGGAATGAAGCCTGGATGATGTTTTTTAATTTTTAAAATTTTTTTGCATTTGTTTTTGAATTTTCTAACTCGGGTCGGGTATTCGAACGGATAGGAAGGAAATTGTTTTTGTTCTCTATTTTTCGGCCTGTCCTCGCCCGTTTCATCTTGAAATGAAGCCTGGATGTTGTTTTTTAATTTTTAAAATTTTTTTGCATTTATTTTCGAAATTTCAAACTCGGGTCGGGTTCGAACGGATAGGAAGGAAATTTTTTTTCTTCTCTATTTTTCGGCCTGTCTTCACCCGTTTCGTCTTGAAATGTAACCTGGATGCTGTTTTTTAATTTTTTGAATTTTTTTGCATTTATTTATGAATTTTCTAAATCGAGTCGGTTTCGAACGGATAGGGAGGAAATTATTTTTGTTCTCTATTTTCTGGCTTGTCCTTGCTCGTTTCGCCATGAAACGAAGCCTGGATGATGTTTTTTAATTTTTAGAATTTTCTTGCATTTATTATTGAATTTTCTAACTCGGGTCGGGTTCGAACGGATAGGAAGGAAATTATTTTTGTTCTCTATTTTTCGGCTTGTCCTTGCCCGTTTCGCCTTGAAATGAAGCCTGGATGATGTTTTTTAATTTTTAAAATTTTTTTGCATTTATTTTTGAATTTTCTAACTCGGGTCGGGTTTGAACGGATAGGAAGAAAATTATTTTTGTTCTCTATTTTTCGGCCCGTCATTGCCCGTTTCGTCTTGAAATGATGCCTGGATGATGTTTTTTAATTTTTAAAATTTTTTTGCATTTATTTTTGAATTTTCAAACTCGGGTCGGGTTCGAACGGATAGGAAGGAAATTATTTTTGTTCTCTATTTTTCGGCTTGTCCTTGCCCGTTTCGCCTTGAAATGAAGCCTGGATGATGTTTTTTAATTTTTTAAATTTTTTTGCATTTATTTTTGAATTTTCTAACTCGGGTCGGGTTCGAACCGATAGGAAGAAAATTTTTTTCTTCTCTATTTTTCGGTCTGTCCTGGCCCGTTTCGTCTTGAAACAAAGCCTTGATGATGGTTTTTAATTTTTAGAATTTTTTTCCATTTATTATTGAATTTTCTAACTCGGGTCGGGTTCGAACGGATAGGAAGGAAATTATTTTTGTTCTCTATTTTTCAGCCTGACCTTGACCGTTTCGTCTTGGAATGAAGCCTGGATGATGTTTTTTAATTTTTAAAATTTTTTTGCATTTGTTTTTGAATTTTCTAACTCGGGTCGGGTATTCGAACGGATAGGAAGGAAATTTTTTTTCTTCTCTATTTTTCGGCCTGTCTTCACCCGTTTCGTCTTGAAATGTAACCTGGATGACGTTTTTGAATTTTTAGAATTTTTTTGCATTTGTTTATGAATTTTCTAAATCGGGTCGGGTTCGAACGGATAGGGAGGAAATTATTTTTGTTCACTATTTTTCGGACTGTCATTGCCCGTTTCGTCTTGAAATGAAGCCTGGATGATGTTTTTTAATTTTTAAAATTTTTGTGCATTTATTTTTGAATTTTCTAACTCGGGTCGGGTTTGAACGGAAAGGAAGAAAATTATTTTTGTTCTTTATTTTTCGGCCTGTCATTGCCCGTGTCGTCTTGAAATGATGCCTGGATGATGTTTTTTAATTTTTAAAATTTTTTTGCATTTATTTTTGAATTTTCAAACTCGGGTCGGGTTCGAACGGATAGGAAGGAAATTATTTTTGTTCTCTATTTTTCGGCTTGTCCTTACCCGTTTCGCCTTGAAATGAAGCCAGGATGATGTTTTTTAATTTTTAAAATTTTTTTGCATTTATTTTTGAATTTTCTAACTCAGGTCGGGTTCGAACGGATAGGAAGAAAATTTTTTTTCTTCTCTATTTTTCGGCCTGTCCTGGCCCGTTTCGTCCTGAAACGAAGCCTGGATGATGTTTTTTAATTTTTAGAATTTTTTTGCGTTTATTATTGAATTTTCTAACTCGGGTCGGGTTCGAACGGATAGGAAGGAAATTATTTTTGTTCTCTATTTTTCGGCCTGTCCTTACCCGTTTCGTCTTGGAATGAAGCCTGGATGATGTTTTTTAATTTTTAAAATTTTTTTGCATTTGTTTTTGAATTTTCTAACTCGGGTCGGGTATTCGAACGGATAGGAAGGAAATTTTTTTTCTTCTCTATTTTTCGGCCTGTCTTCACCCGTTTCGTCTTGAAATGTAACCTGGATGACGTTTTTGAATTTTTAGAATTTCTTTGCATTTGTTTATGAATTTTCTAAATCGGGTCGGGTTCGAACGGATAGGGAGGAAATTATTTTTGTTCACTATTTTTCGGACTGTCATTGCCCGTTTCGTCTTGAAATGATGCCTGGATGATGTTTTTTAATTTTTAAAATTTTTTTGCATTTATTTTTGAATTTTCAAACTCGGGTCGGGTTTGAACGGATAGGAAGGAAATTATTTTTGTTCTCTATTTTTCGGCTTGTCCTTGCCTGTTTCGCCTTGAAATGAAGCCTGGATGATGTTTTTTAATTTTTAAAATTTTTTTGCATTTATTTTTGAATTTTATAACTCGGGTCGGGTTTGAACGGATAGGAAGAAAATTTTTTTTCTTCTCTATTTTTCGGCCTGTCCTGGCCCGTTTCGCCTTGAAACGAAGCCTGGATGATGTTTTTTAATTTTCAGAATTTTTTTGCATTTATTATTGAATTTTCTAACTCGGGTCGGGTTCGAACGGATAGGAAGAAAATTATTTTTGTTCTCTATTTTTCGGCTTGTCCTTGCCCATTTCATCCAGAAATGAAGCCTGGATGTTGTTTTTTAATTTTTTTAATTTTTTTGCATTTATTTTCGAAATTTCAAACTCGGGTCGGGTTCGAATGGATAGGAAGGAAATTTTTTTTCTTCTCTATTTTTCGGCTTGTCTTCATCCGTATCGTGTTGAAATGTAACCTGGATGATGTTTTTTAATTTTTAGAATTTTTTTGCATTTGTTTATGAATTTTCTAAATCGGGTCGGGTTCGAACGGATAGGAAGGAAATTATTTTTGTTCTCTATTTTTCGGCTTGTCCTTGCCCGTTTCGCCTTGAAATGAAGCCTGGATGATGTTTTTTAATTTTTAAAATTTTTTTGCATTTATTTTTGAATTTTCTAACTCGGATCAGGTTTGAACGGATAGGAAGAAAATTTTTTTTCTTCTCTATTTTTCGGCCTGTCCTGGCCCGTTTCGTCTCGAAACGAAGCCTGGATGATGTTTTTTAATTTTTAGAATTTTTTTGCATTTATTATTGAATTTTCTAACTCGGGTCGGGTTTGAACGGATAGGAAGGAAATTATTTTTGTTCTCTACCTTTCGGCCTGTCCTTACCCGTTTCGTCTTGGAATGAAGCCTGGATGATGTTTTTTGAATTTTTAAAATTTTTTTGCATTTGTTTTTGAATTTTCTAACTCGGGTCGGGTATTCGAACGGATAGGAAGGAAATTATTTTTGTTCTCTATTTTTCGGCCTGTCCTTGCCCGTTTCATCCAGAAATGAAGCCTGGATGTTCTTTTTTAATTTTTAAAATTTTTTTGCACTTATTTTCGAAATTTCAAACTCGTGTCGGGTTCGAACGGATAGGAAGGAAATTTTTTTTCTTCTCTATTTTTCGGCCTGTCTTCATTCGTTTCGTCTTGAAATGTAACCTGGATGATGTTTTTTAATTTTTAGAATTTTTTTACATTTGTTTATGAATTTTCTAAATCGGGTCGGGTTCGAACGGATAGGAAGGAAATTATTTTTGTTCTCTATTTTTCGGCCTGTCCTTACCCGTTTCGTCTTGGAACGAAGCCTGGATGATGTTTTTTAATTTTTAAAATTTTTTTGCATTTGTTTTTGAATTTTCTAACTCGGGTCGGGTACTCGAACGAATAGGAAGGAAATTATTTTTGTTCTCTATTTTTCGGCCTGTCCTTGCCCGTTTCATCCAGAAATGAAGCCTGGATGTTCTTTTTTAATTTTTAAAATTTTTTTGCACTTATTTTCGAAATTTCAAACTCGTGTCGGGTTCGAACGGATAGGAAGGAAATTTTTTTTCTTCTATATTTTTCGGCCTGTCTTCATTCGTTTCGTCTTGAAATGTAACCTGGATGATGTTTTTTAATTTTTAGAATTTTTTTACATTTGTTTATGAATTTTCTAAATCGGGTCGGGTTCGAACGGATAGGAAGGAAATTATTTTTGTTCTCTATTTTTCGGCCTGTCCTTACCCGTTTCGTCTTGGAACGAAGCCTGGATGATGTTTTTTAATTTATAAAATTTTTTTGCATTTGTTTTTGAATTTTCTAACTCGGGTCGGGTATTCGAACGGATAGGAAGGAAATTATTTTTGTTCTCTATTTTTCGGCCTGTCCTTGCCCGTTTCATCCAGAAATGAAGCCTGGATGTTGTTTTTTAATTTTTAAAATTTTTTTGCATTTATTTTCGAAATTTCAAACTCGGGTCGGGTTCGAATGGATAGGAAGGAAATTTTTTTTCTTCTCTATTTTTCGGCCTGTCTTCACCCGTTTCGTCTTGAAATGTAACCTGGATGACGTTTTTTTAATTTTTAGAATTTTTTTGCATTTGTTTATGAATTTTCTAATTCGGGACGGGTTCGAACGGATAGGGAGGAAATTATTTTTGTTCTCTATTTTTCGGCCTGTCATTGCCCGTTTCGTCTTGAAATGATGCCTGGATGACGTTTTTTAATTTTTTAAATTTTTTTGCATTTATTTTTGAATTTTCAAACTCGGGTCGGGTTCGAACGGATAGGAAGGAAATTATTTTTGTTCTCTATTTTTCGGCCTGTCCTCGCCCGTTTCGTCTTGGAATGAAGCCTGGATGACGTTTTTTAATTTTTAAAATTTTTTTGCATTTGTTTTTGAATTTTCTAACTCGGGTCGGGTATTCGAACGGATAGGAAGGAAATTATTTTTGTTCTCTATTTTTCGGCCTGTCCTTGCCCGTTTCATCCAGAAATGAAACCTGGATGTTGTTTTTTAATTTTTAAAATTTTTTTGCACTTATTTTCGAAATTTCAAACTCGTGTCGGGTTCGAACGGATGGGAAGGAAATTTTTTTTCTTCTCTATTTTTCGGCCTGTCTTCACCCGTTTCGTCTTGAAATGTAACCTGGATGATGTTTTTTAAATTTTAGAATTTTTTTGCATTTGTTTATGAATTTTCTAAATCGGGTCGGGTTCGAACGGATAGGAAGGAAATTATTTTTGTTCTCTATTTTTCGGCCTGTCCTTACCCGTTTCGTCTTGGAATGAAGCCTGGATGATGTTTTTTAATTTTTAAAATTTTTTTGCACTTGTTTTTAAATTTTCTAACTCGGGTCGGGTATTCGAACGGATAGGAAGGAAATTATTTTTGTTCTCTATTTTTCGGGTTGTCCTTGCCCGTTTTATCCAGAAATGAAGCCTGGATGTTGTTTTTTAATTTTTAAAATTTTTTTGCATTTATTTTCGAAATTTCAAACTCGGGTCGGGTTCGAATGGATAGGAAGGAAATTTTTTTTCTTCTCTATTTTTCGGCCTGTCTTCACCCATTTCGTCTTGAAATGTAACCTGGATGACATTTTTTAATTTTTAGAATTTTTTTGCATTTGTTTATGAATTTTCTAAATCGGGTCGGGTTCGAACGGATAGGGAGGAAATTATTTTTGTTCTCTATTTTTCGGCCTGTCATTGCCCGTTTCGTCTTGAAATGATGCCTGGATGATGTTTTTTAATTTTTTAAATTTTTTTGCATTTATTTTTGAATTTTCAAACTCGGGTCGGGTTCGAACGGATAGGAAGGAAATTATTTTTGTTCTCTATTTTTCGGCTTGTCCTTGCCCGTTTCGCCTTGAAATGAAGCCTGGATGATGTTTTTTAATTTTTAAAATTTGTTTGCATTTGTTTTTGAATTTTCTATCTCGGGTCGGGTATACGAACGGATAGGAAGGAAATTATTTTTGTTCTCTATTTTTCGGCCTGTCCTTGCCCGTTTCATCCAGAAATGAAGCCTGGATGTGGTTTTTTAGTTTTTAAAATTTTTTTGCACTTATTTTCGAAAACTCGTGTCGGGTTCGAACGGATAGGAAGGAAATTTTTTTTCTTCTCTATTTTTTGGCCTGTCTTCACCCGTTTCGTCTTGAAATGTAACCTGGATGATGTTTTTTAATTTTTAGAATTTTTTTGCATTTGTTTATGAATTTTCTAAACCGGGTCGGGTTCGAACGGATAGGAAGGAAATTATTTTTGTTCTCTATTTTTCGGCCTGTCCTGACCCGTTTCGTCTTGGAATGAAGCCTGGATGATGTTTTCTAATTTTTAAAATTTTTCTGCATTTGTTTTTTAATTTTCTAACTCGGGTCGGGTATTCGAAAGGATAGGAAGGAAATTGTTTTTGTTCTCTATTTTTCGGACGGTTCTTGCCCGTTTCATCCTGAAATGAAGCCTGGATGTTGTTTTTTAATTTTTAAAATTTTTTTGCATTTATTTTCGAAATTTCAAACTCGGGTCGGGTTCGAATGGATAGGAAGGAAATTTTTTTTCTTCTCTATTTTTCGGCCTGTCTTCACCTTTTTCGTCTTGAAATGTAACCTGGATGATGTTTTTTAATTTTTAGAATTTTTTTGCATTTGTTTATGAATTTTCTAAATCGGGTCGGGTTGGAACGGATAGGGAGGAAATTATTTTTGTTCTCTATTTTTCGGCCTGTCATTGCCCGTTTCGTCTTGAAATGATGCCTGGATGATGTTTTTTAATTTTTTAAATTTTTTTGCATTTATTTTTGAATTTTCAAACTCGGGTCGGGTTCAAACGGATAGGACGGAAATTATTTTTGTTCTCTATTTTTCGGCTTGTCCTTGCCCGTTTCGCCTTGAAATGAAGCCTGGATGATGTTTTTTAATTTTTAAAATTTTTTTGCATTTATTTTTGAATTTTCTAACTCGGGTCGGGTTCGAACAGATAGGAAGAAAATTTTTTTCTTCTCTATCTTTCGGCCTGTCCTGGCCCGTTTCGTCGTGAAACGAAGCTTGGATGATGGTTTTTAATTTTTAGAATTCTTTTGCATTTATTATTGAATTTTCTAACTCGGGTCGGGTTCGAACGGATAGGAAGAAAATTATTTTTGATCTCTATTTTTCGGCCTGTCCTTGACCGTTTCGTCTTGGAATGAAGCCTGGATGATGTTTTTTAATTTTTAAAATTTTTTTGCATTTGTTTTTGAATTTTCTAACTCGGGTCGGGTATTCGAACGGATAGGAAGGAAATTGTTTTTGTTCTCTATTTTTCGGCCTGTCCTCGCCCGTTTCATCTTGAAATGAAGCCTGGATGTTGTTTTTTAATTTTTAAAATTTTTTTGCATTTATTTTCGAAATTTCAAACTCGGGTCGGGTTCGAACGGATAGGAAGGAAATTTTTTTTCTTCTCTATTTTTCGGCCTGTCTTCACCCGTTTCGTCTTGAAATGTAACCTGGATGATGTTTTTTAATTTTTTGAATTTTTTTGCATTTATTTATGAATTTTCTAAATCGAGTCGGTTTCGAACGGATAGGGAGGAAATTATTTTTGTTCTCTATTTTCTGGCTTGTCCTTGCTCGTTTCGCCATGAAACGAAGCCTGGATGATGTTTTTTAATTTTTAGAATTTTCTTGCATTTATTATTGAATTTTCTAACTCGGGTCGGGTTCGAACGGATAGGAAGGAAATTATTTTTGTTCTCTATTTTTCGGCTTGTCCTTGCCCGTTTCGCCTTGAAATGAAGCCTGGATGATGTTTTTTAATTTTTAAAATTTTTTTGCATTTATTTTTGAATTTTCTAACTCGGGTCGGGTTTGAACGGATAGGAAGAAAATTATTTTTGTTCTCTATTTTTCGGCCCGTCATTGCCCGTTTCGTCTTGAAATGATGCCTGGATGATGTTTTTTAATTTTTAAAATTTTTTTGCATTTATTTTTGAATTTTCAAACTCGGGTCGGGTTCGAACGGATAGGAAGGAAATTATTTTTGTTCTCTATTTTTCGGCTTGTCCTTTCCCGTTTCGCCTTGAAATGAAGCCTGGATGATGTTTTTTAATTTTTCAAATTTTTTTGCATTTATTTTTGAATTTTCTAACTCGGGTCGGGTTCGAACCGATAGGAAGAAAATTTTTTTCTTCTCTATTTTTCGGTCTGTCCTGGCCCGTTTCGTCTTGAAACAAAGCCTTGATGATGGTTTTTAATTTTTAGAATTTTTTTCCATTTATTATTGAATTTTCTAACTCGGGTCGGGTTCGAACGGATAGGAAGGAAATTATTTTTGTTCTCTATTTTTCAGCCTGACCTTGACCGTTTCGTCTTGGAATGAAGCCTGGATGATGTTTTTTAATTTTTAAAATTTTTTTGCATTTGTTTTTGAATTTTCTAACTCGGGTCGGGTATTCGAACGGACTGGAAGGAAATTGTTTTTGTTCTCTATTTTTCGGCCTGTCCTCGCCCGTTTCATCCTGAAATGAAGCCTGGATGATGTTTTTTAATTTTTAAAATTTTTGTGCATTTATTTTTGAATTTTCTAACTCGGGTCGGGTTTGAACGGAAAGGAAGAAAATTATTTTTGTTCTTTATTTTTCGGCCTGTCATTGCCCGTGTGGTCTTGAAATGATGCCTGGATGATGTTTTTTAATTTTTAAAATTTTTTTGCATTTATTTTTGAATTTTCAAACTCGGGTCGGGTTCGAACGGATAGGAAGGAAATTATTTTTGTTCTCTATTTTTCGGCTTGTCCTTACCCGTTTCGCCTTGAAATGAAGCTTGGATGATGTTTTTTAATTTTTAAAATTTTTTTGCATTTATTTTTGAATTTTCTAACTCGGGTCGGGTTCGAACGGATAGGAAGAAAATTTTTTTTCTTCTCTATTTTTCGGCCTGTCCTTGCCCGTTTCGTCTTGAAACGAAGCCTGGATGATGTTTTTTAATTTTTAGAATTTTTTTGCGTTTATTATTGAATTTTCTAACTCGGGTCGGGTTCGAACGGATAGGAAGGAAATTATTTTTGTTCTCTATTTTTCGGCCTGTCCTTACCCGTTTCGTCTTGGAATGAAGCCTGGATGATGTTTTTTAATTTTTAAAATTTTTTTGCATTTGTTTTTGAATTTTCTAACTCGGGTCGGGTATTCGAACGGATAGGAAGGAAATTTTTTTTCTTCTCTATTTTTCGGCCTGTCTTCACCCGTTTCGTCTTGAAATGTAACCTGGATGACGTTTTTTAATTTTTAGAATTTTTTTGCATTTGTTTATGAATTTTCTAAATCGGGTCGGGTTCGAACGGATAGGGAGGAAATTATTTTTGTTCACTATTTTTCGGACTGTCATTGCCCGTTTCGTCTTGAAATGATGCCTGGATGATGTTTTTTAATTTTTAAAATTTTTTTGCATTTATTTTTGAATTTTCAAACTCGGGTCGGGTTTGAACGGATAGGAAGGAAATTATTTTTGTTCTCTATTTTTCGGCTTGTCCTTGCCTGTTTCGCCTTGAAATGAAGCCTGGATGATGTTTTTTAATTTTTAAAATTTTTTTGCATTTATTTTTGAATTTTCTAACTCGGGTCGGGTTTGAACGGATAGGAAGAAAATTTTTTTTCTTCTCTATTTTTCGGCCTGTCCTGGCCCGTTTCGTCTTGAAACGAAGCCTGGATGATGTTTTTTAATTTTCAGAATTTTTTTGCATTTATTATTGAATTTTCTAACTCGGGTCGGGTTCGAACGGATAGGAAGAAAATTATTTTTGATCTCTATTTTTCGGCCTGTCCTTGACCGTTTCGTCTTGGAATGAAGCCTGGATGATGTTTTTTAATTTTTAAAATTTTTTTGCATTTGTTTTTGAATTTTCTAACTCGGGTCGGGTATTCGAACGGATAGGAAGGAAATTGTTTTTGTTCTCTATTTTTCGGCCTGTCCTCGCCCGTTTCAACTTGAAATGAAGCCTGGATGTTGTTTTTTAATTTTTAAAATTTTTTTGCATTTATTTTCGAAATTTCAAACTCGGGTCGGGTTCGAACGGATAGGAAGGAAATTTTTTTTCTTCTCTATTTTTCGGCCTGTCTTCACCCGTTTCGTCTTGAAATGTAACCTGGATGATGTTTTTTAATTTTTTGAATTTTTTTGCATTTATTTATGAATTTTCTAAATCGAGTCGGTTTCGAACGGATAGGAAGGAAATTATTTTTGTTCTCTATTTTTTGGCTTGTCCTTGACCGTTTCGCCATGAAACGAAGCCTGGATGATGTTTTTTAATTTTTAGAATTTTTTTGCATTTATTATTGAATTTTCTAACTCGGGTCGGGTTCGAACGGATAGGAAGGAAATTATTTTTGCTCTCTATTTTTCGGCTTGTCCTTGCCCGTTGCGCCTTGAAATGAAGCCTGGATGATGTTTTTTAATTTTTAAAATTTTTTTTGCATTTATTTTTGAATTTTCTAACTCGGGTCGGGTTTGAACGGATAGGAAGAAAATTATTTTTGTTCTCTATTTTTCGGCCTGTCATTGCCCGTTTCGTCTTGAAATGATGCCTGGATGATGTTTTTTAATTTTTAAAATTTTTTTGCATTTATTTTTGAATTTTCAAACTCGGGTCGGGTTCGAACGGATAGGAAGGAAATTATTTTTGTTCTCTATTTTTCGGCTTGTCCTTGCCCGTTTCGCCTTGAAATGAAGCCTGGATGATGTTTTTTAATTTTTCAAATTTTTTTGCATTTATTTTTGAATTTTCTAACTCGGGTCGGGTTCGAACCGATAGGAAGAAAATTTTTTTCTTCTCTATTTTTCGGCCTGTCCTGGCCCGTTTCGTCTTGAAACAAAGCCTTGATGATGGTTTTTAATTTTTAGAATTTTTTTCCATTTATTATTGAATTTTCTAACTCGGGTCGGGTTCGAACGGATAGGAAGGAAATTATTTTTGTTCTCTATTTTTCAGCCTGACCTTGACCGTTTCGTCTTGGAATGAAGCCTGGATGATGTTTTTTAATTTTTAAAATTTTTTTGCATTTGTTTTTGAATTTTCTATCTCGGGTCGGGTATTCGAACGGACTGGAAGGAAATTGTTTTTGTTCTCTATTTTTCGGCCAGTCCTCGCCCGTTTCATCCTGAAATGAAGCCTGGTTGATGTTTTTTAATTTTTAAAATTTTTGTGCATTTATTTTTGAATTTTCTAACTCGGGTCGGGTTTGAACGAAAAGGAAGAAAATTATTTTTGTTCTTTATTTTTCGGCCTGTCATTGCCCGTGTCGTCTTGAAATGATGCCTGGATGATGTTTTTTAATTTTTAAAATTTTTTTGCATTTATTTTTGAATTTTCAAACTCGGGTCGGGTTCGAACGGATAGGAAGGAAATTATTTTTGTTCTCTATTTTTCGGCTTGTACTTACCCTTTTCGCCTTGAAATGAAGCTTGGATGATGTTTTTTAATTTTTAAAATTTTTTTGCATTTATTTTTGAATTTTCTAACTCGGGTCGGGTTCGAACGGATAGGAAGAAAATTTTTTTTCTTCTCTATTTTTCGGCCTGTCCTGGCCCGTTTCGTCCTGAAACGAAGCCTGGATGATGTTTTTTAATTTTTAGAATTTTTTTGCGTTTATTATTGAATTTTCTAACTCGGGTCGGGTTCGAACAGATAGGAAGGAAATTATTTTTGTTCTCTATTTTTCGGCCTGTCCTTACCCGTTTCGTCTTGGAATGAAGCCTGGATGATGTTTTTTAATTTTTAAAATTTTTTTGCATTTGTTTTTGAATTTTCTAACTCGGGTCGGGTATTCGAACGGATAGGAAGGAAATTTTTTTTCTTCTCTATTTTTCGGCCTGTCTTCACCCGTTTCGTCTTGAAATGTAACCTGGATGACGTTTTTTAATTTTTAGAATTTTTTTGCATTTGTTTATGAATTTTCTAAATCGGATCGGGTTCGAACGGATAGGGAGGAAATTATTTTTGTTCACTATTTTTCGGACTGTCATTGCCCGTTTCGTCTTGAAATGATGCCTGGATGATGTTTTTTAATTTTTAAAATTTTTTTGCATTTATTTTTGAATTTTCAAACTCGGGTCGGGTTTGAACGGATAGGAAGGAAATTATTTTTGTTCTCTATTTTTCGGCTTGTCCTTGCCCGTTTCGCCTTGAAATGAAGCCTGGATGATGTTTTTTAATTTTTAAAATTTTTTTGCATTTATTTTTGAATTTTCTAACTCGGGTCGGGTTTGAACGGATAGGAAGAAAATTTTTTTTCTTCTCTATTTTTCGGCCTGTCCTGGCCCGTTTCGTCTTGAAACGAAGCCTGGATGATGTTTTTTAATTTTTAGAATTTTTTTGCATTTATTATTGAATTTTCTAACTCGGGTCGGGTTCGAACGGATAGGAAGGAAATTATTTTTGTTCTCTATTTTTCGGCCTGTCCTTACCCGTTTCGTCTTGGAATGAAGCCTGGATGATATTTTTTAATCTTTAAAATTTTTTTGCATTTGTTTTTTAATTTTCTAACTCGGGTCGGGTATTCGAACGGATAGGAAGGAAATTTTTTTTCTTCTCTATTTTTCGGCCTGTCCTTGCCCGTTTCATCCAGAAATGTAGCCTGGATGTTCTTTTTTAATTTTTAAAATTTTTTTGCACTTATTTTCGAAATTTCAAACTCGTGTCGGGTTCGAACGGATAGGAAGGAAATTTTTTTTCTTCTCTATTTTTCGGCCTGTCTTCACCCGTTTCGTCTTGAAATGTAACCTGGATGATGATTTTTAATTTTTAGAATTTTTTTACATTTGTTTATGAATTTTCTAAATCGGGTCGGGTTCGAACGAATAGGAAGGAAATTATTTTTGTTCTCTATTTTTCGGCCTGTCCTTACCCGTTTCGTCTTGGAATGAAGCCTGGATGATGTTTTTTAATTTTTAAAATTTTTTTGCATTTGTTTTTGAATTTTCTAACTCGGGTCGGGTATTCGAACGGATAGGAAGGAAGTTATTTTTGTTCTCTATTTTTCGGCCTGTCCTTGCCCGTTTCCTCCAGAAATGAAGCCTGGATGTTGTTTTTTAATTTTTAAAATTTTTTTGCATTTATTTTCGAAATTTCAAACTCGGGTCGGGTTCGAATGGATAGGAAGGAAATTTTTTTTCTTCTCTATTTTTCGGCCTGTCTTCACCCGTTTCGTCTTGAAATGTAACCTGGATGACGTTTTTTAATTTTTAGAATTTTTTTGCATTTGTTTATGAATTTTCTAAATCGGGACGGGTTCGAAGGGATGGGGAGGAAATTATTTTTGTTCTCTATTTTTCGGCCTGTCATTGCCCGTTTCGTCTTGAAATGATGCCTAGATGATGTTTTTTAATTTTTTAAATTTTTTTGCATTTATTTTTGAATTTTCAAACTCGGGTCGGGTTCGAACGGATAAGAAGGAAATTATTTTTCTTCTCTATTTTTCGGCCTGTCCTTGCTCGTTTCATCTTGGAATGAAGCCTGGATGATGTTTTTTAATTTTTAAAATTTTTTTGCATTTGTTTTTGAATTTTCTAACTCGGGTCGGGTATTCGAACGGATAGGAAGGAAATTATTTTTGTTCTCTATTTTTCGGCTTGTCCTAGCCCGTTTCATCCAGAAATGAAGCCTGGATGTTGTTTTTTAATTTTTAAAATTTTTTTGCATTTATTTTCGAAATTTCAAACTCGGGTCGGGTTCGAATGGATAGGAAGGAAATTTTTTTTCTTCTCTATTTTTCGGCCTGTCTTCACCATTTTCGTCTTGAAATGTAACCTGGATGATGTTTTTTAATTTTTAGAATTTTTTTGCATTTGTTTATGAATTTTCTAAATCGGGTCGGGTTGGAACGGATAGGGAGGAAATTATTTTTGTTCTCTATTTTTCGGCCTGTCATTGCCCGTTTCGTCTTGAAATGATGCCTGGATGATGTTTTTTAATTTTTTAAATTTTTTTGCATTTATTTTTGAATTTTCAAACTCGGGTCGGGTTCGAACGGATAGGAAGGAAATTATTTTTGTTCTCTATTTTTCGGCTTGTCCTTTCCCGTTTCGCCTTGAAATGAAGCCTGGATGATGTTTTTTAATTTTTAAAATTTTTTTGCATTTATTTTTGAATTTTCTATCTCGGGTCGGGTATTCGAACGGACTGGAAGGAAATTGTTTTTGTTCTCTATTTTTCGGCCTGTCCTCGCCCGTTTCATCCTGAAATGAAGCCTGGTTGATGTTTTTTAATTTTTAAAATTTTTGTGCATTTATTTTTGAATTTTCTAACTCGGGTCGGGTTTGAACGAAAAGGAAGAAAATTATTTTTGTTCTTTATTTTTCGGCCTGTCATTGCCCGTGTCGTCTTGAAATGATGCCTGGATGATGTTTTTTAATTTTTAAAATTTTTTTGCATTTATTTTTGAATTTTCAAACTCGGGTCGGGTTCGAACGGATAGGAAGGAAATTATTTTTGTTCTCTATTTTTCGGCTTGTACTTACCCTTTTCGCCTTGAAATGAAGCTTGGATGATGTTTTTTAATTTTTAAAATTTTTTTGCATTTATTTTTGAATTTTCTAACTCGGGTCGGGTTCGAACGGATAGGAAGAAAATTTTTTTTCTTCTCTATTTTTCGGCCTGTCCTGGCCCGTTTCGTCCTGAAACGAAGCCTGGATGATGTTTTTTAATTTTTAGAATTTTTTTGCATTTATTATTGAATTTTCTAACTCGGGTCGGGTTCGAACGGATAGGAAGGAAATTATTTTTGTTCTCTATTTTTCAGCCTGTCCTTACCCGTTTCGTCTTGGAATGAAGCCTGGATGATGTTTTTTAATTTTTAAAATTTTTTTGCATTTGTTTTTGAATTTTCTAACTCGGGTCGGGTATTCGAACGGATAGGAAGGAAAATTTTTTTCTTCTCTATTTTTCGGCCTGTCTTCACCCGTTTCGTCTTGAAATGTAACCTGGATGACGTTTTTTAATTTTTAGAATTTTTTTGCATTTGTTTATGAATTTTCTAAATCGGATCGGGTTCGAACGGATAGGGAGGAAATTATTTTTGTTCACTATTTTTCGGACTGTCATTGCCCGTTTCGTCTTGAAATGATGCCTGGATGATGTTTTTTAATTTTTAAAATTTTTTTGCATTTATTTTTGAATTTTCAAACTCGGGTCGGGTTTGAACGGATAGGAAGGAAATTATTTTTGTTCTCTATTTTTCGGCTTGTCCTTGCCCGTTTCGCCTTGAAATGAAGCCTGGATGATGTTTTTTAATTTTTAAAATTATTTTGCATTTATTTTTGAATTTTCTAACTCGGGTCGGGTTTGAACGGATAGGAAGAAAATTTTTTTCTTCTCTATTTTTCGGCCTGTCCTGGCCCGTTTCGTCTTGAAACGAAGCCTGGATGATGTTTTTTAATTTTTAGAATTTTTTTGCATTTATTATTGAATTTTCTAACTCGGGTCGGGTTCGAACGGATAGGAAGGAAATTATTTTTGTTCTCTATTTTTCGGCCTGTCCTTACCCGTTTCGTCTTGGAATGAAGCCTGGATGATATTTTTTAATCTTTAAAATTTTTTTGCATTTGTTTTTGAATTTTCTAACTCGGGTCGGGTATTCGAACGGATAGGAAGGAAATTTTTTTTCTTCTCTATTTTTCGGCCTGTCCTTGCCCGTTTCATCCAGAAATGTAGCCTGGATGTTCTTTTTTAATTTTTAAAATTTTTTTGCACTTATTTTCGAAATTTCAAACTCGTGTCGGGTTCGAACGGATAGGAAGGAAATTTTTTTTCTTCTCTATTTTTCGGCCTGTCTTCACCCGTTTCGTCTTGAAATGTAACCTGGATGATGATTTTTAATTTTTAGAATTTTTTTACATTTGTTTATGAATTTTCTAAATCGGGTCGGGTTCGAACGAATAGGAAGGAAATTATTTTTGTTCTCTATTTTTCGGCCTGTCCTTACCCGTTTCGTCTTGGAATGAAGCCTGGATGATGTTTTTTAATTTTTAAAATTTTTTTGCATTTGTTTTTGAATTTTCTAACTCGGGTCGGGTATTCGAACGGATAGGAAGGAAATTATTTTTGTTCTCTATTTTTCGGCCTGTCCTTGCCCGTTTCATCCAGAAATGAAGCCTGGATGTTGTTTTTTAATTTTTAAAATTTTTTTGCATTTATTTTCGAAATTTCAAACTCGGGTCGGGTTCGAATGGATAGGAAGGAAATTTTTTTTCTTCTCTATTTTTCGGCCTGTCTTCACCATTTTCGTCTTGAAATGTAACCTGGATGATGTTTTTTAATTTTTAGAATTTTTTTGCATTTGTTTATGAATTTTCTAAATCGGGTCGGGTTGGAACGGATAGGGAGGAAATTATTTTTGTTCTCTATTTTTCGGCCTGTCATTGCCCGTTTCGTCTTGAAATGATGCCTGGATGATGTTTTTTAATTTTTTAAATTTTTTTGCATTTATTTTTGAATTTTCAAACTCGGGTCGGGTTCGAACGGATAGGAAGGAAATTATTTTTGTTCTCTATTTTTCGGCTTGTCCTTTCCCGTTTCGCCTTGAAATGAAGCCTGGATGATGTTTTTTAATTTTTAAAATTTTTTTGCATTTATTTTTGAATTTTCTAACTCGGGTCGGGTTCGAACAGATAGGAAGAAAATTTTTTTCTTCTCTATCTTTCGGCCTGTCATGGCCCGTTTCGTCTTGAAACGAAGCCTGGATGATGGTTTTTAATTTTTAGAATTTTTTTGCATTTATTATTGAATTTTCTAACTCGGGTCGGGTTCGAACGGATAGGAAGAAAATTATTTTTGATCTCTATTTTTCGGCCTGTCCTTGACCGTTTCGTCTTGGAATGAAGCCTGGATGATGTTTTTTAATTTTTAAAATTTTTTTGCATTTGTTTTTGAATTTTCTAACTCGGGTCGGGTATTCGAACGGATAGGAAGGAAATTGTTTTTGTTCTCTATTTTTCGGCCTGTCCTCGCCCGTTTCGACTTGAAATGAAGCCTGGATGTTGTTTTTTAATTTTTAAAATTTTTTTGCATTTATTTTCGAAATTTCAAACTCGGGTCGGGTTCGAACGGATAGGAAGGAAATTTTTTTTCTTCTCTATTTTTCGGCCTGTCTTCACCCGTTTCGTCTTGAAATGTAACCTGGATGATGTTTTTTAATTTTTAGAATTTTTTTGCATTTATTTATGAATTTTCTAAATCGAGTCGGTTTCGAACGGATAGGGAGGAAATTATTTTTGTTCTCTATTTTTCGGCTTGTCCTTGCCCGTTTCGCCATGAAACGAAGCCTGGATGATGTTTTTTAATTTTTAGAATTTTTTTTTGCATTTATTATTGAATTTTCTAACTCGGGTCGGGTTCGAACGGATAGGAAGGAAATTATTTTTGTTCTCTATTTTTCGGCTTGTCCTTGCCCGTTTCGCCTTGAAATGAAGCCTGGATGATGTTTTTTAATTTTTAAAATTTTTTTGCATTTATTTTTGAATTTTCTAACTCGGGTCGGGTTTGAACGGATAGGAAGAAAATTATTTTTGTTCTCTATTTTTCGGCCTGTCATTGCCCGTTTCGTCTTGAAATGATGCCTGGATGATGTTTTTTAATTTTTAAAATTTTTTTGCATTTATTTTTGAATTTTCAAACTCGGGTCGGGTTCGAACGGATAGGAAGGAAATTATTTTTGTTCTCTATTTTTCGGCTTGTCCTTGCCCGTTTCGCCTTGAAATGAAGCCTGGATGATGTTTTTTAATTTTTCAAATTTTTTTGCATTTATTTTTGAATTTTCTAACTCGGGTCGGGTTCGAACCGATAGGAAGAAAATTTTTTTCTTCTCTATTTTTCGGCCTGTCCTGGCCCGTTTCGTCTTGAAACAAAGCCTTGATGATGGTTTTTAATTTTTAGAATTTTTTCCCATTTATTATTGAATTTTCTAACTTGGGTCGGGTTCGAACGGATAGGAAGGAAATTATTTTTGTTCTCTATTTTTCCGCCTGACCTTGACCGTTTCGTCTTGGAATCAAGCCTGGATGATGTTTTTTAATTTTTAAAATTTTTTTGCATTTGTTTTTGAATTCTCTAACTCGGGTCGGGTATTCGAACGGACTGGAAGGAAATTGTTTTTGTTCTCTATTTTTCGGCCTGTTCTCGCCCGTTTCATCCTGAAATGAAGCCTGGATGATGTTTTTTAATTTTTAAAATTTTTGTGCATTTATTTTTGAATTTTCTAACTCGGGTCGGGTTTGAACGGAAAGGAAGAAAATTATTTTTGTTCTTTATTTTTCGGCCTGTCATTGCCCGTGTCGTCTTGAAATGATGCCTGGATGATGTTTTTTAATTTTTAAAATTTTTTTGCATTTATTTTTGAATTTTCAAACTCGGGTCGGATTCGAACGGATAGGAAGGAAATTATTTTTGTTCTCTATTTTTCGGCTTGTCCTTACCCGTTTCGCCTTGAAATGAAGCCTGGATGATGTTTTTTAATTTTTAAAATTTTTTTGCATTTATTTTTGAATTTTCTAACTCGGGTCGGGTTCGAACGGATAGGAAGAAAATTTTTTTTCTTCTCTATTTTTCGGCCTGTCCTGGCCCGTTTCGTCCTGAAACGAAGCCTGGATGATGTTTTTTAATTTTTAGAATTTTTTTGCGTTTATTATTGAATTTTCTAACTCGGGTCGGGTTCGAACGGATAGGAAGGAAATTATTTTTGTTCTCTATTTTTCGGCCTGTCCTTACCCGTTTCGTCTTGGAATGAAGCCTGGATGATGTTTTTTAATTTTTAAAATTCTTTTGCATTTGTTTTTGAATTTTCTAACTCGGGTCGGGTATTCGAACGGATAGGACGGAAATTCTTTTTCTTCTCTATTTTTCGGCCTGTCTTCACCCGTTTCGTCTTGAAATGTAACCTGGATGACGTTTTTTAATTTTTAGAATTTTTTTGCATTTGTTTATGAATTTTCTAAATCGGGTCGGGTTCGAACGGATAGGGAGGAAATTATTTTTGTTCACTATTTTTCGGACTGTCATTGCCCGTTTCGTCTTGAAATGATGCCTGGATGATGTTTTTTAATTTTTAAAATTTTTTTGCATTTATTTTTGAATTTTCAAACTCGGGTCGGGTTTGAACGGATAGGAAGGAAATTATTTTTGTTCTCTATTTTTCGGCTTTTCCTTGCCCGTTTCGCCTTGAAATGAAGCCTGGATGATGTTTTTTAATTTTTAAAATTTTTTTGCATTTATTTTTTAATTTTCTAACTCGGGTCGGGTTTGAACGGATAGGAAGAAAATTTTTTTTCTTCTCTATTTTTCGGCCTGTCCTGGCCCGTTTCGTCTTGAAACGAAGCCTGGATGATGTTTTTTAATTTTTAGAATTTTTTTGCGTTTATTATTGAATTTTCTAACTCGGGTCGGGTTCGAACGGATAGGAAGGAAATTATTTTTGTTCTCTATTTTTCGGCCTGTCCTTACCCGTTTCGTCTTGGAATGAAGCCTGGATGATGTTTTTTAATTTTTAAAATTTTTTTGCATTTGTTTTTGAATTTTCTAACTCGGGTCGGGTATTCGAACGGATAGGAAGGAAATTATTTTTGTTCTCTATTTTTCGGCTTGTCCTAGCCCGTTTCAGCCAGAAATGAAGCCTGGATGTTGTTTTTTAATTTTTAAAATTTTTTTGCATTTATTTTCGAAATTTCAAACTCGGGTCGGGTTCGAATGGATAGGAAGGAAATTTTTTTTCTTCTCTATTTTTCGGCCTGTCTTCACCATTTTCGTCTTGAAATGTAACCTGGATGATGTTTTTTAATTTTTAGAATTTTTTTGCATTTGTTTATGAATTTTCTAAATCGGGTCGGGTTGGAACGGATAGGGAGGAAATTATTTTTGTTCTCTATTTTTCGGCCTGTCATTGCCTGTTTCGTCTTGAAAGGATGCCTGGATGATGTTTTTTAATTTTTTAAATTTTTTTTGCATTTATTTTTGAATTTTCAAACTCGGGTCGGGTTCGAACGGATAGGAAGGAAATTATTTTTGTTCTCTATTTTTCGGCTTGTCCTTGCCCGTTTCGCCTTGAAATGAAGCCTGGATGATGTTTTTTAATTTTTAAAATTTTTTTGCATTTATTTTTGAATTTTCTAACTCGGGTCGGGTTCGAACAGATAGGAAGAAAATTTTTTTCTTCTCTATCTTTCGGCCTGTCCTGGCCCGTTTCGTCTTGAAACGAAGCCTGGATGATGGTTTTTAATTTTTAGAATTTTTTTGCATTTATTATTGAATTTTCTAACTCGGGTCGGGTTCGAACGGATAGGAAGAAAATTATTTTTGATCTCTATTTTTCGGCCTGTCCTTGACCGTTTCGTCTTGGAATGAAGCCTGGATGATGTTTTTTAATTTTTAAAATTTTTTTGCATTTGTTTTTGAATTTTCTAACTCGGGTCGGGTATTCGAACGGATAGGAAGGAAATTGTTTTTGTTCTCTATTTTTCGGCCTGTCCTCGCCCGTTTCAACTTGAAATGAAGCCTGGATGTTGTTTTTTAATATTTAAAATTTTTTTGCATTTATTTTCGAAATTTCAAACTCGGGTCGGGTTCGAACGGATAGGAAGGAAATTTTTTTTCTTCTCTATTTTTCGGCCTGTCTTCACCCGTTTCGTCTTGAAATGTAACCTGGATGATGTTTTTTAATTTTTAGAATTTTTTTGCATTTATTTATGAATTTTCTAAATCGAGTCGGTTTCGAACGAATAGGGAGGAAATTATTTTTGTTCTCTATTTTTCGGCTTGTCCTTGCCCGTTTCGCCATGAAACGAAGCCTGGATGATGTTTTTTAATTTTTAGAATTTTTTTGCATTTATTATTGAATTTTCTAACTCGGGTCGGGTTCGAACGGATAGGAAGGAAATTATTTTTGTTCTCTATTTTTCGGCTTGTCCTTGCCCGTTTCGCCTTGAAATGAAGCCTGGATGATGTTTTTTAATTTTTAGAATTTTTTTGCATTTATTTTTGAATTTTCTAACTCGGGTCGGGTTTGAACGGATAGGAAGAAAATTATTTTTGTTCTCTATTTTTCGGCCTGTCATTGCCCGTTTCGTCTTGAAATGATGCCTGGATGATGTTTTTTAATTTTTAAAATTTTTTTGCATTTATTTTTGAATTTTCAAACTCGGGTCGGGTTCGAACGGATAGGAAGGAAATTATTTTTGTTCTCTATTTTTCGGCTTGTCCTTGCCCGTTTCGCCTTGAAATGAAGCCTGGATGATGTTTTATAATTTTTCAAATTTTTTTGCATTTATTTTTGAATTTTCTAACTCGGGTCGGGTTCGAACCGATAGGAAGAAAATTTTTTTCTTCTCTATTTTTCGGCCTGTCCTGGCCCGTTTCGTCTTGAAACAAAGCCTTGATGATGGTTTTTAATTTTTAGAATTTTTTTCCATTTATTATTGAATTTTCTAACTCGGGTCGGGTTCGAACGGATAGGAAGGAAATTATTTTTGTTCTCTATTTTTCAGCCTGACCTTGACCGTTTCGTCTTGGAATGAAGCCTGGATGATGATTTTTAATTTTTAAAATTTTTTTGCATTTGTTTTTGAATTTTCTAACTCGGGTCGGGTATTCGAACGGACTGGAAGGAAATTGTTTTTGTTCTCTATTTTTCGGCCTGTCCTCGCCCGTTTCATCCTGAAATGAAGCCTGGATGATGTTTTTTAATTTTTAAAATTTTTGTGCATTTATTTTTGAATTTTCTAACTCGGGTCGGGTTTGAACGGAAAGGAAGAAAATTATTTTTGTTCTTTATTTTTCGGCCTGTCATTGCCCGTGTCGTCTTGAAATGATGCCTGGATGATGTTTTTTAATTTTTAAAATTTTTTTGCATTTATTTTTGAATTTTCAAACTCGGGTCGGGTTTGAACGGATAGGAAGGAAATTATTTTTGTTCTCTATTTTTCGGCCTGTCCTGGCCCGTTTCGTCTTGAAACGAAGCCTGGATGATGTTTTTTAATTTTTAGAATTTTTTTGCATTTATTATTGAATTTTCTAACTCGGGTCGGGTTCGAACGGATAGGAAGGAAATTATTTTTGTTCTCTATTTTTCGGCCTGTCCTTACCCGTTTCGTCTTGGAATGAAGCCTGGATGATATTTTTTAATCTTTAAAATTTTTTTGCATTTGTTTTTTAATTTTCTAACTCGGGTCGGGTATTCGAACGGATAGGAAGGAAATTTTTTTTCTTCTCTATTTTTCGGCCTGTCCTTGCCCGATTCATCCAGAAATGAAGCCTGGATGTTCTTTTTTAATTTTTAAAATTTTTTTGCACTTATTTTCGAAATTTCAAACTCGTGTCGGGTTCGAACGGATAGGAAGGAAATTTTTTTTCTTCTCTATTTTTCGGCCTGTCTTCACCCGTTTCGTCTTGAAATGTAACCTGGATGATGATTTTTAATTTTTAGAATTTTTTTACATTTGTTTATGAATTTTCTAAATCGGGTCGGGTTCGAACGGATAGGAAGGAAATTATTTTTGTGCTCTATTTTTCGGCCTGTCCTTACCCGTTTCGTCTTGGAATGAAGCCTGGATGATGTTTTTTAATTTTTAAAATTTTTTTGCATTTGTTTTTGAATTTTCTAACTCGGGTCGGGTATTCGAACGGATAGGAAGGAAATTATTTTTGTTCTCTATTTTTCGGCCTGTCCTTGCCCGTTTCATCCAGAAATGAAGCCTGGATGTTTTTTTTTTTAATTTTTAAAATTTTTTTGCATTTATTTTCGAAATTTCAAACTCGGGTCGGGTTCGAATGGATAGGAAGGAAATTTTTTTTCTTCTCTATTTTTCGGCCTGTCTTCACCCGTTTCGTCTTGAAATGTAACCTGGATGACGTTTTTTAATTTTTAGAATTTTTTTGCATTTGTTTATGAATTTTCTAAATCGGGACGAGTTCGAAGGGATGGGGAGGAAATTATATTTGTTCTCTATTTTTCGGCCTGTCATTGCCCGTTTCGTCTTGAAATGATGCCTGGATGATGTTTTTTAATTTTTTAAATTTTTTTGCATTTATTTTTGAATTTTCAAACTCGGGTCGGGTTCGAACGGATAGGAAGGAAATTTTTTTTCTTCTCTATTTTTCGGCCTGTCCTTGCCCGTTTCGTCTTGGAATGAAGCCTGGATGATGTTTTTTAATTTTTAAAATTTTTTTGCCTTTGTTTTTGAATTTTCTAACTCGGGTCGGGTATTCGAACGGATAGGAAGGAAATTATTTTTGTTCTCTATTTTTCGGCTTGTCCTAGCCCGTTTCATCCAGAAATGAAGCCTGGATGTTGTTTTTTAATTTTTAAAATTTTTTTGCATTTATTTTCGAAATTTCAAACTCGGGTCGGGTTCGAATGGATAGGAAGGAAATTTTTTTTCTTCTCTATTTTTCGGCCTGTCTTCACCCGTTTCGTCTTGAAATGTAACCTGGATGACGTTTTTTAATTTTTAGAATTTTTTCGCATTTGTTTATGAATTTTCTAAATCGGGACGGGTTCGAAGGGATGGGGAGGAAATTATTTTTGTTCTCTATTTTTCGGCCTGTCATTGCCTGTTTCGTCTTGAAATGATGCCTGGATGATGTTTTATAAATTTTTAAATTTTTTTGCATTTATTTTTGAATTTTCAAACTCGGGTCGGGTTCGAACGGATAGGAAGGAAATTATTTTTCTTCTCTATTTTTCGGCCTGTCCTTGCCCGTTTCATCTTGGAATGAAGCCTGGATGATGTTTTTTAATTTTTAAAATTTTTTTGCCTTTGTTTTTGAATTTTCTAACTCGGGTCGGGTATTCGAACGGATAGGAAGGAAATTATTTTTGTTCTCTATTTTTCGGCTTGTCCTAGCCCGTTTCCTCCAGAAATGAAGCCTGCATGATGTTTTTAATTTTTTAAATTTTTTTGCATTTATTTTTGAATTTTCAAACTCGGGTCGGGTTCGAACGGATAGGAAGGAAATTATTTTTGTTCTCTATTTTTCGGCTTGTCCTTGCCCGTTTCGCCTTGAAATGAAGCCTGGATGATTTTTTTTAATTTTTAAAATTTGTTTGCATTTGTTTTTGAATTTTCTATCTCGGGTCGGGTATACGAACGGATAGGAAGGAAATTATTTTTGTTCTCTATTTTTCGGCCTGTCCTTGCCCGTTTCATCCAGAAATGAAGCCTGGATGTGGTTTTTTAATTTTTAAAATTTTTTTGCACTTATTTTCAAAATTTCAAACTCGTGTCGGGTTCGAACGGATAGGAAGGAAATTTTTTTTCTTCTCTATTTTTTGGCCTGTCTTCGCCCGTTTCGTCTTGAAATGTAACCTGCATGATGTTTTTTAATTTTTAGAATTTTTTTGCATTTGTTTATGAATTTTCTAAACCGGGTCGGGTTCGAACGGATAGGAAGGAAATTATTTTTGTTCTCTATTTTTCGGCCTGTCCTGACCCGTTTCGTCTTGGAATGAAGCCTGGATGATGTTTTCTAATTTTTAAAATTTTTCTGCATTTGTTTTTTAATTTTCTAACACGGGTCGGGTATTCGAAAGGATAGGAAGGAAATTGTTTTTGTTCTCTATTTTTCGGACGGTTCTTGCCCGTTTCATCCTGAAATGAAGCCTGGATGTTGTTTTTTAATTTTTAAAATTTTTTTGCATTTATTTTCGAAATTTCAAACTCGGGTCGGGTTCGAATGGATAGGAAGGAAATTTTTTTTCTTCTCTATTTTTCGGCCTGTCTTCACCATTTTCGTCTTGAAATGTAACCTGGATGATGTTTTTTAATTTTTAGAATTTTTTTGCATTTGTTTATGAATTTTCTAAATCGGGTCGGGTTGGAACGGATAGGGAGGAAATTATTTTTGTTCTCTATTTTTCGGCCTGTCATTGCCCGTTTCGTCTTGAAATGATGCCTGGATGATGTTTTTTAGTTTTTTAAATTTTTTTGCATTTATTTTTGAATTTTCAAACTCGGGTCGGGTTCGAACGGATAGGAAGGAAATTATTTTTGTTCTCTATTTTTCGGCTTGTCCTTGCCCGTTTCGCCTTGAAATGAAGCCTGGATAATTTTTTTTAATTTTTAAAATTTGTTTGCATTTGTTTTTGAATTTTCTATCTCGGGTCGGGTATACGAACGGATAGGAAGGAAATTATTTTTGTTCTCTATTTTTCGGCCTGTCCTTGCCCGTTTCATCCAGAAATGAAGCCTGGATGTGGTTTTTTAATTTTTAAAATTTTTTTGCACTTATTTTCGAAATTTCAAACTCGTGTCGGGTTCGAACGGATAGGAAGGAAATTTTTTTTCTTCTCTATTTTTTGGCCTGTCTTTGCCCGTTTCGTCTTGAAATGTAACCTGGATAATGTTTTTTAATTTTTAGAATTTTTTTGCATTTGTTTATGAATTTTCTAAACCGGGTCGGGTTCGAACGGATAGGAAGGAAATTATTTTTGTTCTCTATTTTTCGGACTGTCCTGACCCGTTTCGTCTTGGAATGAAGCCTGGATGATGTTTTCTAATTTTTAAAATTTTTCTGCATTTGTTTTTTAATTTTCTAACACGGGCCGGGTATTCGAAAGGATAGGAAGGAAATTGTTTTTGTTCTCTATTTTTCGGACGGTTCTTGCCCGTTTCATCCTGAAATGAAGCCTGGATGTTGTTTTTTAATTTTTAAAATTTTTTTGCATTTATTTTCGAAATTTCAAACTCGGGTCGGGTTCGAATGGATAGGAAGGAAATTTTTTTTCTTCTCTATTTTTCGGCCTGTCTTCACCATTTTCGTCTTGAAATGTAACCTGGATGATGTTTTTTAATTTTTAGAATTTTTTTGCATTTGTTTATGAATTTTCTAAATCGGGTCGGGTTGGAACGGATAGGGAGGAAATTATTTTTGTTCTCTATTTTTCGGCCTGTCATTGCCCGTTTCGTCTTGAAATGATGCCTGGACGATGTTTTTTAATTTTTTAAATTTTTTTGCATTTATTTTTGAATTTGTAAACTCGGGTCGGATTCGAACGGATAGGAAGGAAATTATTTTTGTTCTCTATTTTTCGGCTTGTCCTTTCCCGTTTCGCCTTGAAATGAAGCCTGGATGATGTTTTTTAATTTTTAAAATTTTTTTGCATTTATTTTTGAATTTTCTAACTCGGGTCGGGTTCGAACAGATAGGAAGAAAATTTTTTTCTTCTCTATCTTTCGGCCTGTCCTGGCCCGTTTCGTCTTGAAACGAAGCCTGGATGATGGTTTTTAATTTTTAGAATTTTTTTGCATTTATTATTGAATTTTCTAACTCGGGTCGGGTTCGAACGGATAGGAAGAAAATTATTTTTGATCTCTATTTTTCGGCCTGTCCTTGACCATTTCGTCTTGGAATGAAGCCTGGATGATGTTTTTTAATTTTTAAAATTTTTTTGCATTTGTTTTTGAATTTTCTAACTCGGGTCGGGTATTCGAACGGATAGGAAGGAAATTGTTTTTGTTCTCTATTTTTCGGCCTGTCCTCGCCCGTTTCATCTTGAAATGAAGCCTGGATGTTGTTTTTTAATTTTTAAAATTTTTTTGCATTTATTTTCGAAATTTCAAACTCGGGTCGGGTTCGAACGGGTAGGAAGGAAATTTTTTTTCTTCTCTATTTTTCGGCCTGTCTTCACCCGTTTCGTCTTGAAATGTAACCTGGATGATGTTTTTTAATTTTTAGAATTTTTTTGCATTTATTTATGAATTTTCTAAATCGAGTCGGTTTCGAACGGATAGGGAGGAAATTATTTTTGTTCTCTATTTTTTGGCTTGTCCTTGCCCGTTTCGCCATGAAACGAAGCCTGGATGATGTTTTTTAATTTTTAGAATTTTTTTGCGTTTATTATTGAATTTTCTAACTCGGGTCGGGTTCGAACGGATAGGAAAGAAATTATTTTTGTTCTCTATTTTTTGGCTTGTCCTTGCCCGTTTCGCCTTGAAATGAAGCCTGGATGATGTTTTTTAATTTTTAAAATTTTTTTGCATTTATTTTTGAATTTTCTAACTCGGGTCGGGTTTGAACGGATAGGAAGAAAATTATTTTTGTTCTCTATTTTTCGGCCTGTCATTGCCCGTTTCGTCTTGAAATGATGCCTGGATGATGTTTTTTAATTTTTAAAATTTTTTTGCATTTATTTTTGAATTTTCAAACTCGGGTCGGGTTCGAACGGATAGGAAGGAAATTATTTTTGTTCTCTATTTTTCGGCTTGTCCTTGCCCGTTTCGCCTTGAAATGAAGCCTGGATGATGTTTTTTAATTTTTCAAATTTTTTTGCATTTATTTTTGAATTTTCTAACTCGGGTCGGGTTCGAACCGATAGGAAGAAAATTTTTTTCTTCTCTATTTTTCGGCCTGTCCTGGCCCGTTTCGTCTTGAAACAAAGCCTTGATGATGGTTTTTAATTTTTAGAATTTTTTTCCATTTATTATTGAATTTTCTAACTCGGGTCGGGTTCGAACGGATAGGAAGGAAATTATTTTTGTTCTCTATTTTTCAGCCTGACCTTGACCGTTTCGTCTTGGAATGAAGCCTGGATGATGTTTTTTAATTTTTAAAATTTTTTTATATTTGTTTTTGAATTTTCTAACTCGGGTCGGGTATTCGAACGGACTGGAAGGAAATTGTTTTTGTTATCTATTTTTCGGTCTTTCCTCGCCCGTTTCATCCTGAAATGAAGCCTGGATGATGTTTTTTAATTTTTAAAATTTTTGTGCATTTATTTTTGAATTTTCTAACTCGCGTCGGGTTTGAACGGAAAGGAAGAAAATTATTTTTGTTCTTTATTTTTCGGCCTGTCATTGCCCGTGTCGTCTTGAAATGATGCCTGGATGATGTTTTTTAATTTTTAAAATTTTTTTGCATTTATTTTTGAATTTTCAAACTCGGGTCGGGTTCGAACGGATAGGAAGGAAATTATTTTTGTTCTCTATTTTTCGGCTTGTCCTTACCCGTTTCGCCTTGAAATGAAGCTTGGATGATGTTTTTTAATTTTTAAAATTTTTTTGCATTTATTTATGAATTTTCTAACTCGGGTCGGGTTCGAACGGATAGGAAGAAAATTTTTTTTCTTCTCTATTTTTCGGCCTGTCCTGGCCCGTTTCGTCCTGAAACGAAGCCTGGATGATGTTTTTTAATTTTTAGAATTTTTTTGCGTTTATTATTGAATTTTCTAACTCGGGTCGGGTTCGAACGGATAGGAAGGAAATTATTTTTGTTCTCTATTTTTCGGCCTGTCCTTACCCGTTTCGTCTTGGAATGAAGCCTGGATGATGTTTTTTAATTTTTAAAATTCTTTTGCATTTGTTTTTGAATTTTCTAACTCGGGTCGGGTATTCGAACGGATAGGACGGAAATTCTTTTTCTTCTCTATTTTTCGGCCTGTCTTCACCCGTTTCGTCTTGAAATGTAACCTGGATGACGTTTTTTAATTTTTAGAATTTTTTTGCATTTGTTTATGAATTTTCTAAATCGGGTCGGGTTCGAACGGATAGGGAGGAAATTATTTTTGTTCACTATTTTTCGGACTGTCATTGCCCGTTTCGTCTTGAAATGATGCCTGGATGATGTTTTTTAATTTTTAAAATTTTTTTGCATTTATTTTTGAATTTTCAAACTCGGGTCGGGTTTGAACGGATAGGAAGGAAATTATTTTTGTTCTCTATTTTTCGGCTTTTCCTTGCCCGTTTCGCCTTGAAATGAAGCCTGGATGATGTTTTTTAATTTTTAAAATTTTTTTGCATTTATTTTTTAATTTTCTAACTCGGGTCGGGTTCGAACGGATAGGAAGAAAATTTTTTTTGTTCTCTATTTTTCGGCCTGTCCTGGCCCGTTTCGTCTTGAAACGAAGCCTGGATGATGTTTTTTAATTTTTAGAATTTTTTTGCGTTTATTATTGAATTTTCTAACTCGGGTCGGGTTCGAACGGATAGGAAGGAAATTATTTTTGTTCTCTATTTTTCGGCCTGTCCTTGCCCGTTTCGTCATGGAATGAAGCCTGGATGATGTTTTTTAATTTTTAAAATTTTTTTGCATTTGTTTTTGAATTTTCTAACTCGGGTCGGGTATTCGAACGGATAGGAAGGAAATTATTTTTGTTCTCTATTTTTCGGCTTGTCCTAGCCCGTTTCAGCCAGAAATGAAGCCTGGATGTTGTTTTTTAATTTTTAAAATTTTTTTGCATTTATTTTCGAAATTTCAAACTCGGGTCGGGTTCGAATGGATAGGAAGGAAATTTTTTTTCTTCTCTATTTTTCGGCCTGTCTTCACCATTTTCGTCTTGAAATGTAACCTGGATGATGTTTTTTAATTTTTAGAATTTTTTTGCATTTGTTTATGAATTTTCTAAATCGGGTCGGGTTGGAACGGATAGGGAGGAAATTATTTTTGTTCTCTATTTTTCGGCCTGTCATTGCCTGTTTCGTCTTGAAAGGATGCCTGGATGATGTTTTTTAATTTTTTAAATTTTTTTTGCATTTATTTTTGAATTTTCAAACTCGGGTCGGGTTCGAACGGATAGGAAGGAAATTATTTTTGTTCTCTATTTTTCGGCTTGTCCTTTCCCGTTTCGCCTTGAAATGAAGCCTGGATGATGTTTTTTAATTTTTAAAATTTTTTTGCATTTATTTTTGAATTTTCTAACTCGGGTCGGGTTCGAACAGATAGGAAGAAAATTTTTTTCTTCTCTATCTTTCGGCCTGTCCTGGCCCGTTTCGTCTTGAAACGAAGCCTGGATGATGGTTTTTAATTTTTAGAATTTTTTTGCATTTATTATTGAATTTTCTAACTCGGGTCGGTTTCGAACGGATAGGAAGAAAATTATTTTTGATCTCTATTTTTCGGCCTGTCCTTGACCGTTTCGTCTTGGAATGAAGCCTGGATGATGTTTTTTAATTTTTAAAATTTTTTTGCATTTGTTTTTGAATTTTCTAACTCGGGTCGGGTATTCGAACGGATAGGAAGGAAATTGTTTTTGTTCTCTATTTTTCGGCCTGTCCTCGCCCGTTTCAACTTGAAATGAAGCCTGGATGTTGTTTTTTAATATTTAAAATTTTTTTGCATTTATTTTCGAAATTTCAAACTCGGGTCGGGTTCGAACGGATAGGAAGGAAATTTTTTTTCTTCTCTATTTTTCGGCCTGTCTTCACCCGTTTCGTCTTGAAATGTAACCTGGATGATGTTTTTTAATTTTTAGAATTTTTTTGCATTTATTTATGAATTTTCTAAATCGAGTCGGTTTCGAACGGATAGGGAGGAAATTATTTTTGTTCTCTATTTTTCGGCTTGTCCTTGCCCGTTTCGCCATGAAACGAAGCCTGGATGATGTTTTTTAATTTTTAGAATTTTTTTGCATTTATTATTGAATTTTCTAACTCGGGTCGGGTTCGAACGGATAGGAAGGAAATTATTTTTGTTCTCTATTTTTCGGCTTGTGCTTGCCCGTTTCGCCTTGAAATGAAGCCTGGATGATGTTTTTTAATTTTTAAAATTTTTTTGCATTTATTTTTGAATTTTTAACTCGGGTCGGGTTTGAACGGATAGGAAGAAAATTATTTTTGTTCTGTATTTTTCGGCCTGTCATTGCCCGTTTCGTCTTGAAATGATGCCTGGATGATGTTTTTTAATTTTTTTGCATTTATTTTTGAATTTTCAAACTCGGGTCGGGTTCGAACGGATAGGAAGGAAATTACTTTTGTTCTCTATTTTTCGGCTTGTCCTTGCCCGTTTCGCCTTGAAATGAAGCCTGGATGATGTTTTATAATTTTTCAAATTTTTTTGCATTTATTTTTGAATTTTCTAACTCGGGTCGGGTTCGAACCGATAGGAAGAAAATTTTTTTCTTCTCTATTTTTCGGCCTGTCCTGGCCCGTTTCGTCTTGAAACAAAGCCTTGATGATGGTTTTTAATTTTTAGAATTTTTTTCCATTTATTATTGAATTTTCTAACTCGGGTCGGGTTCGAACGGATAGGAAGGAAATTATTTTTGTTCTCTATTTTTCAGCCTGACCTTGACCGTTTCGTCTTGGAATGAAGCCTGGATGATGATTTTTAATTTTTAAAATTTTTTTGCATTTGTTTTTGAATTTTCTAACTCGGGTCGGGTATTCGAACGGACTGGAAGGAAATTGTTTTTGTTCTCTATTTTTCGGCCTGTCCTCGCCCGTTTCATCCTGAAATGAAGCCTGGATGATGTTTTTTAATTTTTAAAATTTTTGTGCATTTATTTTTGAATTTTCTAACTCGGGTCGGGTTTGAACGGAAAGGAAGAAAATTATTTTTGTTCTTTATTTTTCGGCCTGTCATTGCCCGTGTCGTCTTGAAATGATGCCTGGATGATGTTTTTTAATTTTTAAAATTTTTTTGCATTTATTTTTGAATTTTCAAACTCGGGTCGGGTTTGAACGGATAGGAAGGAAATTATTTTTGTTCTCTATTTTTCGGCCTGTCCTGGCCCGTTTCGTCTTGAAACGAAGCCTGGATGATGTTTTTTAATTTTTAGAATTTTTTTGCATTTATTATTGAATTTTCTAACTCGGGTCGGGTTCGAACGGATAGGAAGGAAATTATTTTTGTTCTCTATTTTTCGGCCTGTCCTTACCCGTTTCGTCTTGGAATGAAGCCTGGATGATATTTTTTAATCTTTAAAATTTTTTTGCATTTGTTTTTTAATTTTCTAACTCGGGTCGGGTATTCGAACGGATAGGAAGGAAATTTTTTTTCTTCTCTATTTTTCGGCCTGTCCTTGCCCGATTCATCCAGAAATGAAGCCTGGATGTTCTTTTTTAATTTTTAAAATTTTTTTGCACTTATTTTCGAAATTTCAAACTCGTGTCGGGTTCGAACGGATAGGAAGGAAATTTTTTTTCTTCTCTATTTTTCGGCCTGTCTTCACCCGTTTCGTCTTGAAATGTAACCTGGATGATGATTTTTAATTTTTAGAATTTTTTTACATTTGTTTATGAATTTTCTAAATCGGGTCGGGTTCGAACGGATAGGAAGGAAATTATTTTTGTGCTCTATTTTTCGGCCTGTCCTTACCCGTTTCGTCTTGGAATGAAGCCTGGATGATGTTTTTTAATTTTTAAAATTTTTTTGCATTTGTTTTTGAATTTTCTAACTCGGGTCGGGTATTCGAACGGATAGGAAGGAAATTATTTTTGTTCTCTATTTTTCGGCCTGTCCTTGCCCGTTTCATCCAGAAATGAAGCCTGGATGTTTTTTTTTTTAATTTTTAAAATTTTTTTGCATTTATTTTCGAAATTTCAAACTCGGGTCGGGTTCGAATGGATAGGAAGGAAATTTTTTTTCTTCTCTATTTTTCGGCCTGTCTTCACCCGTTTCGTCTTGAAATGTAACCTGGATGACGTTTTTTAATTTTTAGAATTTTTTTGCATTTGTTTATGAATTTTCTAAATCGGGACGAGTTCGAAGGGATGGGGAGGAAATTATATTTGTTCTCTATTTTTCGGCCTGTCATTGCCCGTTTCGTCTTGAAATGATGCCTGGATGATGTTTTTTAATTTTTTAAATTTTTTTGCATTTATTTTTGAATTTTCAAACTCGGGTCGGGTTCGAACGGATAGGAAGGAAATTATTTTTCTTCTCTATTTTTCGGCCTGTCCTTGCCCGTTTCATCTTGGAATGAAGCCTGGATGATGTTTTTTAATTTTTAAAATTTTTTTGCCTTTGTTTTTGAATTTTCTAACTCGGGTCGGGTATTCGAACGGATAGGAAGGAAATTATTTTTGTTCTCTATTTTTCGGCTTGTCCTAGCCCGTTTCATCCAGAAATGAAGCCTGGATGTTGTTTTTTAATTTTTAAAATTTTTTTGCATTTATTTTCGAAATTTCAAACTCGGGTCGGGTTCGAATGGATAGGAAGGAAATTTTTTTTCTTCTCTATTTTTCGGCCTGTCTTCACCCGTTTCGTCTTGAAATGTAACCTGGATGACGTTTTTTAATTTTTAGAATTTTTTCGCATTTGTTTATGAATTTTCTAAATCGGGACGGGTTCGAAGGGATGGGGAGGAAATTATTTTTGTTCTCTATTTTTCGGCCTGTCATTGCCTGTTTCGTCTTGAAATGATGCCTGGATGATGTTTTATAAATTTTTAAATTTTTTTGCATTTATTTTTGAATTTTCAAACTCGGGTCGGGTTCGAACGGATAGGAAGGAAATTATTTTTCTTCTCTATTTTTCGGCCTGTCCTTGCCCGTTTCATCTTGGAATGAAGCCTGGATGATGTTTTTTAATTTTTAAAATTTTTTTGCCTTTGTTTTTGAATTTTCTAACTCGGGTCGGGTATTCGAACGGATAGGAAGGAAATTATTTTTGTTCTCTATTTTTCGGCTTGTCCTAGCCCGTTTCCTCCAGAAATGAAGCCTGCATGATGTTTTTAATTTTTTAAATTTTTTTGCATTTATTTTTGAATTTTCAAACTCGGGTCGGGTTCGAACGGATAGGAAGAAATTTTTTTTCTTCTCTATTTTTCGGCCTGTCTTCACCCGTTTCGTCTTGAAATGAAGCCTGGATGATTTTTTTTAATTTTTAAAATTTGTTTGCATTTGTTTTTGAATTTTCTATCTCGGGGTCGGGTATACGAACGGATAGGAAGGAAATTATTTTTGTTCTCTATTTTTCGGCCTGTCCTTGCCCGTTTCATCTTGAAATGAAGCCTGGATGTGGTTTTTTAATTTTTAAAATTTTTTTGCACTTATTTTCGGAATTTCAAACTCGTGTCGGGTTCGAACGGATAGGAAGGAAATTTTTTTTCTTCTCTATTTTTTGGCCTGTCTTCGCCCGTTTCGTCTTGAAATGTAACCTGGATGATGTTCTTTAATTTTTAGAATTTTTTTGCATTTGTTTATGAATTTTCTAAACCGGGTCGGGTTCGAACGGATAGGAAGGAAATTATTTTTGTTCTCTATTTTTCGGCCTGTCCTGACCCGTTTCGTCTTGGAATGAAGCCTGGATGATGTTTTCTAATTTTTAAAATTTTTCTGCATTTGTTTTTTAATTTTCTAACACGGGTCGGGTATTCGAAAGGATAGGAAGGAAATTGTTTTTGTTCTCTATTTTTCGGACGGTTCTTGCCCGTTTCATCCTGAAATGAAGCCTGGATGTTGTTTTTTAATTTTTAAAATTTTTTTGCATTTATTTTCGAAATTTCAAACTCGGGTCGGGTTCGAATGGATAGGAAGGAAATTTTTTTTCTTCTCTATTTTTCGGCCTGTCTTCACCATTTTCGTCTTGAAATGTAACCTGGATGATGTTTTTTAATTTTTAGAATTTTTTTGCATTTGTTTATGAATTTTCTAAATCGGGTCGGGTTGGAACGGATAGGGAGGAAATTATTTTTGTTCTCTATTTTTCTGCCTGTCATTGCCCGTTTCGTCTTGAAATGATGCCTGGATGATGTTTTTTAGTTTTTTAAATTTTTTTGCATTTATTTTTGAATTTTCAAACTCGGGTCGGGTTCGAACGGATAGGAAGGAAATTATTTTTGTTCTCTATTTTTCGGCTTGTCCTTGCCCGTTTCGCCTTGAAATGAAGCCTGGATAATTTTTTTTAATTTTTAAAATTTGTTTGCATTTGTTTTTGAATTTTCTATCTCGGGTCGGGTATACGAACGGATAGGAAGGAAATTATTTTTGTTCTCTATTTTTCGGCCTGTCCTTGCCCGTTTCATCCAGAAATGAAGCCTGGATGTGGTTTTTTAATTTTTAAAATTTTTTTGCACTTATTTTCGAAATTTCAAACTCGTGTCGGGTTCGAACGGATAGGAAGGAAATTTTTTTTCTTCTCTATTTTTTGGCCTGTCTTTGCCCGTTTCGTCTTGAAATGTAACCTGGATGATGTTTTTTAATTTTTAGAATTTTTTTGCATTTGTTTATGAATTTTCTAAACCGGGTCGGGTTCGAACGGATAGGAAGGAAATTATTTTTGTTCTCTATTTTTCGGACTGTCCTGACCCGTTTCGTCTTGGAATGAAGCCTGGATGATGTTTTCTAATTTTTAAAATTTTTCTGCATTTGTTTTTTAATTTTCTAACACGGGTCGGGTATTCGAAAGGATAGGAAGGAAATTGTTTTTGTTCTCTATTTTTCGGACGGTTCTTGCCCGTTTCATCCTGAAATGAAGCCTGGATGTTGTTTTTTAATTTTTAAAATTTTTTTGCATTTATTTTCGAAATTTCAAACTCGGGTCGGGTTCGAATGGATAGGAAGGAAATTTTTTTTCTTCTCTATTTTTCGGCCTGTCTTCACCATTTTCGTCTTGAAATGTAACCTGGATGATGTTTTTTAATTTTTAGAATTTTTTTGCATTTGTTTATGAATTTTCTAAATCGGGTCGGGTTGGAACGGATAGGGAGGAAATTATTTTTGTTCTCTATTTTTCGGCCTGTTATTGCCCGTTTCGTCTTGAAATGATGCCTGGACGATGTTTTTTAATTTTTTAAATTTTTTTGCATTTATTTTTGAATTTGTAAACTCGGGTCGGATTCGAACGGATAGGAAGGAAATTATTTTTGTTCTCTATTTTTCGGCTTGTCCTTTCCCGTTTCGCCTTGAAATGAAGCCTGGATGATGTTTTTTAATTTTTAAAATTTTTTTGCATTTATTTTTGAATTTTCTAACTCGGGTCGGGTTCGAACAGATAGGAAGAAAATTTTTTTCTTCTCTATCTTTCGGCCTGTCCTGGCCCGTTTCGTCTTGAAACGAAGCCTGGATGATGGTTTTTAATTTTTAGAATTTTTTTGCATTTATTATTGAATTTTCTAACTCGGGTCGGGTTCGAACGGATAGGAAGAAAATTATTTTTGATCTCTATTTTTCGGCCTGTCCTTGACCATTTCGTCTTGGAATGAAGCCTGGATGATGTTTTTTAATTTTTAAAATTTTTTTGCATTTGTTTTTGAATTTTCTAACTCGGGTCGGGTATTCGAACGGATAGGAAGGAAATTGTTTTTGTTCTCTATTTTTCGGCCTGTCCTCGCCCGTTTCATCTTGAAATGAAGCCTGGATGTTGTTTTTTAATTTTTAAAATTTTTTTGCATTTATTTTCGAAATTTCAAACTCGGGTCGGGTTCGAACGGATAGGAAGGAAATTTTTTTTCTTCTCTATTTTTCGGCCTGTCTTCACCCGTTTCGTCTTGAAATGTAACCTGGATGATGTTTTTTAATTTTTAGAATTTTTTTGCATTTATTTATGAATTTTCTAAATCTAGTCGGTTTCGAACGGATAGGGAGGAAATTATTTTTGTTCTCTATTTTTTGGCTTGTCCTTGCCCGTTTCGCCATGAAACGAAGCCTGGATGATGTTTTTTAATTTTTAGAATTTTTTTGCGTTTATTATTGAATTTTCTAACTCGGGTCGGGTTCGAACGGATAGGAAAGAAATTATTTTTGTTCTCTATTTTTTGGCTTGTCCTTGCCCGTTTCGCCTTGAAATGAAGCCTGGATGATGTTTTTTAATTTTTAAAATTTTTTTGCATTTATTTTTGAATTTTCTAACTCGGGTCGGGTTTGAACGGATAGGAAGAAAATTATTTTTGTTCTCTATTTTTCGGCCTGTCATTGCCCGTTTCGTCTTGAAATGATGCCTGGATGATGTTTTTTAATTTTTAAAATTTTTTTGCATTTATTTTTGAATTTTCAAACTCGGGTCGGGTTCGAACGGATAGGAAGGAAATTATTTTTGTTCTCTATTTTTCGGCTTGTCCTTGCCCGTTTCGCCTTGAAATGAAGCCTGGATGATGTTTTTTAATTTTTCAAATTTTTTTGCATTTATTTTTGAATTTTCTAACTCGGGTCGGGTTCGAACCGATAGGAAGAAAATTTTTTTCTTCTCTATTTTTCGGCCTGTCCTGGCCCGTTTCGTCTTGAAACAAAGCCTTGATGATGGTTTTTAATTTTTAGAATTTTTTTCCATTTATTATTGAATTTTCTAACTCGGGTCGGGTTCGAACGGATAGGAAGGAAATTATTTTTGTTCTCTATTTTTCAGCCTGACCTTGACCGTTTCGTCTTGGAATGAAGCCTGGATGATGTTTTTTAATTTTTAAAATTTTTTTATATTTGTTTTTGAATTTTCTAACTCGGGTCGGGTATTCGAACGGACTGGAAGGAAATTGTTTTTGTTATCTATTTTTCGGTCTTTCCTCGCCCGTTTCATCCTGAAATGAAGCCTGGATGATGTTTTTTAATTTTTAAAATTTTTGTGCATTTATTTTTGAATTTTCTAACTCGCGTCGGGTTTGAACGGAAAGGAAGAAAATTATTTTTGTTCTTTATTTTTCGGCCTGTCATTGCCCGTGTCGTCTTGAAATGATGCCTGGATGATGTTTTTTAATTTTTAAAATTTTTTTGCATTTATTTATGAATTTTCTAAATCGGGTCGGGTTCGAACGGATAGGGAGGAAATTATTTTTGTTCTCTATTTTTCGGCCTGTCATTGCCCGTGTCGTCTTGAAATGATGCCTGGATGATGTTTTTTAATTTTTAAAATTTTTTTGCATTTATTTTTGAATTTTCAAACTCGGGTCGGGTTCGAACGGATAGGAAGGAAATTATTTTTGTTCTCTATTTTTCGGCTTGTCCTTGCCCGTTTCGCCTTGAAATGATGCCTGGATGATGTTTTCTAATTTTTCAAATTTTTTTGCATTTATTTTTGAATTTTCTAACTCGGGTCGGGTTCGAACGGATAGGAAGAAAATTTTTTTTCTTCTCTATTTTTCGGCCTGTCCTGGCCCGTTTCGTCCTGAAACGAAGCCTGGATGATGTTTTTTAATTTTTAGAATTTTTTTGCATTTATTATTGAATTTTCTAACTCGGGTCGGGTTCGAACGGATAGGAAGGAAATTATTTTTGTTCTCTATTTTTCGGCCTGTCCTTACCCGTTTTGTCTTGGAATGAAGCCTGGATGATGTTTTTTAATTTTTAAAATTTTTTTGCATTTGTTTTTGAATTTTCTAACTCGGGTCAGGTATTCGAACGGATAGGAAGGAAACTTTTTTTCTTCTCTATTTTTCGGCCTGTCTTCACCCGTTTCGTCTTGAAATGTAACCTGGATGACGTTTTTTAATTTTTAGAATTTTTTTGCATTTGTTTATGAATTTTCTAAATCGGGTCGGGTTCGAACGGATAGGGAGGAAATTATTTTTGTTCACAATTTTTCGGACTGTCATTGCCCGTTTCGTCTTGAAATGATGCCTGGATGATGTTTTTTAATTTTTAAAATTTTTTTGCATTTATTTTTGAATTTTCAAACTCGGGTCGGGTTTGAACGGATAGGAAGGAAATTATTTTTGTTCTCTATTTTTCGGCATGTCCTTGCCCGTTTCGCCTTGAAATGAAGCCTGGATGATGTTTTTTAATTTTTAAAATTTTTTTGCATTTATTTTTGAATTTTCTAACTCGGGTCGGGTTTGAACGGATAGGAAGAAAATTTTTTTTCTTCTCTATTTTTCGGCCTGTCCTGGCCCGTTTCGTCTTGAAACGAAGCCTGGATGATGTTTTTTAATTTTTAGAATTTTTTTGCATTTATTATTGAATTTTCTAACTCGGGTCGGGTTTGAACGGATAGGAAGGAAATTATTTTTGTTCTCTATTTTTCGGCCTGTCCTTACCCGTTTCGTCTTGGAATGAAGCCTGGATGATATTTTTTAATCTTTAAAATTTTTTTGCATTTGTTTTTGAATTTTCTAACTCGGGTCGGGTATTCGAACGGATAGGAAGGAAATTTTTTTTCTTCTCTATTTTTCGGCCTGTCCTTGCCCGTTTCATCCAGAAATGAAGCCTGGATGTTCTTTTTTAACTTTTAAAATTTTTTTGCACTTATTTTCGAAATTTCAAACTCGGGTCGGGTTCGAACGGATAGGAAGGAAATTTTTTTTCTTCTCTATTTTTCGGCCTGTCTTCACCCGTTTCGTCTTGAAATGTAACCTGGATGATGTTTTTTAATTTTTAGAATTTTTTTACATTTGTTTATGAATTTTCAAAATCGGGTCGGGTTCGAACGGATAGGAAGGAAATTATTTTTGTTCTCTATTTTTCGGCCTGTCCTTACCCGTTTCGTCTTGGAATGAAGCCTGGATGATGTTTTTTAATTTTTAAAATTTTTTTGCATTTGTTTTTGAATTTTCTAACTCGGGTCGGGTATTCGAACGGATAGGAAGGAAATTATTTTTGTTCTCTATTTTTTGGCCTGTCCTTGCCCGTTTCATCCAGAAATGAAGCCTGGATGTTGTTTTTTAATTTTTAAAATTTTTTTGCATTTATTTTCGAAATTTCAAACCCGGGTCGGGTTCGAATGGATAGGAAGGAAATTTTTTTTCTTCTCTATTTTTCGGCCTGTCTTCACCCGTTTCGTCTTGAAATGTAACATGGATGACGTTTTTTAATTTTTAGAATTTTTTTGCATTTGTTTATGAATTTTCTCAATCGGGACGGGTTCGAACGGATGGGGAGGAAATTATTTTTGTTCTCTATTTTTCGGTCTGTCATTGCCCGTTTCGTCTTGAAATGATGCCTGGATGATGTTTTTTAATTTTTTAAATTTTTTTGCATTTATTTTTGAATTTCCAAACTCGGGTCGGGTTCGAACGGATAGGAAGGAAATTATTTTTCTTCTCTATTTTTCGGCCTGTCCTTGCCCGTTTCATCTTGGAATGAAGCCTGGATGATGTTTTTTAATTTTTAAAATTTTTTTGCATTTGTTTTTGAATTTTCTAACTCGGGTCGGGTATTCGAACGGATAGGAAGGAAATTATTTTTGTTCTCTATTTTTCAGCTTGTCCTTGCCCGTTTCATCCAGAAATGAAGCCTGGATGTTGTTTTTTAATTTTTAAAATTTTTTTGCATTTATTTTCGAAATTTCAAACTCGGGTCGGGTTCGAATGGATAGGAAGGAAATTTTTTTTCTTCTCTATTTTTCGGCCTGTCTTCACCCGTTTCGTCTTGAAATGTAACCTGGATGACGTTTTTTAATTTTTAGAATTTTTTTGCATTTGTTTATGAATTTTCTAAATCGGGTTGGGTTCGAACGGATAGGGGGGAAATTATTTTTGTTCTCTATTTTTCGGCCTGTCATTGCCCGTTTCGTCTTGAAATGATGCCTGGATGATGTTTTTTAATTTTTTAAATTTTTTTGCATTTATTTTTGAATTTTCAAACTCGGGTCGGGTTCGAACGGATAGGAAGGAAATTATTTTTGTTCTCTATTTTTCGGCTTGTCCTTGCCCGTTTCGCCTTGAAATGAAGCCTGGATGATGTTTTTTAATTTTTAAAATTTGTTTGCATTTGTTTTTGAATTTTCTATCTCGGGTCGGGTATACGAACGGATAGGAAGGATATTATTTCTGTTCTCTATTTTTCGGCCTGTCCTTGCCCGTTTCATCCAGAAATGAAGCCTGGATGTTGTTTTTTAATTTTTAAAATTTTTCTGCACTTATTTTCGAAATTTCAAACTCGTGTCGGGTTCGAACGGATGGGAAGGAAATTTTTTTTCTTCTCTATTTTTCGGCCTGTCTTCACCCGTTTCCTCTTGAACTGTAACCTGGATGATGTTTTTTAAATTTTAGAATTTTTTTGCATTTGTTTATGAATTTTCTAAATCGGGTCGGGTTCGAACGGATAGGAAGGAAATTATTTTTGTTCTCTATTTTTCGGCCTGTCCTTACCCGTTTCGTCTTGGAATGAAGCCTGGATGATGTTTTTTAATTTTTAAAATTTTTTTGCATTTGTTTTTAAATTTTCTAACTCGGGTCGGGTATTCGAACGGATAGGAAGGAAATTATTTTTGTTCTCTATTTTTCGGCCTGTCATTGCCCGTTTCGTCTTGAAATGATGCCTGGATGATGTTTTTTAATTTTTTAAATTTTTTTGCATTTATTTTTGAATTTTCAAACTCGGGTCGGGTTCGAACGGATAGGAAGGAAATTATTTTTGTTCTCTATTTTTCGGCCTGTCCTTGCCCGTTTCGCCTTGAAATGAAGCCTGGATGATGTTTTTTAATTTTTAAAATTTGTTTGCATTTGTTTTTGAATTTTCTATCTCGGGTCGGGTATACGAACGGATAGGAAGGAAATTATTTCTGTTCTCTATTTTTCGGCCTGTCCTTGCCCGTTTCATCCAGAAATGAAGCCTGGATGTTGTTTTTTAATTTTTAAAATTTTTTTGCACTTATTTTCGAAATTTCAAACTCGTGTCGGGTTCGAACGGATGGGAAGGAAATTTTTTTTCTTCTCTATTTTTCGGCCTGTCTTCACCCGTTTCGTCTTGAAATGAAGCCTGGATGATTTTTTTTTAATTTTTAAAATTTGTTTGCATTTGTTTTTGAATTTTCTATCTCGGGTCGGGTATACGAACGGATAGGAAGGAAATTATTTTTGTTCTCTATTTTTCGGCCTGTCCTTGCCCGTTTCATCCAGAAATGAAGCCTGGATGTGGTTTTTTAATTTTTAAAATTTTTTTGCACTTATTTTCGGAATTTCAAACTCGTGTCGGGTTCGAACGGATAGGAAGGAAATTTTTTTTCTTCTCTATTTTTTGGCCTGTCTTCGCCCGTTTCGTCTTGAAATGTAACCTGGATGATGTTCTTTAATTTTTAGAATTTTTTTGCATTTGTTTATGAATTTTCTAAACCGGGTCGGGTTCGAACGGATAGGAAGGAAATTATTTTTGTTCTCTATTTTTCGGCCTGTCCTGACCCGTTTCGTCTTGGAATGAAGCCTGGATGATGTTTTCTAATTTTTAAAATTTTTCTGCATTTGTTTTTTAATTTTCTAACTCGGGTCGGGTATTCGAAAGGATAGGAAGGAAATTATTTTTGTTCTCCATTTTTCGGACGGTTCTTGCCCGTTTCATCCTGAAATGAAGCCTGGATGTTGTTTTTTAATTTTTAAAATTTTTTTGCATTTATTTTCGAAATTTCAAACTCGGGTCGGGTTCGAATGGATAGGAAGGAAATTTTTTTTCTTCTCTATTTTTCGGCCTGTCTTCACCATTCTCGTCTTGAAATGTAACCTGGATGATGTTTTTTAATTTTTAGAATTTTTTTGCATTTGTTTATGAATTTTCTAAATCGGGTCGGGTTGGAACGGATAGGGAGGAAATTATTTTTGTTCTCTATTTTTCGGCCTGTCATTGCCCGTTTCGTCTTGAAATGATGCCTGGATGATGTTTTTTAATTTTTTAAATTTTTTTGCATTTATTTTTGAATTTGTAAACTCGGGTCGGGTTCGAACGGATAGGAAGGAAATTATTATTGTTCTCTATTTTTCGGCTTGTCCTTTCCCGTTTCGCCTTGAAATGAAGCCTGGATGATGTTTTTTAATTTTTAAAATTTTTTTGCATTTCTTTTTGAATTTTCTAACTCGGGTCGGGTTCGAACAGATAGGAAGAAAATTTTTTTCTTCTCTATCTTTCGGCCTGTCCTGGCCCGTTTCGTCTTGAAATGAAGCCTGGATGATGGTTTTTAATTTTTAGAATTTTTTTGCATTTATTATTGAATTTTCTAACTCGGGTCGGGTTCGAACGGATAGGAAGAAAATTATTTTTGATCTCTATTTTTCGGCCTGTCCTTGACCGTTTCGTCTTGGAATGAAGCCTGGATGATGTTTTTTAATTTTTAAAATTTTTTTGCATTTGTTTTTGAATTTTCTAACTCGGGTCGGGTATTCGAACGGATAGGAAGGAAATTGTTTTTGTTCTCTATTTCTCGGCCTGTCCTCGCCCGTTTCATCTTGAAATGAAGCCTGGATGTTGTTTTTTAATTTTTAAAATTTTTTTGCATTTATTTTCGAAATTTCAAACTCGGGTCGGGTTCGAACGGATAGGAAGGAAATTTTTTTTCTTCTCTATTTTTCGGCCTGTCTTCACCCGTTTCGTCTTGAAATGTAACCTGGATGATGTTTTTTAATTTTTAGAATTTTTTTGCATTTATTTATGAATTTTCTAAATCGAGTCGGTTTCGAACGAATAGGGAGGAAATTATTTTTGTTCTCTATTTTTCGGCTTGTCCTTGCCCGTTTCGCCATGAAACGAAGCCTGGATGATGTTTTTTAATTTTTAGAATTTTTTTGCATTTATTATTGAATTTTCTAACTCGGGTCCGGTTCGAACGGATAAGAAGGAAATTATTTTTGTTATCTATTTTTCGGCTTGTCCTTGCCCGTTTCGCCTTGAAATGAAGCCTGGATGATGTTTTTTAATTTTTAAAATTTTTTTGCATTTATTTTTGAATTTTCTAACTCGGGTCGGGTTTGAACGGATAGGAAGAAAATTATTTTTGTTCTCTATTTTTCGGCCTGTCATTGCCCGTTTCGTCTTGAAATGATGCCTGGATGATGTTTTTTAATTTTTAAAATTTTTTTGCATTTATTTTTGAATTTTCAAACTCGGGTCGGGTTCGAACGGATAGGAAGGAAATTATTTTTGTTCTCTATTTTTCGGCTTGTCCTTGCCCGTTTCGCCTTGAAATGAAGCCTGGATGATGTTTTTTAATTTTTCAAATTTTTTTGCATTTATTTTTGAATTTTCTAACTCGGGTCGGGTTCGAACGGATAGGAAGAAAATTTTTTTTCTTCTCTATTTTTCGGCCTGTCCTGGCCCGTTTCGTCCTGAAACGAAGCCTGGATGATGTTTTTTAATTTTTAGAATTTTTTTGCATTTATTATTGAATTTTCTAACTCGGGTCGGGTTCGAACGGATAGGAAGGAAATTATTTTTGTTCTCTATTTTTCGGCCTGTCCTTACCCGTTTCGTCTTGGAATGAAGCCTGGATGATGTTTTTTAATTTTTAAAATTTTTTTGCATTTGTTTTTGAATTTTCTAACTCGGGTCGGGTATTCGAACGGATAGGAAGGAAACTTTTTTTCTTCTCTATTTTTCGGCCTGTCTTCACCCGTTTCGTCTTGAAATGTAACCTGGATGACGTTTTTTAATTTTTAGAATTTTTTTGCATTTGTTTATGAATTTTCTAAATCGGGTCGGGTTCGAACGGATAGGGAGGAAATTATTTTTGTTCACAATTTTTCGGACTGTCATTGCCCGTTTCGTCTTGAAATGATGCCTGGATGATGTTTTTTAATTTTTAAAATTTTTTTGCATTTATTTTTGAATTTTCAAACTCGGGTCGGGTTTGAACGGATAGGAAGGAAATTATTTTTGTTCTCTATTTTTCGGCATGTCCTTGCCCGTTTCGCCTTGAAATGAAGCCTGGATGATGTTTTTTAATTTTTAAAATTTTTTTGCATTTATTTTTGAATTTTCTAACTCGGGTCGGGTTTGAACGGATAGGAAGAAAATTTTTTTTCTTCTCTATTTTTCGGCCTGTCCTGGCCCGTTTCGTCTTGAAACGAAGCCTGGATGATGTTTTTTAATTTTTAGAATTTTTTTGCATTTATTATTGAATTTTCTAACTCGGGTCGGGTTCGAACGGATAGGAAGGAAATTATTTTTGTTCTCTATTTTTCGGCCTGTCCTTACCCGTTTCGTCTTGGAATGAAGCCTGGATGATATTTTTTAATCTTTAAAATTTTTTTGCATTTGTTTTTGAATTTTCTAACTCGGGTCGGGTATTCGAACGGATAGGAAGGAAATTTTTTTTCTTCTCTATTTTTCGGCCTGTCCTTGCCCGTTTCATCCAGAAATGAAGCCTGGATGTTCTTTTTTAACTTTTAAAATTTTTTTGCACTTATTTTCGAAATTTCAAACTCGGGTCGGGTTCGAACGGATAGGAAGGAAATTTTTTTTCTTCTCTATTTTTCGGCCTGTCTTCACCCGTTTCGTCTTGAAATGTAACCTGGATGATGTTTTTTAATTTTTAGAATTTTTTTACATTTGTTTATGAATTTTCAAAATCGGGTCGGGTTCGAACGGATAGGAAGGAAATTATTTTTGTTCTCTATTTTTCGGCCTGTCCTTACCCGTTTCGTCTTGGAATGAAGCCTGGATGATGTTTTTTAATTTTTAAAATTTTTTTGCATTTGTTTTTGAATTTTCTAACTCGGGTCGGGTATTCGAACGGATAGGAAGGAAATTATTTTTGTTCTCTATTTTTTGGCCTGTCCTTGCCCGTTTCATCCAGAAATGAAGCCTGGATGTTGTTTTTTAATTTTTAAAATTTTTTTGCATTTATTTTCGAAATTTCAAACTCGGGTCGGGTTCGAATGGATAGGAAGGAAATTTTTTTTCTTCACTATTTTTCGGCCTGTCTTCACCCGTTTCGTCTTGAAATGTAACATGGATGACGTTTTTTAATTTTTAGAATTTTTTTGCATTTGTTTATGAATTTTCTCAATCGGGACGGGTTCGAACGGATGGGGAGGAAATTATTTTTGTTCTCTATTTTTCGGCCTGTCATTGCCCGTTTCGTCTTGAAATGATGCATGGATGATGTTTTTTAATTTTTTAAATTTTTTTGCATTTATTTTTGAATTTCCAAACTCGGGTCGGGTTCGAACGGATAGGAAGGAAATTATTTTTCTTCTCTATTTTTCGGCCTGTCCTTGCCCGTTTCATCTTGGAATGAAGCCTGGATGATGTTTTTTAATTTTTAAAATTTTTTTGCATTTGTTTTTGAATTTTCTAACTCGGGTCGGGTATTCGAACGGATAGGAAGGAAATTCTTTTTGTTCTCTATTTTTCAGCTTGTCCTTGCCCGTTTCATCCAGAAATGAAGCCTGGATGTTGTTTTTTAATTTTTAAAATTTTTTTGCATTTATTTTCGAAATTTCAAACTCGGGTCGGGTTCGAATGGATAGGAAGGAAATTTTTTTTCTTCTCTATTTTTCGGCCTGTCTTCACCCGTTTCGTCTTGAAATGTAACCTGGATGACGTTTTTTAATTTTTAGAATTTTTTTGCATTTGTTTATGAATTTTCTAAATCGGGTCGGGTTCGAACGGATAGGAAGGAAATTATTTTTGTTCTCTATTTTTCGGCTTGTCCTTGCCCGTTTCGCCTTGAAATGAAGCCTGGATGATGTTTTTTAATTTTTCAAATTTGTTTGAATTTGTTTTTGAATTTTCTATCTCGGGTCGGGTATACGAACGGATAGGAAGGAAATTATTTCTGTTCTCTATTTTTCGGCCTGTCCTTGCCCGTTTCATCCAGAAATGAAGCCTGGATGTTGTCTTTTAATTTTTAAAATTTTTTTGCACTTATTTTCGAAATTTCAAACTCGTGTCGGGTTCGAACGGATGGGAAGGAAAGTTTTTTTTCTTCTCTATTTTTCGGCCTGTCTTCACCCGTTTCGTCTTGAACTGTAACCTGGATGATGTTTTTTAAATTTTAGAATTTTTTTGCATTTGTTTATGAATTTTCTAAATCGGGTCGGGTTCGAACGGATAGGAAGGAAATTATTTTTGTTCTTTATTTTTCGGCCTGTCCTTACCCGTTTCGTCTTGGAATGAAGCCTGGATGATGTTTTTTAATTTTTAAAATTTTTTTGCATTTGGTTTTAAATTTTCTAACTCGGGTCGGGTATTCGAACGGATAGGAAGGAAATTATTTTTGTTCTCTATTTTTCGGCTTGTCCTTGCCCGTTTCATCCAGAAATGAAGCCTGGATGTTGTTTTTTAATTTTTAAAATTTTTTTGCATTTATTTTCGAAATTTCAAACTCGGGTCGGGTTCGAATGGATAGGAAGGAAATTTTTTTTCTTCTCTATTTTTCGGCCTGTCTTCACCCGTTTCGTCTTGAAATGTAACCTGGATGACATTTTTTAATTTTTAGAATTTTTTTGCATTTGTTTATGAATTTTCTAAATCGGGTCGGGTTCGAACGGATAGGGAGGAAATTATTTTTGTTCTCTATTTTTCGGCCTGTCATTGCCCGTTTCGTCTTGAAATGATGCCTGGATGATGTTTTTTAATTTTTAAAATTTTTTTGCATTTATTTTTGAATTTTCAAACTCGGGTCGGGTTCGAACGGATAGGAAGGAAATTATTTTTGTTCTCTATTTTTCGGCTTGTCCTTGCCCGTTTCGCCTTGAAATGAAGCCTGGATGATTTTTTTTAATTTTTAAAATTTGTTTGCATTTGTTTTTGAATTTTCTATCTCGGGTCGGGTATACGAACGGATAGGAAGGAAATTATTTTTGTTCTCTATTTTTCGGCCTGTCCTTGCCCGTTTCATCCAGAAATGAAGCCTGGATGTGGTTTTTTAATTTTTAATATTTTTTTGCACTTATTTTCGGAATTTCAAACTCGTGTCGGGTTCGAACGGATAGGAAGGAAATTTTTTTTCTTCTCTATTTTTTGGCCTGTCTTCGCCCGTTTCGTCTTGAAATGTAACCTGGATGATGTTCTTTAATTTTTAGAATTTTTTTGCATTTGTTTATGAATTTTCTAAACCGGGTCGGGTTCGAACGGATAGGAAGGAAATTATTTTTGTTCTCTATTTTTCGGCCTGTCCTGACCCGTTTCGTCTTGGAATGAAGCCTGGATGATGTTTTCTAATTTTTAAAATTTTTCTGCATTTGTTTTTTAATTTTCTAACTCGGGTCGGGTATTCGAAAGGATAGGAAGGAAATTATTTTTGTTCTCCATTTTTCGGACGGTTCTTGCCCGTTTCATCCTGAAATGAAGCCTGGATGTTGTTTTTTAATTTTTAAAATTTTTTTGCATTTATTTTCGAAATTTCAAACTCGGGTCGGGTTCGAATGGATAGGAAGGAAATTTTTTTTCTTCTCTATTTTTCGGCCTGTCTTCACCATTCTCGTCTTGAAATGTAACCTGGATGATGTTTTTTAATTTTTAGAATTTTTTTGCATTTGTTTATGAATTTTCTAAATCGGGTCGGGTTGGAACGGATAGGGAGGAAATTATTTTTGTTCTCTATTTTTCGGCCTGTCATTGCCCGTTTCGTCTTGAAATGATGCCTGGATGATGTTTTTTAATTTTTTAAATTTTTTTGCATTTATTTTTGAATTTGTAAACTCGGGTCGGGTTCGAACGGATAGGAAGGAAATTATTTTTGTTCTCTATTTTTCGGCTTGTCCTTTCCCGTTTCGCCTTGAAATGAAGCCTGGATGATGTTTTTTAATTTTTAAAATTTTTTTGCATTTCTTTTTGAATTTTCTAACTCGGGTCGGGTTCGAACAGATAGGAAGAAAATTTTTTTCTTCTCTATCTTTCGGCCTGTCCTGGCCCGTTTCGTCTTGAAACGAAGCCTGGATGATGGTTTTTAATTTTTAGAATTTTTTTGCATTTATTATTGAATTTTCTAACTCGGGTCGGGTTCGAACGGATAGGAAGAAAATTATTTTTGATCTCTATTTTTCGGCCTGTCCTTGACCGTTTCGTCTTGGAATGAAGCCTGGATGATGTTTTTTAATTTTTAAAATTTTTTTGCATTTGTTTTTGAATTTTCTAACTCGGGTCGGGTATTCGAACGGATAGGAAGGAAATTGTTTTTGTTCTCTATTTCTCGGCCTGTCCTCGCCCGTTTCATCTTGAAATGAAGCCTGGATGTTGTTTTTTAATTTTTAAAATTTTTTTGCATTTATTTTCGAAATTTCAAACTCGGGTCGGGTTCGAACGGATAGGAAGGAAATTTTTTTTCTTCTCTATTTTTCGGCCTGTCTTCACCCGTTTCGTCTTGAAATGTAACCTGGATGATGTTTTTTAATTTTTAGAATTTTTTTGCATTTATTTATGAATTTTCTAAATCGAGTCGGTTTCGAACGGATAGGGAGGAAATTATTTTTGTTCTCTATTTTTTGGCTTGTCCTTGCCCGTTTCGCCATGAAACGAAGCCTGGATGATGTTTTTTAATTTTTAGAATTTTTTTGCATTTATTATTGAATTTTCTAACTCGGGTCCGGTTCGAACGGATAGGAAGGAAATTATTTTTGTTATCTATTTTTCGGCTTGTCCTTGCCCGTTTCGCCCTGAAATGAAGCCTGGATGATGTTTTTTAATTTTTAAAATTTTTTTGCATTTATTTTTGAATTTTCTAACTCGGGTCGGGTTTGAACGGATAGGAAGAAAATTATTTTTGTTCTCTATTTTTCGGCCTGTCATTGCCCGTTTCGTCTTGAAATGATGCCTGGATGATGTTTTTTAATTTTTAAAATTTTTTTGCATTTATTTTTGAATTTTCAAACTCGGGTCGGGTTCGAACGGATAGGAAGGAAATTATTTTTGTTCTGTATTTTTCGGCTTGTCCTTGCCCGTTTCGCCTTGAAATGAAGCCTGGATGATGTTTTTTAATTTTTCAAATTTTTTTGCATTTATTTTTGAATTTTCTAACTCGGGTCGGGTTCGAACCGATAGGAAGAAAATTTTTTTCTTCTCTATTTTTCGGCCTGTCCTGGCCCGTTTCGTCTTGAAACAAAGCCTTGATGATGGTTTTTAATTTTTAGAATTTTTTTGCATTTATTATTGAATTTTCTAACTCGGGTCCGGTTCGAACGGATAGGAAGGAAATTATTTTTGTTCTCTATTTTTCGGCCTGTCCTCGCCCGTTTCATCCTGAAATGAAGCCTGGATGATGTTTTTTAATTTTTAAAATTTTTGTGCATTTATTTTTGAATTTTCTAACTCGGGTCGGGTTTGAACGGAAAGGAAGAAAATTATTTTGGTTCTTTATTTTTCGGCCTGTCATTGCCCGTGTCGTCTTGAAATGATGCCTGGATGATGTTTTTTAATTTTTAAAATTTTTTTGCATTTATTTTTGAATTTTCAAACTCGGGTCGGGTTCGAACGGATAGGAAGGAAATTATTTTTGTTCTCTATTTTTCGGCTTGTCCTTGCCCGTTTCGCCTTGAAATGAAGCTTGGATGATGTTTTTTAATTTTTAAAATTTTTTTGCATTTATTTTTGAATTTTCTAACTCGGGTCGGGTTCGAACGGATAGGAAGAAAATTTTTTTTCTTCTCTATTTTTCGGCCTGTCCTGGCCCGTTTCGTCCTGAAATGAAGCCTGGATGATGTTTTTTAATTTTTAGAATTTTTTTGCATTTATTATTGAATTTTCTAACTCGGGTCGGGTTCGAACGGATAGGAAGGAAATTATTTTTGTTCTCTATTTTTCGGCCTGTCCTTACCCGTTTCGTCTTGGAATGAAGCCTGGATGATGTTTTTTAATTTTTAAAATTTTTTTGCATTTGTTTTTGAATTTTCTAACTCGGGTCGGGTATTCGAACGGATAGGAAGGAAATTTTTTTTCTTCTCTATTTTTCGGCCTGTCTTCACCCGTTTCGTCTTGAAATGTAACCTGGATGACGTTTTTTAATTTTTAGAATTTTTTTGCATTTGTTTATGAATTTTCTAAATCGGGTCGGGTTCGAACGGATAGGGAGGAAATTATTTTTGTTCACAATTTTTCGGACTGTCATTGCCCGTTTCGTCTTGAAATGATGCCTGGATGATGTTTTTTAATTTTTAAATTTTTTTTGCATTTATTTTTGAATTTTGAAACTCGGGTCGGGTTTGAACGGATAGGAAGGAAATTATTTTTGTTCTCTATTTTTCGGCTTGTCCTTGCCCGTTTCGCCTTGAAATGAAGCTGGATGATGTTTTTTAATTTTTAAAATTTTTTTGCATTTATTTTTGAATTTTCTAACTCGGGTCGGGTTTGAACGGATAGGAAGAAAATTTTTTTTCTTCTCTATTTTTCGGCCTGTCCTGGCCCGTTTCGCCTTGAAACGAAGCCTGGATGATGTTTTTTAATTTTTAGAATTTTTTTGCATTTATTATTGAATTTTCTAACTCGGGTCGAGTTCGAACGGATAGGAAAGAAATTATTTTTGTTCTCTATTTTTCGGCCTGTCCTTACCCGTTTCGTCTTGGAATGAAGCCTGGATGATATTTTTTAATCTTTAAAATTTTTTTGCATTTGTTTTTGAATTTTCTAACTCGGGTCGGGTATTCGAACGGATAGGAAGGAAATTTTTTTTCTTCTCTATTTTTCGGCCTGTCCTTGCCCGTTTCATCCTGAAATGAAGCCTGGATGTTCTTTTTTAATTTTTAAAATTTTTTTGCACTTATTTTCGAAATTTCAAACTCGGGTCGGGTTCGAACGGATAGGAAGGAAATTTTTTTTCTTCTCCATTTTTCGGCCTGTCTTCACCCGTTTCGTCTTGAAATGTAACCTGGATGATGTTTTTTAATTTTTAGAATTTTTTCACATTTGTTTATGAATTTTCAAAATCGGGTCGGGTTCGAACGGATAGGAAGGAAATTATTTTTGTTCTCTATTTTTCGGCCTGTCCTTACCCGTTTCGTCTTGGAATGAAGCCTGGATGATGTTTTTTAATTTTTAAAATTTTTTTGCATTTGTTTTTGAATTTTCTAACTCGGGTCGGGTATTCGAACGGATAGGAAGGAAATTATTTTTGTTCTCTATTTTTCGGCCTGTCCTTGCCCGTTTCATCCAGAAATGAAGCCTGGATGTTGTTTTTTAATTTTTAAAATTTTTTTGCATTTATTTTCGAAATTTCAAACTCGGGTCGGGTTCGAATGGATAGGAAGGAAATTTTTTTTCTTCTCTATTTTTCGGCCTGTCTTCACCCGTTTCGTCTTGAAATGTAACATGGATGACGTTTTTTAATTTTTAGAATTTTTTTGCATTTGTTTATGAATTTTCTAAATCGGGACGGGTTCGAACGGATGGGGAGGAAATTATTTTTGTTCTCTATTTTTCGGCCTGTCATTGCCCGTTTCGTCTTGAAATGATGCCTGGATGATGTTTTTTAATTTTTAAAATTTTTTTGCATTTGTTTTTGAATTTTCTAACTCGGGTCGGGTATTCGAACAGATAGGAAGGAAATTATTTTTGTTCTCTATTTTTCAGCTTGTCCTTGCCTGTTTCATCCAGAAATGAAGCCTGGATGTTGTTTTTTAATTTTTAAAATTTTTTTGCATTTATTTTCGAAATTTCAAACTCGGGTCGGGTTCGAATGGATAGGAAGGAAATTTTTTTTCTTCTCTATTTTTCGGCCTGTCTTCACCCGTTTCGTTTTGAAATGTAACCTGGATGACGTTTTTTAATTTTTAGAATTTTTTTGCATTTGTTTATGAATTTTCTAAATCGGGTCGGGTTCGAACGGATAGGGAGGAAATTATTTTTGTTCTCTATTTTTCGGCCTGTCATTGCCCGTTTCGTCTTGAAATGATGCCTGGATGATGTTTTTTAATTTTTTAAATTTTTTTGCATTTATTTTTGAATTTTCAAACTCGGGTCGGGTTCGAACGGATAGGAAGGAAATTATTTTTGTTCTCTATTTTTCGGCTTGTCCTTGCCCGTTTCGCCTTGAAATGAAGCCTGGATGATGTTTTTTAATTTTTAAAATTTGTTTGCATTTGTTTTTGAATTTTCTATCTCGGGTCGGGTATACGAACGGATAGGAAGGAAATTATTTTTGTTCTCTATTTTTCGGCCTGTCCTTGCCCGTTTCATCCAGAAATGAAGCCTGGATGTTGTTTTTTAATTTTTAAAATTTTTTTGCACTTATTTTCGAAATTTCAAACTCGGGTCGGGTTCGAACGGATAGGAAGGAAATTTTTTTTCTTCTCTATTTTTCGGCCTGTCTTCACCCGTTTCGTCTTGAAATGTAACCTGGATGATGTTTTTTAAATTTTTGAATTTTTTTGCATTTGTTTATGAATTTTCTAAATCGGGTCGGGTTCGAACGGATAGGAAGGAAATTATTTTTGTTCTCTATTTTTCGGCCTGTCCTTACCCGTTTCGTCTTGGAATGAAGCCTGGATGATGTTTTTTAATTTTTAAAATTTTTTTGCATTTGTTTTTAAATTTTCTAACTCGGGTCGGGTATTCGAACGGATAGGAAGGAAATTATTTTTCTTCTCTATTTTTCGGCTTGTCCTTGCCCGTTTCATCCAGAAATGAAGCCTGGATGTTGTTTTTTAATTTTTAATATTTTTTTGCATTTATTTTCGAAATTTCAAACTCGGGTCGGGTTCGAATGGATAGGAAGGAAATTTTTTTTCTTCTCTATTTTTCGGCCTGTCTTCACCCGTTTCGTCTTGAAATGTAACCTGGATGACATTTTTTAATTTTTAGAATTTTTTTGCATTTGTTTATGAATTTTCTAAATCGGGTCGGGTTCGAACGGATAGGGAGGAAATTATTTTTGTTCTCTATTTTTCGGCCTGTCATTGCCCGTTTCGTCTTGAAATGATGCCTGGATGATGTTTTTTAATTTTTAAATTTTTTTGCATTTATTTTTGAATTTTTAAACTCGGGTCGGGTTCGAACGGATAGGAAGGAAATTATTTTTGTTCTCTATTTTTCGGCTTGTCCTTGCCCGTTTCGCCTTGAAATGAAGCCTGGATGATTTTTTTTAATTTTTAAAATTTGTTTGCATTTGTTTTTGAACTTTCTATCTCGGGTCGGGTATACGAACGGATAGGAAGGAAATTATTTTTGTTCTCTATTTTTCGGCCTGTCCTTGCCCGTTTCATCCAGAAATGAAGCCTGGATGTGGTTTTTTAATTTTTAAAATTTTTTTGCACTTATTTTCGAAATTTCAAACTCGTGTCGGGTTCGAACGGATAGGAAGGAAATTTTTTTTCTTCTCTATTTTTTGGCCTGTCTTCGCCCGTTTCGTCTTGAAATGTAACCTGGATGATTTTTTTTAATTTTTAGAATTTTTTTGCATTTGTTTATGAATTTTCTAAACCGGGTCGGGTTCGAACGGATAGGAAGGAAATTATTTTTGTTCTCTATTTTTCGGCCAGTCCTGACCCGTTTCGTCTTGGAATGAAGCCTGGATGATGTTTTCTAATTTTTAAAATTTTTCTGCATTTGTTTTTTAATTTTCTAACTCGGGTCGGGTATTCGAAAGGATAGGAAGGAAATTGTTTTTGTTCTCTATTTTTCGGACGGTTCTTGCCCGTTTCATCCTGAAATGAAGCCTGGATGTTGTTTTTTAATTTTTAAAATTTTTTTGCATTTATTTTCGAAATTTCAAACTCGGGTCGGGTTCGAATGGATAGGAAGGAAATTTTTTTTCTTCTCTATTTTTCGGCCTGTCTTCACCATTTTCGTCTTGAAATGTGACGTGGATGATGTTTTTTAATTTTTAGAATTTTTTTGCATTTGTTTATGAATTTTCTAAATCGGGTCGGGTTGGAACGGATAGGGAGGAAATTATTTTTGTTCTCTATTTTTCGGCCTGTCATTGCCCGTTTCGTCTTGAAATGATGCCTGGATGATGTTTTTTAATTTTTTAAATTTTTTTGCATTTATTTTTGAATTTGTAAACTCGGGTCGGGTTCGAACGGATAGGAAGGAAATTATTTTTGTTCTCTATTTTTCGGCTTGTCCTTTCCCGTATCGCCTTGAAATGAAGCCTGGATGATGTTTTTTAATTTTTAAAATTTTATTGCATTTATTTTTGAATTTTCTAACTCGGGTCGGGTTCGAACAGATAGGAAGAAAATTTTTTTCTTCTCTATCTTTCGGCCTGTCTTGGCCCGTTTCGTCTTGAAACGAAGCCTGGATGATGGTTTTTAATTTTTAGAATTTTTTTGCATTTATTATTGAATTTTCTAACTAGGGTCGGGTTCGAACGGATAGGAAGAAAATTATTTTTGATCTCTATTTTTCGGCCTGTCCTTGACCGTTTCGTCTTGAAACGAAGCCTGGATGATGGTTTTAAATTTTTAGAATTTTTTTGCATTTATTATTGAATTTTCTAACTAGGGTCGGGTTCGAACGGATAGAAGAAAATTATTTTTGATCTCTATTTTTCGGCCTGTCCTTGACCGTTTCGTCTTGGAATGAAGCCTGGATGATGTTTTTTAATTTTTAAAATTTTTTTGCATTTGTTTTTGAATTTTCTAACTCGGGTCGGGTATTCGAACGGATAGGAAGGAAATTGTTTTTCTTCTCTATTTTTCGGCCTGTCTTCACCCGTTTCGTCTTGAAATGTAACCTGGATGATGTTTTTTAATTTTTAGAATTTTTTTGCATTTATTATTGAATTTTCTAACTCGGGTCGGGTTCGAACGGGTAGGAAGGAAATTATTTTTGTTCTTTATTTTTCGGCTTGTCCTTGCCCGTTTCGCCTTGAAATGAAGCCTGGATGATGTTTTTTAATTTTTAAAATTTTTTTGCATTTATTTTTGAATTTTCTAACTCGGGTCGGGTTTGAACGGATAGGAAGAAAATTATTTTTGTTCTCTATTTTTCGGCCTGTCATTGCCCGTTTCGTCTTGAAATGATGCCTGGATGATGTTTTTTAATTTTTAAAATTTTTTTGCATTTATTTTTGAATTTTCAAACTCGGGTCGGGTTCGAACGGATAGGAAGGAAATTATTTTTGTTCTCTATTTTTCGGCTTGTCCTTGCCCGTTTCGCCTTGAAATGAAGCCTGGATGATGTTTTTTAATTTTTCAAATTTTTTTGCACTTATTTTTGAATTTTCTAACTCGGGTCGGGTTCGAACCGATAGGAAGAAAATTTTTTTCTTCTCTATTTATCGGCCTGTCCTGGCCCGTTTCGTCTTGAAACAAAGCCTTGATGATGGTTCTTAATTTTTAGAATTTGTTTCCATTTATTATTGAATTTTCTAACTCGGGTCGGGTTCGAACGGATAGGAAGGAAATTATTTTTGTTCTCTATTTTTCAGCCTGACCTTGACCGTTTCGTCTTGGAATGAAGCCTGGATGATGTTTTTTAATTTTTAAAATTTTTTTGCATTTGTTTTTGAATTTTCTAACTCGGGTCGGGTATTCGAACGGACTGGAAGGAAATTGTTTTTGTTCTCTATTTTTCGGCCTGTCCTCGCACGTTTCATCCTAAAATAAAGCCTGGATGATGTTTTTTGATTTTTAAAATTTTTGTGCATTTATTTTTGAATTTTCTAACTCGGGTCGGGTTTGAACGGAAAGGAAGAAAATTATTTTTGTTCTTTATTTTTCGGCCTGTCATTGCCCGTGTCGTCTTGAAATGATGCCTGGATGATGTTTTTTAATTTTTAAAATTTTTTTGCATTTATTTTTGAATTTTCAAACTCGGGTCGGGTTCGAACGGATAGGAAGGAAATTATTTTTGTTCTCTATTTTTCGGCTTGTCCTTGCCCGTTTCGCCTTGAAATGAAGCTTGGATGATGTTTTTTAATTTTTAAATTTTTTTTGCATTTATTTTCGAAATTTCAAACTCGTGTCGGGTTCGAATGGATAGGAAGGAAATTTTTTTTCTTCTCTATTTTTCAGCCTGTCTTCACCCGTTTCGTCTTGAAATGTAACTTGGATGACATTTTTTAATTTTTAAAATTTTTTTGCATTTGTTTATGAATTTTCTAAATCGGGTCGGGTTCGAACGGATAGGGAGGAAATTATTTTTGTTCTCTATTTTTCGGCCTGTCCTTGCCCGTTTCATCCAGAAATGAAGCCTGGATGTGGTTTTTTAATTTTTAAAATTTTTTTGCACTTATTTTCAAAATTTCAAACTCGTGTCGGGTTCGAACGGATAGGAAGGAAATTTTTTTTCTTCTCTATTTTTTGGCCTGTCTTCGCCCGTTTCGTCTTGAAATGTAACCTGGATGATGTTTTTTAATTTTTAGAATTTTTTTGCATTTGTTTATGAATTTTCTAAACCGGGTCGGGTTCGAACGGATAGGAAGGAAATTATTTTTGTTCTCTATTTTTCGGCCTGTCCTGACCCGTTTCGTCTTGGAATGAAGCTTGGATGATGTTTTCTAATTTTTAAAATTTTTCTGCATTTGTTTTTTAATTTTCTAACTCGGGTCGGGTATTCGAAAGGATAGGAAGGAAATTGTTTTTGTTCTCTATTTTTCGGACGGTTCTTGCCCGTTTCATCCTGAAATTAAGCCTGGATGTTGTTTTTTAATTTTTAAAATTTTTTTGCATTTATTTTCGAAATTTCAAACTCGGGTCGGGTTCGAATGGATAGGAAGGAAATTTTTTTTCTTCTCTATTTTTCGGCCTGTCTTCACCATTTTCGTCTTGAAATGTAACCTGGATGATGTTTTTTAATTTTTAGAATTTTTTTGCATTTGTTTATGAATTTTCTAAATCGGGTCGGGTTGGAACGGATAGGGAGGAAATTATTTTTGTTCTCTATTTTTCGGCCTGTCATTGCCCGTTTCGTCTTGAAATGAAGCCTGGATGATGTTTTTTAATTTTTAAAATTTTTTTGCATTTATTTTTGAATTTTCTAACTCGGGTCGGGTTCGAAGGGATAGGAAGAAAATTTTTTTCTTCTCTATCTTTCGGCCTGTCCTGGCCCGTTTCGTCTTGAAACGAAGCCTGGATGATGGTTTTTAATTTTTAGAATTTTTTTGCATTTATTATTGAATTTTCTAACTCGGGTCGGGTTCGAACGGATAGGAAGAAAATTATTTTTGATCTCTATTTTTCAGCCTGTCCTTGACCGTTTCGTCTTGGAATGAAGCCTGGATGATGTTTTTTAATTTTTAAAATTTTTTTGCATTTGTTTTTGAATTTTCTAACTCGGGTCGGGTATTCGAACGGATAGGAAGGAAATTGTTTTTGTTCTCTATTTTTCGGCCTGTCCTCGCCCGTTTCATCTTGAAATGAAGCCTGGATGTTGTTTTTTAATTTTTAAAATTTTTTTGCATTTATTTTCGAAATTTCAAACTCGGGTCGGGTACGAACGGATAGGAAGGAAATTTTTTTTCTTCTCTATTTTTCGGCCTGTCTTCACCCGTTTCGTCTTGAAATGTAACCTGGATGATGTTTTTTAATTTTTAGAATTTTTTTGCATTTATTTATGAACTTTCTAAATCGAGTCGGTTTCGAACGGATAGGGAGGAAATTATTTTTGTTCTCTATTTTTTCGCTTGTCCTTGCCCGTTTCGCCATGAAACAAAGCCTGGATGATGTTTTTTAATTTTTAGAATTTTTTTGCATTTATTATTGAATTTTCTAACTCGGGTCGGGTTCGAACGGATAGGAAGGAAATTATTTTTGTTCTCTATTTTTCGGCTTGTCATTGCCCGTTTCGTCTTGAAATGATGCCTGGATGATGTTTTTTAATTTTTAAAATTTTTTTGCATTTATTTTTGAATTTTCAAACTCGGGTCGGGTTCGAACGGATAGGAAGGAAATTATTTTTGTTCTCTATTTTTCGGCTTGTCCTTGCCCGTTTCGCCTTGAAATGAAGCCTGGATGATGTTTTTTAATTTTTCAAATTTTTTTGCATTTATTTTTGAATTTTCTAACTCGGGTCGGGTTCGAACCGATAGGAAGAAAATTTTTTTCTTCTCTATTTTTCGGCCTGTCCTGGCCCGTTTCGTCTTGAAACAAAGCCTTGATGATGGTTTTTAATTTTTAGAATTTTTTTCCATTTATTATTGAATTTTCTAACTCGGGTCGGGTTCGAACGGATAGGAAGGAAATTATTTTTGTTCTCTATTTTTCAGCCTGACCTTGACCGTTTCGTCTTGGAATGAAGCCTGGATGATGTTTTTTAATTTTTAAAATTTTTTTGCATTTGTTTTTGAATTTTCTAACTCGGGTCGGGTATTCGAACGGACTGGAAGGAAATTGTTTTTGTTCTCTATATTTCGGCCTGTCCTCGCCCGTTTCATCCTGAAATGAAGCCTGGATGATGTTTTTTAATTTTTAAAATTTTTGTGCATTTATTTTTGAATTTTCTAACTCGGGCCGGGTTTGAACGGAAAGGAAGAAAATTATTTTTGTTCTTTATTTTTCGGCCTGTCATTGCCCGTGTCGTCTTGAAATGATGCCTGGATGATGTTTTTTAATTTTTAAAATTTCTTTGCATTTATTTTTGAATTTTCAAACTCGGGTCGGGTTCGAACGGATAGGAAGGAAATTATTTTTGTTCTCTATTTTTCGGCTTGTCCTTGCCCGTTTCGCCTTGAAATGAAGCTTGGATGATGTTTTTTAATTTTTAAAATTTTTTTGCATTTATTTTTGAATTTTCTAACTCTGGTCGGGTTCGAACGGATAGGAAGAAAATTTTTTTTCTTCTCTATTTTTCGGCCTGTCCTGGCCCGTTTCGTCCTGAAACGAAGCCTGGATGATGTTTTTTAATTTTTAGAATTTTTTTGCATTTATTATTGAATTTTCTAACTCGGGTCGGGTTCGAACGGATAGGAAGGAAATTATTTTTGTTCTCTATTTTTCGACCTGTCCTTACCCGTTTCGTCTTGGAATGAAGCCTGGATGATGTTTTTTAATTTTTAAAATTTTTTTGCATTTGTTTTTGAATTTTCTAACTCGGGTCGGGTATTCGAACGGATAGGAAGGAAATTTTTTTTCTTCTCTATTTTTCGGCTTGTCTTCACCCGTTTCGTCTTGAAATGTAACCTGGATGACGTTTTTTAATTTTTAGAATTTTTTTGCATTTGTTTATGAATTTTCAAAATCGGGTCGGGTTCGAACGGATAGAGAGGAAATTATTTTTGTTCATTATTTTTCGGACTGTCATTGCCCGTTTCGTCTTGAAATGATGCCTGGATGATGTTTTTTAATTTTTCAAATTTTTTTGCATTTATTTTTGAATTTTCAAACTCGGGTCGGGTTTGAACGGATAGGAAGGAAATTATTTTTGTTCTCCATTTTTCGGCTTGTCCTTGCCCGTTTCGCCTTGAAATGAAGCCTGGATGATGTTTTTTAATTTTTAAAATTTTTTTGCATTTATTTTTGAATTTTCTAACTCGAGTCGGGTTTGAACGGATAGGAAGAAAATTTTTTTTCTTCTCTATTTTTCGGCCTGTCCTGGCCCGTTTCGTCTTGAAACGAAGCCTGGATGATGTTTTTTAATTTTTAGAATTTTTTTGCATTTATTATTGAATTTTCTAACTCGGGTCGGGTTCGAACGGATAGGAAGGAAATTATTTTTGTTCTCTATTTTTCGGCATGTCCTTACCCGTTTCGTCTTGGAATGAAGCCTGGATGATATTTTTTAATCTTTAAAATTTTTTTGCATTTGTTTTTGAATTTTCTAACTCGTGTCGGGTATTCGAACGGATAGGAAGGAAATTTTTTTTCTTCTCTATTTTTCGGCCTGTCCTTGCCCGTTTCATCCAGAAATGAAGCCTGGATGTTCTTTTTTAATTTTTAAAATTTTTTTGCACTTATTTTCGAAATTTCAAACTCGTGTCGGGTTCGAACGGATAGGAAGGAAATTTTTTTTCTTCTCTATTTTTCGGCCTGTCTTCACCCGTTTCGTCTTGAAATGTAACCTGGATGATGTTTTTTAATTTTTAGAATTTTTTTACATTTGTTTATGAATTTTCTAAATCGGGTCGGGTTCGAACGGATAGGAAGGAAATTATTTTTGTTCTCTATTTTTCGGCCTGTCCTTACCCATTTCGTCTTGGAATGAAGCCTGGATGATGTTTTTTAATTTTTAAAATTTTTTTGCATTTGTTTTTGAATTTTCTAACTCGGGTCGGGTATTCGAACGGATAGGAAGGAAATTATTTTTGTTCTCTATTTTTCGGCCTGTCCTTGCCCGTTTCATCCAAAAATGAAGCCTGGATGTTGTTTTTTAATTTTTAAAAATTTTTTGCATTTATTTTCGAAATTTCAAACTCGGGTCGGGTTCGAATGGATAGGAAGGAAATTTTTTTTCTTCTCTATTTTTCGGCCTGTCTTCTCCCGTTTCGTCTTGAAATGTAACCTGGATGACGTTTTTTAATTTTTAGAATTTTTTTGCATTTGTTTATGAATTTTCTAAATCGGGACGGGTTCGAACGGATGGGGAGGAAATTATTTTTGTTCTCTATTTTTCGGCCTGTCATTGCCCGTTTCGTCTTGAAATGATGCCTGGATGATGTTTTTTAATTTTTTAAATTTTTTTGCATTTATTTTTGAATTTTCAAACTCGGGTCGGGTTCGAACGGATAGGAAGGAAATTATTTTTCTTCTCTATTTTTCGGCCTGTCCTTGCCCGTTTCATCTTGGAATGAAGCCTGGATGATGTTTTTTAATTTTTAAAATTTTTTTGCATTTGTTTTATAATTTTCTAACTCGGGTCGGGTATTCGAACGGATAGGAAGGAAATTATTTTTGTTCTCTATTTTTCGGATTGTCCTTGCCCGTTTCATCCAGAAATGAAGCCTGGATGTTGTTTTTTAATTTTTAAAATTTTTTTGCATTTATTTTCGAAATTTCAAACTCGGGTCGGGTTCGAATGGATAGGAAGGAAATTTTTTTTCTTCTCTATTTTTCGGCCTGTCTTCTCCCGTTTCGTCTTGAAATGTAACCTGGATGATGTTTTTTAATTTTTAGAATTTTTTTACATTTGTTTTTGAATTTTCTAAATCGGGTCGGGTTCGAACGGATAGGAAGAAAATTTTTTTTCTTCTCTATTTTTCGGCCTGTCCTGGCCCGTTTCGTCCTGAAACGAAGCCTGGATGATATTTTTTAATTTTTAGAATTTTTTTGCATTTATTATTGAATTTTCTAACTCGGGTCGGGTTCGAACGGATAGGAAGGAAATTATTTTTGTTCTCTATTTTTCGGCCTGTCCTTACCCGTTTCGTCTTGGAATGAAGCCTGGATGATGTTTTTTAATTTTTAAAATTTTTTTGCATTTGTTTTTGAATTTTCTAACTCGGGTCGGGTATTCGAACGGATAGGAAGGAAATTTTTTTTCTTCTCTATTTTTCGGCCTGTCTTCTCCCGTTTCGTCTTGAAATGTAACCTGGATGACGTTTTTTAATTTTTAGAATTTTTTTGCATTTGTTTATGAATTTTCTAAATCGGGTCGGGTTCGAACGGATAGGGAGGAAATTATTTTTGTTCACTATTTTTCGGACTGTCATTGCCCGTTTCGTCTTGAAATGATGCCTGGATGATGTTTTTTAATTTTTAAAATTTTTTTGCATTTATTTTTGAATTTTCGAACTCGGGTCGGGTTTGAACGGATAGGAAGGAAATTATTTTTGTTCCCTATTTTTCGGCCTGTCCTTACCCGTTTCGTCTTGGAATGAAGCCTGGATGATGTTTTTTAATTTTTAAAATTTTTTTGCATTTGTTTTTGAATTTTCTAACTCGGGTCGGGTATTCGAACGGATAGGAAGGAAATTATTTTTGTTCTCTATTTTTCGGCCTGTCCTTGCCCGTTTCATCCAGAAATGAAGCCTGGATGTTGTTTTTTAATTTTTAAAATTTTTTTGCATTTATTTTCGAAATTTCAAACTCGGGTCGGGTTCGAATGGATAGGAAGGAAATTTTTTTTCTTCTCTATTTTTCGGCCTGTCTTCACCCGTTTCGTCTTGAAATGTAACCTGGATGATGTTTTTTAATTTTTAGAATTTTTTTGCATTTATTATTGAATTTTCTTACTCGGGTCGGGTTCGAACGGATAGGAAGGAAATTATTTTTGTTCTCTATTTTTCGGCCTGTCCTTACCCGTTTCGTCTTGGAATGAAGCCTGGATGATATTTTTTAATCTTTAAAATTTTTTTGCATTTGTTTTTGAATTTTCTAACTCGGGTCGGGTATTCGAACGGATAGGAAGGAAATTTTTTTTCTTCTCTATTTTTCGGCCTGTCCTTGCCCGTTTCATCCAGAAATGAAGCCTGGATGTTCTTTTTTAATTTTTAAAATTTTTTTGCACTTATTTTCGAAATTTCAAACTCGTGTCGGGTTCGAACGGATAGGAAGGAAATTTTTTTTCTTCTCTATTTTTCGGCCTGTCTTCACCCGTTTCGTCTTGAAATGTAACCTGGATGATGTTTTTTAATTTTTAGAATTTTTTTACATTTGTTTATGAATTTTCTAAATCGGGTCGGGTTCGAACGGATAGGAAGGAAATTATTTTTGTTCTCTATTTTTCGGCCTGTCCTGACCCGTTTCGTCTTGGAATGAAGCCTGGATGATGTTTTCTAATTTTTAAAATTTTTCTGCATTTGTTTTTTAATTTTCTAACTCGGGTCGGGTATTCGAAAGGATAGGAAGGAAATTGTTTTTGTTCTCTATTTTTCGGACGGTTCTTGCCCGTTTCATCCTGAAATGAAGCCTGGATGTTGTTTTTTAATTTTTAAAATTTTTTTGCATTTATTTTCGAAATTTCAAACTCGGGTTGGGTTCGAATGGATAGGAAGGAAATTTTTTTTCTTCTCTATTTTTCGGCCTGTCTTCACCATTTTCGTCTTGAAATGTAACCTGGATGATGTTTTTTAATTTTTAGAATTTTTTTGCATTTGTTTATGATTTTTCTAAATCGGGTCGGGTTGGAACGGATAGGGAGGAAATTATTTTTGTTCTCTATTTTTCGGCCTGTCATTGCCCGTTTCGTCTTGAAATGATGCCTGGATGATCTTTTTTAATTTTTTAAATTTTTTTGCATTTATTTTTGAATTTTCAAACTCGGGTCGGGTTCGAACGGATAGGAAGGAAATTATTTTTGTTCTCTATTTTTCGGCTTGCCCTTTCCCGTTTCGCCTTGAAATGAAGCCTGGATGATGTTTTTTAATTTTTAAAATTTTTTTGCATTTATTTTTGAATTTTCTAACTCGGGTCGGGTTCGAACAGATGGGAAGAAAATTTTTTTCTTCTCTATCTTTCGGCCTTTCCTGGCCCGTTTCGTCTTGAAACGAAGCCTGGATGATGGTTTTTAATTTTTAGAATTTTTTTGCATTTATTATTGAATTTTCTAACTCGGGTCGGGTTCGAACGGATAGGAAGAAAATTATTTTTGATCTCTATTTTTCGGCCTGTCCTTGACCGTTTCGTCTTGGAATGAAGCCTGGATGATGTTTTTTAATTTTTAAAATTTTTTTGCATTTGTTTTTGAATTTTCTAACTCGGGTCGGGTATTCGAACGGATAGGAAGGAAATTGTTTTTGTTCTCTATTTTTCGGCCTGTCCTCGCCCGTTTCATCTTGAAATCAAGCCTGGTTGTTGTTTTTTAATTTTTAAAATTTTTTTGCATTTATTTTCGAAATTTCAAACTCGGGTCGGGTTCGAACGGATAGGAAGGAAATTTTTTTTCTTCTCTATTTTTCGGCCTGTCTTCACCCGTTTCGTCTTGAAATGTAACCTTTATGATGTTTTTTAATTTTTAGAATTTTTTTGCATTTATTTATGAATTTTCGAAATCGAGTCGGTTTCGAACGGATAGGGAGGAAATTATTTTTGTTCTCTATTTTTTGGCTTGTCCTAGCCCGTTTCGCCATGAAACGAAGCCTGGATGATGTTTTTTAATTTTTAGAATTTTTTTGCATTTATTATTGAATTTTCTAACTCGGGTCGGGTTCGAACGGATAGGAAGGAAATTATTTTTGTTCTCTATTTTTCGGCTTGTCCTTGCCCGTTTCGCCTTGAAATGAAGCCTGGATGATGTTTTTTAATTTTTAAAATTTTTTTGCATTTATTTTTGAATTTTCTAACTCGGGTCGGGTTTGAACGGATAGGAAGAAAATTATTTTTGTTCTCTATTTCTCGGCCTGTCATTGCCCGTTTCGTCTTGAAATTATGCCTGGATGATGTTTTTTAATTTTTAAAATTTTTTTGCATTTATTTTTGAATTTTCAAACTCGGGTCGGGTTCGAACGGATAGGAAGGAAATTATTTTTGTTCTCTATTTTTCGGCTTGAACTTGCCCGTTTCGCCTTGAAATGAAGCCTGGATGATGTTTTTTAATTTTTCAAATTTTTTTGCATTTATTTTTGAATTTTCTAACTCGGGTCGGGTTCGAACCGATAGGAAGAAAATTTTTTTCTTCTCTATTTTTCGGCCTGTCCTGGCCCGTTTCGTCTTGAAACAAAGCCTTGATGATGGTTTTTAATTTTTAGAATTTTTTTCCATTTATTATTGAATTTTCTAACTCGGGTCGGGTTCGAACGGATAGGAAGGAAATTATTTTTGTTCTCTATTTTTCAGCCTGACCTTGACCGTTTCGTCTTGGAATGAAGCCTGGATGATGTTTTTTAATTTTTAAAATTTTTTTGCATTTGTTTTTGAATTTTCTAACTCGGGTCGGGTATTCGAACGGACTGGAAGGAAATTGTTTTTGTTCTCTATTTTTCGGCCTGTCCTCGCCCGTTTCATCCTGAAATGAAGCCTGGATGATGTTTTTTAATTTTTAAAATTTTTGTGCATTTATTTTTGAATTTTCTAACTCGGGTCGGGTTTGAACGGAAAGGAAGAAAATTATTTTTGTTCTTTATTTTTCGGCCTGTCATTGCCCGTGTCGTCTTGAAATGATGCCTGGATGATGTTTTTTAATTTTTAAAATTTTTTTGCATTTATTTTTGAATTTTCAAACTCGGGTCGGGTTCGAACGGATAGGAAGGAAATTATTTTTGTTCTCTATTTTTCGGCTTGTCCTTGCCCGTTTCGCCTTGAAATGAAGCTTGGATGATGTTTTTTAATTTTTAAAATTTTTTTGCATTTATTTTTGAATTTTCTAACTCGGGTCGGGTTCGAACGGATAGGAAGAAAATTTTTTTTCTTCTCTATTTTTCGGCCTGTCCTGGCCCGTTTCGTCCTGAAACGAAGCCTGGATGACGTTTTTTAATTTTTAGAATTTTTTTGCATTTGTTTATGAATTTTCTAAATCGGGTCGGGTTCGAACGGATAGGGAGGAAATTATTTTTGTTCACTATTTTTCGGACTGTCATTGCCCGTTTCGTCTTGAAATGATGCCTGGATGATGTTTTTTAATTTTTAAAATTTTTTTGCATTTATTTTTGAATTTTCGAACTCGGGTCGGGTTTGAACGGATAGGAAGGAAATTATTTTTGTTCTCTATTTTTCGGCCTGTCCTTACCCGTTTCGTCTTGGAATGAAGCCTGGATGATGTTTTTTAATTTTTAAAATTTTTTTGCATTTGTTTTTGAATTTTCTAACTCGGGTCGGGTATTCGAACGGATAGGAAGGAAATTATTTTTGTTCTCTATTTTTCGGCCTGTCCTTGCCCGTTTCATCCAGAAATGAAGCCTGGATGTTGTTTTTTAATTTTTAAAATTTTTTTGCATTAATTTTCGAAATTTCAAACTCGGGTCGGGTTCGAATGGATAGGAAGGAAATTTTTTTTCTTCTCTATTTTTCGGCCTGTCTTCACCCGTTTCGTCTTGAAATGTAACCTGGATGACGTTTTTTAATTTTTAGAATTTTTTTGCATTTGTTTATGAATTTTCTAAATCGGGTCGGGTTCGATCGGATAGGGAGGAAATTATTTTTGTTCTCTATTTTTCGGCCTGTCATTGCCCGTTTCGTCTTGAAATGATGCCTGGATGATGTTTTTTAATTTTTTAAATTTTTTTGCATTTATTTTTGAATTTTCAAACTCGGGTCGGGTTCGAACGGATAGGAAGGAAATTATTTTTGTACTCTATTTTTCGGCTTGTCCTTTCCCGTTTCGCCTTGAAATGAAGCCTGGATGATGTTTTTTAATTTTTAAAATTTGTTTGCATTTGTTTTTGAATTTTCTATCTCGGGTCGGGTATACAAACGGATAGGAAGGAAATTATTTTTGTTCTGTATTTTTCGGCCTGTCCTGGCCCGTTTCGTCCTGAAACGAAGCCTGGATGATGTTTTTTAATTTTTAGAATTTTTTTGCATTTATTATTGAATTTTCTAACTCGGGTCGGGTTCGAACGGATAGGAAGGAAATTATTTTTGTTCTCTATTTTTCGGCCTGTCCTTACCCGTTTCGTCTTGGAATGAAGCCTGGATGATGTTTTTTAATTTTTAAAATTTTTTTGCATTTGTTTTTGAATTTTCTAACTCGGGTCGGGTATTCGAACGGATAGGAAGGAAATTTTTTTTCTTCTCTATTTTTCGGCCTGTCTTCTCCCGTTTCGTCTTGAAATGTAACCTGGATGACGTTTTTTAATTTTTAGAATTTTTTTGCATTTGTTTATGAATTTTCTAAATCGGGTCGGGTTCGAACGGATAGGGAGGAAATTATTTTTGTTCACTATTTTTCGGAATGTCATTGCCCGTTTCGTCTTGAAATGATGCCTGGATGATGTTTTTTAATTTTTAAAATTTTTTTGCATTTATTTTTGAATTTTCGAACTCGGGTCGGGTTTGAACGGATAGGAAGGAAATTATTTTTGTTCCCTATTTTTCGGCCTGTCCTTACCCGTTTCGTCTTGGAATGAAGCCTGGATGATGTTTTTTAATTTTTAAAATTATTTTGCATTTGTTTTTGAATTTTCTAACTCGGGTCGGGTATTCGAACGGATAGGAAGGAAATTATTTTTGTTCTCTATTTTTCGGCCTGTCCTTGCCCGTTTCATCCAGAAATGAAGCCTGGATGTTGTTTTTTAATTTTTAAAATTTTTTTGCATTTATTTTCGAAATTTCAAACTCGGGTCGGGTTCGAATGGATAGGAAGGAAATTTTTTTTCTTCTCTATTTTTCGGCCTGTCTTCACCCGTTTCGTCTTGAAATGTAACCTGGATGATGTTTTTTAATTTTTAGAATTTTTTTGCATTTATTATTGAATTTTCTTACTCGGGTCGGGTTCGAACGGATAGGAAGGAAATTATTTTTGTTCTCTATTTTTCGGCCTGTCCTTACCCGTTTCGTCTTGGAATGAAGCCTGGATGATATTTTTTAATCTTTAAAATTTTTTTGCATTTGTTTTTGAATTTTCTAACTCGGGTCGGGTATTCGAACGGATAGGAAGGAAATTTTTTTTCTTCTCTATTTTTCGGCCTGTCCTTGCCCGTTTCATCCAGAAATGAAGCCTGGATGTTCTTTTTTAATTTTTAAAATTTTTTTGCACTTATTTTCGAAATTTCAAACTCGTGTCGGGTTCGAACGGATAGGAAGGAAATTTTTTTTCTTCTCTATTTTTCGGCCTGTCTTCACCCGTTTCGTCTTGAAATGTAACCTGGATGATGTTTTTTAATTTTTAGAATTTTTTTACATTTGTTTATGAATTTTCTAAATCGGGTCGGGTTCGAACGGATAGGAAGGAAATTATTTTTGTTCTCTATTTTTCGGCCTGTCCTGACCCGTTTCGTCTTGGAATGAAGCCTGGATGATGTTTTCTAATTTTTAAAATTTTTCTGCATTTGTTTTTTAATTTTCTAACTCGGGTCGGGTATTCGAAAGGATAGGAAGGAAATAGTTTTTGTTCTCTATTTTTCGGACGGTTCTTGCCCGTTTCATCCTGAAATGAAGCCTGGATGTTGTTTTTTAATTTTTAAAATTTTTTTGCATTTATTTTCGAAATTTCAAACTCGGGTTGGGTTCGAATGGATAGGAAGGAAATTTTTTTTCTTCTCTATTTTTCGGCCTGTCTTCACCATTTTCGTCTTGAAATGTAACCTGGATGATGTTTTTTAATTTTTAGAATTTTTTTGCATTTGTTTATGATTTTTCTAAATCGGGTCGGGTTGGAACGGATAGGGAGGAAATTATTTTTGTTCTCTATTTTTCGGCCTGTCATTGCCCGTTTCGTCTTGAAATGATGCCTGGATGATCTTTTTTAATTTTTTAAATTTTTTTGCATTTATTTTTGAATTTTCAAACTCGGGTCGGGTTCGAACGGATAGGAAGGAAATTATTTTTGTTCTCTATTTTTCGGCTTGCCCTTTCCCGTTTCGCCTTGAAATGAAGCCTGGATGATGTTTTTTAATTTTTAAAATTTTTTTGCATTTATTTTTGAATTTTCTAACTCGGGTCGGGTTCGAACAGATGGGAAGAAAATTTTTTTCTTCTCTATCTTTCGGCCTTTCCTGGCCCGTTTCATCTTGAAACGAAGCCTGGATGATGGTTTTTAATTTTTAGAATTTTTTTGCATTTATTATTGAATTTTCTAACTCGGGTCGGGTTCGAACGGATAGGAAGAAAATTATTTTTGATCTCTATTTTTCGGGCCTGTCCTTGACCGTTTCGGTCTTGGAATGAAGCCTGGATGATGTTTTTTAATTTTTAAAATTTTTTTGCATTTGTTTTTGAATTTTCTAACTCGGGTCGGGTATTCGAACGGATAGGAAGGAAATTGTTTTTGTTCTCTATTTTTCGGCCTGTCCTCGCCCCGTTTCATCTTGAAATCAAGCCTGGTTGTTGTTTTTAATTTTTAAAATTTTTTTGCATTTATTTTCGAAATTTCAAACTCGGGTCGGGGTTCGAACGGATAGGAAGGAAATTTTTTTTCTTCTCTATTTTTCGGCCTGTCTTCACCCGTTTCGTCTTGAATGTAACCTGGATGATGTTTTTTAATTTTTAGAATTTTTTTGCATTTATTTATGAATTTTCTAAATCGAGTCGGTTTCGAACGGATAGGGAGGAAATTATTTTTGTTCTCTATTTTTTGGCTTGTCCTAGCCCGTTTCGCCATGAAACGAAGCCTGGATGATGTTTTTTAATTTTTAGAATTTTTTTGCATTTATTATTGAATTTTCTAACTCGGGTCGGGTTTCGAACGGATAGGGAAGGAAATTATTTTTGTTCTCTATTTTTCGGCTTGTCCTTGCCCGTTTCGCCTTGAAATGAAGCCTGGATGATGTTTTTTAATTTTTAAAATTTTTTTTGCATTTATTTTTGAATTTTCAAACTCGGGTCGGGTTCGAACGGATAGGAAGGAAATTATTTTTGTTCTCTATTTTTCGGCTTGAACTTGCCCGTTTCGCCTTGAAATGAAGCTGGATGATGTTTTTTAATTTTTCAAATTTTTTTGCATTTATTTTTGAATTTTCTAACTCGGGTCGGGTTCGAACCGATAGGAAGAAAATTTTTTTCTTCTCTATTTTTCGGCCTGTCCTGGCCCGTTTCGTCTTGAAACAAAGCCTTGATGATGGTTTTTAATTTTTAGAATTTTTTTTCCATTTATTATTGAATTTTCTAACTCGGGTCGGGTTCGAACGGATAGGAAGGAAATTATTTTTGTTCTCTATTTTTCAGCCTGACCTTGACCGTTTCGTCTTGGAATGAAGCCTGGATGATGTTTTTTAATTTTTAAAATTTTTTTTGCATTTGTTTTTGAATTTTCTAACTCGGGTCGGGTATTCGAACGGACTGGAAGGAAATTGTTTTTGTTCTCTATTTTTCGGCCTGTCCTCGCCCGTTTCATCCTGAAATGAAGCCTGGATGATGTTTTTTAATTTTTAAAATTTTTGTGCATTTATTTTTGAATTTTCTAACTCGGGTCGGGTTTGAACGGAAAGGAAGAAAATTATTTTTGTTCTTTATTTTTCGGCCTGTCATTGCCCGGGTCGTCTTGAAATGATGCCTGGATGATGTTTTTTAATTTTTAAAATTTTTTTGCATTTATTTTTGAATTTTCAAACTCGGGTCGGGTTCGAACGGATAGGAAGGAAATTATTTTTGTTCTCTATTTTTCGGCTTGTCCTTGCCCGTTTCGCCTTGAAATGAAGCTTGGATGATGTTTTTTAATTTTTAAAATTTTTTTGCATTTATTTTTGAATTTTCTAACTCGGGTCGGGTTCGAACGGATAGGAAGAAAATTTTTTTTTCTTCTCTATTTTTTCGGCCTGTCCTGGGCCCGTTTCGTCCTGAAACGAAGCTGGATGACGTTTTTTAATTTTTAGAATTTTTTTGCATTTGTTTATGAATTTTCTAAATCGGGTCGGGTTCGAACGGATAGGGAGGAAATTATTTTTGTTCACTATTTTTCGGACTGTCATTGCCCGTTTCGTCTTGAAATGATGCCTGGATGATGTTTTTTAATTTTTAAAATTTTTTTGCATTTATTTTTGAATTTTCGAACTCGGGTCGGGTTTGAACGGATAGGAAGGAAATTATTTTTGTTCTCTATTTTTCGGCCTGTCCTTACCCGTTTCGTCTTGGAATGAAGCCTGGATGATGTTTTTTAATTTTTAAAATTTTTTTGCATTTGTTTTTGAATTTTCTAACTCGGGTCGGGTATTCGAACGGATAGGAAGGAAATTATTTTTGTTCTCTATTTTTCGGCCTGTCCTTGCCCGTTTCATCCAGAAATGAAGCCTGGATGTTGTTTTTTAATTTTTAAAATTTTTTTGCATTAATTTTCGAAATTTCAAACTCGGGTCGGGTTC